>NC_138907.1:113749447-114350686 GCF_965231255.1 Vanellus vanellus | reverse complement strand
GTATCTCAACCCACGATTTTTTTTCTCCCTTGATATTGTAAATGGTACAAATGGGTGAGCCCTTGAAAAAAATAGGTAGCAGCTTTGCATGAGCTAAGTGACTGATGTAGTCTATTAATGTCACCTGTCACTACTGAGATTTGATAAGAGACCTTCAGAACTGAAAACAGCATTTGTTAAAAAAATATTGCAATAGCAACCAGTAGCTCACATTATCTTTTTTCCAAGCCTACTTTAGGAATTACGAGGTTATTTTTTTGTCAAACAACAAAATTCGCCACCTTCTGGCACTCTGTATCATATCATATTAGGTCTTAACTTCCTTAATCTAAAGAAAAAAAAAAAGCACAATAGAGGGATGACATGTAAAATCCATGGCACTCATACTGTAAGTGGAATGTATTACTGTAGTAGACAACAGAATTGTCATTTTGGGCTACCATGAAAAAAACTTTTGGCCTACTAGTACTCCCTGTGGGAATGCATGGGACCTGGGCAAGTGCACAGCAGTGCTTCGTTGGCGGTTCCCAGGCTGCAGTGACCTGCTGCTCAGGGGCGCCCTGTGCCCAAGTTGCCATCTCTTGTTTAACGGGTATTTTTGCTTTTGAAGCCAGGTAAAGTCTGACAATCACAGTGTTTCAGAGCAATGTGTCTCAGAATTTATATGAATGTAGTGTGAACAAAACCTTTTCCAGATTGTTCTATACCTGGCACCTGGTAACCTCGTATAGTTCCTTCTAGTTTTGGTATTATAGGAATCACGAATAACTTTTCTCAGTGCAATTTATAGACAACTGTCATATCCCTTTTCAGTCATCCATTTTCTGGCTATACAGTCATAATCTATTTAGGACTTGTATGAGAGCTGGCCAATATTCTTCTCCATACTTTTTGTACTTTGTACTTTTTTTTTTTTTCCTCATTTGACTATAACCTCTCAGAGGAAGGGAGAGGAAGGCAAGGGAAGGGAAGAAGAGAGGTGAGGAGAGACAAACTCTTTTTGGTTTATTCCTAGCATTTTTGGTTTTGTTCCTAGTACTTTATGTCATGCAGTTTATTTCTGAGTGCTGCTGATGACTGATCAGGGTTTGCATTTCTGACTAGAGATGCTCCAAGATACCTTTTCTTGGTAGTAACAGCTACCTCAGAGACTAACACCGATCATGTATAGTATCACAGTATCACAGTATCACAGTATGCTAGGGATTGGAAGGGACCTCAAAAGATCATCTAGTCCAATCCCCCTGTCGGAGCAGGAACACCTAGATGAGGTTGCACAGGAAGCCGTCCAGGCGAGTTTTGAATGTCTCCAGAGAAGGAGACTCCACAACCTCCCTGGGCAGCCTGTTCCAGTGCTCTGTCACCCTCACTGAGAAGAAGTTTCTTCTCAAATTTAAGTGGAACCTCTTGTGTTCCAGCTTGAATCCATTACCCCTTGTCCTATCACTGGTCGCTACTGAGAAGAGCCTGGCTCCATCCTCATGACATTCCCCCTTTATATATTTATAAACGCTAATAAGATCACCCCTCAGTCTCCTCTTCTCCAAACTAAAGAGACCCAGCTCCCTCAGTCTTTCCTCATAAGGGAGATGCTCCACTCCCTTAATCATCTTAGTTGCCCTACGCTGGACTCTCTCCAGCAGCTCTCTGTCCTTCTTGAACTGAGGGGCCCAGAACTGGACACAATATTCCAGATGCGGTCTCACCAGGGCAGAGTAGAGGGGAAGGAGGACCTCTCTCGATCTGCTAGTAGAGGCAATTTTTTTTCTGATGTACATTACACTTATTAACACTACAATTATTCTTCAGTGTTTACAATTATATTTCATCTGCTGCTTTGGCTCACTGTCATCACATAGTGATGATCCGCAGCATTTCACGGTCAGATTTTATATCTTTACTGCTCCGTCAGCAAACTCCTTCCCCTGCTGAAGTGCTGGGAATACATGTTGCTGGTTCCTCAACCTTAAGGATCACCTGCAAGGGAACTGAAGTCAAACCTTAGGGCTGTCCTAACCCAGCAGTGATGCAGAAATAAGAGTTACCAGGACTGAACACCTTTTTGGGGAGATTGAGGTGCCTTCATTATATGACGGAACATCAACTGAATATATGTTGTCTATAGTTTGGTCAAAAAAAGATGAAAAGGGTCATATTGCCATCGACAAAGACTAAAAAAAAATGCAAATCTGAAAACTATATATCTTAGAAATGTTTCTTTCCTAATGAATGAGGTGCTAAAGAAAACCAAGCCTTATCAGGCTTCAAACATGTAGCTAAGTAATTGCAGGCTTGGGCTTCCCGCTTTTCATAGCAGACAGTACGATCTGCTTTGAAAAAAGCAAGTAATGAGGCCTCAGATAGCCAAGACATGGCAGACTTTATCTGACATGCCCCTTAATAGCATTGTTTTAATTGCCACAAATCTCTAAAGCCTCGTGCTGTGCTGCAGACAGAAAGTGATGTCTGAAGGCATTTAGATTGCTGCTAAGGAGCTAGTTCCTTCCATTGCATTGCTGGGATTTTTTGTGGTCTATCAGGAGCCTCTTAGAGCCTAGAATGATAAAACAAAAGTGGAGCAACACTCTCAGCATGAAATGAAATGCTCAGCGTAGGAACAGGTTGAGACCAGCTGCTTTTGCAAATGAAGATGAAACCACATAGACTCTTCGCTGTAGCACGTAGGTGGTTCGGAAGAGGGTAAGAAATTAAGACGTTGCGGTAGCAAAGGTTAACCATGGCTCAACAAAATTATTTAAGACTGAATTAAATACCATAGGTGACATGAAAGTCAAAAGAAGTGGTTCTGTAATGAAAGAGAGCATCCAGTGCACACTGATTAGCTGCAAAAATAAAAAAGAAAGGAAACAATGAGAAAGAACCGACTTATTCATCTACACCTCTTTAGAGCCAGAGATCAACTCTTAACTCTTGTTTTACTGCTTTCTATCAAAATGCATGAAATTAGAGGCCTCACAATAAAATAAAAAAATATAGTAGGCAGAGCCAGCAGCTCCAGCAAGAGGAAAATAATTCGACAGTGTTTCACAATGAGAGCCCGTTCTCATTCACTGTGCACTTGTCAAATTCAGCAGTTCAAGCTCAACGTTTTAGGCCAGATATCTGTCTCTGAATTCTTAGAGGAAGTCATGGCTAAAATAGTTCAGCTGTTGTCAAAAATGACACTGGAGAAAGAATATGTCACAAAACACGTTGGTCTGTGAGCTGAGAAAAAGTAACTGCGGCAAGAGAGACTGTTGGCTGTAGGACCCTAACCTTGCTCCTGCGAAAAGCTGGAAGTACAGAGAAAATGAAGCAGAGCATTGAGAGTCGACAACAACCTGTATCTGATTAAGCACTGAGAAGGACTGGGTTCAGTAAGTGCTTTTGCCTGTTTGGGTTTCTGTGCAGCACTGAGAAGACAGATTCACACGATGCAGTCAGCGGCATGCAGGGATGCCCAAGGCAGCTCTTTTGCTAGCATTTCTCTGCAACACTGTGCAGTGCTGTGCAGTGGCCCACTAGCCTGAACTCTAGAAAAAAAACAAGTCTGTGTTAGCATGGAGCTTCACAGGTGTCCTGATTTCAGCGGGGACAGTTGATCCTTTTCTCAGGGCAAGGAGAAAGGCCAATTAGGCAAAGCAAATGTGTTGCATCCGGCATTAGAGCTGATTTGAGTAGCTCTAAGTCTACTATATTTGTTCTCACAACCTAGAATGGTGGGTAAGCTCAATAAAACAGAGACATTTGACATGAAAAAACCTACTGCAATTTTAACAAATTGCGAGTAATCCCAGCTTCAACTGATTGTGGCTGGAGTTGCACCTCGGATAGATGATGTGCTGCCTTCTCATACTCCTTAGGCACCAACTCAGGTGGAGACTAGATGTATAAGATCCCCCTGAGCCTTCTCTAAGCTGAGCAGTCCCACCTCTCTCAGCCTTTCTGTGTATGAAAGGTGCTCTAGTCCCTTAATGATCTTTGTGGCCCTTTGCTGCACACTCTCCTGTAGCCCAGTATCTCTGTTGTACTGAGAAGCCCAGAACTGGACACAGTACTCCAGGTGTGACCTCACCAAGTCCTGAGCAGAGGGTAAGGATCACCTCCTTCAACATGCTAACAAGTCTGCCTATTGCAGCCCAAGATGTTGTTGGGCTTCTTCATCATGAGGGCACGTTGTTCATCTCATTGTCCACCAAGACCCTTGGGTCCTTCTCTGCAAAGCTACTTCCCAGCTTGTCAGTCCCCAGTATGTACTGGTGCACAAGGTTGTTCTTTCCCAGGTGCAGGACTTGTCATTTCCTTTCTTGAACTTCATGAGGTTTCTGACCATTTCTCCAAACTGTCCAGGTGCCTCTGAATGGCAGCACACACAGCTGGTATACCAGCCACTGTCAATGGAAAGAGACAGGCATCTACAAACATCAGGTCCTTTTCCCAGCCTTAAATATTTTCTTCCCCATTAGCTGTAAAGGCAAACTAGAAACCAGATTAGACCAGTCCATAATACATAAGTGGTTGCGGTTAAGGAATTTAATCCCCTTCAATTTTCCAGTTACATGGACTCTTTCTTGGTTATTCTCTACCAAGTAATGTTCATAATGTTTAGCAAGTCATCTACAGTTGTGTGATCTTCTCTATAATACTTACAGAAGAAAAAAATTCTCTTTTGCAGGCACCAAAAGCTCAGTTGCTTTTGAGGTATCTCCCTATTAACTAGGCATTAATAACCCTGTTGTGACAGAATAGATCAAAAAGGTCCTTATCAAGTTCTATTTTTTGTCTTTTTTCTGCCCCTCACAAAAGAATCCACGTTACAATTTACTGTCAGCTACATAGCTGCTTCACTATTGCCCATGAGCTTCATGCTCATCTGTAATCTGGTGACTGAAATATTCTGGCCTTATATCACAGTGATTGTGCTTTTGTTATTGACCTGCATATCTTCTAAGAGCCCTAACTTCTTGCAGACTCCACAATATTTATCACAGAATTGATAACACTTAATATCATGAGATTATTTCCCAAAACATAAGAACTCGACCACTGACAGTGGTCCAAGATGTGCTTTTCATTTGACCCCCAGTGGTCTGCCACACAGATTTCACACCGCTGTTGCAACACTAACATCTTCAGTATCTTTCTCTTACTAAACCCATTTGTTCTCAGTTTGAGTGAAACAGTGGACACAGTAAAGGAAGTCTCCACTCACGGGTAGAATTGAAAACTGGTTATTCTGTCCGCTTTTCAAAATCCCAGGAAAGGCTTCACCTTCTTACTTAGCAGGAGCCCTTTTCTTGTACATTTTAGCTTCGCAACTGTGAGCAAAGGTCAGATACTGTCTTCCAAAGCAATAGGCCAGACTTCGAACAAAACACAAAGTTCTGCCAAACATAGAATCATAGAATCACAGAATGGTTGGAAAGGACCTTGAAGATCATTGAGTTCCAACCCCCCTGCCATAGGCAGGGACACTTCTCACTAGACCAGATTGCCCAAGGCCACATTCAGCCTGGCCTTGAACACCTCCAGGGATGGGGCCTCAACAACCTCTCTGGGCAACCTGTTCCAGTGCGTCAAAGTAAAAAAATTCTTCCTAATGTTTAATCTAAACCTGTCCTCTTCCAGTTTGAAGCCATTCCCCCTCGTCCTATCACTACATGCCCTAGTAAAAAGCTCTTCCCCAGCTCTCCTGTAGGCCCCCTTTAGGGACTGGAAGGCCGCAATAAGATCTCCCCAGAGCCTTCTCTTCTCCAGGCTGAACAGCCCCAACTCTTTCAGCCTCTCCTTATCGGAGAGGTGCTCCAGCCCTCTCATCATCTTCGTGGCCCTCCTCTGGACGCTGCTTAACCAGGTCCATGTCCTTCTTATGTTGGGGACTCCAGAGCTGGATGCAGTAGTCCAGGTGGGGTATCCCAAGAGTGGAGTAGAGGGGCAGAATCACCTCCTTTGACCTGCTGGCCACACTTCTTCTGATGCAGCCCAGGATATGGTTGGCCTTTTGGGCTGCGATCGCACACTGCTGGCTCATGTTGAGCTTCTCGTCAATCAGCAGGTCCTTCTCCTCGGGGCTGCTCTCCAGTCATTCCCCGCTGAGCCTGTATTTGTGCTTGGGATTGCCCCGACCCAGATGTAAGACCTTGCACTTGGCCTTGTTGAACTGCATGAGGTTGGCTTGGGCCCACCTCTGCAGCCTGTCCAGGTCCCTCTGGATGGTATCCCTCCCCTCCAGCATGTCTGCCTCACCAAAGATCTTGGTATCATTGGCAAACTTGCTGAGGATGCACTCGACCCCACTGTCCATGTCGCCGACAAAGATGTTGAACAGTACAGGTCCCAGTACCGACCCCTGAGGAACATCACTCGTCACTGCTTTCCACTTGGACGTTGAGCCATTGACCGCAACTCTTTGAGTGCAACCATCCAGCCAGTTCTTTATCCACTGAGTGGTCCATTTGTCGAATCCATGTTTCCTCAATTTAGAGACCAGGATATCATATGGGACAGTGTCAAACGCTTTGCATAAGCCCAGGTAGATGACATCAGTTGGTCTTCCCTTGTCCACTGCCGCTGTAACCCCTTTGTAGAAGGCCACCAAATTTGTCAGGCATGACTTGCCCTTGGTGAAGCCATGCTGGCTGACACCAATCACCTCCTTGTTTTCTACGTGCCTTAGCAGAGTTTCCAGGAAGATCTGCTCCATGATCTTGCCAGGCACAGAGGTGAGACTGACTGGCCTGTAGTTCCCCGTGTCTTCCTTGTTTCCCTTTTTGAAAATAGGGGTTATGTTTCCCCTTTTCCAGTCAGCAGGAACCTCGCCAGACCGTCACGACTTCTCAAATATGATGCCTAGTGGTTTAGCAACTACATCTGCCAGTTCCCTCGGGACCCATGGATGTATCTCATCAGGTCCCGTGGACTTGTACACCTTCAGTTTCCTCAGGTGGTCTCGCACTTGATCTTCACCCACAGTGGGTGGTTCTTCATTTTCCCAATCACCACCTTTGCATTCTGCGTCATGGGTAGTGCAGCTGCAGTCCTTGCCAGTGAAGACTGAGGCAAAAAAGTCATTGAATACCTCAGCTCTGTCTCTGTCCCGGGTAACCAGTTCTTGCGTTTCCTTCCGGAGAGGGCCCACATTTTCCCTAGTCTTTCTTTTCTCACTGACATACTTAAAGAAGGATTTTTTGTTTGTCTTGATGTCCCTGGCCAGATTTAATTCTATCTGGGCTTTAGCTTGTCTAACCCGATCCCTGGCTGCTTGAATGATTCCTCTGTATACCTCCCAGACTACCCGCCCCTCTTTCCACTCCCTATAGGCTTCCTTTTTCCTTTTGGTCATGTCCAGGAGCTCCTTGTTCATCCATGCAGGCCTCCTGGCTTTTCTGCCTGCCTTCTTCTTTCTAGGCATGCATCGCTCCTGAGCTTGGAGGAGGTGGTCATTGAATATTAACCAACTTTCTTGGGCCCCCCTTCCCTCCAGCGCTTCATCCCATGGCGCCTACCAAGCAGGTTCTTCAAGAGGCCAAAGTCAGCTCTCCCGAAGTCAAGGGTGGTCAGCCTGCTACGCACCTTCCTCGCTGCCTGAAGGATCTCGAACTCAACCATTTCATGCTCACTACAGCCCAGGCTACCCTTCAGTTTGACACTGTCTACCAGCCCCTCCTTGTTGGCAAGAACAAGGTCCAGCATAGCTCTTCTCCTCGTTGGCTCCTCAACTTGGAGAAGGAAGTTGTCCTCAATGCAATCCAAGAACCTCCTGGATTGCCTATGTCTGGCTGTGTTACTCTTCCAACAGATGCCAGGCTATTTTTGGAGTTAATGTTACAACTTTTGGCTTAACCAGTGGAGAAAACAGAGGCTTAAAATTGCTATAGTGAGACAAGAGCTGCCTAACACTTGCTTTGCTACATGTCCAATGCACAATGAAACATTGCTGCATTAGAAATCAAAGGGCTTTCAGAAAACTGAATTCCCTGTGTATTTGGGAGACTAAACCTACTTGGAGCAAGAAGGAAATGGACTTTGTGATATCACTGTAGTATTTCTAGGAAAGATGAGTCATGGAGCTTGACCAAATATAGTATTGCTGTAGGGAAGCTATCCTTTAATTGACACTTCTTTTTTTTTTTTTTTTTTTTTTCTCTCCGGGAAAACAGGCTCAGGTTTCTCCTGTAGAAAATCTGGGAAGGCAACTTTCTTTTTTAAACGAATCCAGGAAAGTTCAGGAAATAGTCTAATTGTGGATGCAGAGTCTAGAATACAAAATAGCCATTTCAAACCTCAGATTTTCAAAAGTATTTATAGTCATGCATGTTTTTAAACACACAACTTGACCCATTGGAAATGTAATTCAGGAAATCATCTTCAAATCTGCGTGACTGCTCATGTACTTCAGCACTTCACCGGTGCAAAGACCATGCTACTGTTCCACTAAATGTTTTTTTTCAATGCTTGAGATGAGATGATCGAATAGAACTGAGATGGCAAAAATAGACTTTAACAAAGTCTTACATAGATTTAATTCTTTCATGTATAAATACTCAGTATTAAACTTCCACTCCTTTGAGAAACATGCAAGGAACAAAGAAATCTATTAAAATTCTTTAGAAAAAAGACAACATTTTTGTCTACAGTATATGTACTCACCAAAAGTAATCCACCCAATAAACCCCACAGTATTACCTTGATTATATCCTCATTTAAGCAATTTTTACACCTCTGCAACACATTATTCTTGATTTATACTAATATAAATCAGAGAAGGATTTGTACAAGCTATTTCAGAAGTCTGTGGGAGTAGTTGAGGAGTCCATTTATATTAGCTTGGTAGATGCATTTAAAAACAACATTTAATAGTACGTGACTCATCAAATTAAACTTGTTTATAAGAGGTTGTTTTTGAACACTAGATTGCCACTAAGTCACAAAGAAAGACTAAGATGTCAGTGAACAAGCTGTAGATCTGATGGCTAAACTAGAAAAGACTTATTTAAAAAGGTTTTGACCCAATCATTTACTCTAACTCATCTTTTTTTTTTTTCTTCCCTAAAAGCATTTTCCACTTACATTTTGGGGTTATATTTACAAGCGTTTTCCTGCAAAATAAGTTTTATTATATAACATCTAGTTAAAAATATAACTATAACATACTTAGCTGATGTAAATTGCTATAGCTCCTTTTACTTCTATGGGTCGTCATTTACATGTAGGTTAGATATCACAGTCATTGAAGATGTGAAGCCTTACAAAATCGTTAACTATTTTATTTTATTACTGTAATTAATCCTACAGGAGCTCTCTCCATTAAAACCAGTTGCTATAAGAATATTGACAACACTAACTCCTCAGATCAGCATGTTCTTTCATTCCCATTGGAACTAAAACACCCTTAAAGTAAAGTTACTATCAGCTGTAAAAATAATATATGCTTTTATAGAAAGTAGGCAGTTAAATACACACATTTCACAAACACCTGACAAATTTATATGTAATAGCATTGACACTTTAAGAAAACTGAAGGAAAACATTGTTGAAAAATTTATTTTTGTTGAAGTACTATGGCATTGAAGAGTCCTGCCAAACTTTTATAATAACAAGATTTTTGGTTTGCCTTTTAATTGGTAGAAAAGGCAAGTGAAAAAAAGAATTATGCTACGTTTCAAATATTACTTTTCCACAAGATGAAACTCCAAAACCACGTTCACTTCTGAAAGGATGGTTGCTTAGCTAGTCTTAATCTTCAAAGGCATACTATGAGGTGGTACTTGCCACACACCTCTGATTTTTTTTAATTTTTATTTTCAGAGGAAGGGACTTTTCATATGGTCTGCTTCTTTCCTTACAAACATTAAGTAATCTCAGATATATGCAATACTGAGGTTACAGCCAAGGTGCTATATCCCTGTTAGAAGGTGTTTAATATCCTGCAAGTGGTGTCTTCTTATCAGCTGAAAGTAGAAGAAAGTGTCATTCTATGGGCAGAAGTCTTGGAAGTCTTTTGATTTGTGGACTGTTATATTTAGCCCAATATTGTCCATTTGAAACCAGGATGACTGCTGAAATTTGTAATTTTTCCCAGCCTCTTTATCACCACAGTCTTTGAGAAGAAGGAATGAACTACACGGTGAAAATGTAGGAAACGTGATTTTGTGAACAGAGCAGGACATTGGACTGGATATGGTATTGACCTGTTCCATCTGATTATAAAAATTTTCAGATTATTCCCACTGTTTGTCTAATGGCTAAAAGAAAAGCAGATTTCTCCTCATTTCTCTCTTACATAATGATGTAAATTACACTCTTCTAGGAAGACAGGCAGTGTTTATTCTGTAAGTTCCTATTAAAGGAGAATCGTATCTATGTTATATCATGAACACTTCATGTTTAATTCTCCTAATCTTACAAAAAAAGGTTAAAACTGGAGATTTCTATTGATTTCAGGAAGAGACACCATAATTCTCTGAAGACAGGACTCGGCTCTTTGCCTTTGAATAGCTGAAGCTTTGGAAAGTGCTTAACAATTCCAGTCCTCCTATTTTTCGGCCAGCTTTATTGCTGTTAGCAAAGGACCCTTGCTGCGGCCTGATAATGTCTAGTACAGGTGCCTGAATAGAGGGTGTATCAAAGCTCAGAGCACCAAGTGACATCCTACCGAGGCATTATTTCTGGACTGTCAATGATGCTGAAAGCTCCTGAGGAATTCAGAAGTGGGCCACTACCGAAGGCTGATCAAAAGGATTTTGAAATCAAGCAATTGCCTCTAATTGGATCCTCATGGCTCTTATGGAGAGAATCCTTTCAGAAACCCACTTTTAGAAGGCAGTATGTAGAAAATTTCAAATGCCGTAGAGCTAGAGTACCAGTAATTAAAACTGGACTACCATTCACTGTACACTTTAGAGACGACTGATTCCCTAAATGCTCAGAAAGGCCCTTTTCATCCTTACCAAATAATACCTGAGCCTGGGACATCCTCCCCTCTCTGTTTTCAAACTCGGTCCTACTATTCTTATCTTCTCTACATTAACAAACCCTGCTCGTGTGTTCCGGAATAGTGTGAAGTATTTAGATCATATTTAGATCAGTACACTTCTTCTAAGAGCTGTGAGGAAAAAGAGGGATCCCTTGACTTTAAAACTCCCTCAGCTGTGGGCTGAAACCGGTGGCAAGTTAGAGCACGGCTCTGCATTTGCAATGTTACTTTTGGATGGCACTCGTGCGATTGAAGGTGTCTGCCCTGCCACAGAAAAGATTGACATGACAGTTAGAGATAAGTATCAATTAGCTGAAATCAGAGTGCTTATTCTCATGCAAATTATGGATTGTGAACATGAGAAACAAACTCAAACTAACATCTGTCATATAGCACCTACAAAGGATTTCTGCTTTCGAGTCTCAAGGCTGTCTTGGGTTAGCCATAAATCATATTTTGACAGGGTTTAATAAAACACAAATTACAGAACTAGTGAGTCATGCTCAGTATTTCCCTCAGAAAAATTCGAACGGGTGTACATTTTAACTGGGCTGTAAATAGATGAAATTGAAAACCTAATCCTCTGAACTTTTGTAGCTTTACAGATTTTGGAGGAATATGATCTCGCATCCAGGCAACAATTTTCAGACAACTTCTCTAGATGTGCACAAAGCTAGGGGGTGGGGGAAAGTATAATGGATTTACTGGTGAAGTCCTAGAGCAAATAGTATGCATGATTTATCACATATTTCCAGAAATTAGAGGTCTGTCTGGGCTGCAGTTTACACACGTCCCATATTCAGCCTGACAATCCTCAATGGAAAATGGCCTCTATTTCACGGATTCCTCAGAAGTGAGGTTTTGCCTGTTTTTACCACCCCACTTCATTGATTCTGAGGCGCTTATTAGCAGATCGAACATGTAGCATTGTCTTTAACCCGGAGAATGAAAACTGTACGTCTGCAGAAGACTGAGCTGCTTTAAATCTAGAGTTCTCACTAATAAGAGAACTTTTAGTAAGGTTAATCCAGAAATAGATAAGGCAAATTCAGACTAACTTTGTATGTTTCCAAACTAACAAATATTTTCAGAGTGCTTCATTCTCATTTCATCTTTAAAAAAAAAAAAAACACTTCAGATCATTTGTTAAACAATGAGTAAAAATTTAGGTTTTGTTATTTTTTGTTGACAAATTCTAGGCAGGCCTGAATTAGTGAAGTTTTGCAGAAAGAACATGTGCATCCTTTCTTAAGGCAGAAGAAAATATGTTTGTAAAGATTTTACTTATATTTTGGAACTTGCTGCCATTGTATTTATTTCATTTTACTATACAGAGAGAAAAAATGCAAAATATATTAGAAAAAGCTGTTGCAGAACATAAGTTTGCTGCTTTGGGATAAATGAGTAATAGCTACATAACTGTCATCACACAATCACTTTTAAGTGTTCTTTCATGGTATACAGTTGTGGTTTTGGGCAATGTAATTAATTAGAGGGTGAAATCAAAGCCATGTATCTTTCTTCTCTTGTGTGATTTTTACTGCCTGTCTTTATATGGCCATTGTGTCCTTCTAATTACATTAGATGCAATTAAATTGCATCTTTCCAACCAACATTTCCATATTCCTGTCAAATAATATATGTACGGTCAAAGAAAACATATTAATATGTGAAAGGCATTAGTGTCACTTGTAGGATAAGAGGAAAGAAATCCTTTAGAAACTGCTACTTTTCATGGTATGTCTACAGCACCACCATGAACACTGTTACCATTCTAGGAAAAGGAGACATAGTCAGGCAAGTCGTTGCCATTTCGGATCAGTTTTTCAAAAGTTTCCAGTAACTAGCGGGGTCTTAATTTAGGGATATTGGGCTCAAAATAGCTTCATTTAGATCCACACAGATGTGAAAATATTGGTAATGCTGCTGATATTTAGATTTTAAAAATCAATACATTATTTATTTTTTCTTCTAGTGTTTTTTGTGATAATGTGGTGTTATTGAATTTGCAGTTTTTCTTAATTAATTCTTACAAGTCTGAAGTGAAGTTGTGCACTTGACACAAACTCAAAATGACCTTCTGCATGTTTTGTGAATTTGTCCAAGAGAGTCAAAGATGTTATTCCAGGAACAGGATGAACAAAGGATAATTAATGATTCTCTGGACAGATCTGCTGGTACATATTTTGCCAGAAATGCAACACGGGCCCTGAAAAAGGTTGAAGGACAAAAGGCTGCTCTCGTAGTGATATCTACCCCTTGGTCCCACCAGTTTAGATTTCTACAGCTTTTGTAGATGTCCACAATCCCAACTATAAATTTTTGTCTCAGCCAGAACTCCACACTGAGGAAATAAAATTCATGTAAGCCTAATATATTTTTTCTGCATTTCACAAAATACTGTTAGACTTACATATATTGTGCCAGTTATGTTTTTTCCATTCTACCTATTAGAAAAGAGGAATCTATGAGAAAGACAAGTATTTCCAAAGGAAAATTATTTCAGTCATGAAATAATTCATTGTTCATTCAGCCCAACTAGAAGTATTAGACTACATGTTCCCAGGAACATCAGAGAATGCTATTTCTTTAAGAGCTTCTTTTCTTCTTCTCCAGCTAATATGTTTGTGATAGTCTTACATCTAGTCACAGAAAAATTTCTCAAAGTCTTTCCATCATGAGATCAGAAGTTGGTACTCATAATCTTATGGAAATATCTATCACCTGAGGCACCAGCCACATAGCAGTATCGCATTTCTCTTAGAGACCTGCCTTCCACATGTAAACAACATGAGCTTAGTGAGGCAGAAAGCCCTGAACTCATCTGTGTTCCATCACAACAAAGTTCCTCTTGTTCCCTTGGAGGGAGTGATGCATTTCATCCTAAAATGGATCAGAAATTTGCCTCTGTCTCTTTTTCTCCAACAAATATAAAGAGAACCTCAATAAATAGCTGAAATGTAGACATCTGTGTAGCAAACAATTAAATTTACATGAAATGAAATTTCACCCTAAGGGTCTGTAATTAAAGTGCAATTATGTTACTAAGTTACACGGACAGTATCCCACCCACTGTCTTCAAACTACCGTTGTTGCTATTATTTATTTTCAGTGAGCTAGAACAAGCGGATTTGGATCAAGGTTGACATCTCATTATACTTATTCTCATACAACCACTGTCTCAAAGCATGAGACTTTCAGTTTAAGACTGAATGTGAATGAGTAGAACACACAGAAGGGGGAAGGTGAAGAAGTATAATAGCAACATCATGGGGCTATATACATTAGCCATTAATTCCTGTAGTTAAGTGCAAGTCATCATTTATTTTATCTGTGAGGAATCATCACAAATCATAAATCCATAAATTGAGAGAGACTCACAATCTCCACTGAGACTTATCGGGACAAGACGTCCTTCCGGTATGACAGAAAATTAGTTCAAGTAGCCTTTGGAGGAAGAAGATATAAGCTTTACAGAAGAGAAGAGGTGAGAGTATTAATGACAAATAACACAAGCCACATTTTGCAAAGAACCAAATTATATTGAGTAAATTTTTTTTTCAAAATCCTTTTTTTTATATTCTTTTCCTTTTTCCTGGTTTGTTTTTGCCAGTTCTAGTCTCATATAATGGAAAAAAGAATGGAATTCTACCTCTTTTTGTCACAATGTATCATGGTAAAACTGTATCTTTTGTTACAGCTGGACTGCTAGTAGTAACCCCAGTACGCAGTTTAAGGTCAGCTGGTTTTGCTGTGACTGCAAATTGTCTTGATTTGTCCTTGTGGGAGAATTGGGTAGTGTGCTAAAATGGACCCCAGCTGGATATGAAGAGGGAAAGGCGGAGGTGCCTACAGTTGATGAAATACTCCTTTCTGTCTGTTCTTACAATACCTGTTTCAATTTTTAAAACCGTGTATGGAAACAATAAAAAATGAACAAGAAAACAGACTTCCAAATAGGAATGGATGAAAGCAAAACATATTACAGATTGATCAAAAAACAGGAGGCCCCCAAGCAGCCTTCTGGGTACGCTGTAAAAAAAAAAAAAAAAACAACCCCAAAACAACAAACTATCAGGAAATATGTGATAGCATATGGAGAGGTGGATGATAAAACCTTTCAAACATAAAATCTGCAAGGGGCGAGATACCAAGACCTGCTGGAAGAAACTGGTGAAATGCAGACACAGACCATGTTTGGAAAAGCACCGGACATACCTTACGAGCTTCCAAGTTCTTCTAAGTAATGAACTTGTGTGGTTTTCCTTTTGCCCTTTTTCTTTTTTTTTTTTTTCCAAAGGATGATCAGTTTCTAGGCATTAACAAAGTGTGCAAAAGTATTATGTGCATGCAAAAATGTTGCTAAATGTTGCACATGAAGAAGTCTGTCATCAATTATATTTCAAGCAATTACTTTGATATCATCTTTCTTTTGTTTACAGTAGGCTACCATGAACAAGGATGTCCCTCAGGAAAAAGGATTTGGGGAGGGCAGAAGACATAGGAAGAAAGGGCTCTGAAAACAATATTTGGCTTGAAGCTTTTTCTAAGAAAAAAAGAAAAAAATGAATCATGAGCAAAGTTTTCAGTGCAACAAAAGAAATCTTGTTTCCTCGCCAAAAAGCAATGACAGGAAACAGGAGAAAAATAGGTGGGATCCAAGGGATTTTAAGAATTAAAAAAAAAAAAAAAGTCTACAGATTTTGAGGTATCTTTGCCTAGTATGTACGTGGGTTTTTTTCCTTGCTGGATATGTTTTCTTTGGGTAGCTGATAAAGTAATAATTGGTTCCACGTTCAGCAGTACTTTGGCTTTAGCTTCATTTCTTGAATGTAAGGAAAAAGGAATGTAGTTCACAGTCACGCTTTTCCTTTTTTTTTTTTGGTAACAGTCTGAAGAATGAAAGCATGATTCATTTCATAACAAGGAAATGATGCTGCAGCCACATGTAAAGCAGGAGTTCTTGAACTGCACTTGTTTGCATCCCACCATGAGCCATCGAGGAGGAGCGTGCCTACGCTGGGAGAACTGGGATGTCTGTGCCATGCTGGGGGAGCAGAGGTGCCGGGAGATGAGCCAGGCTGGGGCTGGATTGCAGCACTCTTTCTGACCTCAGGTTTCTGGGCAAATTAGTGTTGCAAAGACAAGTGATTAATGATGCAAGATCCAGTCTGGGACCAGATTGACCCCTCTTAGACATGAGGGGATCTCAGTAGGCTGTGTGATGGCAGCAGTGCTTTCCCCCAGCTACCCAGTGTGTTCCTCACCTGCAGACAAGGCAGTGGCTGTTACTGTTGTGTTAAACCAGGAGGAAGCTTCCAGCTTTCTGGAATAGCATTAGGTGGTATACAGCCTTAATGCAATCTCTGCAGCAGGCTCGGGAGCTGCTGCCCTTATCAAGATGCAGAACAGCCCAGCCACCATTCTGGTATGTCTAAGACATTGCTAGTGATACATCTGGAAGATAACCTCCTCTGGTATGGCGAAGCTTGCAAGTTTACAAATCAATCCTTAAAATTATAAAACATGGGCTGATTCTGCAGCTGTTACTCATATGAATAATTTTTATTACAATACCATGATAATAATCATGTTGGATCCATATTGTCTAGCGATAAACCAGTTTTCGTAGAGTGATTTTTGTAATACAATGTTTTTGCATGACAGTTAGGACATAAGGATATCACGAGGGTCTCAGGGCTTCCTCCTGTCTCTATGTAGTGAAAGACCCTGAAAAGCCAGAATCAGACCTCTAATGTCCAGCCCACCTGTAATGGCAGCATGCAAAAAAATCCTTGAGAAATTGGAAAACAGTTCTTTGTTTAACGTAAACATACAAGTGTGTGAATGGAAACCGATATTAGAGTCCTGCAGAAAGAGCTTGCAAGCTAAAACCAGCCACCTCGCTGAAATGGGATTTTAATGCCCTTTAGAGGTTACAGTTAGTAATCAGAAGATTGTCCTCATATAGCACTATCAAAATCTTTTTATATGGCGCTTTTTTGTCTCTCTAGTCATAGAAAATATGTTTTTCACCATTAAATGCACTTTCTTGCCTTAATTATGAAATCACAATTTAGGAAAACAATATTCTTTGTGCTTTGCAGGTCTCCCCTATGAGGCATGCAGGCTGCTGCGGTGTGTTTGTTTAAGTACCACGCTTACACCAGACTAGTTCCCGTGTGACTCGCTAACTCGGTTTTCATTGCCCCTGGCACTCTTTTATTATTTACCTTGCTTCTGAAGTTCCTTGTAAGGAGATTAGAAGCCGTTACCAAAAAAATACAGCAAGTATGGGGCTCATTTTAAATGCAGTTATTCACCCCACAAAGCAAGGATGAATAACTCGGTGACCGAGTCACAAAACTGAGTTTAACGCCCGCCTCCTGACTGGCCAGGCTGGGACCAGGTCACAACAGGCACATTGGCCATCATACACACAGAGAAGAAGGAAGGCAGAATAGGAAGGCAGTGAAGGAGATGGGGAAAGAAGCGTGAGCAAGAAAGCATTCGAAGCATTTGAACCTCTCTGTAGAGGGATTATAAAATGGATCTGTAGCTTTGAACAGGATCCTAAAATGACTGAAGTACCTAAGACACCACTAAGGGTAGGAATGAAAATCTGTCTTTCAGCCACCGACGTGACGTGAGGGGACATCTGCCAGCTCAGGAGGGAGTCCAAAGCCCAGGAAGATAATCAAAGCAGTAATAAAATCTCATTCAGGAATTCATTTTATGTTAACGCTTTCTGCTGCGGCTACATTTTAGAGCAGAAGGTGTCTTTCCCGCATTTCAGTATGCAGATATCTTTCCCCAGCCCCCTTTACAGCATACTAAGCAAAGTAGGCAGGTGGAGTCTTTTGAGCTAATGATAGACCAAAATCATGATCTAGCAACTGGTGGTGCCTAATAGATGCCTGCAGATGCCTAATTAACATTCATAAAGCACTCAAATCCCTTAGATGAAGTCAGTATACAGTAAAAGCGTAAATTATTATTATTATGGGTAGCAACTGCTTCAGAAAACAATTTTGACTATTCTAAAAAAGAATGTTTTATTATTCCTTTTGCGAAAAGAGAATTGAGTAAAGACCAATTGAGAAAGCTTTTTTCCTACATGTTAATTATTGTACTCCTGTGTACATAGTATCAAACCCATATTTAAAGGTGTTCAGGAGTCTCAGGAGTTTGTATTTCTAACAAAATCTAAGTTTCCATTTAAATCTGACAGAAAGCTGGACAATCAGCAATCATTAATGTGTGTGAAATTTTAAAGCGGACTATCCAGTCATGCTACAGAGCTGCTAAGAGCATTCTGCGTCCTTTCCTTGTCCCTGACCCTTAAACTGCTTTGCATCTGGATATTTAAATACTTTGCACAGCTGTGTCTTGCAGACTTCGCCTTCCCCATCTGCTTGTTTGTTTTCCTGGTTTTATTTTTTAGGCTGCTATTTTGTATAAGCAAAATTATCCTTTTATGTCTCCTCTGCCTCTGTTGTTTCTTCTACATATTGTAAACTATAGCATCTGTGGTACTTCTCCCGTTATAGATTTATATTCCACTAGGTAGTGTGGGATAAAGATAAGAAGCCTAAATAGAACATGAGGCTGATGCCCTAGTCTGACACATAAATCCCCAAAGCTTTTTGCTGAAAATTTTCTACAGAGTATCCTCTTGGTGTATAAATGACTTCTGTTGATTTTTTACAAGTATATATCACAGGTCAACAGAAAAATGGAAGACAAGCCACTGGCCATTTGACAGAACAAAGATACTCTTTACATTAGCAAGAGTGAGACTTTTTCTGTCAGATAATCTGAATACTCTGACAGTAAATCTTCCTAAAAACTAGGTGCATGACCTAAGAATAGTAGCAATTCAGATTTGATTTTTAAAGCATTTCCCTGTCTTTGGGTCAGCATGTTTGCAGAATGAAAGGATGTGTCCTGACCTTTTTATCTCTGAAGGGTGGAAGTAGCTTCAGATTCAGAGATTTATCTCTTAAATCCAAGAAACAAACTGAGCCAAGTTTTCAAGTTCTATTCAAGTATTCAAGTTATTGCAGCCTTCCAGTACCTAAAGGGGGCCTACAGAAGAGCTGGGGAAGGGCTTTTTACTGGGGCATGTAGTGATAGGACGAGGGGGAATGGCTTTAAACTGGAAGAGGGCAGGTTCAGATTGAACATTAGGAAGAAGTTTTTCCCTTTGAGGGTGGTAAAGCACTGGAACAGGTTGCCCAGAGAGGTTGTTGAGGCCCCATGCCTGGAGGTGTTCAAGGCCAGGCTGGACATGGCCTTGGGCAACCTGGTCGATGAGGAAGTGTCCCTGCCCATGGCAGGGGGGTTGGAACTTGATGATCTTCAAGGTCCTTTCCAGCTCTAAACCATTCTATGATTCTATGATTCTATCTCCCGGTTATTTCAGGATTACCCAGCTTTACTTACTTGAACCATTTCATAAAGGAAGTTAAAAATTAATGCTGCTGCTTAGCTATATGCTTAAATATGAGCTCAGCTTTCAGCACAAACAGATGTTCTTTGCTTAGTTAGAATGGTCTGGAAAAAAAAAAAAAGAACAAATACAAAATTGTTTTGATGTATTCAATTCTAAGAATCTGTTGATGACTTATGACTGGAACATGCAGATGCCTGTTAGGTCAGGATCATGGTTTTCTTACCAGATATCAGAAGTAAATATAATAGGCCAAAAGATAGGGTTCACATACTTGAAGAGCCGTGGCGTTTAAAATATCCTTCAGATTTCATATTTATTAATGCATCTCTAATCCTTTGTTCCTTGTGTTATCCTGTACAGAGCCCTATCTACATGAAACAAATTGCAAGATCAGAATCTTACCTGCTTAAAGAAATCTCTCAGATTACCTTAAACTTTGTCAGGTTTTGTAATAGCTGTTAGATCCTGTTGAATGGTTGTGAAATGTCAAGAGCAAGGCAGCAAAACAAGCCCTACTGAACAGAAGATTAGGAAACAGGAATCACCGAAATCTAATTCTGGATGAGCCTTGGGAAGAAGGAGAGAAATAAAGGTAATGCCAAATTTTCATAGTAGCTTCTGATCATGAGTTTTGCTTTTTGACACAGTTTGCATTCATTTCACAGTTGGTACATGGTACTTCTAGCTCCCCTTGGCTCCAGGGAATCCTTAGAAATGTCCAGAATTGCTGCCTGAGACTCACAGGGAAATCTAACCGTAACCAGGTAAATTCCCAGCAGTTCTATAAATAATGAGCACACATCACCTTGGAAAAGAAACCTCAAAGTAAAAAACACAGTATCAAGCTTATGGTGAGTGTCTACACTTTGGGGTATCCAATTCACATCTCCTTTACTCATCAGTTGTTCTAGATTCACAGACTTCAGAGAAAAAAAACATTAAACTAGCTCCGCTTCATCTCCTGTTTATCACAGGTGCCTGACTTTTCCCCAAATTACTCCTGAACTGAGCTCAGTAATGTGTGTTTGATTGAAGAAAGTGATTTTATCATATGCCACCATCCATCAGCTCCTCCAATGTCAGTTCTGTAGCCTACTGTGTACTAAGTTTAATTAGGTCATGGCTGTATTAAAAGTTGTTGCTGATTTGTAATATTGCAGTTGTGTTTAGGAATCCCAGTTGTAGACAATTTTGCTTTTAGCATTCAGAAGTGCAACAGGAATTTATTCCCTGCCTCCCACAGATTACAGTCTAAAATAATTCACTTGGGAACAGTAAACTGCCCTCGCGTTCTTATAGTACTCCAAAGGTTATAGCTTTGGTTAGATAAGTACTAACGGTTTATTATTGCTAATGCTGATTAAAGGAAAATGAAAGAAGCGACAAAATTTTTTAGGGAAAGCTTACCCAAATGAAGAGCTAAGGTCTCATTCTTAGCCATTTGGGTTTTAAGCTCTACTTCAACAGTGAAAGGAAAGGAAAAGTAATAAACTCGCTGACTGCCCTAAGGACTTGAGACACCTGAAAGATTTCATATTCCCATTTCAGCAAGTGTCAATAGAAACCCTGAATGTGACTCTTGCTATATTTACCTGGCAAGTTTGTCAGTTATTCTGAAGTGCACTGATTTATGTACCCATAATAATCGGTCTTTAGGAGCTGTGTGTGTTTTATTATTTGAGGCCATAGGTGTACAAGAAAGCAAACATTGGCTTTAGGACTCCTGATATTGGTTCAAAAAGCCAAAGCCATATGATATAAAAGGCTGATTCTATATTATCTCATTCAACTGGCTCAAATTTATTCAAAAATAACTGAAGGGTTAACTTTGTTCCAACAGACTGTGTACCGGAGTAGGTATTGTACATCTTCACCATTCCATCTTAATACTAGAGCTGATATCATTTGTTCTCCTGTCTTTGGAAAAAATCCTTAATACCAGAATAAACTCTGGCACGTGTTGTCTGGCTAACATGACAGAAGTACAGCCACCTGATCACAGTGAAGCTGGACCACATTTGTTTCACACAGGAGTGATTTTGCCATTTATTGATCACTAACAAATATAGTATTAGGGGCAGCAGAACTGCAGTGTAACGACTTGCCACGCTTGAAGGAAGGCTTTATGAATAGTCTTCTATACTATCTCTTGACACAGGATCTTTTGTCCCAATCAGTATTGATATGATCAACTTTAAGGTGTGGAGAAATCCTCCCTGCCCCAACTGAAATACCCTCTCCTTCAAAACTGACTGCAACTGTCAGTGTCCTCCACCCAAACGACCAAGGCATGTGCTTAACCTCAAACTGACAAAAGGAAATAGTTTCATACCTGACAAGGGGGTAGTTTTTCATTTCCCCCACCCAAATACCACATGGGAAATGTGTTAGGTGGGTAGAGCTAAAACACACCCCAAATAATCCCATGGTTGCTCTAGCAGCCAAAACATCCTACGGTGTGTTTACACCATGTCCTCCTGATGAACGTGTCCTGGGTGAGGCTCAGCGGCTGGCGTTATTTTCCACATTCTGCAGTTATCTGTGTGTCATTTTCACAGAATTATATGAAAACGCTTTCCAGTTTTTACAGACTTCTTTGGAAGGAACTGCTTTTACCTACAACAAAAGAACAGTTTTGTTTCTTAACAGTACTGAGGATAAGCCAAAATGCACTAATTTCTCCTCACTTGTAAAACATTTAACATATCGCTACCCACACCCTGTAATTTCAAGACTCTTAGGATTTATATTTTAAAAGCATAATTGAAACTTCTTGGCAAGGGCCCTATGACTTCCAGTCAAAATGGTTATAGAAGAAAAATTCTCTGTCCTCATGTAAAAGAAATCCTGCCTAAATTAAAAGCAGTTGATATTAGCTCTTTTTCTCCTATAATAATATCTACCATTTAGATGACAGCTAAAATATAAGGTGTTCTTGCATTTCAAGGGACTATGGGAGGAAAAAGGGTTGGTGGGGTTATTTTAGTGATGCTAAGCTGAACTCATAATATATTTTGTCAAAACAACTGTTTGCTCATCTACATATGGAAATGTATTTTTAATTTAGAATTCATTCAAGATCTCATGCTTTAACTCATCATATCATAATAACTCAATGCCTAATCTAGCACAGGAAAGAAAGGGCAAATGTTCATGTGGTGTGTGATATACTGCAACCTTAGTTTTCTTAAGATTTGAAAATCATCTAAATTTAATAAATTCATCTATATTAACTCATTGCTACTTTCAAGAAAAGTAGATGTGGGAGTGTTGTTGAGGTTCAGTTCTTTTTTCTGGTCTATACAAAAGCTATGTTAAAGTTCTGGAGAGAAGCAGGTCTCTAAATCATACCAATTGAGAGGGCACTCAGCCTCCTATCCAATGCAGATACTCACATAGTGTCAGTGAAGAAAAATAACCTAAACCTAAATTTTAGCAAAATGGATCTGATGACAGCAAGACAGGACAATCATTCTGAGGAACCAGTCAAACACCATAACCTGAGCTTGAAGGCATATCTATGCTGTCTGGACTGTTAACCTTGCATCTACCAAGGTTAACAAGTTCTTAGAAACCCCCTGTCCCTGGATTGCCCCTTCTATTTTTCCCCCCATTTCTGTCAGGCAGAAGGCTACAGCACAGCCCAACATCCTTGGCCTACAGTTCCAGTGGGACAGCAGCAATCCTCTTTTCTCTTTGTAGCGGAGTCCCAGGATTCTACAGCCACTGCCTGGCTCGGCATTTAGTTACTGTCCAGAGAAAAAGAATGCATCCCCCTGCCCTCTTCTCCCAGTGAATGTCCCCCTGTAGTGACACTTGACGCATAGTAATCCCCATTTCATACTACACAGACAACAAATTGTTCTGATTTTGCTTGCAAGCCAGCATTTTGTTTTCTACAAGTTTCATTAGCTTACAGGAAGAAAAAAAGTTTAATGTTGACTGTAGTTCATTTCCTGCTAAGCACTGTTGCCCGTAGGCCAGAGACTGATGGCAGGTCTACAATACTAGATCAAAATGAAAGGCCAGCTCTGAATTTCAATTATTCAAAGTAGTGTTGAAAAAATGGGCTCTCCCTGCTCAGATCTACATTAACAATTATACAATTACATTGACGCAATAGTAGTTCTCAAAGAAAAATGTGAGATTCATGAAGGGGACAAAATTTACTCAGCAGTTTACCCAACGTTATGAAATTCTGTTGGAAAGGAGATGAGAATGATCACTAAACTTAGTGTTCTCATAATAGTTCTCTTATATTAACAATCATAACAGCTAAATAAGAGAAAGCCTTACAGGAGATAAGAAAAAAAAATGTTAAACTTATGAAAAGCCAAATGGAGTGCTGTGATAGTCATTATGAACTTTTTTTATGCTTTCCTCATGTGTGTAGTCTTGTCTGTAGTTGAACTCTAATACCCTTAGGGCATGGAAACTGTTAATTCATCAGAGAAAGAGCTCTCTTTGTTCTAGATCCTGTATAATGCTCAACAAAAGCAGCCTTAATGCTTTAACACAAATAAAAACAAATAAAGGTATCACAGTAGTGTAGCATTGGAAGAGACTTCAAAGATACAGTAGTCTATCTGCTTACTTTGAGGAAGAATTAGATGTGCCCAGGCTATGCATAACAAGTCTGTCTAGCCCATTCCCAAGACAGACTTCTCTTTTCAGGAAGAGAAATGGGATTCTTCGGTGTCTTTCTGAAGCCAATCTCACTGCTTAGCTCTTCTTATATTTAGGAAGTGTTTCCAAAATCCGTGTGGAGGGGAGAAACAAGGGGAAGTCTTAATTGTGATGAAACGCTGTTCTGTTTTTTTTGGTCAGGTACCTACAGATGACCATGATGCACGTGCTGATAAGAGAAAGGGAGCCCTAAGTTTCAGCAGGATAGTTTTAGAGTAAAAACTCATTAAATCTGCACCACACTTCTGTTGTCAGTGCTTGGTTTAATATGTGGCTATCAAATATTGAGTTGCATAGAAAATGCTTTTAAGTAGCTCAGAAGTAAAAATCCATGAAACCTGTGTTCGTCAGGAACACAGCAAAAAGTTATCTCCTATCCTTCCCCAAAGTCTTCATGCGTCAAGTGCTTCCTTATTTCCCGAGGATATCTGTGTGACTTTCTCAGGAAAGATAACCTTTTATTTTGCTAATATGTATGGTATGTCCCAGTCCACCATTTCATGGTTGTTAATGTCTACCCTTGGATTTGTAACATGAAAGAATATCACAATGTAAAAGTTTCACTATGTTTTTTTTTTTCTTTTCTTCTTTTTATATATATATGTAAATAGGAAAACAATCTGTGAAATAACTATTGTGGAATAGTATTTTGCTTTTTTTCATTGGAGTTCATTGAACATAAACATACATGTCCTACTGCTACAGGCTGAAGGATACTCTGTGTAAATTCAGGTTAACGATACCCAACGTTGTGCGTTGACAGACAGGAAAACTATGCTTATGTTGCAATCAAGACATAGGTTTGGTGCACATACAGAAATAACCGGACTAGCTCTAATCTTCTGATCATCTGCTTTGTTCCCATACTGATGGCAGAAAACCCACCAGAATGTTGGTTTTGCTGTGAGCAAAGTACGCTTGTGCATAAACCTGAATATTCGCTTGGCAGCTCTGTCCTATGGCATGCAGTTTTAGATTAAAACGAGCTCGGTATGTGCTACATGTGTTACAGTCACACTTCAATCTGAAGCCTCCATATATCCTAAATTGAAGCAGCAATGCATACCTCACACTCAGAGATGGTCTTCCAGCTCTGGCCATCTGTGGGGCAGATGTGCAACACTTTTCTCACAGCTATAGCAAAAACAGTTTCAGACCAACCTTCCTCATCGACCCGTTTCCAGATCTTGCTGCTGGCAGCAGTCATATTGCATGTTTGGTTTAATAGCTTTGCACCCCGGATTTAATCCACCCCTTGTGTGTGCAGACATTCCCCCAGGCTCTCTTGGCAGAGTCCCTGAGGTGCACACAAGCGAACAGGGAGGAAGATGACGACTGTGGCAAGGAAATGAAAGTGCACCTACCGAACTGAGAAAGGGATGCAAACCACGAGAACATGTGGTAAACTTGGGCACAGAAGCTCTCAGAGCAGGGATCCTGCACTGCCAACGCATTTTAGGAGCACGTGGGCAGATTTTATCAAAAACAATCCCAAAGTCCCTTCACCACTATGACAACACAAACACACATCCTATCGCACCAAAAATCTCGAACTGACTACGTTGCAAGTTAATTGCAAGTAAAACAGAAGGGTCTTTAGTGCACTTTACTGCGTGTGTTTTCTTAACCACTTTCTTCCCTCAAAAGCTACTATTTTATAATATGGTGTGGAAGTGCTTTAAAGAAGAAAACAACAGGGTGCTGTACCATCAGATACAATGTGAGCTTTAAATAAAAAAGCTTTTTTGCCTTTTTTTCACAATCTCTTCCAAAAAAGTCATCTCACAGTCTCATCAAAAAAAGTCATCCAGTCCTCCCCCAGCTGTGCGACGCCACTTTGACACACGATGCTGCTGAATGGAGATGATTTGCCACACAAACCTGCAGCCCTTCCAGCAAGCAATAAATGCCGCACAGCGCCCAGTGACAGCACAGGCTGAAAAGGAGAGGAGGGCACGGGTGGGATGAAGCTGGAGACTCTCAATGTGTTGCAATTTAACAGCATAAAAATGCGCTGCTTTTGTCTGAGAACATTTGAGTCAGAGCACTGCACACCGTTGCCCTACAAACTACCCTGCTGCTCTTTCTGTGGCTGTAAAGGGAAATGGGAACCCATGGAGAAGGAGCCTAATTTATCTCACCGCAGTTAAGTGCATTTCACCTGACACGTGTCCTCAGACCTTCTGGTGAAAATAATTATAAAGGTGACCCATATGGTAATATAGGATAACAAGCGCTTCTTTTCCTGCTCAGCATAGTGCATCTCCAGTCTGCGAATACTGGGTGCATTTTTAGGTAAATATCTTGTTGCTTTCTAACAAATGTCTATTGTTAATATTAATAAAACTATTAGTATGCACAAACTATTAGTTTGTATTTTGTTTTGTGAAGAAATAATACCTAATGAAAAAGAAATGTCTTTATGGTGACCTTTTGCTAACCCACCATGTAGATTTTGTTATATGAAGTACGCTTTTCACCACAGTTTGAATAAATAATTTTTTTCATTTATTGTACCATGAAGGACGAGTCTAGTAACTGTAGATACGCTAAATGAGAGTAATTACTGGTATTGCACAGATATCTATTACAGCCCGGCTAGAATTAGCATGTTGTATCCTGTTTGATGAGAACTCAGCTCAGTGGTATTTGCTAATGTTATTATTTCTATGTTCAAAAGGAAGTGAAATGGGTCAAGATTCAGGAACTGTAACCATAGTAATGGGTAGCAGGATTCCAGCATTTAAAGGAGAACTGTTACATTTTGAAAGAGATTAAAAACGAGAAAGTAAGATACAGAAATAATGTAAAGGACCATAGCCTGCCAGTAATTCCAAAGGGCCCAAAGCTGCTCCTGGCGAAATTATCTAAACTCATGTCAACTTATTGGAAAGAAGAGCGGGGCTTAGCCTAGCGATTAGTCACCTTTCCTTATGCATTAAAATTGCTGGAGAGGATGCTTCTGCGCTTGGCGATCCAAGGAGTCCCAGCCGGGACGTGAAGCTCCGTTCCCCAGTTCTGGCCTTTCCATATGCCAGAACAAAAGGATGTGTGCTCCATTTTAAACTGTTAAAGACAGCCTTTGCCAAATGCAATAGAGCTGTTTGCAGATCGAAACTGAGAATTTCAGCATGTATTTTTTCTCTTTCACCAATAAGCAAACATTGCAGAACTCTTGAAGAAAAGCCATGTTCCAGATTTTCCAAGAATTTTAAGAATCGCATAATTAATCTGTATTTTATTCCCATCATATCAGTTCCCAGGTAATGAAAGGGTATGATCTCACGCCACGCTACATGAGATTCAAATTCTGTCCTCACACCTATGCAGTACTCATAACTTCAGTAATATTATATGAGTACAGTTCAGAGCAGAGTTTGATCTAAGATGCTAAGAATACAGTCGCCTCCCCTTTGACGCTTAGTAGAATCTAAATTTTAAACAGCGAGACAGTTCGTTTCAATTTTTTTCTGGTCTCCATAATTATTTTTACCCCTTAGATTATTTATTTACTTATCAATTGAATTGATTTGATTTTTTTTAATATCCCTTATAAACTAACAAATAAGATATTTTTTAACTCGAGCAATGGTGCCTGTGTTCTCCAGTCTTATTTTCATTATGCTTTCTTACCTTCCCTTTCAGCTTCTTATGCTTCACCAATTACTAAGGGTGCAATTTCTTTCAGTGAATTTACCGCATCAGAAAGTTAGAGAGTTAGTCAAAATTAGCCGTCTAAACTCTCCCTATCAGTGGAGAGAGGCAATGAGGGCAATTGACCTGTCTTTCCTCACTGACTTCAACAGGAGTCTAGACAAAGAGCTTAAAATAGGCAGATAACTTTTAAATAGGTAACGCTGCATGAGGTAGTTAACAAATAATGAAAATAAATGATTGGTAGCCTCCCAGGGTGCTGCAGATGTTAACTAAAGGAACAAGAGTGCTTTGAGAATGCTGAAAGATTTGGATAATACTGTTTGGCTGTTTCTATTTCTTCTGGCTCTTATAAATATCTGGCCCACTTTAAAGTTAAATCACTTTTGTTAGAAATAAAGTATGAATATGCGGTGGTTACCCTCCACTTCCTTTCTTGCTTATAGGCAAAACCCCTCAACTAGGAAACTTGGTGACAAAGTTCAGGCTTCTGCCAGACACACTAGGTTTCTACTCTTCCAAGGGAAACTATGGTGTCGGAGTGCTGGTGGTCTGCCCGTCTCTGCCTTACCTTAATGTCTCAAAACTCTCTTTTGCTGCTTTTATTCTTAAGCAACCCCCTGGCTGGCCACTGGGTACATCGTTATTTTTCTCAGGCAGGCATTAAAATTACTTTTACCTTTCTGTGCCCATGCTTGTAGCTCCGTGAGCCCCCTCCTGCATGATCTTGTGGCTGCCCAAGCCTGGCACCACCTCTTCTGGCCCTGAGGTGCTTCAGAATCTCATCACCTTTCTGCGATATTCTCTGTCTCATGCGCAGTCTCCAAAAATCAATAATATCCACATGTGTATATCCGTTACACCCTCTTGCCCATTCAGTTTCTCCCCCAGTGCTGCAGGAGAAGGACGTGATCTTCCGTAAGCATATGGAACCAAAGGGCAACTGTTCAGAAGAGAAGGAAATTATGCTTCTGCAGAGAAAGAGGAGGCTTACTGGCCTTAAATCTTCTCACAGCTGAAGTGAGGGAGCTGAAGTTTTATGATATGAGAAAACAACGTGAACCCTGATCAACCAGATGCGATATGTGGCTGCAGCTTGGTGAGGTATTTTGTATGCCAAATGCGTTTGCTCACACAGTAGGGTAAAACGTAATGTTCGGATGCTCTTTTGAAGCTTCATCTACTACTAAAATTTGCCTCACTCTGTAACCCCTTATAGTCCATCAGCAATCGGCTTGGGTGCAAGAGGTAAAACTGAAATAAGAAAGCAGACACTCAGACCCCGTCTGCACTGGTACGCACAGACTCACGATGGCAAACCTTACAGAAGCATGTAATCAGATGTTTGTTTTTTCAGAAGGACATAGAGCGATAGCTATAAAATACTGTTTTGGATTTCCTTAGAGCTCCCCTTTGTAAATCACGATTGATTGAAATAAACTGTCAACTGCAATTTGTTAATTTTATATGATTTACTCCCAATGTCTGAAAGTGAAAACCTGCCAGAAAAAAGACGGTTTATAAAACATTAGTGATTTTTATCACCATTAGTGTTTTAGAAATGGAATTTTTTCAGTACCTATTCCTCCTGGATGTTTGTGATGAGCAGCCAGGAAAATGACTGCCACATGCCATACAGTAATGAGGACAGTAAATCAATTCCTAATAAACTGTTAGCCTGTTTGAGACTCGGAATATTTTCTAAAGGGGAAAAAAGATTCTTTATAATCATTACCATACTAGAGTTTAAAAAAAAAGTCACAATTTGAAACTGCATTAACTGATTCTACAAAGAGGACTGCATTTAAAATAGCTGCAACAATTTGTACAATGTTGAGTGTCACAAGAGACTCTTGGCACAGGATGAATATTTCTCTTTAATGTAAATGCACTATAGAACACAACACTGCTTGAAAATAACATCACCAATTTAAGAGGAAATGCAAAGGACTATATCTGTCTGAAACTACCAAGTTCAAATTTGAATCATGCGAACTGAGATTTGAGCAGAATCCATGATTTGACCTCCTCTTGAAGAACAAAACAAATTGAGATGTGTTCATCAAAAAGGTTAATAGACTTTAGAGACAATATAAGTGTATACTGAGAGCATCAAGAGACTGAGAGTGGGAACAGAATGACATCACCACTGCAAGCAGCATTATGATGCACTGATATGGTTTTCTGATGATATGAGCTTCAGCAAACCTCCTGCAATGTCATAGGCAGTAACACAGAATATGGTCCTAGAAACTGTCTCCACATCAGTTAGAAAGTGCATAGTCTTTTCTTTAATCAGATAAAGAACGCTGTGGTAACACGCTATGTTTAACCAATACCTAATGTCCTGAAATACCACCTTTAAGTACGTGTCAATATTTCTTTCCAAAAGAGACTGGATCTTACTAGTGACGCATTTGTCAGGAATGTCAGTTTGAATCTTTCCTGTGACCCCAACACAGAGATTTTCAGATTTACTAATGGACTCCTGGGAATAGCTATGAAAATAACTGTTATCCTCTTGAGGAGAATAAGGAGAAAGAGCATGCCTTACGCTTATTTTGAAACTACAGATCTGCAACTGTCTGTTCTGGCAGCTTCCACTTAAAATTGGAAAAGGTGGCACTGTTTGTAGCAGATTTGAAAAATATCATCTGTCCCACTTTTATCTGGCTCAGAATTAGCCCTGAGATGAGCTGTGCAGTAGGTCAGTAGTAGCAGGTCAAGCGAAAGAGGAGGGGGGAATTTTACTGGAATTTAGGATTCCATACTAATGAGTTTGGAGAACTTGCAGGCTGAGATACCCTCTGTAAAGGCAGCCATATAGAAGGAGAGCATAGCCATCAGTTAGATTATTTTTTTATTTCCTGCTAGCTCTTTATTAGAGTTCTTAATTCATTTTTTTTTCCCATGTTTTCAGTGAAGAGTGAACTTACCAGAATGAATGATAAAATCCCCATCTTGAAAAGCCCTTTTTCTCTGGATTCATGGAGTATTGTACCGTGTGCTGCAGTGCCAAATGTTTACTAGATGTTTAGAGTGAGGTAGTTTTTTTTAATTATTATTTTGTTAATATAATTAGATGCAAGGTCACTAACAGAAGGCTCTCTTCTTAATGGTAGCAAAACATAGTAACGGTTCAACAACAGTTCCACTCTAAAGGCTCTGTTTTGCCTTTATTCTTGATTAACCATTTTCACTGCAGTCTGTACGACTCAGTGGATGTATGGTTTAGAGGATTTGTGTATCGTTTCAGCCAAGAATCTGAGTGCCCATCCAAAAATAATAGTGGACCTACACAAAATGGCATTTGACCTACACAAAAAAAACTTTTGGTGATCTTTTCTTAGATAAATTCTAGTTCCCTATTCTATGGAGCATAGGCTTGAAATAGGATAGAAAAGCACCTTTTTGTAAGTCACGTCTCCTTTCTGTTTCCGTCAGAAGAAAGCCCCGCCACTCCATAAGTCAGAAGTCAGAGGCTGAGAAAAGTCAAGGCACTCTCCAAAGAGCGGGACAGCTGCCTCTCCTGTACCTTCAGCACTCTCCCCTGCTGGAGACAAATGCTGGTGGAGAGAAAATGGCTGCGTGGGAAGGGATGAGCACATAGTGGACAGAGAGATGGGTGGGAGACAAGGACGTTAGGAAAGAGGACTCAGGGCCGGGGGCCGGGGGGAGGGCCTAGAGCTGGAGTTTTACACAAAACCACAGCAGAAAATCTATTGGTCATGATTAGGCATCTACAGAAGTTAAATGTGCGGGTCAAAACCTTATTGTTAATTTAAAAAGCCCTGCCCAGCGTCCAAGAAGCTGCTGCAGTCCCACAGTGATCAAGGACCAAGGGGGACGTGCAGCCATACTCGCAGCACACCTCCCCCCGTGTCACACACCCGGGGGTGCTCACACCACCCTGGGCTGTGACCAGCGCTCCCCGCCGCCCCCCAAATAATCCCAAACTTGAAACGCTGATGCCGATAGAAGAAGCTTTCCTGTAATAATTTCAGCCAGGCCTGGAGGTGTTACACAGAAGTTGAGAACACAGTTCAATCCCCACCATAATCCTATTTTACTGAGGCAGAAGAAAAGTTAACGGAGATGGTAATGGTGATGTTTTTGTTGTTTGTTTGATGTGGTCACTGCTTCCTAGGAACGGATCTGAGAGCATAACATTCACTTTACACAGGCCAACGAACTCACCACATTTACAATAAGTTCTTAGGGGGCTGAAGATAAAATACCAGAAACGTCCCTCTGTGGCTTGCGTATACCGAAATTTAAATGGATGCTGATTTGTGCTGACATTCCTATTTACTTTCCAAGGCTGTAATGACTAATACTTCCGTAGAAGTATAATCTCTGATTATACTAAAAGCTTCCACTTTCCTCAACAATAAAATTTAAGAATTCATTTAAATTAGGAACCTCCTCTGGCATTGTCATTTTCATACATAAGGATGTTATAAAACAAACATTACAGAAAAATAATTTCAATTGGTACTCTCATTTGATTTTTCCCTCCAAACCAGACTTCTATAGCTGTTGATGGACTGTAACTTTTCATTTGTATTAAAAGAACAAGCAAGCAATATAAAGTGTTTTTTACTGGCAAATTTAGGTTTCATCCTAGCAGGACACAAAATTGTAAATTGAATCCCCATGCTCAGCAGCTGAAGTTCAACACCTTGGAAATGATTTTTGGGTTTGGTTTGTTGGGGTTTTTTTCTTTTTCTCAGAAGAAACAGAGGATCATCTGGAAAATATTCCACCCTTTGATCCAATACACATCAATTTTAGACTTACCTTAACAGCTTTAAGGGTGGAATTCCTTATTTCCAGCCTTTCCCCTGTTATCAGGACAACATAGAGGGTTCTGTTTAACAGCAGTCAAATGATTTGCAGATGACAGTCAAAAAGGAATTTGTAAAGTCTGTGTTCCAAGGAAAGCCATGATCCACTTAGCTTAAAAAAATCTCCAAACTGCCATTACTAATATTTTCAAGAGCGCCTAAAAATCTAAAGCTCCTCACTGAAGCTTTTTTTTTTCTTTCTCTCCTTGTCTTCCACCATAGGTTCAAAATATTCGTATCCCTTGAATCTGTTGTAAATACAAGTTCATATTTCATATACATGGCCAGAGCTCTTTGTGATTTAAGGGTATTTTTATTCACTTGTTGTTTAAAGAAAACTCTTTTCTTCCCTTTAAACTGCTCTCTAAGAGCATAGCCAGGTGTGAATACCAAGCTCTTGGCTTCTGTAATGCTCCTCCTTGTGTGTGTGTGTTTTTATGGCCTGCTCTTGCAAACCTTGCTTGCTTTGGATAATCTTCACTTACATCAGTATTTAAACCGAAGAGAATGGAACTTCTTACATAAGACACTACTCGACACGAGCAGTGAATGGTACAGCCAGGCTCTTTGTAGGTATTGCAGGATGCGGTTTGTCCTTTGCAACAATAGCAGGCTTCAAAAGAAAGGGCAAGAGAGGAAATCTCCTTTGAGCACCAGCCCTTTTGAAGCCACACACTGAAGTCTCAACTCCTAAATCAGTACACACACCCTTCAGGCAGAGCACAGACCACTTTTTACCATCCTGAAACTTTGCATTTATTTGTCAGGCTTTAGTGACAGTCATATTTGTGAATACAGATTTCTTCTGAATTTTATTTGGCAGCATTCGTTTGCAAAAGAAACTGGACTGAGTTATTAGTTAGTGTGAAGCGGTATATCTCCATGTATGTCAAAAGACTACAGGTATCTGATTTTATACCCACAAAATCTTAACCAGTATATTGGAAGAGTATTGATCTGTGCAGCCTGCAAATTTCAGCATGTCCAGACTTAACAGTTTATAGGTATTATGTATGCAGAAAATCATATGAAAAGCAGACATGACACAGGATCTTTTCAGTATTACTTATCCTTGAGAAGAATTAAACACAAAGTGTGAAGCTGTAAAGAAGTTTCTTAAAATACCAACCATAGTTGAGACTGAAGATCACTGTTGCCCCAAAGCTCTAAAGAGCCCAGAAACTGATGCTTCTACAAACTTCACACATCTCTAGGAAAAAAAAAAAAAAAAAGATAAAAAGAAGGGGGCATTATTTCTTTCTCTTCATGTCTTGTATGTTGACCCAAGGAATCAAGGAGGAATCACTGACTTTGACCATCGACTCCATAAAACCCCATGAAAGACAATAACCACATACCTACCAAAAGAACCATCCTTTGAAAAGGTAAAAATTCTTCACATCTTCTTCCTGCCCATTAGAACTAGTATCTTTTGTCACTTATATTTCAAACCAAAAAAGGTTGTTCTGTTTTTCCCTATGGATAAACATGTATATTCTATACATAGACTTGTCTCAGAAATCAGGGTTTTGGTGTGTGCTACAAGCCTGGAGAGATGGCCTAAGGAAAAAAAAAAACAAACTAGGAGTTCCCTTTCCAGAGGTGCTTGTTTCTAACTTGCATGGCCAACGAGGTGCAGCAGGAAGCATGGCACCCAGCCAAATAGATATGAGACAGCTTCCAGCAGAGGTCCGATGCTGTGTGAAGTAAACCTGCTTGGCTTCATGAGCCTCCAGGGCAAGAGAACTCCATGATCTGATTGTACAACTTTTCATTGACACTGCAGTTCTGGTAGTCCTTATACACGTGCTGAGGTCTGCCAGGTCCCCTTGGAGAATCATCCAGCCCTTTCCGTGCTTCATAAGTGAGGAGCTGAGCAACCGACTGTCATTTTATTTGTATGACTGTGTGAATCAGTCTGCAGGGATTAGAAAATGTTTAGAACCAGACAAAAAAACCTAGGCGAGGGCCTTTGATTGCCACAGTAGTTTGCAAATCATGACAGGCTAACACAAGAGAGCCCATAACCTTACGAAATGCAAGTGTTCCAGGACAGCTAAATAGAAGACTTCACTTGCACAATTTGAGAAAAGTTCAGCTCTGAAGTATGACAGGAAAACTGTTGCTCAATACCTTTGTTTTCATTTTAACTCAAACTGAATAAACAGATCCAAAGGAGTCTGGCTTTAAGACAGATTTCCTGCACACGTACTCAGGTGATATGTGTAGCTCTGTAATGAAATGATACCTGACCAATTACTTCAGAGTACAGCATTCATTGTTCTGATACCTAAAGAAAAACGATTCTGAAAGCTACGCGTCATGAAGATGTTTCTTACAGGTAAGAAGGTGCTCTGTGCAGCACTAACTCCCAGGCCTGAGTATTGTCTTCAAAGGTGTAGCAATACGCAGTCATTACAGTATGACAACAGAACAGGTCAGATGATATCACAAGACTACTCAGTGCTCTACATTCTTGAAAAATTATGCTATATCTAAGCAACAAAGAGGTCTTTATCTTTCTGGTAAAGAAGCCTTTTCTTAACGTTTCATCTTCCACTTTACTCAAGGAAAAAATTACATACTCTGCTTCTAGGTCATAGTTCTTTTATACAAGACAGCCCTTTGGGTTTGATATAAAAATTTTCCCAGCCTTCCATAATGTCTGTTATCCTTTGAATTTCCAACTGAAATGCCAATGCAGATAATTCAGGATACCATGGGAATTAATGGAGTCAGGCGAAGAGGTATTGACTGGTAGGCATAACACTGTAGGCAGAGGACATTTTACTTGTGTTTCTCTTCCTACAACACAAAACAGGTTTCAAAGCAGGATATGCTATTCTCAGGGAATCTTTTTTAGCATAATCTACAGAAACTTTGATTAAATATGACAGTATTTTACTAATTCTCAGTTAAACGTTCTGAATTTGATGCATAACAGCTAAACCATCTCTGTATTTGAATGCAAATCTTTCGCATTGAAACACTTTGCACCAGACACTGTTTTGTCAGAATTCCTAAATGTTAAACTACTGTCAGCCTAACAACTTGTGCTTTAATTGCAATAATGTAAGGTAGCTTAGTTTCATTTCAGAGCTTGTCAACAGGGGCATGGAAACCAGAGGTAAACAGAAACCCAGATATATATAGTACAAGGTGGCATGATGGAAGATTTCTTTGAATTTGGTAGCTGCATCTCAGTCCTTCATGCTCTGAATCTGCTGTCTTTTGGATTGAGTTGCATATGTTACTAATCTATGCTATGAGTTATGCCCATAACTGGTGCTTTTATAAGCCAGTCAGAAAAAAAACATTTGTGCAGAATACCTGGTATTCTAGTATTACTAGGTTCTGCAGAACCTGGTAAAAAATAGATAAAATCAGAATTATCACCTTGAAGGGAAACTTTTATTCCAGATTTGGTTGCGTATTTTTGTTTTGTTGGTTTTTGTTGTTTTGTTTTGTTTTAAAAAGCTGAAATTATTATTAAAGAGAATGGGGCTAGGAAAGGTGGGAGGGGACTTCTTCTTTTACTAAAAATAAAAACATGCTTGGATTAATTTAGGGCTCAATCCTGCAAGCTGCCAAGCTTTCTGGTCCCAATTCAGTAAATTACTTAAGCATGTGCTTAAGTTTTAAGCACATCATCAATTCCAAAGAAACGGTCTGACTCACACATGCCTAGTACAAGCCTGGACTAGAGCCAGGGATCTCAGCACTTACCACTGTTAAGACCTTTGTTTCCTAACTGAACTAATAGTTAGAGGTAGATTGCACAGACAATAAAGCTTGCCGCAAACCTCCACGTTGGCCACGCAAGCTGGGAATCGCAGCTGGATTCGCTGTAACCCGCACGGCCCACAACATGACTCGACCATCCCTACCATGGTACAAAGCTGGCCACAACGTTCCTGCCCTTCTCCCTGTCAAGGGTGAATCATATTCAGTGTTGCTGAAATTCCTAGTTATCCAAACAAGCAATAATAGAAGCATTTGAACTGAAAGGAGTTTTGAGTCATGTAGGTGGTTTTCTTGTGTGGGAAACTACCCGCTTTGTATCTATGTGATTAGGAAAGTCGGCTTCATTTGCCTCTGGCTGTCTGAGGCAAGCAACAAAAAGCACATTCATTCTCCTATTCCTTCCTCCTCTCAGCAACACAGAACGAGGGAAAACATCATTAACGCCTATGTCATAGTCAGGTGAAGAGAACGCATTCCCTGTCAGTAAGGCATCACTTCTACCAATGGGAATTTTTTCCAGCATTTTATATTGCCCACCCTGAATTCACATCCGGGTAGGTAAAGCACTACATGAATACATGCTGACCAGTGCATAAAGAATATCAGCAGTATGGTTATGGTGGTGCTCAGCAAAACACCAAACACTAACTGGATGTGGTGCCAGCCCAAAGCTGACTAGATGTGACTAGAAGAAGTAACTGCTGGATAGAAACGCAGAAGACGGTGCAATAAGACAGTACAGTTCTCCATGTGTGGCCTTGTGGTCTCTGGCAAACTCTGACAGAAATCTTAAAACGGAACTGTTTTCATGGAAGACCTGAAAAGAACAAATCAGCTTTGGGGAGCTTTATGAAGCAAGCAGGAGGAGCAGCATGGGCAGTAGTCCAAAAGGGTTCCTCTGAAAAATTAAGAAACAGACAAGAGACGTGGGTACCACAGACAGAGAAAAGTCAGCAGACAGTAGCCTCTCATAGCAGCATGAAAATGATGTGGCTGGGATAAAATAAGGCCAGGATGAGATTTTAGTTGAGGCAGATCTGGAGTGCAACATCAGATCTGGAACGTATCAAGAAACACGGAGGGAGAATGAGGACAGCAATCCCTCAGACATGCTGAAAGCTCAGGGAAGACATGATTTCAAATAGAGCAGGCTGTGAACATGGCTTTGTTGAAGATGGTTGATGAGCCAAAACCCCGGTCAGAGGCATGTCGGCTGAGCAGGAGGGGAGCAGAGGGAGAGGACTCAGCTGGGCGAGAGGGGCTCTGCAGCCCAACATGAGCAGAACCTGCCATGAGGTCAGGGATGGCCGAGAAAGCCTTTCCCTCAGCAGGGTGGGAGACAGGCTGTGCACAGGAAGCATTAGCATGTAAAGGAATATATTCCCATGAGCAGATGGACACGCTGGATATTAGGAGGTAGAATATGAAACCTTTCCCAGCCCTGCTCAGCTTTGACACCATGCTGACAACTGCACTTTCCAACTTGAAACAGGTATTTCAGGGAAGCTTTCCCCAGCACCCAGGAGATTTTATTAAAATCAATATGACAAACTGTGACATCTTTCCAGAAGAGAGCTTAACAACAGGTTTGCATCAGTTTTGCTAGCAGCCTTTGGGCTGCATTTTCGATCTAAGTATACAGCACGATGTCTGTTGAAAGTGCTAAGCTGAAACTGGTGACATCAGCAGTGACAAAGGATGAGAATTGCTTTTATGCTGCTCTCAGCAGCCTTAATAGAAAAATGATTAATCATAAGTGCAAGAAAAAGCTGTCATAGCGCCTCAGCTGTTTTACCATTAAATTATACTGGCTATGTCACTTATTAGTTCTGGACTGACTTTTCTATTTGTAATATAAACAAAGGGTAGGTAATTATAAGCGACATCTGCATGTATGCTCCCAAAGTGTGGATAAAACCTTTCAACACACTGAAATATATTTGTTACTGTATGTACTTAGCTTCTGTCATGTAATAAGAGGTAAATTTATAGCGAAAGATGAAAAAGGAAATAGCCTGTGGTACCTCTGGTCACCTCTATATTGGCGTTTTAGATAAGAGATAATTAGTCCGAGGCAATCTATTTATTTGTTACGTACATAGACAATCTGCCTGTATTAGTACACAAATAGATCTATAGGTTACTATGTCATCAACGACAGACACGGGCAGTTGCGAAAATTTCAGAGAAACTAGCAGAAAGCTGAAGGGCAGAAACACTATGAACTTCCACTTCTAAGCAAACATCTATGCAGAGCAGTAATGAATGCTCACAAAGGCTTTTTGGTCGTCAAATCTGAACATAGTGATCTGAAGATTCATTTGTCATGAAAATAGAAATGTTCTCATAAATAATATAAAATTTACATCAAGAAAACTCAGCATTAAATAAGTAAGCACTGAAGAAAAACATGTTTGAGTTACATAGATATATGGACACGTTCCCACTGGGCATCCATAAGAAGTAGGTAAAGAAATGTCTCTAAAGGTCTGGCCTATTCAGCCTCAACCTCAGTGAGGATCCCTTAGAGACAGCAACTGAAATTTTGTGTTTAAAAGTTTTTACATTTCAAAAACTAGAATATTTATGTCTCTAAACAGAAAGTTCCCTTTTCTTTCTTTCCTTCTTTCTTTCTCTCTTTTTTTTCTTTCTTTCTTTCTTTCTTAAGATTTTTACCTTCAGCAGGGACAAATACAGGTTTGGAAATCATTCCTGAAAAACATGACTAGTCTATCACCTTCCCCTTTGCAGTTAAATTTTACATTCTTGCAGATTATCTAGACTAAAAACTATTGATTTCTTCAGAGTTTCCTCAAAAAAACCCTCCTTTTTTCTAGATCTCTAATCATTCCTGCTAGTTTCCTCTGGAATGTCTCCAACTGTGCATATGTTTCTTGAACATCTATTCATGCTCTTATTTCTCAGTGTTTTTACTAGCTTTTGCTGAAGCAATCTCTTACTTTTGAAAAAAAAAAAACCTCTTTAGTAGAGAAAAAATGAGGAAAAATACAATGTTAATATAAGAAGTACTCTGTCTCTACCTTAGAGCTTTTAGAAGAAAAGTTATTCAGTGCATGCAGAGAAAATAACTATGAAAAACAAAAAATCACACCACAGTTATATACATTTTCATGGTTACAGTCACCATGACAGTCCCTCACAATAATTAGTACACCCTGCAGCCCCTTATGAGAGAGGGAAGTACTATTATTGCCTCACTAGTAGCAGGGACACACCAACAATTACATATATATCAACACACTCATCAACAATTATAAATACACATCAACACACAGTCATATGTATTTGTTTTTATATATTTATATAAATAATGTATTTTTACGTATTTACATTTCTTATTCTCACGCTACAATGTGGAAAGACCTAAATTATCTGTGAAAGAGCTAACCAGAGTACCAGAAACAAAATACCTACAATTAATCCGAGCTCCGCCCAGCCAGGCAATTTGCTCAGCAAAGCAGCAAGATTTATTAGCTTGTGTTAATACGGTTATTCTGTTTCTGATGCACAGCCGGCTTAGGACGCTGCAGAAAACCTTCGGCTCGTGTCCTGATGAAATGCTTGAGAGCCATATCACCAGATCTGTGGTAAATGAACGTGTCTCCCAGATTCCACAATCCGTGCCCAAATCACTCACAGTCCTTCCTCTTCACTCACCTTGGGGGTTTTTTTTTAGGATGTTTAACAACTCGAGGGTTAAAGCAGAAATACAGGCAAAAGACATGTCACCTCAAGTTGAGGTTCTTTCCACACTCCAAGTACAGCTCTTTCATCAGCAGAGGAGGGACCCACCCTCTCTTCTGGGTAAGAAATAACATGAGTCAAAGACAACTAGCTGAGACTCGTGGCACCCAAACGTGCACCAAATACTCCCGGTAGGCCTAACAATTACCTGTAGCAGGAATCAAAAAATACTCCTTTTGAGGACGGGAGACGAGTCTAATGACACTTGACGTAGGAAGGCATCCCAGGTAACTGTGTCCTGGCACATTCACATACCTCCCTATTTCTACCACGGGGCTTCAGGTGCCCACGTGAGGAAACTGAACTCCTGAGACCGTCAACAGAATACATGGAGACCCCACAAGGAGGCATCAGGAACACTAACGTGCAGTGACCGCCTGACCCATGTCAGCCGCCTCTCCAGCTGGCGTCAAGTCTCTGCCTCGCTCTCCAAATTATTCCAGTTAAGCCACAAGAGTCAGAAATGAAGCACACTCCTAATCTTGTCACACACTGCCTTTCAGATTTAGACTGTGAAAGGAAGGAAAAGCACACCGTGTTCACAAAAAGTCTGTGGGAAGTGCAGTCTAGGGACTTTGATTCCCAGGAAAATTTGAAAATACTGGATGTGCAATTAATGCATCTTTTAGGATGCTAATTCATTTCGGAAAAGACACTTTCGTCTCATGTCTGGATAATACTCAGAGTTTCTTCTTTCATAGTTTTTGTGTAAACTAAATTTTTGCCCCAGTGAAAATTGACTAAGAAACTGAACGTGCACAAAGGCCAAGGCCTGGGACCTGCGTGCAAACTGAAAGCCAAGATTAAGTTAAGCAGTTTATTGCAAGATAATCTATACCCACTTTACATTCTGTATAAAGGAACTTTTCAATAGACTGTCTCCTCAGTATTGGGTTATGTGGCAGAGCCGAAATGTCTCAAGCACTAAATATAGTGTATTTCCTCATTTACAAAATTATGTGTATGTGCAATAGGTATACACAGAACCCTTGCAGTAAAGGTCTGAATAATCACAGTGAGTAAATCACACCTTATTTACACGTTTTGCATTGACACCATGAAACCCATTCTCATTTTTTTCCTTTGCCAAGGCCTTCAGTCGCATCATATAGCTAAAAGAGCTGCTCTGAATTGATGTGTATGAAACTAAAACTATAAATTGCTTTCTTTTCCCTGCAACTGCCAGAATACTATGGGTGATGTCTGTACACATGATATGATCACTCAGGCTGTATGGTGTGAGGAAAACACATCAGAATTTGAAGAATAAATCTGTGGCATTTTAAGTTTACTTGGGTCCACAGATCAGGAGCCTTATAAATGCATTTTTTTGTGATAATGACAGACTGACTCTATGTATACTCATCCAAGTCTCAACCTCACAGTCATGTGGTTCCCTGGTAGACAAATGGCATCTTGCAAGCCAAGGTTTCTCATTTACATTGAAGACATGCCTCATGCAAAGACTTCTCACTAGTAGAGGGTTTTTTTCAGCTAAGTAGATGGAGACAAAGGTGGAAGAGAAACAGCAGCAGCTGCAGCATCTTTCTGCCCAAACAATGATAGTGGGTACCCATCCAGACAATTTCTGAGTAGGTAGATCTTTAGCTCAGCCAGCTCAAATGCATGAGTGATGCTCTTAGAAACTGTAGGTAAAACTAGGAAAGCCAAGAAATGGGAGAGTCAGAAAGGGAAGGGGAAGCTACCTAAGGAAGAAGGGAAGAAAGAAGGTCTAAGGCTAGAAAAGAAGAGGTAGTGGAAGGAAGAATAATTGAAATTTGAGGACTCTGTTTCTCTCATCTTTATGCATTTCTCTTTTGTTAGCTTATCATCAAGTAGCCTGCCGATGCATAGACCAGAACTTTGGTTAGGTTATTCAGTTTACATTCACAGTAAAAAAAAAAAAAAAAAAAATAGATCTACCAAATGCTAAAAGGAGCACATTTTGAAGCCTGTTGCCCTTGGCACTACATTGTATTTTCATGACTTCTGATATGTGGAAGGTTGGTCAGCCTGTTGGTTTGCACACTGTCCATTGCCTGAAGGGAGCCAGCTGACTCATCAGAAAGGGAAATCTGGGGACAAAGAAGCAAGAGTGGCTCAGATGTGAATTCTGACCCATTGTACTAGAACCTGTAGCTAAAGCCACGTACAGCTGCTGAAAACTCAAGACCTCGTTTGGGGCACTACCTAAACACACTTAGCAAATTTATCTCTTAACTATCATTTGCTGTTACTGATTTATGCACTATAGGTATTTTTCATTGTTATTCTTTATTGTTACCATCTATGTTTTTACACTTGAGAGGCAAATATTAAAATATTTTCTAAGTTTTTCCTTTTTTTTCTCCATAAAAGAACGAGATGATTTTTCTTTGTTTTGTACTCATGGTTTGGAAAGCTTCTAAGTAAATCAATTAGTCTATCAGCCTCCGCAAGTACTTTAGATGTTTAAACAATTTAGCTCCAGTCCTGTAAATTTGCATGCACAAAGGTGGCCAAGAATAGGATTTATCTCACCTAACCTAAGAGATGAGAATCTATTCTACACTGTTGTCTAGGCTACACTTCTGTTGTCGATTGAGACAGGCAGAAGATAGGAGGTATGAATCACTCCTCCAGAGGCAAATATCTCTCTCCATTGACTGTAGAGGGAACCTAGGAAAGTTGCTTAGACTCGACATCTAACATTAAAATGATCAAAACTAAGTGAGCTAAATCACATTTGAAGTGCATGAAGAGTATGCTGAAACCAGTGTAACTATTCCTCTGAAGAAAGTTATATGAATGTTAAAATATTTGTTTAATAAGGGTTTTACACTGTCAAGTTTTTAATGGGAAAGGCTATTTGCTATGTGTTTAGAGGAATACAGCTTTGATCCCTGACTGGTATTATTTTTGTTAAAATTATTAAGGGATGCAAGTCAGAAAGCTCAAATGTAGAAAGAAAATTACTTAGAGGTACATTGCAAAGTATTTTAAAAGATAACCTCTGCTACCCTACTTGATCTTTCATTCATCGTTAGAGCTGGTCAATCTGCTTCTGAAAGGCAGTCTTCACAAAAATTAGCGGAAATAAGATCAGCCACTAAAAACTGCTGTATAGAGGTGTTCGAGAATATCAACATTACAAAGAACCTCTCAGTCTCATATATCAACAAAAATGAATAATGATAGACCTGCATCCTTGAAACTTCAGGTGGGAATAGCTGTGACGTTGCCAGACTGCCGGGATACGATTGAAATTGGTGATTATTGACAGTAGCCTGTATTGAGTACCTTAAGAGGTAAAAAAGCGTCCTGCAGAATGCTTTGGTAAACGTTATCAACAGAAGATAGGGACTTGTTAGTCTCATATCCCTGAAGACCATTTTGTGGGCTGGTTAACATGGATCCTGGAATGGCACTCAAAGGTATATTTCTCTCTACACTACCAAATCAGAGAATATTTTCTTCTTTTGTGGAAAGAAAATGGCTTTAATTTTCCAGGGACGGAAGGAAGCAAATCTCACCCACCTTGAGGCATCTGATTTCAAGGGACATTTTATTTTCACATAGCATGTGTTTGTGGGGAGCAGAGGCTTTGTGTGTGCACAGCTATAAGCAACTTGCCAAAACCCACTCGGCGACTGCAACCACCCCGCTGACGCAGCTGAGGGGGAGACTGCCATGCGGAGGTACTGAGTCAAACTGGAATCTGTCCCCGTGCACAGCCCAAAAACTTGGAAACTTCAGTGCCAGATGAAGAGCAGTTAGGAAATCCACCCCCGTAACCCAGGGACAGGGTGCACAGCTGGAGCACGGCCGCAGCCAGAGCCTCCCAGTAGCGGCTGCGGGACGTGCCGGGATCAGCAAATCGCTGCGACACGGCACGGCCTGAAAGGCTGCGATATGCCCCTTTTTCACAGCAGGTAAGGGATGTGTAGGCAGACGTGCACCGTTCAGCCAAGGGATCTCCGCATGCCACTCAGCTGTCAGCTTTGTACCGACTGCCTGAAATCAGGTGGATTTCACTCAGCGCTCCGGGGAGACAGACTTTACCACTTTGTGACTCACACTCAGTCGGGGGGAGTGGGAACAGCAATCATTTATGACTCACTATATTGTATAAGGCTTTGGAAAATCATTTGCCTGCGTACTGTACAAATACATATTGGAAGTATATTAAATATGTTGAAGTAATTGGAACACAATTAAAATGTTCTGAAGCAAAAGAAAAAGAGAAAGGTTACTCATTACCAGTCTCTTCCCTTTCACAGAGATAACCTATTAGCAGAAATTTGCAGTATTTTCCTTTTGAAGTAGTCAAGGCTTTAAAATTCTGTCTAGAAATAGAACTGTGTCAATAATTTGGGGTGGGGGTTATATTCAAAGAATAACTAACAAAGTTTTTGGCTTTCCGACAGTGTTTTTTTTTCTTCTTTTTTGAGCAACTATTCCTAGTACAAGAAAAATGCAAGTTCTTCTGAAATAGTAGGAACAAATATATTTTGAAACTTTCCCTCTAAAAGCAAAGTTGTGCAAAGGCCTACTGCCCAAACCAGTGTTTTCTGAATAAAACTGACTGCAAAGAATATGTTACACAAGAGGGAAATAAACTGTAGCCTTCAAGTTGGGGTGCTGGTCTATGCAGTTCTTTGCTTTGCTAGAATTTAGAGACCTTGAAAAAAGCTTTTGCCTAGGTCTGCAAAAGATCTGAGGTGTGAGAATCCTGTAGGAGAATGTATAACCTGGGGTTAGATGTCCAGATCCTCGGGTGGGGCAAGTGATGGCAATACCAAGGAGAGAGCTGTGCTTGAAAAACCCCCTTTCCTCCAGACCAAAGACATAAGCAGCAATACTATTTAAGCTGCTCATAGCTGCAAAGGGAAAAATCCTGTCAAAAATGGCTGTTTTGGAGACAATTAGCTCCCCGGTGCAATGCACCTCGTGATCAGACAAAACCTGTCAGAGCACGACGGGTGGTGGGAGGACGAGAGTGGGAACCGGCACTCTTCCTCGCCACGCTTCAGTCTGGAGTCACAGACAGGTCAATCCACAAAGGGAAACTACTTGTTATCACCAAAACCTAAAGCTAAACTAACACAAATGCAGGCAATAGCTAGCTGATTGCTAGGCAATGGCTATCGCAGCAAAAACAAGCCAAAGCCAGCTCAGACCAAGACAAGTCCAGGCACGTTTTTAAACCCTGCACTGTCAGACCAACAGAAAACCCTCGACTTGCAGTGGCAAAAAAATCATACATACTGGGCTACAAAACAAGGGGCTGGGAAGCAGAGAAGGAAGAGAAGGATGGTCCTTTCCCCACCATCAAAACCAGATCTGTGTAGGACGGCCTTAAATACTTGTGGTGTAGCTGGGGCACTCCGTAGCCTGAGTCTGGGCACCAAAAAAATTCCTTTTAAGATACTACTTGTTAAGAGAGAGCAATGACAGTTCTCGCAGAATGCAGCCAGGGCGCCTGGGACCAACTGTTCCCCAAAATACATCCTGAAGATCAGCACCCGATACGAAAACCCTCTCCCTTTCTCACCTCGGCCGTGGGGACCAAACCCTCCTGTCTCTCCAACGTGTTGGGCTTGTGTGGGTTGCCTTTTCCCCTATTTTTGAAGGCTGTCTATCCTGCCTGCAGAGCCAGAAATGCAGAAATCATGGGGCCAGAAGGGGAATGCAAGAAGCAGCAAAGCAGCAGCCCAGGAGCCTGAGTACTCACCTGGTATGGTAAAATCTGAGTTCACAATTAAATCTAGATAAAACAATAAAACAAGTACAGGTTCACTTCCAAATATCTGACATTTGGAAAGACATTGGGATCTCGCTCTCTTGCTCGTTGGCTTCTCCTACAAAACATGCTGCCCCTCTGCACGTTGCAGCTGGCACCTCTTCAATGGTTTCTGCCCCCCTTGTCACATGGCCCCTTCCTTAACTTACCAGACTCCCTTTTCTCTCCTTCGTATAGCACCCTACCCACGACATCTCTCAGTGCCATCCCTTTGGGACATTTCTGCTGTAACATCTTGCAAGCTCTATGGGACCTTCGTGTCATCCCAACGCCACCCAGCCCAGCATAACTCCCTTCACTCAAACCAATCCAGTGCTGACTTACTCTGACTCCCAGCCAGTGTGTGGTGGCCCTCAGTCAACTAGGTGGCAAGCAGGGCAGAGCTTATAAGATATGACGAGTCTCACATAAAAATTATGATACTGCTGCTCCACATTTTCCATGAATTTTCCATTTGTCTGTGCTCTTTTTTATCTCTTAAGCAAGGGGCAAATTGATAACAAAACTGATGGCAAGACTTTAAATTCCAGAATATTGTTGGGATCTTATTCTGCAAATGTGTAGAAACAAATCCAGTGTAAACTAGTTTTTAAAAACTCCTAATACCACAGGCACAGCCATGTACTTATAGCTCAGTAAAGCTCCCAGAGCAATACTGAAATCAAAACACAGCATTTTACAGGAGACAGAAAATCTTTCTGAATAGTTCAGAAGTAAAATGTGGCTTGCGTACTACCTGAGCAGGGGAAATAAAGGAGAATTAACGTTCTTGCTTTTATAGGAAACAATACTGAAATGGTTAATATAACCAGCTAAAGCCACTACATTAAATTAATTACTGGATTAAATTTTAAAAATCAATCTCAGAATGCTCCTTTTGAACAGACAGAGGGTGGAAAAGACATTCCTGCCTTCCCCAGTGTTTTCTAGTGGTTTTAAAGATTTTAGCAGACAAATAAGCTAGATGTTATTGTCAAAATCACTGTGATTACTACAGAACAGGACTGCAGGAGACCAAAGACCAGTACAATAGTAACAAAATTGCATCAAATAAAATAATAAGGAAAGGAAAATGGTGATTGTGAGCTCTGTGGATTTCAGGCAAAATGGCAATATTGATTGTGGCCCAGAGGCCAGACTAATAAAATACCAAGAGAAAAATGTACTCATTTACTTTGATGTGGGACAAACAGTCCAGTCCCAAAGGACTCTTTTTATTTTTTATAAAAGAAAAATTATGTGAAGAAAAGAGGACAGGTTAGTCCTTTGCACCTGAGGCAGTTGCATATAAATTATTTTGGATACCTAAATACATGCAAAGACTTTGCAGGGGGAAAGAGGAGTGAAAATTTCCAGTGCTGTATTTTTCAGAACAAGATGACTAGAAATATAATTTGGGGAGTGGGCAAGGAACATCTTTCAATTTTGGTGGGGGGTGAAGGCAGAGATTAACAACCCCATTCACTAAATTCTCATTCTGTTGGCAGAATAATTTTACAGGACGATTTGTGGGCATTTGAGCTGACCCATATATACGCGGGAGGCCTAAAGAACAGAGACTTATCTGTTCAGATTCTGGAGCAACATGTGAAAAATGTAGATTTTTTTCTTCAAACCCAAATCTATCCCCTTATACACTGTAGATGGAGCACAAAATAGTTTTTCAAAGAAAGAGATTAAAAATGTAGCTGGTTGTTTTTCAAACAGATGAACAAAGACCTCTCTGTTCTATTATCAGTGCTCATATCTGTTCTGGTACAGGATGTGTCATTGCTCTCTGTACCAAAATGTTACTGCATATTGTAACGTTCATTGAGAAAAATAATTAAAAGGAAAGCTCAGGATGTGGTTAAACCCTAACAGTGTCACTCTGGGATCTACATGCGTAAATCATGTCCAGTGTTACAGAATGAGCCCAGGAGACCAAATTAATATTCTGTTACATCCCTGGCTACTTCTGGAGACTTTGGCAAATTCTTGCTGATTTTATAAAAGTATTGGCTTAATATCCAAATTCATGAAACACCAGAAGATGCCTTGGGTTTACTAAAACTTGTTTGTACTCAACCGTTTTGAAAATCAGGTCACTACATCACTATATATAAAGAACCTTACTAGGCTGCCCTGATTTTTGGAAGCGCCAGGCTGCCACAGTTTTTACTAAAGTCAGTGAAAATTATAAGTGCTCAGTAACTGGAAATCCAGCTGCTTTTCTTTCAACTTTTTAGCTGTATATGAAAGATTTTGGCTACTTAAAGCTGAAAATCTTAAACTAAGGCTTGGTCTTGTAACGACATAATGGAACAGAAATTTGGGTCATTATTTTAAAAGAGGGAAACAGTAATTGGGTCATTGAGATTGAGGAAGAAAAGCCCGTTCAGCCTCGGTTTGCTGAATTCATCTAAGGTCTTTAACATTAAGAAAATATCTTCCCGTGTTTTCAAGATTTTTCCTGAGGTTTCATTCATAATGTAATTAAAAAGAACGCATACTCTCCCATGGGTATTTTAGACAGCGATGAGATTTGGTGTCATATTTAAATACTTGTCAGAATGGAAAATTTGGGAGTGGGGTGAGAATACAGGGTGAAAATTTTACTTGGGAAAGACTCTAATTTCCACTGGAGTCTGTGACAGAATTCCCACTGACTTTTAAAGGCAGTAAAACCAAGTCAGCACAAAAAAAGCATAAACAGAAGCATCCCAAGCCTGCTGAGACTTTATTACATAATTTTAAAAATATGAAGGATAAATCCAGGCGTCTAAATGGCATATACATGTGTTATGCTCCATTAATAAGTGATGAGAAATAAATAAATGAAACCGAACATGCCCAGTGCACCGCTGCTCTTCACAGGATGTGAGTCGGAGAACCTAAAAATAGAAAAGATGATTTTGTGTGCAAGTGCCATGAAGGAGCAGTGGTTCAGCAGAGGAAGATGTAAACAGAGCACCAACACAGTCCCAGTGGGGGTGTACGAATGTGAGGGAGGGCGCAGCTTCTCTCCCTGTGCATCACATGGAAAGACCCAGGTAAGGCACAAACGGCATGGATCCAAAATGTAGCAGTAGATGCCCTCCCAGGGTGGCTTATATATGATATTTTTTTTCAGTTTGGCTTATCTCTTTTCTTTGAGAAATTGTTGCAGGCTACTGGCTTTGTGTCTTGTATATGTTAGGTTTGTTTCCTATTTTTTGTGCCTTGTATGTCTGCTGAATAATTTATGCTATGAAAAACAAGTTAAGCAAACAAGCTTCTTTTGTGCTTCATTCAGGAAGCAGTGATGTTAGTGGTCACTGCTTAGGGAAGGAAAGATGGTCCCAGAAACAGTTTGAGCCAAACACTTTGAAGATCAAGACCAGATCCTTAACTTAATTACATAATAATAAAGGCCAGTTGTTAACTTCCTCCATTTGAAGAATGATATGTTCATTCTGTTTCTAATTGGCAGCTGCTATAGGAACTCATGGCTCACTGGAATGATGTCAGTATGACAGCTCCAAGCAAGAGCCAGCAAAACATCAAGAAATATATAAGCACAGAGCACAACTGTTTCCTCTTAGCTGATGATTTGCCTACAAAAATAAATCCCACCTGTTCTCAAACTCTGACACAATAATGAAGCACAAGTGGTACCAAGCACCTTGATCACTTCTAGAGCAGCCATGGGAGCCTCCCAACAACCCCCTGTAACTGTCTGGTAGGTGCCAAAAGCAGACATGGGGATGAGGGTGTGGTAGATGTGGTTCTTTTCTAGGTGCTGTCTGTGTAGATTCTGTTCTTTACAGGCACAAGTGCCACAAAAAGTAAATCAGATCATCCTGAACAGTATTATCCATTGTGGTTATGCCTTGATTTCTTTTGGTCTTCCACATCCCGGGGTATGGAGGGTCCCCTATCCAAACCCAGTGAAGAACCCTTGCTTCAGTAACCCCAACTGCTGGGAGCTGCTTGAGGTAGGATGTGCAATCCAGACTCTTTTCTTTACAGCAGAAACCAAAATAGTCAAAAATTAAATGGAGACAGGTAGAAGTTATTCTTTAGTAACAACACTTAACAACCTCGCAGGTCTTGCATGTAGTTGGATTCTTCCTCTGAAGAAACATCTCCTCAAGTTAGATCAATTGCATGCCCTCTGGGGGTCTTCTCATTCACTAAATCGTCAAGGTGTCATGTGGAATAAACACAGATCTAGGGTCAGTATTTCATTTCAGAAGTCAAAATTGGGAAAAAGTGTGCGAGCTTCCATTGCAAAGGCCAGTGTGAGAATTGAAACAGAAGCCTGAGCAGAGTCAAGGGCTACCGGAATGAAGTAAACTTCAACTCCAAAGAGAGGTATAATGAAAGGTAACACCTGCATTTAGAAAGCAAAGGTTAAAAAGCATGTGATGGGCAGGTGATACGGAGAGTGCTCTGGTGAAAAGCTGAAATAACAGCGTCCTCTTCTCAACAAACAGAAACTAACTGTGAAAGCTACCCAGAAAATATGACTAGAACTATTGTTCAGCAGATAAGAAAAAGCTGTTGTGAAAACATGGACCCTATGTGTTCCAGGCTACCCCATCAAATGTAAGATGGTTCTCAGTGGTCGTTGTAGTTATCCCTTACGTGTCCGGTTGTGGCAGCCTGGAAATCATGAAGGGCACAGGAGATGCTAAAACAGTCTCGTATGCAAGGGCTGCAGTGAAGAACCCAGAATCCAATGAATGGGCCCTTGAAGAAAAACTCGCTGTTGAAAATGAAGAACAACATTTCAATTATAGGAAACAAATATAGGAAACAGTAGAAAACAGTAGACTATAATATCAAAACACACAACTGAGACCATATTCAGCATTGAAGCTTGACAGCCACATTTGCAATATCCTGCAGCTGAGTACAGCTTATTGATTAACCTTGCTTTAAAGAGACCAGGACTATCCTGATTGTGAAGCTCAGCAGATCATTCCATGAATGGGCTGTACTGTCTTGTGGATTTACTGACACAGACTCCCTTTTTCAGTGATTTCTGCACCACACTTCATTTTGCGGCATTGATGTGTCCTTAGAATGCATAAAACAACAGATATCTGTTTTGAGTTGAGGCAGCTATGCAGATTTATACCAGCTGAAGATCTAGACTACAGTATCACCGCATTCCTTTCCTGCATGCAACATAACACTGCTGGGCTGCAAACAGCTGTCAGAGCTGCCATATGGCAGCTAAGGGCAACCAGCTTCCAGCTAAAGAAACAAAACCTTGTCACGTTCAAGGGACAGTGACCTGTGGTTCCACCCTCTCTCCCCTGGAAAAAACAGGTAACATTCGTACGAGGAAGCTGGGCTGTATCAGAAAGATTAATTTTAAACCTGTCGTGCTCTGCTGGTAATTGGTGCATTGTCTTATCAAACAAAGAGCCAGTATCAACATAAATGAACCCGCTCCTTCCTTCTCTAATTAGAAAAAAACAGTGATAAGACGTGTATTTATGGAAATGCAAATAGGAGCCGTCATGTTCTCCCCTGCTACACAGATGTTGCAGCCAATCCTCCTTTCCACACAAAGCTATTAGGTAATGATAGCTCATGTATATGAGGGGACCCAGCCCAAAAGGTCACTTTCAATTCAGAATATTCCTAAAGTCTGGAACAGGCAAAATATCTGAACCTCTCCTCATCACTGATGCTGTAATTCTTGTCTTTTACAAGCCGGTTTTTAAGCGGTAAAAGCCTTTCAGCCTGCCCCACTGAGGTGGTAAAAGCCTTTCAGCCTGCTCAGATGAGATGCTCCAGCTCTTCTGCAGCAGGACACATTCGTTCATGCGCAGGTTTTCTTTGCTCAGGCTAGAAAGCAGGAAAAGCTGTCTTTAAATAATGTAGGGAGAGTGAAATAATTGCAACCTTGTTACTTCTCCATGAGTCCCACATTGAAAACCTCTGTTCTATGGGAAAGGGGTTGGGCAAAGAAGATGTCTATCTGTTTTTAGCTTGTAATGATCTGACTTTACTGCATTTCTATGCTGGCCTGATCCAAAACCCATAAAGCTGATGGAAACATTAAGGTGGAAAAAGTACAATAAATGACAGCAAATCATTTGCAGCAGGAAAGCAGCTTGTCCACCTGAATGGGCACAGAGATGAGAACATGGACTATCTTCCTGGCCATCTGAAACGATCACCTTCATCACTACACCAGGGTGAAAACTTGCAAACAGTTTGTAGTACGAACATATGTACTAGAATTTTCAGTGAAAGACAGAGACGGATAAATGGCATCAGTGAGGGATTCGGCAGGCAGACTGGGAAGGAAAGAAAAACAGTAAATCAAATGCAACAGTTGGCGTTTACTGGTTTTAGAGCCTTTCAAAATATGCAGGGTCCTTCAGAGGAGACTATAATCTAACACTAATCTGAGTGGTAAGTGATGCCAACAAGTTGTAAAAAGTGGGAAGCTGAAGGTCAACAGGTCAGTCAGCCGTTTTAGAAAAGCTGCACTTATGGCTAAGACTTTCTTGGCAGTTCTCGAAAACACTTCTTAACAGCTCTCTTCTTTGGGTATCTCAGCCTAACGCATAGGAGTGGTTTGATAGATGAGGTTTAAGAAGGTAATGCTGGTAAAGACAAAGAGTCTGGCAGTAAAGACAGCAGCTAAACCGAGTCTCAGGTTGGCTTTACTGGCAGAGCATGATGTGCAATGACTGTTCACTCATTATTGTGATGATCTGCAAAGTATTTCATTGGAACAAAAGAAATGTGAAAGAAGCCCCGGAGGCACCAAGCATCTCAAGAAGCAGGGCTGATGATAGGCCATAACAAGTAGCCTTGCTTTAAAATCTCTGTTAAATCATAAAGCAAGCTACAAAGTAATAGAAGCAATATCTCCAAAATCACAAGATAGCTTGCAATCAGCACAAGAAACTTTCCTTGAATTCCTTACAGCATTCTAGCAGAACTACTGTTGCAACAGATGTCAACAAGAGATGCTGTTACACACTGTCTTTCCAAATAATCTTAGGAATAATCTTAGCATGTGGAGTAAGATTTAGTTTGGAAAACAAGCTGAGGAGTTAGTTTGGGTTACGTAAACTCTGGGAAAGAAGCAACAAGAACGTTTTTTCTTTGGTTTTAATCTCTAACAAGAGTTCTCAAGAATTGTAGTAGGAGAATCACTCTCTGATAACTGGGCATTTTTGATGGGCTGTGATTTCTAAAATATACATATATATGTATTTTCTGTGCTCTGTTTGACAACTTGCAACAGAATGAGATTGAATGAGCACGTTTAAAATAATCTCAGAGTAAAGAACAGAATTTCAGAGGCTTTCTCTGGCACCGTTACAATGCTCTTATTTGCTGTCTTTCCCTATTTGTGCTGATGTCCGAAGTCCCATTCTCAGCCTTATCTAGTCAAGACATTGCTCTCTGTCCTGGTTTAAGATGGATCATACGTTAGCACATGAACTAGTGAAAGAGTTTCAGTTTTGTAATACTGCTCTGCTGAGTAAAGCTCTGAGTACTTGAATACTGAAGCTCTCATAGAGCACAAAAAAATGCAAGATTTCTGTTCTATGTTATATCTGGAAAAATGGGTACCTTTAAAGCTGGATCAGTTGAGTTTAACTGAGGTGGGGAAAAAGCTTGGATAGTCTCAGTATCTAACTTAGGTTATGAAAGTTAAATTATCTGCACACTAGAAGTACAACAGGTCCAGCGTCAAATACCTTTTTTGACTGTGTTCCAGACTATTCTTTCCTGTGATGCTTCTAATTTCTGGATCTGCGTCACTGTATATGAATAGTTAACCACTTAGTTATCTTTTCCTGACCCAATATAGTGTCCAACTATTTTCTTTTTTCTCTTGACCCAGCAGAAATCTTTTTCCGGAGCTATACACTGCTTATTCAAAGAGGGATGATGCATGCATCAAGTCTTGCCAAAATGTTTAGGTTTCACAAAGTTGACATGGGTACTGAAAAAGAAAATAAATTAATGTAGAATGCAAAGAGGAAAACAAGCTGCAGCTGAATATGAAAGGGTGTGACCCTTTGCAGAGAGTTTTGTTGGGGCAGACAAATAAGGACTTTAAAGCATATCAGCATCTACTGGGTATTTGTTCCAGAAGACCAGATTTCCTGAAGCTGAACTTACAACTCACGCTATTTTAGTACACAAGGGTCAATTCCACTTGACCATTTCTATTTTTTTAATTCTGAATATGAATGGTTGGGAAGCAAAAGACATTACGTACAGGGGATGGTATGTTACACGGGCAGGGAGTTTGTGAAACAACCCCTAACCAAATCTTGAAATGCAAAGTAGACAGGGATTGAAACAAGAGCATAGCTCAGTTTGCTATAACCGTTGCAGCATGTTTAAGGACAAAATCCAATTTGTGATTATGCTTTATTCTCGTTATAACTTTCTGCAAATGTCTTCAAGAGCTGGAAGCTGAGAAAGTAGCAAAGTGTAGCAATCCAAATATTCCACCATATCTTTGTTCTTGTGTGTGCCCTTTCTAATACTGCTCCCATCACCACAGGGTCTCAGTGCCTTCCAGTAGCACACTAAGCAACGTGACCAACATCTGTCAAATGTTTGTGCTCTCTATTTCTCTCCTCAGGGGAAGATGTGTGTTCAGCAGAGTGTTTTCTTTTGGAATTTATTTTTAATAAAATCTAAATGCATGTGCTGTTTGTTTGTTAGAGAAGTCAAAGAAATATGTCTTGCACTCAGGACGGTAGGTACACAGGATGCCATAGCCCAGGGCTGCCTCTGGGAGAAGGAGAACTGTAGATTTCTGCCCAGGAGTGGGCAGAAGCAGTGGGCAGGTCATGAAGGAGGGAGGTGGGGAGTGCTTAAAGGGAGCCGGGGTGGAGGGGGTACTCACACAAGCAAGGGACGCAGGAAGGAGAGGATGGGGCTTTATTTTTGCGTCTTTGACTGCAAACATTATGTTGTAAATACAAAAAAAAAAAAAAATCCAACAAAAAAACCCCAAACAAACAAAAAAAAAACCAAAAAAAACCCAAATGAGTCTCTAATTCCTACATACTGTCATCAGAGCCATTGCTCACATTGCTACTTCTGCTCCTGAGCATCCCAGAATTGGAACCAGAGGGCTCTCACAGTGAAGTATGTGACAGACTTGGGAGAGTATGTTTATGTATTTGCTGCCTATGCTTTTTAATGCCCAGCTCAGGACAACCTTAACAAGTTCCAATGTCTCCTGCACACGTATTTTAAAAAGAGAGAGGGGGAGGGGAAACACCGTCAGGCACTTTCAGCTGGTCAGAATATGGGTGAAAAGTTCTGTATGTTGGGAATTAGACAATTTCCAGTTAGAAGGTAAATATAATGGGCTTTGAACACAAAATGGAGAAGCGGGACTGACCTGCTCTTTTCTTTTCAGTCATTAAGAGGGACCCTAAGAGACTCCTATGAAAAAGCAGCAGAAGCCACCTCCATCCTTCTCCCAGCATTAGCAAGTGAATTTTGCATTTGACTGGAGTAGAGGTGTTAATGTTAAAAAAATAATTAGGGAAGCTTATTCAGTGAGATCTTCTATTCTTCTGAAATAATCACTTTGTGTATCTGTTTCTCATTTAAGCACAGCCTTAAGAATAAACTCTTATACTTGTCTTCATGTAAATAGTATAGCTAGTAAATCGTTCTTCCTCCATCGTAAAAAGACTTTAACTACAGCCCTGCAGCTAAACCAACCCAATTCTCAAGGAATATGCTTAAAATAAACACTGCAGATAAAACATCGAGTTGTCTTCAGGTGATATTTTATTATCCTTTCTATCACAATTGTCACTTTTCTTCATCTCATTGTGAACTTTTTAACAGCTAAAACCTGGTGTGCTCAGCATGATTTAGAAACTGAGACATCCCTTGAGTTGGAGAGAAGCAACATTACCAAACGAAGCTTAAAAAATATCATTGTTCTCTGGTTACAGAGACACATGCATTTGCATAGATGCAGACAAGTGGTGTCTGTAAGGGGGGATTACTTTATTTTTCTCTGTCCCAAGACATAAATTTAGTCTCAGTGCTCTGGTCCCCAGAACCCCCACACATTTCATTGGAAAATATACCTGAACAAAGACTGCAAGTTCTGTCGTTAGGGAGTCAGAGAGTAGATTTTTGTCTTAGATTTATACCAGCAGTATGTGGAGACAGAAAATATGCAATAAGTCAAAGAGATTTTACTTATCAGAGCTTTAGACAACCATTTGTCAGTACTTAACTGTATTGCTGGATGACTCATTCCCGTTTCTAATACCTAGGAATACAGGGCATGTGTGGGAACACAATGTCTGCATTGATTTTAATCTGGTCTCTTTTTGTACTGTCTACAAATAGCTCAAAATGAACCCAATCAGATAAGCAGAGCAGAAAATGATTGCAAAAACACATACAGTAAGCCACTCACGAGGGCCCCAGGAAGGCCAAGGAACACATAAAACAGAAAACACCAAGGTAGCAAAGAAAACCTCACAAAAAGATACCATTCCTCTATGCCACGATTGAATAATTCAGCTAGGCAAAGTGAATCCCTGTAAAGGAAGAGAAAGGTTTTCTTTTTAGGAGAAGGACCAGCAGTTACCCTACTCAAAGCCTACTGTTAGTAGCACATCCTTTTTGAATCACTTCAGTTTGGGACCTCTTTCATGCAAAGCCAAGCTCCGTGTCAGAGTAGGAATGGATCGCCCATTGCTTACACCGGGCAGGATGGAGAAGGCAGGCTTTGCTGCAATTGTGCTACCAGTGCTTAACACACTGTATGTGCTCCAGCCCTCACCGAACTCCCTTTCACTGATGCCTGCTGTAATCTTTGGCTCCAGAAGGCTGCTGGAAGAGTGGGTGGGGTAGGCTTTTGGGAAAGAGTTTCCCTGTTATGGGAGGATTTTTAAGTTTTTGAAGCTATTTCTGATCCAAAATGAAACAAAAATTTGAAATTTTGTTATTGTTTTGCAAGCTGTTCCTGTGAAAACAACTTGAATCAGGTCAATTCAGATTTTTTTTCAATAACAACAAGCTGTTTGCTTTCAGTTTTGACATTTGCTTTTTTCTTCACCTTTTAGTGAAGATCAGAATTTCAAAACAAAAACTCAATTAAAAGAACCAACCAAGCCAATCTTTCCATTTCAAAATTTTTGAAATAGGCTCTGTCAACAATTTAAAAAGTGTTTGATATTGGAATATTCGTCATATGTCTCCGGAGTATTGCCATAGCCTTGACAAGTCAAGAATTTCCAACAAAAATGCCTTGCTGGTCTTGCTCTTCAACACATATTTCTTCTGCCATCCTGAAGGTAAGCCTTTGGGAGCCAGCGTGGAAGGGGAGAAAGAAGGGATGCAGAATAACAGGCTCACCCTTAATCCGGAAATGATGATAGAAGGAAGAAGCGGTCATAAGGAAGCTTAGACAAGACAGAGCTGACAACCTATTTGATGTTAAAACAGTGACAGAGTCAGCGTAGCCTCTTTAACTGTGTGTATCCAGCGTGAATTCCCTTTTCCAAGTCAGAAAAAACTATAAGTCCCCTAAGGGTACTGCAATTACACTGATTTCGCATCAGAATAAGTCAGAGAACTGTCAAAATTGCTATAAAGACAAGGATCAGAATCTCATCTTGCCTTCTCCCCATGACCGTGCATCTGCCCTTCGTTCTTTCTGATAGGCATCTTTTCCTTGTGAACCACGTCTCTGAACATAATTATGTGGAGAAATGGAGAGGCTCACAAAAGTTCCTGAGGCAGTGCCAACTGAAGGCGGCATACATCCACATAGCTCAGAGGAGTCCTTAGCTATAGCAGAAAGCCAGAGCTTCTGCATCTCCCTCTCCTGGTCCTGGAGCTAGTTCTGCTGATGACAGCCCAGGGACTTCACCCCCATGTCAAGTGTGCAGTTTGCCATCCTGGGACAAGCCTGCTGTAATTCATATGTAGTTCACACCAGGAGGGAGCGAGCACAGTCTGCAGAGAACAGCCATGCAATTAATGTTTTGCAGAGACCCCTGCACACATTTCCTGAGATCACCGTAGGAGAAAGCTATGCGTTTCCTCCAGTTTGCCAGACCAGATAGGCAGTATGTTCAGAACTGGAAAGAACAGTGTTATAGTGATGTATCACAAATATCCCCCCCAAAAAACCTACAGAGACAATAATAAATATCGTATCTCCAAAAGTAGGTGGGAAAGCAATTACATATTTGCAACTGTGGCAATCCCAAATAAAACTTACCTGTGTTTTCCATCCAGGCTGGAATCAGGTTTTTAAGAAGCTGTTCTGAGGAGAACGAAGGGTTTCACAGCCTGAAGGCTTCGTGTCACTCCTGTGTCCTGTGACGATGACTACCTCCCTGTTTACTTCTGAACTGAATGGAAAGTTGCTTATGTACATGCTACACTTTTGCTAGCATCTTGATCCTGTCTTCCAGCAGCCTCAGGGAAAGATTATGAGAGATAATGAGTCCACACACACACACCTCCCCTCCCAAAAAAAAAAAAAAAAAAAAAAAGAAGAGTGCCTCATAATCCTATTCCTTGGAATAACCTGTTCTACAAGGGTAACATATTTCCTTGATGGCAGAAAAGTGCTGTGGAACTTCTATGAGGAAATGGTTTCATAGCTGTACTCCAAATCCATTGCAGATATCCCAAAGTTTTGTGCAACACCAGGGAAGCTCAGGCACTCTCAGTACATCTTGGTTTTACTGGCAATCTTGCATCTTTCTCTGCCAAGCCTGGGTCTGCTGAAGCCACAGTAACAGAGGTAGCCTTTAGTAGCCACAGGGTGGCTGCTGAATGGAAACACTAATCATAGAATCATTTGGGTTGGAAAGGACCTTTAAGATCATCAGGTCCAACCGTTAACCTAGCACTGCCAAGTACACCACTAAACCATGTCCCTAAGTGCCAAGGCTATTTGTCTTTGAAATACCCCAGGGATGGTGACTCAGCCACTTCCCTGGGCAGCCTGTTCCAATGCTTGACAGCCTCTTCAGTGAAGAAATTTTTCCTAATATCCAACCTAAACCTCCCCTGGTGCAACTTTAGGCCATTTCATGTTGTTCTATCACTTGTTACTTGGGAGAAGTGCGAGGTGCAGCACAGAAGTTAGTCCAGCCGTGGCCTCACCAGTGCAAAGTACAGGGGGACGATCACTTCCCTAGTCCTGCTGGCCACACTATTTCTGATAAAAGCCAGGATGCTATTGCCTTGGGTCACGTTATATTCTCCTCGTTAATTTATCCAGTTTGGACAGGAAACAAGCTTTCCCTTCTTCACTGCAAAGCACAGGACAGTGAAGATACTGAAGGCCATCAGGACCTTGACTTCTGCACAGAGGGGTCCATTTGTACCTGTGGAAGACCCACTGTAGCCAGATCTCAGGGACAGGAAGGCCTGAGGGTCAGCAGGATGTCAGAGGAAGAAATTCAATAAGTATCCCCTTAAAATCCAATAATTCAAGAGGATTATCAACTTAGAAATCAACTAAATGGAACATATTGCTTGCCAAATAAAGGAAAACTATGTTATTTATTATTTTAGCAAGGATTTTTTATTAAAGCAAACACAAAGTTTATTGTATTCAAGTAATAAAGATAAGCAACAGGGGAACTTCTGAAATTAAATAATCACCTTCTCTGAGCACTAAATTGTTACTTTTACTCAGTGTTTTCTTTCATTGTTAAAAGGAAAGTTTAGTTTTAATTAAACAAACAAAAATGAAACCCCACATTTTTAGAGCAGGCTGCTAGAAGCCTTAGATTTGGGGTCTTTTTGCCTGTAACTGTCATCTGGAATAAGCATCCTAAAATTTCCAAAGACAAAGATACGAACGCCCCTGACTTCAATCTGTGCAATTTAAAATCAGTTTAGATAGCAGCAAATGTATGGCTCGTATTCCCAATCTCCACACGCACACTCAAGTTTACTAAAAATAAAAAATTTTCTCTGATTTACATCTGTTTAATTTTTTTTCTGTTGAGCTAAAAGTTGATTCTCCACCCACACATGCAACTCTCAATTAATTTTAAAAGATCTTTAATAAAAAAACATGCTGGAGAGGGAGTTAAGTTACTGGAAATTAAGTATCTGGACTTCTCTAAAGAATAAGGGGTTTTCCATCACTATGAAAGGTAATTTGACTTAACAAAAAAAAATTGTTTTTATACTCCACTGTACATGACTGGTTGATAGACTCTGGTGATTCATTTTGCATGTTGAAACATGCCCATTCCCATCACTTGGAGTGAACACTAGGTTGTGGTTTTTTTTTTTTTTTGTAAAGAGTGTGAAATGGCAGGATTTATAAATCTATAATAGTTGCCTAAAACTAGATTAAGACCAATCAAGAGCTGATGTAATATGACTTTCCTTGGATGTAAGATACCCAAATGTCAGGAGACCTTCCTTGTAAGTGCTGAAATATCAGAAACTGAAAAATCAGTCCAAGAGTGGGGAGACAGAAGATCTGTCTACACACCACTATGCTATATCACTGAGACACTAAATCAGCGGACTGGCCTTCCACAAAGCCCCGCGACAGAGACATTCGTGCAGGCCATGATGCTGGTGTCCCATCTGGCTTTCTCAGAGCTCGCTCCAGTGGAAGCATCTCTGTTTCCAAGTGTACAGTGTACTCATCTCCTCGGGACTTTTCTCATCTGTACAGTGAAGGAAAGAGAGACTTGAAGTAATTCTAGAAGGAAGTGGGAGTGAAACAAAATAACCCTGAGGGAGAGACGTCATAAGCTGCATCAAAATTCAAAAGAAGGCTTCAAGGAGATGATCCTGAAGCATTCACACTAGACTCAGCCTTGGTACAGAAGAAAAGTATCACCTCAGACCCCTGTATCACACCTAAGCAACCAAGGTGAAGCACATCTTTAGCTTTAAGAATCTAAAAGTTAAGTGTATACGTTAAACCAGTTAGACGAAAGAGAGAGGCATAGCTCAGGGACGCCTTACCTCACCCCAAACCCAGGTGGGTTACATGGCTTGTCGCTCTGCACCGTCCACAGCCCGGCTCCCCTCCCGGCACCTTGCATGCTTACCATCACATACCTGCGTGGGCTAAAGGCGTGTAATCCTAATACACATCCTCTAGCTGCCATGTTTTCGTATCAGAAAGAAATGATGATAGTTTTATTTCATGCATTCATTTTTAAACCATGTCACTTTTAACATGCAAATGCTAAACGGAGAGATCAAAATGATTTGTAATGACCGTGTGCAGTCGAGACAGCATCCGCGGCGCTGCAGCGAAACAAAGGGAAACACACAGAGAGTCAGTGCAGAGAAAAGCCTCAGAAAACCTGCAGTGCAGCAGGATGAGTAAACTAGCTAACCAAACACTTGATATCTTTGTACAGCAAGCCACGTCAAATGAGGCATGAAAGAGTAATCTGGACATGCACTTAGTGAAAGGAACATACTGAAAAAGAAAGAACCAGCCATATAGCTTCAAGCTGTGATACTGAAAAAGAAATAATAAATGAACCAGTTCAGGGTTAAAGACAAAATTAAGCATATTTAGAAACTGTGAGAAAAACTGAGGGGTGACTTGCCATTTCTTTATTTCATAGAGCTTAAAGACAGGAGAGACCTTTGTATCATCTATTTTGACTTCCTGAATAATACAGGCTATTACATTTCTCTCCTCTTTTCATACTTAGGTTACCTTTTCAGGTACAGTTAAACCAATGCAATGTTTAGCTGCATGAAAACAGGTACCCCTGATTAACTGTGTCATTGAGCTACACTGTTAGGCTAAAGGACAGATGGATTATTTCTGTCCTCAGGGGAATAAACAGTTCCGCTCCACAGGCAGAGGACAGGGAAGACAATTCAGCTCATAACAGAGGGCATACCCAGAAGATACTAATCCACACCACTGACAGAAAAAATAAAAAATCAAAACCCATCATAACAGCTGTTCTTCCTGGGTACAAAATCTATATTTTTTCCCAAAGCCGATGTTTGACTAGACTTTAGATGTGCAAAGAAAGCTCACCAGTATATTCACCTCCAGAACAAGCTTCCCATTTCTACCCTGACCTCTGCTTGCTCTTGCACCATTTTCATCCTCAACAAATGGCCGTCCTCATCAGTTTTGAAGCGGAGGCAGGAGACAAGCTAAGCAAAACCCTGAAATAAAAATGGTCAATTGTTCTTAAAGAAACAGAAGGGGGAAAAAAAAAGAAAGAAAATATTCTTCTCCATTCTTACAGGCAGTCATAAAAGCCCTGAAGCATAAGATTTGATTATAACCACATCTTTATTTAGAGCTGCAAGTGCTGTGGGCATACCTAAGGCAATGCTTAACCCCCTGTCCCCTAAACGAGACTCAGTGATTTCCACAGGGCTGCTTGAGAGTTGCAGCAGAGAAGACTCAGGTGTGAAATATTACTATGGAGGAAAAGCTGCATCCCCTGTAGTTACAAAGGGAGAAAACAGTAAAACGGCTAAGTAAAGATTTCAAAGTAAAAGAAAGAAAGAACAGGGGAATTTAGGGCTTCTAAATACACAAAAGGCTATCCAGTCTAATACTTAGCATAAAAGATGACAGGACTTTGCCTAGAGTTGAATTCAAAGATAGAAAAGTAAATCTCATTTTAACAATGTCAAACAGAGAATCCAACACTGCCTCAGACCAGTTTTTCCTCTATTTATTCAACCTCATCTGATATCTGGATTGAACAGCAATATCCTTTTGTGCTGCCCCCCTAACACACACAGTGCTAAGTTCGAAGACAAGATCCTTTTCCTCTCAATGAATGCCCTCTTGTCCATACATCCCAAGACAATATTAGTCTTTCATGATAAGTCTTGAACATGGAGCTTAGACAGGCGGTTATCCATGAAGGTGTTGTTTTCCTTTACTGACTCAAAAAAAAAAAAAAATAAAGAAAATATATAAACTACATCAAAATCTATCTGTGGATACAGTCTGCTGATACAATCTTCAGTCTGTGCTCCCTGTTGTACTACTCTGGCTGTCAGCCTGCAAACATCTAAGTAGGTAACTCACACCACTGTGTGCCATTAGACTGTCCTCATGATTTACCACAACTTGTTATGTCTTCTGCGGACTTGTTATTAATGATTTAAATAAGTATATAGAAGTATCTCACAGTGGATTTCATTCCTGGTATATTTTTTAAAAGTGTCCTGTCATTGACTTCAAGCACATCAGTGTTTTCATTTGTCTTTTAAATGGCTTATTATTATTTGTCTTTTAAATGGCTTATTATTAAAGCAACCAACTTTCTGGATTTTGAGGAATCATCACTTTTCAGATTCTTGGAAGGAAAGCTGTAAACAATTGCCCCTATCATTTTTTAGTACTGCCTACACTAAGATGATGTTTCCACTACACGAACAATCCTTTCAATTTTGGAGAAACTGGCATTTCTTAAAGCTTCAAGTACATTGATTATAGTTTGTGCTATATTCTGCTCACGCAAATTAACATGTGAGAGAAAATGGTGACTTGTACATAGGTAAACATCGTGTCTTTAGGGCAGAGATTACATTTCTTTTGTCCATCTGAATGAAGTCTAATATATATTATCTTGTACAAAGTGATGGATATCTTGCATTAAGGAAATACCATATATTAGTATTAATTTTGCTCCTGGTCACATTGAATCTGCAGTAAATACAACCTCTTCCCACATGTTTGTAGCTGCCACGTGATGGCAAAGGCCACCTTTACATTGACTTACAATTTGTATCGTCCCACTGCACCAGCATCTGTGTTGTTCTGCCCTGGCACAGGTTCACCGCCTGTACCTGAAATGCTCCAGGTTTATACAAGGGGAAGCAGAGGGGAAGCAGCTTTACCGAGTTGTTGAGAAAAGAAAGTGATACAGCACTTGGCACCAAGTAAAGAAACTGGAGAAAGAACTGACCTGAAATGCTGCAGTAGATACAAGGGAAGAGCAAAAGTCTATTGCAGTGACAAAAATGCACAAAGAAAAGGAATCAGGATTAAGTGGTGGTTTCCCAGCAAAAATAAGCAAGGGGCGTAAACTGCTTAATATAATCCCATGACATAAAATGGAAACAAAGGCCAACTGACAGAGAACAAAAAAAGGGAAAGACAACACAAGGGTTTCTTTCTTTGCTGTAGTATCTGTGGTTTATCAGATACTACACACCTAGCAGAGCAATTTAATTGGATGAAGAGCTCTGTATTATTATCCAACCACATAATCACATTAAAGTTTGACTTATTCACTTCAACCAGAATAAGTAGGTAGCAAAGGGTCAGGGATTTATGTAAACTGGAGCATGCATTTCTCCATGAACCCTGAAAGACCCAGAGAGGCTTAAACTGTAAGAAATGTTTTTTATCTTCTCAAAAATGATTTTACAAAAGTAAAAGTAAAACTCCAAAACATATAAAACTAAACCTGTGTTGTTGACCTGTACTGTCTTAAACAAATCAGTGAGTGATGTCACCACAGAGCATGTTAGCTATTTTCAGCAGCTTTGCATGTGTGTTATGAGCTGGTCTGTGGCTTATTTTAACTATATGTAACAGCAGCTGTGGGGTAAAGAATTTGAGATGTCAACACTCAACAGAAAATGGTCTCTTGTGGCTTTTCAGTATGTCATGCAATGGCTGCTCTGGACTGTAATTCTTCCTGATAAACATCTAACTCCCTCCAGCGTGTGCAAGGACAGAAGGCGGATGCAGCCGTGGTGAGAAGGGGAGATGTAGGCTTCCCTGCTAAGCGGCAGTGAAGGGGAAGGAGGCAGGAGAGTAAGGACCATGAAGCAAGATGTGCAGCAGACCCCTTCACTCCATCAGATCTACCTGGGCCCCAGACTGTGCTCTGTTCACATTCATCATTTAGTTTCTGTACTTCTATGCTATTTTTGGAACTGAACCCACATTCTAGTCAAGGTACTACTTCACAGGAGGATAGCGCTATCACCTCTTGTCATCTTTACTTATGTGGCCACCAGTTGCGTCATTCACTGCTGCTACGCGCTGACCAGCAATCCTGGCCAAGCATGCCTTGGTCACCATTTTGGCTTATTCCATGCAACTTAGAAGATCCTAAACCATCGGAGTAGTGTGAGAACTTTTCGTTGTTCCAGTGTGCAGTAACTGAAACTAGATATACAGTAGTGAAAAGTGGAACACAGACGTAGTTGAAATTTGTGATCCTTTCCCTGTATTACTAAACCAGCAAACTCCCTTACTAAAATTGAAAGTTTTATTAGAGATGAAGTTGTCTTTCCTCTATTGTTTTGATATTAGCTGCAAGAGGTATATACAATGAGCTTACCCAGCCCGGTGAGATAGAGCTTTTTGTCATTTTATTTTAAACTGCCTGCAATTCACCATTACGATATATCCGCTGTTTAAGAATAGGGTATTATCAAAGGGTCTGGGAATTCTCTGTGTGCAGGGCAAAGTGCTGAATCTTCATGCACACTAGAGATATCAAGTAGCACTTCCATAGGAGTAGGGAAAGGACTGAAGTTAGAGATGACTCACACTAAAGGGCTCTCACTGTCTCTCTCTTCCCCCTCTCCCTTCTCCCCTCCCCTCTCTCCAATTTGGCAGACAAGAAGGTAGGCAAGCTGGAAGCTTTTAGTTCTGCCTGATAGTCTAACAAAATACCTAGTGCAGATGCAGGGAGCCAGCATAAAAGCATGGTGTCTGATTAGATGAGGTACCAGGAGCCAAGAAAAAGATTGCAGTGCCTGCTGAGTTGAAACGGAAGTCAGGTTGAAAGGAGGTGTTTCTCACTCAGACAGACGGCACGGGCACTGGGGGAAGACTATGAAGTGAAAGACGAAAAAATGTAGGGAATGTTAATGTTTTAGAAGAAAAACTGGAGCAGCTGGCAATTAAAAAAAAAAAAAAAGCCACCAAAAATCAATCACATCAATCACATACTCTAATCTTATCACAAGGAGTATCAGCATCACTAAGAGGCACTTAAGCATGTGCGGAAATAGCGAGCTCCACTGAAGGCCAAGGAGGAATTGCAGGTACTCACTGCCATCCGCAAGGCTGTACACATGCTTTAAAATATACATACCTATGCTTAAATCCCTTCCTGAACAGGGTTGTTGCATTACCAAGCCCAAGTTCCCCATTCAGCTACAGTAGAATAGAATAGAATAAAATAGAGCAGAACACAACAGAACAGAATAGTTCAGTTGGAAGGGACCTACAACGATCATCCAGTCTGACTGCAACGCACATCAGTTTCTACATGAATTATAAATGTTATCAAAGGTATTAGTAAGTCTAGAATTTCACACAGCTCGCTGTGGTATCTTCCTTCCTGTTTGACCCACACAAAAAGGTGGGGATACTAAAAACAGAAAACGGGTGAGCAAGAAAGGTAGGACTGAAAAAGTCACCGGGGTCAGCAGAGAGACCTAGTCCTTTAAAGAGAAAAGAGGTGTACACAGCCAAGGAGAAGTTGTTAATCAAAAGGGAACTAACCAGCCTACACCCACTGAACTGACTTGTCTTTGTTCCTTAATGCTATTACTTGCACTGGCTGCTCTATTTAATTACTGTTAGCTCTTGTGGGAGCCAGTAGTGGGTGATGGGCAGGGAGGAACAGGAGTGCCCCTAATGCAAAAAAGTGACCGAACATTTCAGGATCCTCCATGACCTCCTCTACCCCTTCTAAGTGGGAGGATTGGAGCAAGCAATAAAAGGACTAGCCAATTTTCCCCCTTTTTAGGCATTCCATACTCCTAGACTTCCTTTAACTCCCACTAGACATTTAAACTATATCATGATCTTAAATACCAGGCTTTAAGAATTTTTAATTTAATTTTCATTAAAAATAAATATTTGAAAAATAATTTTAAAGTGTTTGCAATCATGCAGATGAATCTTGATCACATCACTGTTCAAATTCCTAGCCCCTGTATAATTACTTGCGTAAAACACCTCTTGTGAATAGCAAGTAAATCATTAGTGATTAGACTTTTTGGGATTGTTTTGAAGAGACCCAGCTGCTGTCTTTATGTCACAGAACATCCAGAAGGCACCAGTGATTAAACAACGTGGTATTTTTGCATGTCAGACGTCGCGTGCTTGGATATTAATCACGCTTAGTGCTTTTCAGATGTGAATCTCAAAGCATCTCGCTGAAAAGCAGTTTTTGCCCCCCGTTTACAGACTGGGAAGCTGAGGCACAGGCCAAGTGACTTGCCTCATTCAGTGCAGCAGAACTGAGGTCACAGCCCTGGTTCCAACAGGGGACAATTTCACTTGGTTTCTAGTCTTCTCATTCACCTTCCATCTTCCAATTGAAATGTTGAGACAAAGAAAAATTCTGGATTGTTTGATGATAATGAAGTAAAAAACAAAACAAAACAAAACAAAAAAAAAAACAAAACCCAAACCCATAAGAACTGGGCAAGGATATTGCCAAGATTAGAAAATCTGAATTTAAATTAAAAAAAAAAAATAATCCTAACCTTGTGTAATCTTACTTTTTTTTTTTCTAAGAGGACATATAGCAAAGCATTTTCCAGAATAAACAGCCCTTCACAGGCCCTAAATCAGCCGCTGAAAAATAGATCTCCTGTCCAAAAATTGTCATCCTGAATCATAGCTCTATCCTCATTACTGAGATATATATATGTAGAAAGAGAGAGGGAAGAATGAGAATTGCTCTGCTTAATTGTGATAGCAGCAAGGACTGTTCAGTATATCTGCAAGACATGTTTTTTGCATAAAATATGGTGGGTTTGCAAGTGACTCTCAGAAGTGATTTTTCACTGTTTATATATAAATATATACATATGAAACATTCATTGAAGCATATATATAACATTTCGTAAGCCCAATGGAACAACAGCTGTAAATCATTACCAAAATGAGAAATTAAAAACCTCCTTTTGTGTCAGCTGTGTGGAGGGCAGGGAGTTATTTATAAGATACCCTAAATATATAGTTGAGTTTCCTACTGAACTCAAAAAAGGTACACCAGCTACTCATAAAGCTGAGTCAGTGACTGTAAAAAGATGAGTTTGCGGAGCAGTGCTGAGCTGGACCAGAGAGATCACTGTGACATTTAGTGGTTACAATACCACTGGAACAGCAACCAACTCCTCCAGAGGAAGTGGTAATGTGCTTACTCAAATTTTCTGCCCTCCCTCAGGTTCCTGAATTCACAATCTGAAAGTCTTCAGCAGGCTTAAATCCGGAGACAATAATGCTTCTCCGCTTCCTTACGCAGGAAGCTTTAAATTACAAGGATGGATTATTTTAATTGCTACTCTTTGGGTTCTCTGCTTGAGCTATTGGTAAACATCTACGGCAAAACATATGGATGCTGAAGTAATAGCTGTGTCAGACCATTGTGTTTGCAGCTACTGCATTATAAACTTTGCACCCAGTGTATTTGGTAAAGACTATTAGAAGTGGAAATATTAATAAAGAACTTGTAGGCAGTAGCTTTATGTCCTGACATTAGCAAACTGCCCACTAAATTAACCAGCATGTGTCATCAGTAAGCAAGCCTTGAAGAGAGGGAGCGAGCTCTGAATTGCTGCAAGAGAAAGCCAGGGATGTCATAGTGCTAAAAGCCTGTTCAAACTATTCTTATTTCTACCCCCTTCTGTTAGTAAAGTCTTAATGTGAGTACTTCTATAGAGTAATAAATAGAGAAAAGTTCAAGCTCAAATTCTGGATCCAAACGTGTTTGGATTATGATGGTTTTGGGCTCCTTAAATGAGAATTTGGGTCAACACTGCTGTTACCAAGACATGTTTAGATTATAGTACAATTTAAAGGCACCATTCCTCATTGTGGGGATGACAAATCATACCCTCCAGTGCAGGAAGGGATGTGCATAATAGGGAATAAAGTGTCCTGCGACCATTTTTGAGTCTCGCAGTGCCTGATGTTAATGACAGCCCTTTTCCAAGTTACTGGCTGTCACACACAGCACAGAAGGGGACAGGGCATTCAATCCGTCCCCCTCGTCACCAGCGACTAGCCTGGCTGCCTGCTGGCACTCTTCAGATGTCAAAATACTTGCTGTTACCGCATCAGATGCCATACAGCTTGTTTTCCCTTTTAATCTTAAACGCAAAGCCTGAGTAGAGAGAAAGGACAGGAGGAGAAAGAGAAGGAAGCGAGAGCTCCCGTTGCCCAAGGAGAGGTCAGAATCAGTAATAGCCTTCCCGTTTCTTTCAGCAGAGGATGCAGCTAACTCTTCTTTCCTCTCCTTTGCTGAGAGCTTGCACCTCACCTCCTCAACCCTTCAGCATCCAGCTCCCTTTCAGCCCTGGGCTCCCTACGCCTTGTTGCTTTTGGGGGTGAGGAGTCTGCCCTACTGCTGAGTGCGTGTGCCCAAGCGATAGCTTGTAATAGTAAACAGCATCGAGCTCTTACATAAAATGTTTTACCCACTTCGAGCTGTCCCTATTTTATAGATAGAAAAACTTAGGTTCAAAAAATGTCAGCTTGACTTGCTAAAGCTTGTCCAGCAAACAGGGACAGAAACTTTCTTGGGGTCTTACTGACCACAGCTGAGGTGTCTTAGGATCCTATTTTGCTTTCAAACAGATAGATTGCCTTTACAGCAAGAAGGCACCACGTGCAGCATATCGCTAAATGTCTGAGTGAACGCTTATTTGTTCAACATCACCATTTTACTTCAGTTAAATTTCAAATAATGCGGTGCTGTGCACGGGGATGCTGATCAAGGACTGTATAAATTGCAATCCTATTCCACCTACCTTAACATGCAAACTACCGGTCCTTAACGTGCAAACTGCTTTGTGAAGGCAAGAGGATTGCAGTGTGCATGTGCACAAGTCCCAGTTGACAACTGAGTGCAAACACAGCAGATGGTGATGTGGCAGTAGCAGCAAAGAGATAAAACAGTCAAATTTAAAGCTAAGCCTAAAGGCAACTCTACCAAACCTTTATTATCAGTGGTGTTGAGTTCCCCAAGTTCTAGTATATAGTTAGAGGGTGAAAAAGAAAATACTGGCTCTTTGGGACACTGCAGGGTCCTCTGTGCTGTTCAGAGTTTGCTCTAGCTTCTGTCTCCTCTGGACCAGCCAGCAGCAGGTCTGCCAGTGCCACAGTGTGCTGGGACCACAGGCTCGCCGGGAGGAAGGGTTTTGCCGTGCCTCCTCCTCCTCAGCCCCTCCCCAGGCCAGAAGCTGGACAGACCCAGCGCTTTACAAGGGAGGTGGACGTACTCAGAATAGGTGTAAAATAAGGCTGTTATGGCCATGGCCCAGAGCAGTGGGCAACAAGATACTCAGTGGTTTACTGCAGCTACGAAAAGCCAGATGGAAAATAAGGGCGCTCCAAATAGGCTTGTGTTAATAAAATAAACCAAGATAAAAGAAATAAGGGAATGCGTATAAATTCAGCTATCTTCATCCATTTTCCACCTAACCATTTAATCACAAAGCCATACAGTTGATTTGTATGGCTTCCTTATAAGGGGAGGCAGTCACAGACAAATTGTCTTTAGCTTCATTACCAAATATTCTGGAAAAAGCAGGAAGCAAAGTCCTAATCTAATTGTGCTATAGCCTGATGCCAATAATTACATATCCAATATGATAGCTAAATTACTGGGATTTATCTGTCTTATCCAAAAAGATTAGATTAGCTTGTGTTTTCAGCTAAGCAACATTGCTTTTAATTTTCATAGTCTTGTTCGAGCCCTTTGGTAGTTTTACAAAGGATTAAGACACTTTTGTTGGCTAAACTAGTTCAGGTTATAATGCTATTTCAAAGGAGCAGATTTCCTTCTTGTTCTGGTCTTGTTACATGTTAGGGGGTAACAGAGCTGGCTCACAGGAACTCCTGGGTAAAAAGACAATATATCTAACCTTAACATCCCTTCCCCAAACAGTACAAGTGCAGGATTTAATAGCTTTTTCTATTCCTTTTTTCTTTACAAGGCCTGACAGTGAGCTTGAGTTTGAGCAGCACATGACCCCAGTTGCACCCGTACTGCCTGTAAGGGCTGAGTTTGATCTCAGAGCAAAAGTTTCCCCAGTCTATGCCTGAAGGATCAGTTACCTCACCCCAGCGCTGAGCCAGGGTAAAAGGCAACACACAGGCTGTAGAAACACGAAGGAGCTAACATAACAGCACAGGCATTCCCAATGAGATTATAATATGCTTCCTTCAAGCTATTAACACAGGACTCAGATCATGAGTCAACCCACTTTTCCCCCTGATCTCCTTCCCCTAAAGCGATGAGTCTAGCTCAAAAGATGTAAATACATACATATGTACACACGTAGATATATATACAATCTTTTAAGTAGTACTGTTGGTATATTCTTTATCTACCTTTTTCTTGTGCTTTCTTGACTAAAATAGGTCTATTCATTGTTGGAAAAAACAAATGAGCATTTTTGCATAACTGCCAGAATCCAAGAAGTGGAGGAAGCTACTAAGTTGAACAAAATGCTTAAAAACTAGTTATGGGTTTATGTGCTTCGCTGCACTGGTGCTCAGCCCGGTATACGTGCAAGCAATAAATGTGTGCCTTCAAAAAACAGGGAAAACACGGGGGCCGATATTACAGAATAAAGATGTTAAAAGAATTATTTTGTACCACAAGCTGGGGTTAAAATAAATTCCAAGAAAGATATCCTGGCTATGGAGAAGTCAGTGAGGAGTTTGCCATCACCTCTGCAGCCAGGATTTCACTTTTGCTGTTAGGTGTAGTCAGCCTGTTGTATTTTCTTATCACTCTTCTTATCTTTATCAGTTAAAAAATTCAACTTTTGTACTGTTAGTTCATTTATCTAAGGAAAGAATAAAAAGTTTTCAGTAATGGGAAGTAAAAGTATTAGTACTATTTTAAATCATTATAGAAAAGCAATGAAAAGCATATTAAAACATAGTTAAAATTAAAACTAAAAGCTCATAACTGTTTAGCATCCTGGAGCTCCCTCATTAGAAGGAGCCATAGAAGAACTACACTATCCTTCTTGCTTATCTTTTCAGTTATATCTATTCATTTTCATAGCTCAAATCCCTTTGTAACATATTTTTTCCTCTAGTGACCCAACTACTTTAGAGTTTTTAGTAGTCATTATTTCCCAAAAACACTGCAGCAATTTTAATCCTCCAGACATGTAAGACTTCACATAAAAGAGTAAAAATATCCTAGAGAAAGCAAATAAGTCGCTTTATATAAAAGCAGCCCTGGCTAGATTAAATCTCTGGCACAAGAAGCTGAGTGTATAACTATTCAAGTCAACATCCATTTAGGCTATATATTAAGCCCTTTTATCACTTGCTGTATTGTAAGAAAGAATAATCTATTATACTGTGTTTGCTACAGTCCTGTTCTCTGGGAAGTAGTTTAAGTCTCTTCTCAGTAGCAACCAATGATAGGACAAGGGGTAATGGATTCAAGCTGGAACACAAGAGGTTCCACTTAAATTTGAGAAGAAACTTCTTCTCAGTGAGGGTGACAGAGCACTGGCACAGGCTGCCCAGGGAGGTTGTGGAGTCTCCTTCTCTGGAGACATTCAAAACTCGCCTGGACGCCTTCCTGTGCAACCTCATCTAGGTGTTCCCGCTCCGACAGGGGGATTGGACTAGATGATCTTTTGAGATCCCTTCCAATCCCTAGCATACTGTGATACTGTGATACTGTGAAGTCCTCTTTCCTCCCTGCACCCCTCCACACACGCTATTTTAAACCCTGTGATAGAGTCATTTCCTCAATGGTAGGCTTCTTGTATAAAACTCAATCAACATTTTTTTAAATTTAATTCTAACATAATTCTTATGCATAAGGTTCAAAGTGAATTTATGAGTACCACAGATGTATCGAACATTCAGAAATATTTATCCTGATAGTCACCAGGAACTTCTCTTTGACTTTTTACTTAATGTACAATGAAGAACCTTCATGTTCTATTTAATTCTTTATAACTGGACTTCTGTATTTTTTACAGTCCTGAAGTTTGAAAGACAGGATTCTAGGGGAAAAAATATGCTGTACTTTTACATATCACAATCTAGACACTCATGTTGACTGGTAGTGTTACTCCAACTTTGGAAAGGCTGTATCTTTATGTAACATATAGACCTACTGATCTTCGGGGAACCACTCAGCCTCGGAGGAAACGCACAGAAGTGTTTGTCTGAAATTCCACACTTAGAAAAATTCACATTGATGTGTTGCCCCAGTACACATAGTAATGAAGTTAAGGATGAGAATGCGCATAAGCATTCACAGCAGCAAGCTCTATAAGATCAAAACTGAAAGAAGTTCCTTTGACTTTACTGGGGACAATAGGCATTTGCACTATTTTAGGGGGAAAAAAGATGCAAAAAAGAGCACACAACCTCCAGCAGCTTTTGTCAGTGCTTAGGCCTGCCACAATGCACACTGGGAACTGGGGCAATTTTGATAGGGCAGCATTGTTGGTCACTGCTAGGATTTTGCTGAACTAGCCGATGTCTTCGCCCACTACATTTACTTCAGTTTAAAGCTGAGCCCCAGATTTCTGCCTTTACATTGCTGTGACCTTCCAAGCACAACGATTCCTCGGTGCTCAAACTACACACAGATGGAAGTGTTGTCAGAGAAAATGCCAGGACAGCTCAACACTTTTTCTCTGTGAAGTTAACTAATAAAAGATACAAACACACACCTTCCAAAGAGCCCCATACACATTTAGTGAGCTCAAACCATACCACTTGCATTCCCAGAGCTTGCGTATCATCTGTTCTGAATCAGAAGGCAACCCTCAACTTTAGTCGCCAGCTGGAGAAAATGAAGTGTTTCTTAAAGATAGACTGCTCTCCTTTACTTTACTTAAGGGCATATAATGTGCTTCTATTAGAACACTGTCAACTGCTCTGTGTGACATGGATTTTTGGTTTGGGGATCACAGATCTAACCATGAAAACCCAAAGAATAAACTTTAAAGGAACAAAACCTTGCTTTTTCTGGAAAAGGGACTAAATGGCCCTGAGAGGCTCTAAACTTTTTCTGTGATGGCTGTTTCCAAGCCACAAATCGTGTTAACAGCCAGCGTGGGAGATGTAGGACTGAGTCCCCAGCACAAATCAGGGACTGTGAGGAGCTGCAGGAGAAGGCCATGCTCTGGTGGACTCTTTTCTCCTGCACCTTCCTGACCAGTTTCACTGGTCAGTTTTACTTACTTCAGACACTTGGTCAAAGCAAGGACGTACCTGGATTCAGCTTTCCTCTGGAGACAACAGAGAGAAATAGGGAGCTCCCCAAGGCAAATCAAAACTTTGGAGCTCCTCAGTGTCTTCCTTGTTTCTGTGAAGGTATGGTATGTGGGTATGGATTTATCAAGGCATCACGGGGTACAATAATCTTTGCAGGTGCTACTGGATGTGGTTGCATGCGCTCCCCATTACAGTATGTGAACGCCCTCCCTTTTGTACTGAGAGGCATCCACCTCTAAAAGCTTTTGATTTGTGCTTCCTTTCTGACAGGCCCCAAATCAAAATCTTTTCAGGGAGTGCTGCCTTGGAAGGGATATTTACGTGGCTGATTTTACCTGTTTAATTGTAGTATTTTACCCACATCCCTCTTGAATCACATCTTCTTTATTACAGTGTCTCCACTTTTTGCAAGATGACAAAAGCCAGACTGCGAGTCAATGATGAGAGAGCATTGCATATTGTGCTCTCATCATGGCTCATTCCATAATGTCAAGGTGGAGCAGGTGATGTGTCTATTTTAAGGAAAAGGGAGTTCAGTGCTAACTCCCGCCCTGCTCCATTACAGGTTCTCCATAAGGAAACAGGGCTCAGAGGAACAGAGGAGACACTGGAGAATTAATCACACTGCTCCTTCCTGATGAGAACACAAAACTCAGCTATTAGCTGACTTCAGGTAGAAAGCCCCGGGATTTGTTGCAGGCTGGAGGTGAAGAGAATAGCTCAGGGATAGAGAGCCTCGAGTTAAAGAGGAAGAAAATTATACTGCTTGAAAGCCTCAGCAGGGGCAAGGCAAAAGTCCCTGCAGCAAAGACTGAGCCAGTTACTGGTATCTCAGGCAACATTTTAATAAGCTCAAATCTCAGGAAAGGGAATTCTGTAAGAAATAGTTTGAGGTTCATTTCAGTTCTGGGAGAACATGAAGAAAAATTTAACGGGGGATCTCCGTGGGAACCTTCTTTCTAAAACTATACATTTTCACAGAGCACTGTGGCCCTCCATACGCTCCTGCCACAGGAACCTCTCTCAGGAAACCTCATTCCTGGAAGGTGCTGGCACAGATCAGATAAGAGGAAGGTACATCTGGCATGGTGAATACTATGGCAGAAGAATGACAGAGTTAAGTCTTTTGGTGAGGAAAGACTATGGGTGTCTTTTCATGAGAAGATTTTGAGCCGCAGTTTCACACTCTGTGACTGCACACAGGCTGAAGTGGTTGCAACACATAACAGATCAAGGAGACAAGCTGGGCCACCACAGAGGATCAGAGACCAGCAGAGAGGTCTTGGCCACTAAAGGCTTGCTGGGTGGGAGGGGAACATGAGGAGGGAGAAAACTGTGGGAGTGGAAGACTGAAAAGACTTGACAGGTCTGGCTGGTGGGGACCAGGAGCAGTGTCTTCATGGGACTTTCAGAGCTATTGCATAGAAAACTATTGTGTTAGAGGCAATCTCCCAACCACTGAATGAAGCTGAACTCAGCCAGATTGCCCAGATCCAAGTGATTCCTGAATGTTTACCCGAATGCCCATTTTCTGCAGGGTTCTTCCAACAGCCGAAATGAACCCTCGAGTATTTACTCACACTGAGTACTGGAGATCACATGAGCCCATGGCAGCCTACCTTTGTCAAAATCCACAGGCGAGATACTTATCTGTCCCAGATGAGGCTGTTGTCGTGAAAAACTTTCTAAATCTCAACCTCCTTACCTACCTCCTGGTCCCTATACCAGCATGTCTTCAGGTTAGCAAATTAGCAAGTGTATCTAAACAGAAACAGATCTAAAAGTCTGTTTTGAATAACAGACTTTCCACATATTCTTAAAACTAGGTTTGGGGGGTTGTTTTATCCTGCAAAAGAAGCTATTATCAGCTGCCTTTATCACCTCACATTACCTCCTCCTCAACTCTGTTTGTTGCTCCTTCAAAGAGGGCTGTAGCTCATTTTATTTCTTTATGAAAGCAAATTCCCCTCTTACATGAGGATATAAGTATATAGCTGTGTCCCAAGAGAAAGCACAGATGGAAAGCACTGTATTCTATGAAACCTAAAAGATGATGAACATTTCATGACTTAAATTAGATATAAAGGCTACATGTATGTGTCTCACTTGGAAACAGCAGCGCAGTCACAAAGGGACTGACCCCTTCTTTGCTCTTATTCTGACACCATGAAAAAAATCAGAATCATATGGATACACTGAGAACACAAGGACACGACCTGCAGTCCTGCAGTTCCAAACAGCCATGACTCAACTTCCTGCCCTTGAAGGAGAGTCAGAACAAAAGCATCTTGGAGTCATTTTTCTGAAGTCAGGGAGAAACGATTATAAGTTCATTGCAAATCTCTGAGGTGAATGAGATGTATATGGCTCCAGGTCTGACCTGATTAGGTGAATTCTCAGGGACTTGAAGACTCCGAGTGCCAGTGAAGAGGCAGCAAATACTCTGAGCGCATGTTGCCAGGAAGCTCTGAACACAACTTATGTGTGTATTCACCTCGTCCCCTTACAACACAAAAACATTATGCTGGGATAGTGTGTCTCAATGGCACACAAAGGAGAAAGAGAACTTGTGACCTGACATCAGATTAAAAGAAATGTTTAGCAAACCTGATGCAAAAATTATTTGGGAAACTTGCCACAGAACATATTCAGCCCAACTTCTCTTTTCTTTCCCCTCCAGTCCCCTAAGCAAATTTCTCTCTTTTCTTTTTTCTTTTTAATTTTTTTTTTCCTGCTTTGCATTTCTAATTTAAAACAGGAAACAAATGATTGACAAAGGATTTCTTGGTGTGTTATGAAAAATATTATTACAAATTCTAGTCAGGGAAATGCTCCTTTGAGTAACAGGCTTATTGAAAAGAGTCAACGAGAAAGAAAGTTTTACCCCACACATACAAGCCTCTTACCCAGAAGAGAAAAATGTCAGCGCTAGAAACTTCTTGCAGTCCTGAAAATCATCTTATGCACTGCATGGAAAACTAACCTGAGGCAACCAATCTCAGTTTCTGAGCTAGGTCAACTCTTCAGGCTGAATGGGGTGATCTTGGAGTGGTCACAGGCAATGAGCACTATCCTGTGACAAAAAAGGAGAACTAGAGAAAAATGGGAAATTTGCAGATTTGGGGAACCATTTTGTTCATCACCCAATTGAGTCAATTGCTGTGATCTACTAGACACCATGAATGACGCTGGGTCATTCACAGGCTGCTCAGAATCTCTCAAAGTCAGAGACTGCCCTTCTACTAACTTCAGCTGCCTTTCAGGCTCATGGATGCTGCGCATTGAGATACACTAAGGCCCTTATCCAGCCAAGCAAGCACATATTTAACTTGCACCATGATAATAGTCCCATTGAACTCCCAGGATTACTCCCACTGCTTAAACACTTGCTTATGTGCTTTGCTTGGCTCATTGACCAGAATTTCAGTAGTGTTGCTCCAGAAATTAATTTGGCTCAACATCTAATGAAATGCTGCAGATATTTGAAGATGTCTGGTACAGAATTTAGCACCAGTTTCACTGCAACAGTAGACATAGAATAGCGAGCAGTAATTATTTCTCTTAAAAATTTTCTGGTGAAGAAAGCTAGGAAAAAGTTCGTCTCTACCCAAAGCATTAAATTTAATCATTATGATCATGTTTGACATAATATGAATTTCAAAGCAGGACTTAAAAGTGGCAAGTGCATATCTGTTGCTTGTTAACAGCCTCGTGTAAATTCTTACCTACAAGTGCTTCATTTATTGTAGGGAAAAAGTTGCACTGGAATAGTCTTTTTCTTTCTGGGTTTTTTTTTTTTTTTTTAATAATTCCCATGGAAATACTTCTTTAGGATGACCATTATTTTTTCATGAATAGGATTGTAAATATGTAATGGAACATAAATATTTTTGTATTTAGACTAATAAAAAATTTAGTTCCATAAAAGATTTATCCCCACTAAAAATAATTTGGCCTCAAATAGGAATCAGCGGCAGTAACATATGAGGCAAATGTTCCTCCTGTAAGAAAAACAGAGAAGCTAACCAAATACTCCCAAGCGTGCTTCAGAGGGATTTGCACAAAAGTAAAAATGAATGTGTGTTAGATGCACCTACACCAGAGACAACAGGGAAGAATCCCTAAAACATCGTACTATAGCCCTAGCTTAAGGGCAGTTAAACTCACATGATCTGAAAGTCTCCTACAAAAATATCCATCAGGGAGAATAAGACCCCCATATAAAAGTAATTATTTTATGGAAATACAGCTACAGAAAACTGCATTTACACTCTGCATGTAACCAATTGATTTTGCAATTGTCTGGCCCTGTCCTCATTTTACACGAGGTAAAGTTTACATTTCTTAGATGATCTTTAAAGGTCCCTTCCACCTCAAACCATTCTATGATTCTACAATTGTTACAGACCAAACAGTTTTTAGAAAACCTAAAATAATTCCACGTATGTAGTTCATCCATCCACCCCAGATAGACTTCATCCCAAGGCAATCTTTTCCGATTCTCGTCTGCTTTCACTGCTGTTGAACTCCTGCCATCTCATGTAACTACATACGAGCAACCACAACTAACTAACAGAGCTCAGATTTTCAGTTCAAGTACTTGAAGCAAATTCTGTGTGATACCTCATACAGCGTAAAAATAAACTCTCGGGAGAATATCAGGCAAACCAAAGTCATAAATAAATGTTTGGGAATTACGACCAGCCTGCAGACTTTCCATGAACTGAGAGACAGACTCGTTTTGGCAGGTCCATCTTTCATTGTGAATTATTCACCCCTCTCTTAACATTTCTACTTTAATTGTTTCTAATTTCATTGCTGTTGGGCAGAGGTGTGAAACCACAATAGTAAAATGAAAGCGGCCTGAGGAATTTCTCTATATGGGGCAAAGTCAAGGAAAATGCCTTAAGGAGTACTGAGCTGCATGCTTTAAGTGTCGATGTATTTTACCTTTGCTAAAATGAAGCAGGGTGCTTCACCCACATATGCACAGCCAGCTTATGTGCGGTGGCAGCAGCTATATGGCAGAAAGCCTAGACCGGCAGGTCAGGGACTGGAAAAAGTATCAGGGCCCCAGCCACCGCTCTGCTGGAGCATAGCACATTCCTGTAGTCCTCCCCGGGCAGTCCTCAGCTAACCATTAACAGCTGATGCACATTACAGAGCTGCTTCATATCCTTAAGGAGCTATGAACTCCAGAGGAGATCTGTAGCTATAGCACCTTACTCTAGAAGCTGGATGCAGTTGGGATTTTAGCCCTGTGTTAACCTCAAGACTTCTTCTGAAGACTAACTGGCTAATTTAAGATTCAAGTATATTCTGCTCCAAACATCCTGGTAGACCCTGGGTGAGTTGCTTGGGTCAAGCTCCTCAAAAACACGTGGGCTGAAAGTGCTTGATAGGCTTCCAGTACCCATTGGTAAAATGAGGGTAATAATCCAAGTAGCTATCACCCCCTCAGGAGACCATGAGAATCAGAATTATGTTAGACCCTTACAGCTCTGTAACACTCCTTTCCCCAAGAGACTTTTTGAGAAGGGCTGGAGTTCCCTGTCTCAGAAGCGACTCGTTGAAATGTCAAGTACTCTTTAAAAGAAGATATCTGCACACAGTCTGTGCTTCAGGTTTTGTTCACCATTGTTTTGATTTATTGGAAGGAAAACCACAGTATTTGGTAAGAGCAAGATATTCTTTCAGCTTTAATGTAACCAATGGGGATGTTTTCAAAACAAACTTAAAATTTGTTAATTCTTAGTACCTTTTTGTAATCAATAAAAACTGAGGGAGCGTTAGAGTGGAAGTTATGGAAACTCTGTGTTAGACGTTAAGCAAATCCTTACGTGAACTAATTCTTATACTCACACATTGGATTTTCACATACTGTGCAGACTCCGAACAGTGTAACGTGAGAGGTCTCTGATAAGCACGCTAAAAATCTTCCTACAAACTTTTTCTTGAATATATTTACAGATGGAAGTGTAACTGTCCTCTGGATGATCATAAGAATTGGTGTGTTTTTAGTGCTAGGGCTCATATACTTCTGAAAGTAAACTGTACAGTTTTCCATCGAAGATGCCATTCCCCACCACCACCAAAAATCCCATAAAGTACAATCCCAAGCAATGGAAATGGCTATAACACTGTAATTAATAAAAAGAATCTGAAGAAATGACAGGTTTTTTTAAAGTTACTGAGTTTGTTGTAAAAATATCGCTGAAAATAGGGCTTAATTGCTGCATCTTAATGAGACAACTAAAAAAGATGCAGATAAAATAATTATTTCTTGTTGATACCCTGCATATTTGAAGCCTGAAGCAGAATCCTAATATTCCAGTCGCATAAGTTACATCAGTTCTTAATTACACTCCCTTAATATTCACAGACTTTACTTGGACATATCTACTTACATAAATCCAAGAATTTTCTGATATCTACAGATCATCAATACCATATGCAAACTTATCAGACTGAGCACAACATCTGTCTGGCATATGCTTTTGCATCTGTAAAGAAACGACTTGGAAGCACAAGCTGCAAAACTATTTTAACTATTCTTTTGCATCCTGAGTCAAGGTTGCGACAGATAGGTTAAGAGATGCTGTCTGGTTTTATTGGTTTTGTGAGTGGCTGGTGGCTCTCCATGAGTGTGAGGTTCTCACCACGATGTCATTAGCGAGTTCCTGCTCTCAGCGGTAATTCCTGGCTCCCAGGTGCTCTGGCCTAGAACTTTAAAACAGAATTAAAAGATTTCTTTTAATGCATGGTAGGTTTGAGAGCGGGTATCCAGGAAAGCCATGAACTTTACTGTCATCCCTCTAATAAGCACTAGGCACAATACATGAAATATGAATATCTCTCTGAAAGCAGCATGTACAGAGGAAGGCATCTGATTGCTTGGTGAGGATTTAAGCATTAGCTGTACTTTGCTGGAACTGTACATGCCCAACTTGATGCTCATGCTGCTAATGGAATTTCATACTTTTGTCAATGGAAGGAGGACTGTCAACTCCAACACTTTCTATTTCCTTCAAGACTACTTGTCCCTCGAGAGGTACAAGGCTAGGAAGGAAAAAAAAGGGGGTGAGCAAAAGGTACACTCAGCAATTTTATTTTTTTTCCTATTGGGTCAAATTTACTGAATGTCCAGTTGGAGCCTGAAAGAATGAGAGGAGGAAGCAGATCTCTCTCCAGTTGAGTTTAGAATAAATAAGGATTCAAGACAGTGAGTCACTGGCCACTGGCAACTCCAACTGGCATTAATCAGGAGTTAGTACCACAAAGGCCACTGCTGAAGAAAGCATACCAGCTTGGTTTTGATAAAACAGGTGTTCCAATGAACAACTTCAAATAATCTATATCACTAATAAAACTGATAAACATTCAAGTTTCTGTCAAAAACAATGAACAATGTTTTATTGTAAATGAGGAGATGCAAAATGCATACAAAATTCTTCATGGATACAGGAAGGAGCTGGAAAGTGAAGTTCAAGAAACATCCCCTTTGGAAATGAGCGCAATTTCTTTTTTTTTTTTTTTTTTTTTTGAGCCTTGTTGTTCAAGCAATATTTTTTAAGGCTGGAAGTAAGAAACAGATAATATAAATCAAGTCTTTTCTAGAAGAATACTGCAGTATTTCACACTAAGAATCTGATCTGTGAAGGTCCACGTTAGGGTGTGACTCCAGTTGTGGTGGGTCCTTAAATGGGGGAGGAGGTTGTAGCCCAGAGCTGTAAGGGGTAAACCACACTCCAGTCTAGTGTTCATTTGGTGGTCATCGATGGAAAGCAGTTATACCAAAGACATGAGACTGAAACAGTTACCTGTCTGTGCTTTGTTAGTAGGCACATTTTATTGTTGAGGCACATTTTACTGCTGAGGCACAAAGCTTTCTAGCTTTCTGCTACCTAATGCAGTTCAAGGCTATGTTGCTACTGAAAGCAGATGCTGGTTTCCTCACAGTTTTACCAGTGTATTTCTGTATTGCATGACAATACCTCTTCTGTGCTTCTAACAGTCTTTTTATGAGATGAGACTGTTTTGCAACCTGGACAGTAACTACAGTCAGACTTGGTTCACTCACAGTTTAATCTAGATATGACCATATCAAGTCAGTATAAAAGATGTATATTTTGATGTATCTTTTTTTGAATTTGAACTGCTTTATCGTACATGGAAAATCCAAAGAGGGAAACAGAACTACTCAGAGATCACCTATTAATATATTTCCAGTGTTTTCCAACAACAACAACAACAACAACAAAAGGTACCTCAGCCAAGTAGAAATCGCACCCAAACAAACTAGCAAATGCCCTGAAGCACCCCTAAATTTCAGTGAGCAATTCGGGGGATCATGTGTGCACCTGGCTATTAACTCAGCTACACACTCTCATTCTTTTCATAAATACCTTTTATTCCTCTATATTAGGTCCTCTGGGTCAAAACTACCCTTGGAACCAGGCAGAGCAGATCCCAAGGAGGCTGATCCCATTTAGCTATGAGCATCAAGTAACCTGGTCAGGTGGTATCATCTGACTGTTCCTGACCTCCCATAGCAAATGCAATCACAACTCTCTTCTGCCAAGAGCGGAAGTTGCAGAAAGATATTATTCCCCATTTGCGAAAGAACTTCTAACCTTTAGTATTTCCATCACATGGCTTATTAGTATTCCAGTGTAGGTTTTATTTTACTTTTGGGATTGCACCACCCCATTCCTGATTACTTTGTTTTTCCTAACGTGTTAGCTACTAAGCTATGTATTTAAGTAGTAAGGAAAATATTAGCTGGTTTTCTCCGTGATAAGAAAGGGCAGAATAACCCCCAATAAAACACTGTCAACTCCAGAGCACTACCCAGGCTTGCATCATATCGCTGAAAAATGACTGTGCAATACTGGAGAGCTTTTCTCCATGTGGTCTTTGCATACACACTACGGTAGCCTTTTAGTTTATGTAAACTAATTATAATAGTTGCCTTTGAAAAGCTTTCCAGTTGTAACTTAAAATTACCTCCGTATCTGTAATTGCCATACGTAGTGTACTGTTAAATTCAGCCAACAGAGCAGACTGTTAAAATAAAGTTTACAGAGGCTGATAGCGATAAAGATATTTTACAAGGGATGTACAATTTCAAAAATGAGACTTGTCTCCCAGCTGGTCACCATCTGGCGTCCGTGACTGTGCGTTTGAGTATTAGTCTAAGTCATTATTGTGTCAGTCTTACACACACACAGACCACCCAGCACCTTACCGGCCCTACTGCTCAATGCCATAACAGCACCTTTGTTTCTTCCTCAGGAGTGTCATTTTTGTGTTGCAGACTACCTAAGGGCAGTTTCCTGCCCACATGTTCTTTGGCCTTCTGCAAAAACACAGTCCCTCCAGAGGGAAGAATGAGGTTTAATATTGCTGCAACAAAACTTTAGGAAATATATCCAAAGTTATAATTAATTACATCAATATACATCTCCAGTCCCTTTTGGTATCTAATTATATTCTTGCCCTTGACTTTCTGTAGCTGTGACTTCCACAAGCTAATTACAGTTTGGCTGAAAAAATATTTCCTCCTATCTCTGTCTCAGTTGTTGCTTTGCACATTTTTATCATGTCCATCTCCTGCTATTAGTGGTCTGTTTCCAAGTTTCTTGAGCACTGTCAGTTTGCTTTGAATAGCTCCTCAAAATACTTTCTTCAGAAGACAACAGTCTTTACCGCATATAAATTGCAGACGAGGACATTTCTGATTTACAGAAGAGTACTGTAGTGGTCGCCATGTGGATTGTGTAAAAAAATGAGCCGGCTAACTATGTTTGTGTTTCTGATCTTGACTTCAAATTGAGCTGAAAAGTCTTGGCTAAGCTATCTGTGAAGTGGCCCAGTTTGTTCTCTTGAGTCATCTTGATTCAGCATCACTCCTAGATGACATGTTTTTATGATACAGAATTTCATTTGTCAATAATCAGCACAGAGTCCTGCATAAGTGTTAGAGATCTACATCTTTAATTCAGACACAGGCAGTCCTTGGTCACTGGTAGGACATTTGCTGACCTCTAAATAGAAGGTATCTTCTCAGGCAGTTCTAATAGCTCCTAAAAGTCAAGGCCAAAATGCCTAACTTCTATTGTGTGCATGTTTGTGGAGCTACAGCTCTTTATCCCTCCAAGTGTGTCCTCTCTCTATTCTAATAAAATTCCTTTCTTACAGAAGTTGACAGATAAAACATGTATTTAAAAATATATTCCCATAACCAGGCACATTAAGGGTACAATTGCTCTCCATATTCAGGTATGTTTTTCCATACGGACTTATAAGAGGACTTGGCATTATTCACATCTCTCTATATATATGAGTTATTTTGAGAACTTCCACTTTTCTCCCCAGTCCCCAGCACCAAATATACAGGAGAGTTCAGTGCACAGAAAACAACAGAAGCTAAAAGCAGAGGGAAAGAGGAGCTTAATTCTTGCCTACAAAATAAAGTAAAAAGGTTCACCCAGAAGCACATTTAAAAATGCATTAGTAACATTAGAGCGACACATTAGAAATTGATATATATAGGCAGACTTGTATATAGAACCTATCTTCATCTTGTGTCTCATTTATACCTTCTCATTTACCATGGACGATACTAACGACATTTGAATTTCTAGCACCAGTGGCTGAGATCACAGTTTTAAATACCATGCTGAAGAAAGTTACTTTTGACTGAGGCCTCCACCCCCCAGCAGGCCCACCGGTGCTAACCAACATACCAGTGAACCTTTGAAAGCACATGGAGGTCAATGAGGAGCTGTCGAGGTCTGAATGTCCCCAATTTGGGTGATGGGATCTGCTCTGTAAGATTTGTGCAAGCATCCCTTATGATCACCATCCAAATCTCAAATAGAAAGGAAACAAGCAAACAATGACATCCGTCTCACATGAGGTATGGAAATTAGTTTTAACAAAATAAACCACTGCTCAATGGGAGCAAGAAAAAAAGGATTCAAACCTGGCCACAAGGCCTTGGGCAAGCATTGTGCAAATAGCAAAACTTGTAAATAATAAACACATCTTTGTAGTTCTGAAGTCAGTTAGATATCTAATGGCATGTTGGTGCCTTATTTATCCAACAGCATGTGTGGTCGCCATCTTCCCTTCTTTGGTGGAAGATCAGTCAGACTCTGCCACATCCCCCTTTCCCTGCCCCAAGTAAACAATCACATCAAGTTCTCTAGAGCAGAAAATCAGGCTAAAGAGCCAAGGGGCTCAGAAATACTCTCTCTTATGTAGTAGAGGTGAATCAGAAGCAGATATCACTTTACAGATTTCCCCTTTCCTTTGTTTTCTGCAGTAAAACTACAACCTCACCGCCTGTGCGTTTGACCCTGGTTCCTCCAAAATCCCAGCAAGACTGTTTCATTTGAGGGTAATAACAGCAGAACTACCGACTGCGGAAGCTCAAAACTTGCCTGATTTCAGAGTATCATGAGGTTCCCCTCCACCCCAAACTATCTGTGCACCCAGCCCCCCCCAAAAGCAACGATAAAACATGCTGAAGAACAAGCATCTGTCCGTGCGACAGCCCAGCTTACTCTTTCAGAGATGAGAGGGCCTGGGGCCAGTCAGTTCCACACACTTATGAGGGTCAGCTGTTGTTTACTGAAACAAGTATTAGAGAAGAGATTGCAAAAGAGAAACGGGCTCCTGCCACAGGCCCTGAAGCAGGGGGCTCTGAGGGAGGCACTCATAATAAATAGTAGAGTTTCATTTGAGCACTTCCCTAATTTTCATGAGTCAGAAAAATTCCCTTTGAAAGAGATGTGATAGCAAGTGCTCCCGGCACTGGATAAACAAACCGATTGCTCCAAATGTAGGAGGGACTGCCCTTCATTCACTGAAGGGCACAAAACGCGTACTGGGTCCCAGCTGAGAGGGAAGGGCCTCACCTGGAGCCTGATCGCTTTGGCCAAGACACTCAGGCTCAGCCCTGTCCATTTTTTACCAGCTCTTGTCCCCGTTTCTAAGTAACGTTCGTGTTGTTAATTTCTGCAGACTTACAGGGTGGCAGGTTTGAACCTTATTATTCTATATGTCTACATTTTTTTCTTTTTTTACACAGACATCCTATATGCCTATGTCTATCACACCTCCAGCTTTCTTACTCTGCTGAAGTACATAAAGGGGCAATATCGGGCATTTTCAGCTCTTCTTTGCCCCAAAGTCCACTGCTGTGGGAAATGTCATAGGAAAGGAGAAAGACACTGGTGTGTCTGTGTAGGAAACCCAGAAACGGCGTGCTCCAAACTAGTCACTACCTCTTATCTATCGGACACTTTTATAATCCCCTGAAAGGGCAGAGACCTGTGTCAATACACTGATATATTTCTGATGACTCCCTGGCACTGTCTGCATCAAGTGGGGAAGGCAGGCACAATGATGGGATTTTCTCACAACACTTTTTAAATCCAAGGAAGGATGTAGCCTTTTCCTGTTGGGGGAATTTCCAAGAGCAGGAGTCAAAATCTCATGTCTGGTATGTATAATCTCTTGAGTTAGTAATATCTTATCCAAGCAGATAGAAAATTGACTTTGTTTCTTTTCTGGCTGCACTTAAGCTCTCCGTTTTCCCTTTGTTAGCATATTCAATGGGCAACTCCCACACCTCCCGGGCATTTTAAGGCAGGTTAATACACTTTTGGACTGACCTGAAAACAGGGCCAGAGCAGTACTAGGAGTCTCTCTTAATGGACCAACTTAGTCTGCAGTAGATCGAGTTACTCGCTATCTACAAAATGTTTAGGCTGAGATTGTTTATTAAGCATATCTTCTCTTATTTGCACCATGATTTTGTTAGAAGTGCATGGATATTCGATGGTAGACACCACAAATGGGAATCTCTGGGGAACAGCATAGTGCAGAAGCAAAATGAGGTTGCATAAAATCACACCCTCTCAATTCTCTCCACCAGAAATGGAGAATTAGTAGTCTCAGCATTTCAAACAAGAAAGGTGGTAGCCTGCACGACTCAGCAAATCAGACTAATTCAGCTCTGAGATGAACTTGATATTAGTATTATAATAAAAAATTAATCCTGCTTTTACATGACAATTTTGGGTTGGGTATCTTATATAAACAAAGTATCAGCTCTCATCTTCTCAGGTGCTATAATTGCGGAGCTGAACTAATTCACAGCCACTGAGATCTTTTCCAACCTTTTATTCCAGGGCCGAGAGGCATAACAGATTGAATATAGCTACAAATAGCTATAGGCTTTGTCCTGTTTTCATGCATTTATGATTTCATCTTAAAGTCAATGCTATTATAACATTGTTTACTGAACGTTTAATTTGCTGAGCATACAGAATTCCAGCTGAAGCCAATGTGAATTGCAGGTGCTCAAACTGCTGAAAAATAAACTGCCCCTTTTGTATTTAAATGTATGTTAATAGGGATCCATCAGGTTGCTGTGCTTCCACAATGATTAAAACATCAAAGAAGTCAATAAATATATTCATAAATAAATAATAATTTGGAAAAAAACACACCATTAAATTGTACTTCCTGTCCTTCATCCCAGCTCTTCCCGGAGGGCTTGATCAAAACTTCCTGACGTCAGTTAAAACCTTTCTTTTGCATTTAGTGGACTTTGATCGAGGCTTTAAATGCCTGAGAAGAGACGTGAGCCTGTATGACCCGAACACGCGCCAGTCTGAGCCACCACGTTCCTGTGCAGAGAAAGTCAGCGCTGGAGGATGGGACATGGGGCACTGCGTGTGGCTTTCCCAGCCCGGTGTCGGAGCAGCAAGCCCAGAGACCCCGGCACGTAGCAAAGGGTTTGGTGCAGAGCAAACCAGGACAGGGCTGCAAAAACACGTTTGTAGGCAGGGGCTTGATGACCCTGCCAGCTCTGCAAGGCAGAGCTCATGGGCGAAGCACGAGGCCGTGTTAACAGGATGTCAGGGGAGATTATGTATCATTTCTGCCATTCATTTCCTTTCCTGGACTTCAGCCTAACTCTTCAGTTCTTTTCAGGACATTTCAGAAAGCATTACATAAAGTGAAAACCTCAGGCTTGCATCTAAAATCCAAAATTAAACTGTTATTCATATCTCCTGATCACCTTCAGAGACAGATAAAGAATGAACGATGCCGCTGGCCGGTACCCTTGCCAGCTTTTGGGGGGTCACCTGGCCTTGGCTATGTGACTGAGAAGCTGACAAGGCATTAGGACCACAAGCAAGGGAGGACAGAGAAAGGAAGAAAATCTCCCCTACCCATTACTGTTTAGTGTAGCAATACTATGGAGTAAATTCATAATTTACACAGTAACTTTACTTTTACAACCTTTTCTGTGGCAACACATTCTTCAGTCACCCCCCTTACCTCCCTCCCCTCACCACACACCATGGAGAGAGAGAGCTACAGGATATGCGGGTAAGTAGGCGGCTACTTTGGGGCGCGGATTGGTTGTTTCAATACTTACAGCTGTAGAAATAGGATCAGCTGTTGCCCTTTAATATTTTTTTTAAAAGCAGTTATTGCCCCATCTGTGAGGGAAACAGAACCTTAATGTAAACTGTGCCCTTTCTCGCAGACTTCCAACGTGTTAATTTCTTGGCCTTTCCTAGAATGAAAACCCAGCTGGTGTGTTGTATACATCCTAGGACCAAGTGTTCACCATGCCTCTCTACTGATTCAAAATTGCAGACTTCTGAGAGGAAATTTTATTTATTGTAGGGGCAAGAATGTATTGTGAGTCACCGTGTTTTTCTGCTATCTGCATTAAACTGGAGTGAAATTGAAATCGTACTTCAGTCCCCTATTTAAATGCCTTTACTTGGCAGGAAGAATGCAATTTTGGCCTCCGAACTCTGATTGGCAGCACGCTGCTTGGTTGGTAGCTAACTCTCAGCCTTACTGGGTCCTCCCTGTTGTCAACAGGACGGGTCTTGTCCAACAAAAGCAACATCCTGTCAGCTCCTCTTTCTTCCAGGAACCTGCCTTTTCCTCCCCCGCAACTGCTCTCTTTCTCCAGGTTCAGGCAAGAAAACAGTGATGTATGAAAGGGATAGAGCTACAGAAGGAATAGCCATAAGAACTTAGATTGGTGCTTCTTATGAGCGGTATAATATCCTTCCCCATTCATAAGGTCATTAAGAGTGAACAAAACGCAGCCACTTTCTTTAGCTGGTAAGGAGAATTAGATAAAGGGGAAAAAATACTTTCATGTGAGGAAATCATAAGGAAAGAAGGGGAGATATTCTTAGGCCTCTCTCCAAATATCTCAGGAATACGGTCTTGGGGGTACAGCTACAGGAATCCCAGCAAGGAAAACCGAGTTATTTGGGACAGGGAAGGCAGCCGGCCAGGTAATACAAAGACAATGCTTGGCTTCCTGCCAGCATCCTGCCATTGAGACAACAAGATCCCACACTTTAAGGCTCTTCTTAAGGGCATATGATAATTTATTTCCAGATGTTAGAAAACAGCTATGTGGAAGTGGAGCACGCTGGGAAGAATGAGAAAAGGAGGAGGGAGGGTTGCAGAGTAGGTTTCAGTTTCTCATCGCAGGCTGGACAGGAGATAGTCCCTTCTTTGATACCCTCTTCTCTGGGATTCGATATTCCCCCTTCTTTAGCCCAGCAGATTGGGAGAGAGAAGGCAGAGAGACCCAATCCATCAAAAGGAGGGGGAAACATAGGCACTTGTTGGGATGCAACTACCAGAATGATATGAAAGCCCTTCTGTTAGCCCCAAGGGGGACTCAGGACCTCAGATTTTACCAGAGCGGGAGAAGACCAGGTGTTGCCAGCCAAGAAACATGAGTGTCTCTCTTCATAAAGGAAATATATGGGAGAGAGATTGCTCTCTTTCACAAAGGGAAAGGAAAAGGCTGAAAAGCTGACCTAGAAACAGGGGATAACACACAATGGGGAACATGCAAGAGAACTGATGACAGCCTTAGGCATGACTTCAATATAGCCTAATAATTTACAGGAATGGATTAGCTGAGAACATCCCATAAAGAGTGCACAGTGTTTTCAATTAATACTTAGGTATATACCATGATTATAAAATACCTTAGGGCTATCCATTTTTCAATGACGTGTCTATATTAATCCTGTATTTTTTTCACTAAGTGATGGCTGCTACTGACTGCTAAGAATGTTCTGCTTCAGTAAACTTTGATTTCACTTGCAGTTGTGCATTTATTAGGCAAGATTATCATCATCCAAGTTTCCAGGGTTGGGAATTCGTTTGAAAAATATGGTCTATTTGCATTTAATTATCACATATTTACTGAGGAAAAATATAAACACGCCTGTTTTAGGCAAGGAATGGAGCCAGTAATGTGCTGCAGACTTGGGATTGTGCTTTTTAATATAATCAAACTACTGTTATAAATAATTCACAGTTTCCACTGTGGAAAAAAACTGAATATGGTTTTCCTGATAGGTTGTTTTGGGTTGTTTTTTTTTTAAATGTAATAATGCAAGGATATTTTACAAAATACTAAAATTACTGAGACAAATTGTTCATATCATATAAGACATTATTAAATTTCACCTTGAAAGAGGATGTAAAGGGGAAAAAGTCCCCTCTATGAGAAGTAACTACCAGTTCCATCTGCTAGAAGAAGAAAAAAGAAGAAATACATCCTTATAAGACACCAAAGCTAAACAACAACATGACAAGATGAGGAAATGTCAAGTTAACTTTTGGGAAACAAATCTTCTGTTCAAAGTTCACATAGTTCCACTCACTGCACAGACCTCTTACAGTGTCCCCAATATAATTGACTCACAAAAGGAAGATGAGGAATTCCAACTTTACATCAGAAAGGCAGAGTTATTGAACTGATATTAGACAAGAAACAAATCTCATGGCATTTCAAAATTCCTGCGGGAGTGATTTTCTGGTCCATCTGCTGTGGTGTCCTCTGTACAGATTTTCGTGAGCTGAAACAGAAAGAACATTCAGCTTCTTTTCAACAAAGGACTTTCATCCTTCCACAAAGAGCTGGAGGGACTTTCATTGATGCTTACCAAACTATTAGTCAACACCTAGCCAAAAAAACCCCTCTGTCTGTAGAACATGCTGCACTCAGATTGCACTACAATGGAAAAGATAGACACTGTAGGGCACTGGTAGGCTGATGGGTAGGTGCTGGCAGCTGAGCCAAGGAGCAGGTAGCCTGGGGGCAAGTACACAGGACTGAAGTGAGGGGTTATATGCTGGTGAGAAGCTGAAGATGTCACTAGTGTTTGTGAGGCATTTCATGGGGCCGTGGTGGCTAGAATGAGATGGGCGGCTCTATGGACTTCATTGGTAGCCCAGACACGTAGCTCACACGTAAACACCTACTTGGTCAGAGACCAAGACCTGACCAAGTGTCTTATGATACTTGAGAAGCACAGACCTTACAGAAGACCTGCATTTTCTCAACCAGCAGCTGAAATCTAGGCAGGCTAGCCCAACATGTCCCAAACAGAGCCAGACACCTATGTTTAGGTAACCGAATCCCACCTAGGGTGAGGAACATACCTGTTGCTCAGTGGCTCCAGAAAGGGATCCTGAAGGCAAGAGGCACTCGTGTTACTGAGGAGAAAGGAAACATACCATATCAAACAAGATGCAGAAGCATCCCATGTAATGACAACTATGGAATGGGCAGATTATCCTTCATGACAGTAAATTCAAGAGTCAGCCCATGAGACTTCCCCAGATACCAGTCATTTCATGCTGATAATTCTCCTGCTGTGATCTTGTTGCATTATAAAAATAAATAATTATTGCCTAAAAGTTCAACTTTAAGCAATTTCAAAGTGGGTTTTCCCATTCTTAATTTGATTTTGAGAGTCCTATAATGTTTGTTTGAAAAGTATTGTAAATATGTCTATTACTCCTGGGTTTATTTATTATTATTGAACAAATAAATACTAATGCCTGTTCCTGCTACTGCAAGAAGCATAATATTGCCTGTCATTAATGCGGTCTCTAATTACTAATTTTTAGTTTTCAGTTTCCTTCCTCATCTTTAGATGGTGTGAATATTGTCAGCTTTTTCATGTCTGCCTTCCATGGTCTTGAACTTGAGGTTTGGTGTATCAAGTAAGATAATGATTTCTCTATATTGGTATGTTCTTCCAAAAAATCAACATTCAGTGAGATGCTAATAGCATGACACAGATCCAATTTTGTATTTTAACTAAACATTTCAGGAGTCTCTATCTTTACCCTGACCACATCATTCCTTGCTTTTGAAATTACTTTCATAACAGTTTTCTACTCCTGAATTTGATTTCTTCTTTTTAAAAAGTAAAAGTGGTATAGGGGTGTATACATTGCCAGAAGCAAAAGCTTATACCATCATCTAAAGATTTGTTGCAACTAGAACTTCAGTCCTAGGTTTAAAAGCCATTGTTGCACAACCCTTTTTTTTTTTTCATTCAATTCACCACTATTGTCAATAGGTCTCCTTAGGTGTGCAAGACTCATTTGTATGAATAAGTACTTGCAGTTATGTCCCATGAAGAAAACAAAAAAGGCTTCAGGCAATTGGCCAGCTGATTGTTGATGACTTGACATTTATACAACTCATTCTCCCCATGAACAATAACATTTATTGTGCTGAGAGTTCAGGAACTAAGTATAACAGGAACCAGCAAAAGATGGCTAAAATTAAAGCAAGGCAGAAAGGAAGGCTATAATGTAGAGCCATAGCTGTTATTTAATTTCCCTTTAGAAATGAGAGGGAAAAACAGGACCATTCTTTCATCCATTCTTCTCCTCTAAAAAAAAAAAAAAACCACAAAAACTACGCAGATACAGACCACAGAAATTCCAGACCCGAGGTCCCGCTTTGCAGAGGTTCAGCTTCTGCCAAATGGGCATAATAAAGACCGTGGGATGACTGTAAATGAAAGCAAGACTTAAGCTGAATATGAAGTATCTCATCCTAATATCCACTAGTACTAAAGAGAATGGCATCTTGAGGACTGAAACACACATCCATCTGTATGCATACCACTGTATTTAAAAGGAATGAGAAGGGAATGAGATAGGACAGCCACATAGAAAGACAACAAGACAAAAAAGTTATCACTGTCTTTTTTTTTTTTTTTTACTTTTCCTGAAAAAAAAAAACACCTAAAAGATTCGTTCCAATTGTTTTGCTCAATAAGGAACCGATTTCTGAGAAAGCAGATGGTCATTACTTTTCATGAACAGTAAGTAGTTTCAAAGTTTTTGAAAATCTTTAGATTTTCATTTAGGAATTGAAAAGAAAAGTAATTCAGTGGACCTATAGAACATCTAAATGAAATTCTGGTCCCAGTGAGGTCGATGACTGCATTTTTATTCCCTTCAGCAGGTCCAAGTTTTCCACCACAGAACTTTTTAAAAATCCACGTAGAGCCTAGGGAGAATATTCAATGTTGCCGAATATTTGGCTAATTCACTCATGATATTCAACCAAAAGAGTCTTTAGTTCTCAGAAAACATGCAACTGATTAGATTTAACTAGGAGTAAGAAGCAGAACATATGCCTATGGTTTATGTTAATAAGTTGATTGTTGTGAATGCCGTAGTACGGTATGTAAAACATAAAATTGTAAGTCATGGAGAATACTCCTAAGAATACAAGATTCAGCCTGATTTTAATCTGGAATAGCTGGGATATCCTGATGCTGGTTTAAGAAGGAGCTTTGTGCCAAAGACAGTTTCTCCTTTAAAGTGTATGTTCTCTTATAGCATCTGGTCTGCAGTATCGTGAAGAGAAACAGGACTGAGAAAATCAAGAAACAAAAGGTTAATATCAGCAAACCCATGCCTCCAACTGAAAAGTATCTTGGATATGTACGGCTTCATATTTAATCCCTTTTCTGGCAATGGTTAGTAATTAGCAACATCCTATTCAGATGACCACATAAAGAAGATAGTACTTAACTATATTGACCAGGAAAGATGAAGACAATCTTTCTTGTGAGCTTTCCAGCTCATGCACAGGTAGAAGAACATCGTAAGAATTCCCTGTCATGCTAGGAGAATATAAGGGAAAATGTGGGCCTGCTGCTGAATGAGGTGGGTGCCCTGGTGATGGAGGATGCAGAGAAGGCGGAGTTACTTTCCTTACTTTGCAGAGTTACTTCTTTGCTTCAGTCTTTACTGCTAAAGCCGGCCCTCAGGAATCCCAGACCTGGAAGTATGAGAGAGAGTCCAAAGAAAGGAAGATTTTCCCTTGGTTGAGGAGGATGGGATTAGAGATCAGTTAGGCAAATTTGACACCCACAAATCCATGGGCCCTGATGGGATGCACCCATGAGTGTCGAGAGAGCTGGCAGGTGTTACTGTGAAGCCACCCTCTATCATCTTTGAAAGGCCATGGAGAACAGGAGAGGTGCCTGAGGACTCAAGAAAAGCTAATGTCACTCCATTCTTCAAAAAGGGCAAGGAGGACCCAGGAAACTACAGGCCGCTCAGCCTCACCTCCATCCCTGGAAAGGTGATGGAACAGCTTGTCATGGATGTCATCTCTAAGTATGTAGAGGAAAAGAAGGTTGTTGGGAGTGGTCAACATGGATTCACCAAGGGGAAATCATGCTTAACCAATCTGATAGCCTTCTATGATGGCATGGCTGGCTGTGTGGATGAGGGGAGAGCAGTGAATGTTGTCTACCTCAACTTCAGCAAGGTTTTTGACAGTCTCCCATAACATCCTCATAAATAAGCTTAGGAAGTGTGGGTTAGATGAGTGGACAGTGAGGTGGATGGATAACTGACTGAATGGAAGAGCTCAGAGGGTTGGGATCAGTGGCACAGAGTTTAGCTGGAGGCCTGTAACTCGTGGTGTTCCCCGGGGGTCAGTACTGGGCCCAGTCTTGTTCAACATATTAATCAACAACCTGGATGATGGGACAGCGTGTACCCTGAGCAAGTTTGCTGATGACACAAAACTGGAAGGAGTGGCTGACACACCAGAAGGCTGTGCCGCCATACAGCAAGACCTGGACAGGATGGAGAGTTGGGCAGAGAGGAACCTAATGAAGTTCAACAAGGGCAAGTGTAGCATCCTGCACCTAGGGAGGAATAACCCCATGCACCACAACAGGTTAGGGGTTGACCTGCTGGAAAGCAGCTCTGCAGAGACAGACCTGGGAGTCCTGGTGGACAAGTTGATCATGAGCCAGCAATGTGCTTTTGTGGCCAAGAGGGCCAATGGTATCGTGGGGTGTATTAAAAAGAGTGTGGCCAACAGGTCGAGTGAAGTCATCCTCCTCCTCTACTCTGCCCTGGTGAGGCCACATTTAAGTACTGTGTCCAGTTCTGGGCTCCCCAGTTCAAGAAGGACAAGGAACTACTGGAGAGAGTCCAGTGGAGGGCTACAAAGATGATCAGGGGACTGGACATCTCTCTTATGAGGAAAGACTGAGGGACCTAGGTCTGTTTAGCATGGAGAACAGAAGACTGAGAGAGGATCTCATCAATGCTTGTAAGTATCTAAAGGGCGGGTGTCAAGAAGATGGGGCCACACTCTTTTCAGTGGTGCCCTGCGACAGGACAAGATGCAACGGGCACAAACTGGAACACAGGAAATTCCATCTGAACATGAGGAAGAATTTCTTTACTTTGAGGGTGACTGGAACAGGCTGTCCAGAGAGGCTGTGGAGTCTCCTTCGCTGGAGATATCCAAAACCCACCTGGATGCATTACTGTCCAGCCTGCTCTAGGTGAACCTGCTTTGGCAGGGCGGTTGGACTAGATGATCTCCGGAGGTCCCTTCTAACCCCTACCATTCTGTGATTGTGTGAGTTCACAGTCCTGCTTTCAGATGTTCTTTGAAATAAAAACTGAGCAGCTGTGAAACAATAAGCTACAAAAAAAAAAACAACCCAACAACTAACCAACAAATAAGCAAAAGTTTCCTGATATGTTTTGATCTTATTAGATTGAGGTTGAGCAGTTTGGGTCAATTCTTCTTCTATCAGCCTAGTTCACATGTTGCTACCAAACATGCTTTAATCCAGTGTATTTACAAACTATCACTATATAGAACAGAAAAGCAAAGCAAAACTGTTAGAATGAGCTTATTCTTACTGCACACTCACCAGTCCTACTTCAGCAAAGAATAGACTTATTGTTTAACAGATTGAGACATACTTAAGCAAAATCAAGTGACTTGCCGTCTGCTGGACAAACTATTGACTGGAACATTATAATTTATGCTGATTTCAAAAGGCCAGATCTTACAAAATCTAAACAAAATTCTGCCACAGTGCATTCGAGTTTGATTGAATGTAATAAGAGTTGGGGATACTGGATGTGCTATAGCATAAAACCTTCACTGCCTTGAGGCAATTACGGAAATTAAAAATTGCCCTCTGTTTTCAGATTCTGTGTGAATCTCCAAACATGTGAGGAAGAAAAGGGGGTGGATATATCCCTTCCAGACTGTGGATTTTGAAGGGGAGAATGTGCAATAGTAGCTCTTCTGCAGCAATAATTTGCTTCTTCAGATCACTGTCTTCCTCAATTCATGATTCAAGAGCACAGCACCTTTCACGGGACAGCAGGAAGCACAAAGGGAGCAAATGTGAGGTAGAAATGGGATAGGGAAGGGAAAGGAAGGGAAGGGAAGGGAAGGGAAGGGAAGGGAAGGGAAGGGAAGGGAAGGGAAGGGAAGGGAAGGGAAGGGAAGGGAAGGGAAGGGAAGGGAAGGGAAGGGAAGGGAAGGGAAGGGAAGGGAAGGGAAGGGAAGGGAAGGGAAGGGAAGGGAAGGGAAGGGAAGGGAAGGGAAGGGAAGGGAAGGGAAGGGAAGGGAAGGGAAGGGAAGGGAAGGGAAGGGAAGGGAAGGGAAGGGAAGGGAAGGGAAGGGAAAACAGCAAAATGAGTAGATTCAGACCAGGAAAATGCTGGATGACTATGGAGACTGAAGTTCTTCATATTTGTTTGCTCTATTCCTTCCATCCAAAGTTTTATCTTTTTTCCTGTTGGCATTCATACCTTCAGTCACCTGAGTCGCTCTGCCCTGGAAGCTCCTCAGTGTGAAAGGAAAATCTGTGCCATAAGGCATTTGCAACCTGCTCCTTTGTCACTGGTGACTCTGCTTAGCCCTGTTTATGTGAAAGGAACTACCAGGAGCAGGCTGATGAAATAGCCCTGTGTCATGCAGTATGAGAACAACTTGTTCCTCACTTAGCTGAACAGAAGAGACCACAGAATGAACTCTGGTTTTGCCTATATATAAGCACATTTATATAAACACATAAGTAATTTCAAATTATATGCATATATTAATATATTCATTTTTATATATTTTGTATACCATACACTAGTAATTATATATAATATTTGCATACATATATTTTAATAATTAGACCATATTTATATATATAAACAATCATATAAAATGCTTACAACATTAAATTAAATATTAAAAAAATAATATGGTTAATTGTTCAGTACCGTGGCCCAAATGATAGCAAAACTCTGCATGAGGCACAGTTATTTCCAAACACAAGTGTGGAATTTGAAAGATGGCTATCCCCAACATATCATGGGCCAGAAACGGGATTACAAGTTCTAGGAAGTGAAACACCATTAATCCTGAAGGTTCCCAGTGCGAAATGTCCATCTAAGTGATTTTCAAATTGCCCTGATAATGTGCATCATTCTTATTATCTTTTATTTCTAGTGTTTGGGATATTTTGCAGAGGAATACTGACTTGCAAAGCAATAACGTATATTATTAAAATCAGTAAACCACAAAACTTTTAAAAGCCCCTGTTCTTAAAGGACATAATATCTGAGAGATGTAGAAAATAAAAGGGAAGTTTAGTCAGCTGTTCTGTCCATCTGTCTCTCACCTGGAGTGACCACGAAAGTTGGCCTTGGACATAGATACCCCAAAAAATGGTGATGGCACAGAACAAATTAACATTTTTGTTCAGGAAAAGTACCCAGCCAGGGTTGCATTCCTTTCAGTGGCCATATAAGCCCTCGGCAGTTGAATGAAATAAGATTACAACACAGTAGTTAGAGAGTTGTGATTACAACATTTCTTGGCTTTTACAGTTCAGTTCAGCTTCAGCACTAAAAATAACAAACAAGTCAGGCCTCCAAAACAGACACAGGTTGTTTAAAAATGGTGAACTTTAAAAAGAAAAAACACATCTGAAGATACTTTATGCATTTCTGTCATTTTAACTTTACGGTACAATCATAAGACACATAAAGTTTAAACCAGGGACAGAAGAAAAAATCTGCAGAAGATGAGGTCTTACGAAAAATACTAAAACTGCAAAACTTTTGTTTAAAGATGAGAGGAGACAGCACCACAATACAAGCTGGAAAGATGTCATGAGTGAATCTGTGAAACCCTTGTATGTGTTGACTGCTGCCTGGGAATTGTGCATTGCTATGGGAGGTGGGAAAAGTGGCACAGTAGCAACAAAAAATAGGGACCGTGGAACACATCCAGCTTTGAGAGGGGAGAAGAGAGTGCTCTTTATTCATCTCTGTCTAATTTCAAATTTTGAATTAAAATAAAAGCTAAATTATTTTTATATAATAAATTAACTTGTACTCTCCCTACCTTAATTCACAACCTCTCCTTCATGAGGACTGTTCACTTCAAGCAGAAATATGAAGTGAAACAATCCCCAGAAGGAAGGGGGGTTTGTTATAATTAACCTCCCATAATTAATAGATCCGTAAATGTGTATTGCATTAACCTCCAGCAAGTGGTAAGTACAAGCAGTTTGCAACAATATCGCTTTACAACAGCATTTCCTATTGCAAGAAACACCATACGGTGTTTATAAACCAGAGGACCACATACCTTCACCTTGTGAAGATACTCAGTTTGCCCTCACAACACTTTTTTTCACATGGGACTGTCTAAAGGTCGGGTGAGGTGTGTGTAGCAAAACTGAGCTGTGCTACAGCACTGCCTTTCAGGTTTTTCCTAAACTACATGGTCCTGCCCACCCTGACCGCTACTGCAGTCGCAGCGCAGCTGTGGACACCTCCGTAGCAGCTCCAGTCTGATGCCCACCTGGGTCTGCCGGTGCTGGCTACAGGTGAGAACATGCTTTGAGACTCCAGGTGGGGGCTTTCCAGGCTGCCTGCAGCCCACAGGACACCCTTGGAGAATTCTTGCTTTGGAGTCTTTGAAGTTGGGTCCAAATGTCAGAGATGAATCAATGTGGGCAGCTCCTTAGGGTGCCACAAGCATCTTGCAGCCAGAGCTTCATGACCGTGACTACCATGACAAAAGCCTTGTTCCTGGCAGTATTTCCACCAATAGTCAGGACAGAGCATAAATAAATATATTCACAAAATGAACAGCAGCAATAAACCCAACAAAACTCCACAAAACATCAGTGTGGATCAGGAAGGATTGCTGTTGACACTGTCACGCCTTGTTTGGTTTTATAAACCAGTAAACTGTGTTTATCAAACCAGTAAATTTAAACTTTTCAAAAATCTTCTGCTATTTCTCTTTTCTCATAAATCTGAAAAAGGTGATTGTTTGCTCTTAAATATAGTAATATAATATGTATCATAATATAGTGTTGTATATAACTAAAAATACTATTGCTTAAAAAAAAAAAAAACATCAGAAAATATACTGGATGGTTTCTCTCGGACTGATATTCCAAGGCATACTGGGAGCATCTAGAATGACAAACGATAACTCAGTTTATGCGATTTTTATGTGACCTTTTTTCAGAGCAAGACCATAAAAAGAAAATTATTCCATTGTTTTCATTTACCCTTAATAGATTATCTTCTGAGTACAGTTGCTGAAGTAGATTATTATATTTTGCTTTCCTTTCAAAAGCTGGGTTAAAACCTGCTTAGGTTCTGTGAGAAATGGGTTTTGCAATATTAGGTCAGTTGCAGCTAATGTTCATACATAAAATTTGTTCCCTTTGCACAAAAAAAAAAAACCCTAAGAATTCAATTAGAACAGAGCAGATGCCTTGTCTGAAGAATGGGAAGCTGCTGATCTCATAAGACAGGACATATTGTACTTGATTCTAAAACAATTCAACCATTCTAATATATTAGTTTTACTTCAGTAGTCAGAAGGCCCCCCAGTTCTAGGCATATCCAGAATTTATTATGCTGCTATATACAAACATAGAGCAAGAAAATGGTCCTTGTCCCAAAGAACTTGCAATCTAAATACACATTTTAATAGGATTAGCATATGAATAGTTATACTCTACATTATTATCTAAAAATCAATTGTACATACAAAAATGCCTGTTTGTACACATACTTGTTTTATTTTCTATGCTTAATGTTCTTATTCAAGGCCTGTGGAAAACAAAGGAATGGAATGTATTACATTGATTTTTTTAGACTGTGTCAGTAGGATGCAGCTCTCCTGTTTTCTGGTGACTACAAGGTTGCCATCTGTATTTGAGCTGGATGTTTTGGTTCCTATTTAAAAAAAAAAAAATAAAAAATCAAAAGAGTTCCCAGGCAGTGGGCATAGGGTGCCGCCCATATGATCAAATATCGGTGTCTACTTTGGGATGAGATTAACCGCTCTCTAGGCTCCACAGGCCGCGCTGATCAGGTCCCCACAAACTGTACAGGGACTGAGACATCCCTCCTGCAGAAACAGAAGCTCAGGGGGCTGAAACCCACCCAAGGTATTTGAGGAATCCAAGGCCTGAACTGGTTGCTTCCCCTGCTATTTTTATGTATACGCACGAGGTAACACAAATTTCCAATTACAAATATTGTATATTTGCACAGGCAAGGATTTTCTGAGAAGGCGAAGGGAAGGGTCCTGCCCCCTCCCACCAGCCTGCCTCTCGAGCAGCAGCCGCAGCAGCTTGCAAACCTCCAGCCTACAGAAGCGCCAAACCTTTCCCCAGCTCTTCTTGCTGAAGAAACAAGCTGTGATGCTCTGAAGCAACTGGGGAATACGTCACTACTTCCTATTTCAGCTCCTTATCCAGCTCGGTGCAGAGATATGTGAGAAGCAGAAGGGTACCGTCCCCACCCCCTCTCTCATTTAGGATTGTTCACTTAGGCGTGTGCACGCACACTCTTACGCAGGCACGCAGGCATGCGAACTCATCCGTCTCCACTTTTACATAAGATCCTGTTTGCCAAAGAAAGACAGACAAAAAGTTCCAAGCCTTTATTTATTCAGAATACAGTTTTGCAACAGTTACATGTGCCATTCGTCATGGGTGATGGGGTTGCAACATCAGGCACGTACCAGCCAATCTATGGAGCGCTCGCTTGAAGCAATTCGTGTACTGGAAGACCATCCGCAGAAGATGGACAGAGTGCCAGGATTTTGTTGCTATTTTTGTGGGAGGAGAGAGCAAAATACATCATTGCTCAGCGATCATACCTGTCTCAAGGCCGAATCTTACAGATGCCATCTTTGAAGCTCTGCTGATAACTGTTAGTTGTGGCAGGGTAATACAGAGATGGGCACACACCAAATGCCTGAGCTGCACCAATACTAAATGTTTTTGTTTTTTTTTTAATATGTCATTTTAAATCTACCATTAGCCTTTTTTTCATTGTTTATAAACATGCGTTTCTACAAAAACATTGAAAGAAAAAAAGAAAAAAAGACTGGTCCCAACCCCCCCCCACTTTTGCGATAGATATGGGATGGCTCAAGCTGCAAACTCAGCTCTGGTCATCAGCCGGGAGCCATACTTATCATTTCTGGCGTCCACATGTTTATATCCCAGGAAGCAGACACATTTCAAGGTACCGTCATGACAGTATGTTCATCTTTGCCTTGCAGACTGAAAAATTAGCTTTAGATCCTCGGCAAAACAGTGACACCAAATAAATATTATGTAAGGGCAGTACATAAATAGGTTATAGAAGGGCAGAATAACATTGCGAAGGGAAAGTATTTGTGACTCATTTGTAAGTGACTTTTTCCTAATGTGCAGTGTACAATTGAAATAAATGGAAACTTTAAGAAATATTCTACATAAGGCAGAGTCCAAAAATGCAGAAGGTTATGCAAGGCTAACTGTAAAAATAAGCAGATGAGTCCTCTAAAATAATATTGCAACATTTTTTGGCTTCCATTTATTGGTTGCCATAGGATTTTTACTCAGTGAGCAACTGCTAAACACAAGGCTGCCTCATACCATAGCTTGGCTTTTAAGAGAAGAAAAACATTAACATTGTTTAATGAACACACTTGTCTGGAGAAGTATTAGCAAATGCTAGGAACGCATTTTCCTACTGCCTAAAACCAGAGAGATTTGCAAGTGGTGTGTTTATTGTGCTGTGCCCGATTTGAATCTTCCTCTCTGACAACACGCAGATCTCTCTCTGAAATAAAAAGCCACTTGTTTTGGGTGAAGTTGTGGGGGGAGAAAGTCTAAGAGCAAACAGGTTGAGGTCCCATGTCCACAACAGAAAGGACCACAAGGCACCTTGAAAGAGCTATTTGAGTTACACCAGCTGCTTCTGGAGCCAGAGAGCACATCCTCTGGTGGACACTAAAGGAAAGAAACGAGAAATGCTTTTCTAAAGCATTTAGTTTCTCTATGTAGCAGGTTGTAGTTTTTGATTTCACTAGTCGCACATCCTATATGGAGGTGTAACAGGAGGAAAATAAAATAGTGACACGCTATAAAAAGTAAATAAACGCACTTGTTCTTCATCTTTTATTCAGTCTCCCAGTATATCTTGAGAAATCAACATTCACCATTACTATTTTTTATTATGATGATTTGTGCTGTCTCTGCAGTTGGGTTTCTTTCTGGGTTTTGTCCAGCAACTGCTTGATGTAAAAGTGCCCGGGGCTGGGCACTTACTCACATCTCATGTAAGGGTCAGGCTTCCTTTGGCCTGAAACCCTTCTGGGCCAACAACATTTGCAAGCTTGGTTCACAGCGGCCATTTCTGAAAAGGGAAGGAGAGCATTTTTCCACATAAATTCCACATATATTTACATTTTTAAAGGCACCCAAGTGCCGACACCTAGGAAATTCTCAAGCTAATGAGAGAATAGTGTTCTGAACCTTAGGGTTTTGAAAGTTAAGGTCTTCTGGACCTACATGGATGCCCAGATAGACGTGCCCACCCACCGCCATCTGAGATGCTTGAGGGCACCCCACCGCATCTCCAGCTGTCTCTTCACAAGAGTTCCTTCTTCCATAGCTCCTGTGTCACATTTGCAGGCCTTGTGTAGATGCCTTGGATACCTGGTGTATCTCAAAAGGAACAAGACATTTCTGTGTATGCAAATGAACTGGGTCTCTGGCAAGCAGGGAGGATTAATCCCATCTAACTTTAGACATCTATGCCTGAGCTAGTCACACTGAGCTCCTTTTATAGTCAGTGGAGAGAAATATAGTTGTCAACATTTAGCCGGATAAATCCCACCCCTAAATTCCACTTGTGTAAGCCGTAACTCCCAGCTTCGATAGCATTAGATGGTCTGAATCTTGTCCTTGTCCTCGCTGTACGTGTAAAGCTGGCAGTGGGTTTCTCTGCCCCTCTGCAAGGAGCTTGATTTAAGAGGTGAGAGGCAGAACAAAGCTTGGGCTTGTCTATAGTGACTCCAGAAGTGCGGTCAGCCTCCCCTGCTGTGCTCTGACAGGGTAACCTTTTGTTGTGAAAACAATCTCGGTACAAGCTTTGAAATTGCCCTAAATATCACAGTCTTTGGTCTAGTTCTGCAGCAAAAGCGCGATGATTCCACCCCAGACAAAGAAGCCTACAGCCTATCTACTAACCTCCTGAAGGAAGGTATTTCCTAGGTCTCTAGGGATTATATCTGTTATTGATTCAGCTAACTGGAACTCACAGTAAATTGAGGTGTCAAGAAGTTGCAAAGAAATATTGAAAGATGTGGTTTAGACACTTTTTTTTCCACTTCACCGAACAATTGGCATCCAACAGCTACAATATTAGAAGAATTACTTATGGATGAGAGCAGCAATATTCAGAGTCTCTAAATCCCACCTATCATTAGAAAGAAGATGAGAAGCCTTCTATCCTTTAGAAAAGTCTGGTGCTGCCGAGATAGATAGGCTTTGGATATAAAACATGCATTTCTCCCTTACTTTTACATTGTGCTCACCATGGTGGCCTCTGAATGCACTCTGAGTGCACAAACCCCAAGGTAGAAAGTGTCACTTACAATTCCAGTTGTCCTAAACAAAAGGAAAGTGTATTGGCAGAGTTGAAAAAGTCAGAACATAAAACTGTTTAAACACAATGACCGAGAGATTTCAGTCTTTGTTCTGCAATTTGGGAAACCAGATTACCAAAAGTCTATGATTGCTTGCATAAAATACCCTACACCTGTTATCTTCGTGACTTATTTGTAGGCAAGACAATCCAAAACCTAAAAACTTAATTTCTATAAGTATTACCAACTACAGAAAATGGTGATCTTTTGCTGAAAAAGAGCTGTAGAAGAAGGAGCAGATGGATATATTTGTTAAATCATGGGGATATATTACCAATAGATGTCAAGGCATTTTGCAAAAATCAATTGTACAATCCCAGTTTACTTGATGGAAAAAATAAGGTACAGGGTTCCCCTTGCTCAACTAGCAAATAGGCAGAACTCAAAACACCACTTGGCCCTTGACAGGTCACCATGTTCATTCTGGAGCAGGTCAGCAGCATTTCTCCTACACAAGGGGCAAAGAGCATTATATTCCTTACACTTACTGACGCGGACAGACAACTCTGAAAGAAAAAAAAGAGAGGAAGGGCACAGTCACCCTGCATCTCCTGTACTCTGAGGACATAAATGCAACCTTGACATTGTCCTGGCTTCCTACACACAGCTAAATTTATCCTGGAAAAATTTCATCCTGCAGTAAAATATGAGTTATACTCATAGCCTGACCAACCAGTAGGGATGAAATCAGATGATTTTGACTACTCCATTTTATCAGCTGCAGTCAATAGCAAAATGTCAGTGGATTTCTCTGAATCATGCATTTCATGCTGCCTGATGTTCCTTTTTTAAATTAAAGAGAGCACATCGCTAACTTTCTGACAAATCACACTGCTGTCCTGAGGTTACATGAGATCACTGGTTATTTGTGTTAGCAGCTCCTCAGACAGAGCAAAGACTCAATAGTCTACACAGTAGAGAACAGATTTGTCGACATTTCTTATCATGTTGAAAAGAAAAAAAAAAATCCACACATTTTTTCTTTCTCTGCCATAAAGTCTCTATTGCAATCATGCTATTGCCCTTCCAAGATATGTTCCTTTGACTGAATTATAGAGTTTGTGGAAAGTAACAACTGGTAAAATATGCATGTACTTACTCATCTTGAGCATGTTGATTTGATTGGCCTTGATTTGAGCTACCAAGGAGAGTAGGCATGTTATGTAATTTTTGAAGCAAGGTTTATTCTATTAAAAAGTTTGTATGTAGTAAAATCTTTTTACCCTAATGCAGATGGAGCCCTGTCAGAAAGTCGGTACTGAGAAGAGCTTCAATTTTTATCCCCAGATACACTCCATCTTACAGCTGCTCTAAAGGCTGTTCACATGGATCAGGCACATTTCTTGCTAATATGAAAACTAACACTCTTAATTAGCAATTATGTACACTTAGAAATTACAAATAATCTGCAGTTATGGTGATTACACATAGGAGGGAGTAGAATACAACAAAATACAAAGTAATAAAATGTCCATTGGTGACCAGCAAGCATGAACTCCCCTCTTCTAGCAGGCTTACATTCAGCTTTTAAAATTAAACTGTAACTGCATGAAATGGAACTCTTTTTCAATGATATTCTAATTCTGACTAAAATGCATGCCTACCTAAATTTTAGCCTTATTTCCAGTGACTGAATTAGAACAAATTTTAACCTTAAAGAGGTTGAACTCAACAATGAACTAACTTGGAATAAAAAAAAAAAAAAAAAAAGGTGACTGAAATAAAGACTGAATTGCATCCGATGAGTGGTCACTAGTTGGGATCAGTGGTCCTTACAGAGCAATGAGACTCCTCTTGTGGAAGTTGATGTAAATATCCAAGCCAGGTACTCGGAGCAAACACTGAAATTGTCCTTTTAAGGGTGAGCATAGAAAATAAGTGTATACTTAATGATATCTTTGTATAGAGCAACACACTGTTGAGTCAGGACTCAGTAGAAGCAGAAATCAGGCACCTGTCCACCTCTGCCACATCCCTTGAAGAACTTGGCTTGACCCATGGAGCACACTATTCCTATGTGTCCTTTTCATGCAGGTATTTACAGTTACAGCTGGAAGTGTCTGTTTTCAGGGCTACATTCGGTCACAACCGAAGAGAGGAAGGTATCTGTTTTCTGGTGCTGCCCTCCCCATCTCCAGCACGCTCCTGCAGATGGGAAAAGCGAAGGAAGCGTAACTCTGACACTTGCGGCAGCACCAGGTGCTGCCTGCACGCTGCGGGCAGCAGGCAGGGCAGCAGGCAGGGCGGCAGGCAGGGTGGCAGGGCAGCAGGGCAGCAGGCAGGGCAGCAGACAGGGGCAGCAGGCAGGAGCAGCAGGCAGGCAGCAGGACAGCAGGCAGGGCAGCAGGCAGGAGCAGCAGCCAGGGCAGCAGGCAGGGGCAACAGGCAGGGCAGCAGGCAGAGCGGCAGGCAGGGCAGCAGGCAGGGCAGCAGGCAGGCAGCAGGCAGAGCGGCAGGCAGGGCAGCAGTCAGGGCAGGAGCCAGGGGCAGCAGCCAGGGCAGAAGGCAGGGGCACCAGGCAGGGCAGCAGACAGAGCGGCAGGCAGGGCAGCAAGCAGGGGCAGCAGGCAGGGCAGCAAGCAGGGGCAGCAGGCAGGGTGGCAGGGCGGCAGGGCAGCAGGCAGGGCAGCAGGCAGGGTGGCAGGGCGGCAGGGCAGCAGGCAGGGCAGCAGGCAGGGGCAGCAGGCAGGGTGGCAGGGCGGCAGGGCAGCAAGCAGGGCAGAAGGCAGGGGCAGCAGGCAGGGACAGCAGGCAGGGCAGCAGGCAGGGGCAGCAGGCAGGGCAGCAGGCAGAGCGGCAGGCAGGGCAGCAGGCAGGCAGCAGGCAGGCAGCAGGCAGAGCGGCAGGCAGGGCAGCAGTCAGGGCAGGAGCCAGGGGCAGCAGCCAGGGCAGAAGGCAGGGGCACCAGGCAGGGCAGCAGACAGAGCGGCAGGCAGGGCAGCAAGCAGGGGCAGCAGGCAGGGTGGCAGGGCGTCAGGGCAGCAGGCAGGGCAGCAAGCAGGGACAGCAGGCAGGGCAGCAGGCAGGGGCAGCAGGCAGGGTGGCAGGGCGGCAGGGCAGCAGGCAGGGACAGCAGGCAGGGCAGCAGGCAGGGGCAGCAGGCAGGGTGGCAGGGTGGCAGGGCAGCAAGCAGGGCAGAAGGCAGGGGCAACAGGCAGGGCAGCAGGCAGGGCGGCAGGCAGGGGCAGCAAGACAGCAGGCAGGGCGGCAGGCAGGCAGCAGGCAGGGCAGCAGGCAGGGCGGCAGGCAGGGCGGCAGGCAGGGCAGCAGGACAGCAGGCAGGGCAGCAGGCAAGCAGCAGGCAGGGCAGCACACAGAACGGCAGGCAGGGCGGCAGGCAGGGGCAGCAGCCTCCCACCCTGCTACTCACCGGCTGGCAGCATCTCTCCTGCCTTCCTCACTGACCGCTTATGCTCACGTAGATGAGCACGCAGAAGAGAAGCTCAGTGGTGGCACCGCGGAGGCCCGACGCACCTTTTCACTTGGTCACTTCGCTGGGCTTGGTGCAGGCCCAATGTTCGGACCTGGACTCCCCTGGGAGGAGGGGCGGCCCCAGGGCCCACCTCAGGCAAGCCGCGCGCTTTGCCCTGCCAGCTGCAGACCAGGACGGGGAAGAGTCAAGCCCGAGGGCAGCTCCGCAGGTTTTTACAGAGGCCTCATCGGGCATGAAATGTTTCAGCCTTTCCAGGACCGACTCCGGGGTCAGAGGGCGAGGGGGAAGCGCGGACAGCCGCACCGTTTCCTTCTTTGTGTGCTGGCTCGGCAGGACACGTTTGGCTCACCTAATCAGATGAAGATAAACACCTTGCAATACGCTGTATAACTAACGTCAGCTTTTTGTGTGCTTGGAATGATGTCAGCACCAGCTTTGCAACTACACTTTAATCTCTTGAGCAGAAATAAATGCAGGAGCTAACCTATTACTTTTCACAAGCCGCCACACCAAGATTATTTTCTTTTTCCCCTGCAGGCTATGGATGTTGTGCGAAGGAGGCAGGAGAGCCAGAACAATGGGATCGACTCCTGTGCCGAGCCATTTTTCGTGAGGACTCCAAACGAATTTAAATTGAATAATAACTAGACTAAATGACACCTCTCGGCACGCAAGTCAGGCTCATTTAGGCCCTTAAGAAATTAATTCCACTCATTTACACCAGCGCAAATAATATCAAATGAATTTCTCAGGATTTACGCTCCCATCACCGTAAATACATTTTTCCTCACATTTACATACACTCACCAATATATTTTAAACTTTCCAAGCTAAATATGGCCTAGAGTTTCGAACTTGTGCAGAGGCCTCCAGGGAGGATCAAAATTTCAAGTAAATAGCCTAAATTGGTTTAATTCAGAAGTCAAAAAAGCAGAAACAGAGGCACAAAAACTGGTACCGAGAATATAACTATCAAGGACATTGGGGAAAGCAAAAGTCACTGCCAGAACTGGCCTGATTTATATTTTTTTTTTCCTTTTCTTAAAATAAGTTTTTCTCAGTCGTTCTTCATGTTCCAGTGGAATTACACCACATTAGAGGTCATTTATACTCCGCTTTACTTACACTTTGATTTCAATTTGTCTCATCGTGTTACCAATTTTCAACATTTGCTTCTACTGAATGAATAGGAAAGTTACAAGCTAGTTAAGTTGTTAGCTATACTGTCACTTATTAAATTAGCAAGTTTTTTCACAGAAACCTTAGACAAAACTTTAAGAATAAAGAACTGATCGTTACTAATTCTTTTGGTATTCATTATGCTATTAGTCACAGAGCTCACTCATACATTTCCAAATTTCAACATAATCATTTCAGGATGAGAAGCATTATTTTTTCCCCTTCCCAATAATTTTTCCTTGGCATCACATTTCATACCCTCCTCTCTGACTGCCAGGAAAGTGTGGTTTGGGGCTTTAGGGGCTTGGGTTGGGCTTTTTTTTTTTCTTTTTTTTTTTTTTTCAGAAACATAGGTTTACCAAGGTTTATCTCTAAGAGAATGCATTTTTAATTGACTTGTTTATCCCCATAACACATGCACACCTCAGTAAGGCTAAGGGATCATGTTATATGACATCATGGTGCCAAAGGAATAATTGTCACTTGTTTGTGCAGTCCTGAAGAAAAGCCTGTAGCTTGAAATTACACACAGTGCTGCATTGACAAAGTAAATGTCATGGTAAATAACAAAATTTTAAAAATCTTTTTTTTTTTTTTTTTTAATTTTAATTCGGGGGGGGTGGGGGAGGGTAGAAGAGACAGAGGGGCCGAGAGGCTTTTTCTCCCAAAGTCTACCATAGGGTCTCGTTCTGTGAAATGATTTTTTTTGTAGACATGGCTTTTAACCCTGCACCGTTGTGAGAATATCATCCCTTTCGCCAGGATCGGGAGGCAGCTGAGCCCATCCCGCAGTCTCTGCTTACCAAAATCTTGCATCCCTCTGGAGATGCTACCCAAATTGAGGGTCGAGCAGCACTTAGAAAACCGTTGAAGCCTCTCTGCAGCAAGCAGTGCTATACCTGTACTCCACTAACAGCGCTGACAGAGCAGGAATAAAAAAAGAGCCAGAAATCAGCTGTTTGAATCCCAAATCCCTCTCTCAGGTTTCACTTTAGGGACAAGGAAGCTCTGAAAACAAGGCACCGCTTCAGCATTTTATAAAGCTGACTTCAGCTGCCAAAGGATTCCTCTGCAGTAACACCAAGAAAGCTTTTGCCTCGAATAAAAAAATTCACTGCAAACGAGCAATCATTAGTCAGCCGTGTTTTTCGTACGATTACTGGCAGTGAAAAAGCAAACATGCAGGTTGCTGTAAAATAAGGTCTAACTACTTCCACCCAAACATAACAGAAGCCGTTCACATAAGTTTTAGTGGAGGAGAGTGAAACCTTCAGCGGTCCCCCCTCCCCTTCTCTCTATGACTGATTACAATCTGCTTTTTTTCTATAAAGCACATTTATTGTGGGAGTTCGATTTGAAAGAGTTTCAAGTAATTTAAACTTTGGCTGCAGGCACACAGATCATTCAAAAACTGATCTTCAAGTGTTTCAACATGTTAATGACATTTCTGGTTGGTGCTACAATCAACGACTTTAATTCCCAACCTACCAAGCGAAATATTCAACACACGCCAAGAATTACCTAGGATGGAATCGTGTACAGTTAGCCTGTGCTAGCAGTTTCGGTGCAATACTCTCATTTTGCAGTGGAGGGGTTCAGGGCAGTGGGATGTTTCTTTAGGGGTGGCCATTGGCTACCTACAGCTCTTTCAAACCATAGAACTGCTGAAAACAGAGTGCAGCCTGGTTCAAATCAAAGCCTCCGGCAAATGGTCTTTTCTTAATGGACCAGGATTCATCTGTCCCGCCTCAGGTTCACAAAGCACCTTATTACTCCACATGCACCTGTGTGATCTCACCACGTGCATCCATTAACTATTACCCAAGATGAATGACAGAAACAGGATCCAGCCTTAAATAAGACAGTAAATTAGGAAGTGCTCTCTCAGCTCCATCCTTTTTGGAATTGAGGGGCAAGTGCAAGATGCACATTTCTCTAGGACTTTGGAAAGTGCGTGTGCCAGCTTGCTCCATTTTGGTACCTCTCTTCATCACCAAAAGACATATAGTTCTTACTGCATTTCAATACCCTACTTGAAAAAGGTAAATGGGCTTGGTAAGTGGTAGGGACAAGCCAAAAGAAAATAAAGAAAATAAAAGCCAGTTTCATTCATAGCAAACGGTATAATTTTTGATGAAAAGGCTTACAGCGTTACCTTGTAAATACAAGTGCTAAGCTTTCTCAGCTCACGGGTCTGGCAAGAGCTTGTTAGCAGCACAAAAAATACCCGCTCAATGATCCTAACGGGGCAAACTCCTGCAGCACCTCAGACATTCAGTAACAACATTGTTCACCACTGAAGTTTAGTTAAATATGCACAATTTTATTTATTGAAGAGATTAGGACAAAAACATTAAACCAAATACATGACAAAGCACCAGAGGCAGTAAAACCCCACCATGCACATCACCAATCTTTCCTCCTATAAGGTACTTATAAAATAAAAAAAAAGTCCTTCTTGACACAGCACCATCTTCAGAGTGTAAAAACATTACTCCTTTATATTCTTAGTTACCAAAATAGAACCAAGGCAGGTCAGCTGCAGCTAGCTTTGTCTCTTGATAAAGAACTGTGAAACATCCTCTTGAGAGTGGGACCATAACTTTCCTGCAAGGCAGGCAAATAGCATCCATACGTCAAATGCCAAGTAGCTGTACGCACATGCCACATACTATAATTAAGCACAAATTCAAGTAACATTTACATACTACAGAGTCCACATGTACCTACCCAAAAAACATGACCACTTCACAAAACGTATACAGGCAGTAATATCAGAACAACTGAGGTACTGGAAACACAAATATTTATGCCAAGAGATTTCAATATCATACAGCAATATAAAAGCAGTAATAAAAACATTTGCCAGTCTAAATCAAATAAAGCTATCTAGAAAAAAAAAAAAAAGCTAAATAAAAAGTTGTTTAGGGACAGAAATACCTGAACAGAAAAGAAGTGTGTTAACTACAGCATGTAACATGTCATCCCAAGTCAACCCGTAATTGAAGTACTGGCTTAATACATCACTACTGTGACATTTTCTTCAATAAATAGAATAAGTCTTGACAATACAAAAGGTGCATATTACTGTGTATGTTTCAAGAGGAATATCTGTAATATAAATGTTCAGCTTATTAATACCCTCTTATTTCTTATTCTGGACATAAACAAAAATCAAACCCAAACAATTCTTTTCCCAAGTTGAGAGGAATTCAAAGAAAAAAAAAAAACAAAACACCCACAATACTCTTCTTCAATAATAAAGAGCCCTCTATTTACACGTGGGCCAGTCAGTTAAAGAAGAGATCGGTTCTCAGACAAAGACACGACTAAGGGCTTTCTGCCCTCTCTAGTCATATACGTGCAGCATGGCAGATATGGAAGCCAGTATCTCATATCTTCAAAAAAAAAATTATATAGTTTTCTTCTTTTTTTTCCCCTATTATAGCAGTAATGCATCTGGAAGTTTGAGTTATAATAGCTTCCTGCAACAAACCATTTGACACAAAACAGAACAGCTTGTTAAATGACAGTTACTTCCCCTTAAGGGAACAAAGCATTAAAATGTCATTTCCTGACAAGAATATTAAGTAGTTTATTTAGAAGAAATGAGTTGAAAATAGCTATCAAGAGACATGAACTGAAATTTTTTGTTTGTTTTTAGCACCCACTTTTCATGTCCGTCTTTGTGCACCTAATTTTTTTCTTAAATTAATCCCATTAATTATTAGACATCCGATTAAAAAAAACATGTTAGCCAATTGTACTTTCCCTGAATAATGGCTGAAGTTAAATATCTAACAGTGCGATGCCAAGATGTGAGCTGAGGCAAAAAAGTTTCTATTTGTCGTGAGTTACCACTATTTTGAATGGAACAGAAATAGGAGTGATACAGCTGCACCGGAATTGGCATGTGCAGTCTCCTTGGCTCCAAAAAGGTGAGAAGCTACAATTGCTCCATGCTGCCTTTTCTCCTCCAAATCAATCTAACCTGATAGCAAGCTCCCCCCGCCCCCCCCAATCTGTCCCCATGCTACATTTGTTATATTAGCTCCTTGTGGAGGTTCCTTCTCAATCCGAGGACCTCTGAGTGTCTTTTGCTACCAAGCTAGGCTGATGCGGGATGTGATTTAACACGGTCAGGAAGGGCTCCTTCATGTGTCCATCTCCAGGTTGTGTACCTTCTGAACACCAGTCTTTGTGCTCAGTTAAAGAATGGGTCCAAGTCTTCTTCCATGTTGACGTCAGGCACCAGCTGATCTGATACTTCCTTAGCACCATATCCTGAATTCGATACATTAAAATCTGTAGAAAACCACGGATGGTCCAGAATTTCCTGTGAAGTCAGCCTTTCCGATGGCTCCCGACGCAGTATGCTACGTATGAGGCATTTTGCCTTGGGGGATAGAGTTTCTGGAATGTTAAACTGCCCACGACGGATCTTGCTGAAGAGGGAACTAGGCTCAATGTCATGGAAAGGATAGCGTCCAACTAGCATGGTATAAAGCATGACACCTAGACTCCATACGTCCGCTGCTTTGCCAGAGTAGCTGCCATTTGTGTTCAAGATCTCTGGACTCACATAGGCTGGGCATCCATGCTTATCAGAGAGAGAGTCATCATTTCCTCTTAAAATATAGGCGTCTTCTAGGCTTTCCAATTTCACTCTAGTCCTGCAGGCAAAAAAACCCAAAACCATCAAGGTAAGCAAACATCAAAACACAAATTCTGGGCTGTTACAATTACATGGTTACAGCAGTAATACTATACAAAATTCAACAACCACAGAAGCACATCAGTTTAAAATCCCACTCACAGCACTTGCTACAGATAGTTGATACTGTCTCCTCTATACTGTTTAGAAATATTGAGACTTACAGGGAATACTGCCGCACACACAAGGTTTCAAACACAGTAATGTCCAGTAAACTCATTAGTAAGGTCTTAAAAAGATGAAAGTAATTGCCATATTCATGCTCTTGGTAAATTTTACGTAGACGTGATTTCCAAACAGAGACAGAAGCCTCAAGATGATTTCTGTCGGCTGCACTCTAACGTACCTGTGTAAGACTCATGTCCGAATGTAAGTCTAGTCCTAACTAGACAAGGTTATTTTGACACCTTCACCCTTGCAAGCAGTTACCTGCACCTGTAATTCTGCAGGGTTCAACAGGAACAGAATCGCCCCTCTGACCCTGACCAATCCCTTTGACCAACCAAGATTTTTCTTTGTCCCAGCATTAAGGAAGAGCAAGTTTAACAGATTTCAGTCTTCCTAAATAGACCTTTGGGCAAAGGGAGAGCAGGTGAGCTGAATGCCAAGATTAACGGCAAGCTTATCTACCCAGCCGAACCAGAGGAGCTCCTCATGTTGGAATGAATGGAGAGGCTAGCAAAGAGCCTGCAGAGAGGTGACAGGGATGCCTTATCTAGATTGCAAACTCCTTCCACCTGCAAAGCACTGTGAACTTGTCATTGTGCTGCAGTAATTATTTCTGCAAGAGAATTTTCTTCCCTTATGGGTATCACACAGGAGCGGGAAAAAAAAAAAAAAAGCCAAACTTGCTTGTCACAGCACTAGATGAACATAACTTTTCTTTCCTTTTAATTCTCACTGCTAGCATCTGTAGCTATATTTAAAAATCTCTCCCTGTTAAGGGCATCCAAAAGGATTACCAATTACGCTTTGGACTGTTTGCCAGCAATGGTTGGCTTTGAAAGCAGAATCAGTGCAACCCAACAGGACTTGCCCAGTGCATCTGGATGGAAGAGCGACCCAGCAGCAGCGCAGGTTTTCCTTTCAACAACTTGGGATCATAACTCAACTTCGGGTGTTACTGTCCTCATCCCTCAACCTCACCGGTCCATATGATCACTCGTAGCCCTGTGTCATGGCCGTGTTCCCATACCACAGACATCCACAGGCAGGGACTGAACTTCACCCCAGAAAGCAGAACTCGCATCTCTTGACTGAAGCACATCATTTAACAGGCATTAAAACGGACAAGGAGAGCCCTGTTTCCTAAATGTTTACTGAAGACGACATTGCTCGGGCTTGAGTTGCAAAAGACAGCTGGGCCAGCTTTGGCTTAGCCTGGGTTGCAGGGCAGCTCAGCACTATCTTCTTTGAACCAACAGAGGAGCATTTTACTCCGTGGAGTACTCCAGAGGCAACCGTGCCATAAACTCTCATAATGACACTTGGACCTTTTCAACAGCTACAGACGTTTACTAGCAGAGGTGAAAGCCCCTTTGGCACGGTTCCCCGATTCAGGAAGTCATAAACACAGAACGGAGAATACCTGGCTCCCAAACCCAGGGTGTCAAGGCACCTCCTTCTCTCCTCAAACAGGCCAGTGTTTTCTCCTCCAGCAGGGATGCTGATGGGGTTTGCGCAACACACCTGCTTCCTGATTAATTACCCATTGCCAGCCCAACGGCACTTCTCCTGGGCACGGACAACCCCCTCATTAGCAGCCAAACAATACTTTACAGCAGCCATACTTCACGCAGGAAGCTGGCTGCAAGGAGAAACTTAACTACAGTTATCAAGACCACAGCAATTTCCCTCCATACGCAGCTCAGAGGGTCCGAAACCGGAGGCTGAGGAGAGAAGAATCCTTTCACGACGCTCAGCTTGGACACGTTCCCGCACCTGCACAGCCCAGGAAGAGCAGAGAGGAGAAATGCCCAGAGAAAGAAAAGACGCCGAGGAGGGCAGAGAACAGAGAGGAGGAAATGAAAGGGAAGGCAGGGACACGAGTTGAGGTTCCATTTGCATTGCCCACCTCAGTTTTTCCACAGAAAATTACATGTAGCAATAAAACGGTGAGGCCAGCCACGCAAACGCACGTTAAGGCACTGAACTGCCAGACAGGAAAGCACGGCCTCGCTCCTGCTAACAGGAGCGGAACACACACGCACGCACGGGGAGCGGGGCAGAGCGTGCTATTTATGCACAACTTACAGCAGGGAATTCACCCCCCACACACACACACACACATACACACTCTCCTGCCATCCCAGTGTCAACAGCACGGCGAAATGCTGTTTACTCTCCCATCCTATTTTACACCTCTGCGAGTTGCCACAGAATTTAGAGGAACAGTTCGCCGAGAAGCTTTTATATTACAGAAAATTACTGGGATTCCCTAATCTCTCGTTTTCTGCAAAACCAGAAAGGTGCGTCGAAAAACCCTCGTGTCTTTCTCCAACAGGAGAAATCTTTTCCTGATAATAAAACAGAAGCGGCACAGAGAAGCCGTATCCCGGCTTCGCTTTTATGGCAAGGTGCTGCAGCCCGCGGCCCTCCGCGCATGCTACGGCGGGTTTTGTTTGAGCAAGCAAATGGAACAACAGCTGGCCCTTATCTGCCTGCTCCTCCCTAAGCTGTGGCCAAATGAAGCAAACGCTCTCCAACCAGGTTTTTCATCCTGCTGAGCTGACAGGCTTTGAGGAAACAAAAGGTCCCAAATCAACCAAAAAACGCAGCCTTCAGCCCTCCTCCCTCCTCGCCAGCCCCCCAAGCCCTCCCACCGGCAACACCCTCACGTATAAGGTAGGGGCGGTGAAATGGCCGCTCCGCAACCAGGCGGTGCTGGTAGGGCACTGGACGCCCCACTCCGCGTAGGTCCACGCTTCCCCCGCGGACGGCGGGAGCCGCATCTCTGGGGCACGTAGTGCCAGGTACACAGCCTCAGTGCGACTGACTTCCCCCCCTTCCCAATTACCAGCAGAAGCAGCTCACATGTCCCCATTTCCCTTTGTAAGGCCGGGCGGGTGTCTTTGCAGAAGGTGACGAGGCGGGTTTTCCATCCTCACCCAGCGCCGGGGCTGGGGACACCCACTCCAGCCCGTTTGCACCAGCGACGGGTGAGTTTACACACCTCAGCCTCGCAGACAGAACACAGTCTGTAATCAGGCTACAAGCGGGCAACACGCGGGTGTAAACGGCGAGTCTCCCTCCCTTTTTTACAGTCATTTCATGTTTTTTTCAGGCAATCAAAAAGGAGCAGCCCGGCTCAGGAGCTGCTATTTCCCAGCGCACAGCACCCCGTCTCTGCAAGAAGCAGCTTCAGGCTCTGGCTGGCCTTCCCTGTCTCCACATTTCAAGCATTGCCTAAAAGAGCTCTGTTTTCTGCAAAAGCCAGAGAGCTTTTTTTTTTTTTTTTTGCCTTTTTTTTTTTTTTTGCAGGGGGGGAACAGGAAAGAGGGGAGTCGAAATACACAGAAATGCAGAGACACCGTGGATGAGAAGACACGTCTCTCTCCCCCACGCACTCTCTCTCAAAGGAAGCACTGAAATGAAATATCCAGGAAAAAGAATAAAAGCCAACAACAACAAACAGACCCTCAAAACTGCAAGTAGTTTCTGAGAATAAAGAACCTCCACGGCAAGGGGTGGGGAGCGCGTCCGATTGCAGAGTAACCGGACAACCCCAAATTCGACACTTGGCAGGCAAGGGACTGACTCAAAACCAAACACTGAGATGTGGAATCACAATCAGCTTTGAAGCGCCTCCTGTTACAGAGCAGAAAAAGGCCAAACAAAAATAATTATCTTTTTTTTTTAAAAAAAAAGAAGTCACATTCTAAAAACCTTTCATTCCCTAAATAATTAACTCGCATAAGTCAACTGAAGGACCCCCACAGGAGAAAAAAAAAAGTTTTCCAAAAGCATCAGCATTCGAGTTTGACTATTCAAATGGTTGCAACAAAATTAATCCCCAAAGTTCAAATGTAAGCTACTGCCAAAGCCGGATGAGAATCACTTTGTAGACGTACTGTAGGGCAACAAAGACTTTTGTCAAGGCTTACGTAATTACAGTACATAATTTCAAGTTTTAATGCAGACCCTGAATAAGGACTTGGAAAAAGAGCATTATGCATCTATCAGATCATTGATAAAACACTGCATTAGTCTAATGCATTAAAAAAAAAAAAAAAAAACAACCCTGAATCATGGCTATTTAAAAAGGGGAAGCTATTCTGCCTATGAATGCTTTCCCATTACTGGTGAATGAAACCACAGAAGTGCAATCAGAGGGCAGCAGCAGCACTCAGACGGGAAATGCGTCTTTGTCCCCATAGAAACCGTCAGGGAAACCCATGAAAAACAATACCACTCTGAATTTCTTATCAATATGCCATTCATTACTTGACTGCATTCAGACTTTGCTCTTCAGTAATGTAACAAAACCTAATCAATTAAACGTCTTCCAGAAGATTCTTCAATGCAACCTCCTGAGTTAGTACCCATCTCTGGCAGACGGTTTTGTTGCACGTCCTACACTTTTTTTTCCAGTGATTCGTATTAATTCCTCCCCGCAGAGCTTCGGGGCTCCTGGCAAACGACTACCCTGCCTTTTGACACCGAAGCCAGGGCTGTAAGAACCCAGCATTCACACTCACTCTCCAAAAGCAAACACAATTTCCATACCAAAATCGGTGGAATTATTCAGAGGGCTCTAAGCTCATAAGGCAGGAGAGAAAAAAAAAAAAAAAAAAAAAAAAAATTGGAACATTTAAAGCAGAAATACTGACTGAAAGTCTGAGTGTTTCAGAGGAAAATATCTCCACTGCAGTGAATCAACAGTCCAGTAAAGGAGTCCATGCCTGAGTCAATGAAAGCTGTTGCTTCTAGTCTGCCCCCGAGGCCGTCTGTATGGGAAATAACAGCTGAAACACAGCTCAGCCACTGTTACCATTTGGGGAACACTAACTGCAGACCAGACCCACAATTTCAGTCCGGCATCATCCCCCGGATGACAGCCTGATCAGCTGCTTTGGGAGAAGACAGGAGGAGCCGTCCTGCTTCAGACACTCCAGGTACACCAACCACTTGCTATTCAGGCTGGGTCAAAATCAGATGATCCAGATTTACAGATTCTATAAAGCAGCCACATGCCCCCAGAGATCGGAAAACAACCATCGTGGCCGTCTGAATTGCCATTTTATTAACATGACTGCAGGTAAATATAAAATGGCAACTTCTGAAGGGAAGAGGTGCCTCACAATCTTCCCGCCTAAATTAGCCTACACACGAGAAATGAAGGCACCCACGCGATGCTACCTCATATTTCAACATCACTCCAACTGAGGCCAGCAAAGCCTCTCCCTAGGTAGAGGCACTCAAGCCATCAACTGCCCGGTAGATCAGGGATTGCTCCTATGTGGCCAATAATTTACAGGTCATTTAATCAAGGTCCGTTGGTAGCACCCCATCATAAAGACGAGACGAGCATGAATGCAATCAGGCCATTAGAGTCACAAGGAGGGGAAAAAAAATAAATAAAAGGGAAGCTCAACACTGGAAACAGTTATCTTCTGCTAATTGATTTTTTTTAACTAAGGGAATCTCTCCTAAATAATGCAGAAGCTGGCTGCCGTCACGGAGACAGCGCGATGGGGAAGGCGGCTAACGAAACCCCGCGCAGATGATTTGCAGCTCGGTGCAGAGACACGTTCTGAACTCAGAACTACCCGATCTCCTCCGGGGGCGGCAAGGCACACAGGATCAGAGGGGAAATGTTATGCCATCAATTTAAATCCTGCTCCTTTTACCGCAAGATCCCTTCCAGTGCGTAACAGCGCACAGTCCAGGAGTTCACCACACAACATCCTACGCAACTTCGGGGGGGGGGGGGGGGGGGGTGGAAAACCCAAACCAAAACCTGCACAAAGGCTGTCAGACAAACAGTCTCTTGCATAATGAAACAGGCTCAAGGATATGTTTCGAAAGACAACTGGGACTTGCAGGCAGTACAGGTTCACAGAATGAACCTTGTTCCTAAGGGAAGATTCCTTCACTGGTACTTCCGCAGAATGAGGAAGCCTCTAAAAAGTACATATCCCCCACCCTTCCTCCGGAGGGATGCGACCAGCCCACTCAGCCCCGCTCTGCACCCCCGCGCTGCCAGGCAGGACCCGGCAAATCAGGGCTTTTAACTTGCTTGAAGCTGATTTCTTTCTACAGACTTCCACTTGAAAAAATAAACGCTCTGAGACCACCTCCTTGCACACCTCCAGGAAGGGCTGAGGCCTCAAAGACCTCAGCTTTACAACACTCAAATAGGACTGGCTGGGAACAGCCTGTCCTGTATGCAATATATTTAGTTCCCCAAAATGTAGGTAGGTTGGGAGTGATGTGCGTGTTGGGGTGCAGCCTTTGAAACCCAATGCAGACCCTTCCACGGAGGGGCTGGGTTGCAATACTTCGAGGAGCTCATTATTAGATAAGCATCTGGCCCACGGCACCTACTTCACCTCGCTTTTATCTTCTTAGATCACATTGGAGATCAGAGTTTTAAAAGGCTCCGCTGTCAACTGTATGCTGTGTTCACCATCTCTTCTAGGTCTTTTCATACACTGCATGGTGAAGCTCCACAGGGAAAGGAGACCAAAACTGTGTTTTGTTAACGTAACTGCACATTGTGAAAAAAGCCCTACACTTTCTGAGCCTGCAGTGGGTGTTCAGCACCTCTAAGACAAAGCAGGCCCATGATTTCACAACCCAGCTGGAAACCTTTTGCTTAGATGGCTGTAAAACTTGTCTCCAAGCAATATACATCTACCAAAAAGCAGGTGCTTAAGACTAAATACGCCTCAGGTTGGCTCCTCTTTACAATCTCCGCCTTTCCTCTCCCTCCCAAGCCTGAAATCATCTCACAGTGTGATAATAAGGACAATTGGAAGAAAAGGCAGCAGAAGAATTTCACCATGACAGTCCACTGCAACTGCTACTAGCTGGGCTCCCTGCCTCTTCTCCTCGTCCCCAGCGCAGATGTCCTCAGTGTCGGCTCAAAGTCAACACGGAGTCAATGATGGAGCTTTTCAAGTCTTCAAAACAACCAGCTGTTGAACTTTTAATGCAAGAGGTCTCAAGAGCCATCTACTTCTAGTGACTGCAAAGCACCTGTCATCATAGAGATCAATCCCATGATGGGCATCTTGTGATGGGCACCCAACCAAGCCAACCGCATCAGCATTGCGGCCAATATATAACACAGCATTCAGCCAGCAGCACCTCTCAAAGTCAGGCAGCGTGGCTGGGTAGGCCAGACAGGACATGGGGACAACCTGCAGCAGTCCAGCCCAGCATAAAGACGGGCTCCCAAGCAGACCTCCACACCACCCGTCAGCAGAACAAGTGCATGAAGCTGCAAATGGGCAAGACTGAAGGAAGAGTGAAGAAGAAAAGATACATGTCCAGCTAGGAGCCAAATACCTAAATATAGTGCAGTCCAAGGGCAAAACCAGAGTTGGGTGCTACAGCAAAGCCTCTCACCACTCATGGTCTCACTGAAGGGCCTTGACCTGACTCAAGGTCCATTGGAGCTCCTATCCTCATTCCAGGACCAGCTGGCAACCAATTTTTCCCTAGGTTTTCCTTTCATTTATGACCTTAGGCACAGCACTTAACCTCTATGACTATGTATGCCCTTGGGAGATTTAAGCACTTCACAGGGCTGGCGTGATGTTCGACATCTGCAGATAGCTTCCTGCGCCCCACTGGGCAGCATACTGCATACCCAACAAATCCAAAGTGCGTTCCTCCCAGGAACGCCGGGACAAAACAGAGGCTTGGTAACTAAACCACATGAAGGCAAAAGGGAGCACAAACCCCTCTGCAGAAAACAGTTGTGCAACTGCTTCATCCTCTATCCGAAGTCTGACAGCAGAGATTTGCTGCCTGTGAAGAAATTCGCCTTCCTCCCCATATTCTAGGAAGACGCAAAAGAACAATAATATCTGGGTTGAAATCTGACCTATGATTCTCTGGTCCTGTGGCCCCATTCAGGGTAACGTGAAGTGCTTAAACAACAAAACAGATGAAGACTGGTTTTATTTCTAAATCTTCTGGTGTTTAAAGAGCACTCCTGTTTTGTTTCATTTTCTTTCACTTTAAGACTTTCTTTCTAGGACTTAGGGAAAGCACTAACTTACCTGTCCTCTACTGAATGAATGGTAAGTAAAACACCACAGGGAAAAAGCATTTTACCGCATTATAACTGGACTAACGCTGGGGGAAAAACTTACTACTAACTATAAGAAAATGAAAGGTCTACTTGGAAAAAATCGGTATATGGATTCTGTATTTTTTCGTGGGATCATGTTTGTATCCCTAGGATTGCAAACAGCATAACTAGGTCACCTTAAAGCATCATCCACTCAAAGCTGAGAAATTCTAGAGGGAAAAAAGAAAAAAAAAATAATCTAAGAACACCAAACAAATATGCTATGCTAACACAGGCTTTCTAAATTACTGTATTGTACTGGCTGCATTCCCCGGCACAGAGCAAAAAGTGTCAAAATCTGTTTATTTTTATTGAATCCCACCTGCCTACCATTTCTCATATTTACTTGAAGAATACAGGAAAATTACAATATCTAAATACCAAAATTATTTTAATTTTCCCTTCAACAAGTATGATGAATGCACAAGGTCTTTAAGCTTCAAATATTACGACAGCTAATATTTTAATATAATTAAAGGCTTAAAAACGCACTAAAGAAATTAGGAATTCCCTGACAGCAGAAACGTTCTCGTGTTAAGAAAACCATTGGAACAACCAACACAGAAATGCTTGATTTAACTCTGAGATCTTTGAGGTGGATCCTTCTCAAAGCATCTGCTATATCTCAGACTGATGAACTGCTTTATTGGCAATATACAGTGTAGAGCGCTATTCTTAGCACAACCCAAACCGCTCTACCCATTCTGCAACATCATTACGGGACACCAGCTAGGAGAAGGGCACAGTCACTCTGCCCAAGGGCCGACTACAAGGACTGGCTGTACAAGGAAAACTGTAAATACCACCACATGGACACCGCAAAACTAATTAAAAGCAAGAGCCCCACAAACACCAACATTGACCTGACTTAGTATCCAGGACAAGAAAAAGCGACCAACATGCACGGAAGCAGAAAATATGCAAACCCATGTGTTTTACCTTAGCTCATCTCTACCGGTTTGGATTCAAGTTTTATTTAGAAGTGTTAAGGACCCAATTTTTAAAATATTGAAGAATCTTATAGTTACTTTAGAAAGTCCGGTGAGACCCAGCACGGCAAGTCAGTGCTGTTGTCCATATTTTCGGTGCTGTGAAAGTCACTGCCCTCATTTAATGGATGTGCTGCTGCTTGCTAACCCAGTCTTACAAAACATTTCCAGCCATGCTGTAATGTCTTAGAAGTCCTGCTTCATCAAGACCAGCTGCCGGTTTAAGGAGCTTAACTGAAATTTCAAGACTGCAAAACTGGCTATTTCACCTCTAGTTTACAAATGGAACCACACACACACCTCCCCCCAAAAACACAACCCCCCAGCCTTCTTTTATACAAAACAAAAAAACCACCATAGAAGATCCAAGGTGCTTGGCAACGGCACACATCATTTTCATGGAATGCAATTTTCCATATCTTCAAAATTTCTGCAGTTCGGGATTAAAAGAAGCTATAGATGGAGTACCCTGAAACACAGGGCAATTAGTTTTGTTTGTTTCCACAGCGTGGCATTTTGGATTTCATTTTAAGTGCTGATGTACTTACACACGTGCAGTAGTAAGACCTAATGTGCCATCATAGTCTACCTTTGATTTAGCACATCAGGGGAACGTGACTAGTAAAATTAGGACCCCTACAAAATGCTCGCCGCTACGGGCTTCCAACATCACTTTTTTCCACCTTTCTACTTCCCGGCTCATTACAGACACCACAAGGCACTGCAATTTGCAACATCCAAATAACATGCATTCTTAGCGGGGCCATCAGGAGGAGCAAACAGCACTCATGATGCTGCTAGATCAGAAGCCTGAATCTTTGCAAATTCCAGCTGTAATTTAGATAATGGGAATGAGGTGGAAAGAGTTGCAATGCAACTATGTACCAGTCCACAAAACTCCAGGAGCTCTGATTTCAGATTGAACTTCCTATCATTAGGATCAATGGAAGGAGTATGTACTAAGACACGCTTTAATTGATTTTCTTTTTTAAAGGAACGGAACTGCTTCCATATATCCTTCACATTCTCTCTGGCTCCTCCAGTCCGGCAGCTCTCAGCTAAGAGCAGACAAGCATCTCCCTAAAAAAAAAAAAAAGCGGCGAGTTTTCCATTCATGTGTTGCCTGCGTGCTGGATTTCCCATCTTTCCTTCTACCAAAATAAAAGCTGTGAGAGTCTTTAAGAAGAGAAAGTTTCCAAGCAGTAGGTACTAAAGGTGAACTGCAGAAAAACAGACTTGAAGAAATAGGAAAAGAACTACTGAGAAAGAGCTCCACTGAAGAACAGGCGACACGCAGCAGCGGAGTTCACGCGCGTTTCTCAAACCATCATTTTCACCTCTTTTTTTTTTTTTTTTTTGCCTCCTCGGTTCATTACGGGTATCAAAGAGCAACAGGTTGTGCAGCACCCGTCTCCCAGGCACTGGGCGCCGCCGGCAGCTTCGGAAAGGCTCTGCACAGGGGTAACCTCAGGGAAAGGCGAGCTCGGAAGGGTGCAAGCAACGCACAAACACCGCCGTGAACCCAGAAGGACCAGAAAGATTTTTCAGCCTAAATATAGCAGCAGATTGAAAGTGGTGACTGATTACAGTCTGATGATCGGAGCATGTGAAAAAAGACAGTCGCTGTTTGGGTGTATTTCTCTCTCAGGCTATGTCATCTCTGTTTATTTACAAATCGACATTACATCCAGAAGAAAACCGCATTATGATTATCTTAAAAATCACCAGCAAGTCGCATTTGACCTTTAAAGTGAATTATTGTATAATTAGAAGACGCTGTTCAAAAGGGCGCAACTGTGCCATTTTGCAGACTACAGTTACGTTAAAAACACTCATAAAAGCAAACACTGCTATTCTAGTACGCACCACTCTTCTTGGGTGGCTAAAGGATTTGGCCCCGTGCCTCGTGTTACATTCAGTTCCTAGTAAGCGGCAGGGTAGGAGTTCAAAAGTATTCACCGCGCCGGCGCCCACCGCACTGCTCTGAGCTCACGCGGCCTTCGCCCAGAGCAGAGAGCGAGGCTGAGCCTTAGGGCTTCTCCAAGTCCCCTCCTTCATACAAAACCACAAGTTTACACATATCCCTCCAGGGGAAAAAAAAAAAAAAAAAAAGAAAAAAAAAATTCATTCTAACATTAGGACGTTATCAGCTACAACAGAAAACAATCCCTCCCTCAACCATTTTGTACGCGTGTCCTTCTTATCTGCATCAAAGGTGCTATAATGGTTTTTAATTATTAAACTCAGAGTAAAAGTTGTGAAAGTGCGGTTTACATCTATCCGCTTTGCATTTCTCTCTGAATGGACATGAAGCTAGTTTCATTTTAGGCCTTTTTATTTGAAGAGGAGGAAAGGGTAATCGTATATATCGGGGCTGTAGTGGAAAAATAGAGAATAGCTATTCACTTTGCAGAGAATTGCCTGAATTGAGAAATGAAAACATGTCTTTTATTTTTCAGTTTGTAAAGAGATTAAAAGAAGAAGTTTATTGTGCAAAACTCAGCTTGTGATAAAATTTAAGTAGAGAAAATTTGCACAGGATAGATGGTTATAATCTTTATTTTAAGGCCATGAACTTCTTTTTCATGACTCAATTGTGTATTAGTTTCTTTCTAGTTCTCAGATCATGGACTTACAGAGCCTGTAGAAAACTTACGTGCCTCGGCTGTTGCTTATAACTTCCCCAAATAGCCCCAAATGGGATTGATATGCACTGGATATTTTTAACAAAGCTCTCCAGAACATCTATTTCACTCTGCAACAGTTTGAACAAGCTTTCAAACAGTTTATAGGATTTCACTAAAAGGGAAAAATACCTCCCCATCCCCTACCAGGACATGAAGAAGCACAAAGGCAGGCTCTGCCCCCATTTAGTTTCATGGTTTTCGTAATGGTCATCTTCCAATTTAATCCCTCTGTGAAAGCCTGACATTAATCCGACAGCGGTCGTTACTCTGGTACTTTATGTGGAAGTTGGGAGCGAATACATGATGTAACACAATGAAAACTGGTAACCACAGGGAAAGAGATACGAAGTTTCCACAGGTACAAACAGTATTGCTATGGGTCAGCATCAGAAATAGCACTCCAAAAATATACCTACAGCACCCAGCATTATTTCTTCCCCTGTATTCCCATACTCCTTCCCCAAATAATTTACTACCCCATTATTGAGAGAGGAGGGTGTGCAGGGCGGAGATATCAAAAAAAAAAGAAAAAAAAAAAAAGAAAAAAAAAAAAGGTAGTTCCCCAAGTACCACAACGGCTCTGATACTGAAAACGGGCACCCACACAGCGAGGCGGTTTTAGTCTCAGCATGATTAGTGACCGCACAACACTCTCAGAAGCAGCCTCCAGACCCTTCCAGCAGGGGAAGCGAGAAGCTGTCCCCCAAAGCAGTCCTTCAAAGCACTGATGGCCCTTCCCTCCAACCTATGTCAGCAATAACCACGTGGCTGGTTGTCCTCTTCATGCCTCAACACCGGAAGGAGCCATTGCAGTCCCCAACCCTCTTTAACAGACTGGATCTTTTGCTCCTTTCCTCTTGGAACCCAAGCAGCATTTATGACAGCGAAGCTCTTACACCAGTCATCTATGCAGAGCCTTCCTCCAGGAGATGTCCCCTCCTCAGAAATGAGGGTGCTCCTCTGGGTTGAGACGCAGAGGCCAGGCACAGATGCAAAGGACACTCTATACTTACTTTACTCCAAAGCCTAAGCCAGAAGGCAAAACGGCACATCCATCCCATGATCAGGTTGCAGAGGAAAGCAAAGAAAGCGTAACACCTTGCGTACCACAAACGAACGGTACGGTGACAACGAAGGGCACAGCACCCCGTAACTCTGAGTATCCGACCTCAGGCGCCCCCACCTGTAAAAAGTAAGGGAGACTCTTACCTTTCCTCGTCCTTGAAAATAAACTTTCGCAGCTTGAGATCTCGCAGTACCAGTCCACCATCATGGCAGTGTGCAACAGCGGAAGCTATTTGATAGAAGAGTTTGGCTGCCTCCTCTTCTTTAAGCTTCTTGCAGGTACGAACAAACGAATGCATGTCCCCATAGCTCCTTTCAAAGAACACATACGCTTTTGTCTCCCCAAGAATTATTTCAGTAATTTGGTTGATATTTTTATGCGCAGGCAGACAAAAACATGGTGCTAATAACTCCTGGTAGCAGCCAATATCAAACACCTGCAGGAACAATGACAGTAAAGCCAGGGTTAGCGACACGAAGGACGGGGGAGTTACGGTACATCTAATTCCGTTCACAGAACCATCTCTAAGTACAATTTATGCTGCTGCTGAAGCTGCGCTGATGTAAACAGGATGTCACAAGCTCACAGCACCGAGGACAAGACAAAACAGACTCTCCAGCCCCACAGAGAAGATACACGCAACCTTGACAGGAAAGGCCAGTCTCGTAGCGAGGATCGTTTCATTAGCTAATAGCCGATCACATTTAGAATGTAATCCGAATTAAGCTGCGAAGACTAGCGACGTATAAGGGCTGCACTCAGAAGGAAACGTGTTTATCTTCTGTTTTCCACCCAAACAAACTCATAGAGAATATGGCCAATAGCTTTGTACTGGGAGAAGCCGTCACATTAAATGCACCCTGCTCCACGTGCCCCTCTCTCGTGATTTTATTAACCCATGAAAGGTTTAAGGATTTTCAGATTTAAAATATCAGCTAGCACTAGTCATATTTACTTCCTGCCTGCCTTTCATCTCTGACAAACAGCAAAGTCACTTTCACTTTCAAAGTCTCAGTTTGACAATGGCTGTTTATAAGATCAGAAGGACAAGCGGGGAAATAGCCCTGCCTGTTGGAGTGCAGACAAACATCCTTCAAAAGGCAAAGACAAAACCCCCCTGAACTCTCTGCATTTCAATCAAGTGCTCCATTAAAAGCAAAGTGTCCCTTTACTAGTAAGTATGTTATCGCTGATCTTATGAATGAGCTGTAAGAATTAAAAAGGCTGCTGGGAAACCCAAATATAAAAAGTTACTATAATCTAGTGATGACGAATGAATCAGTATTTGAGTCAATTGAGAAATGCCCACATTACAAGAAGAAGAAAGACTTCATTGAGAATAACAGAAGCCAGCGTGCTAAAGCAGAATATGAGCAAAGTATTGAGAGGAACGATTTTTATTTTTAATCATACCTGCTCCAGAGGTACTACAAAGCAAGGGACTAGCATTTCCACCAACATAAAAATTCTATTAATATGTAACTTACTCTGGGGGTGGTTTGTTACTTGGGTAAAAAGAATTTAAGGTAGCTGTGTGCCATTCTAACTGAACATAAAAATGAAGAACTGGTATAGGTCTCTAAACCAACTGGTTTAAACTGCAATGGTATTTCTTCTTTTTGTGTTCTAGTATTCGTATTCCAACAGCGGGTATTTGTATCCTCTCCAAGAAGCAAATCTCCCTGCTTTCTCTGAAGCTTTAAAAGCTTTCAGAACTGAGCGCGAGAGATACGGTTCAATAAAAATTTACCTGAGGCTTCAAAACCTGACTCATTTAATGCTTCAGAGCACAATCCTAACAAACTCCTTCCGCAGAAAAGAACCCAAACCCCAAGAAACTGGGGCATCCCCTCGTCACAAACCCCTTTCTCCCCACCCCGTACCTGTGCTGCTATACTCCGGCACAGGCACAAACAACCTTAAAGGCAGACTGCCAAACAGATCCGACACATTTTACAGGGGGTAGATTAGCACTGAGGCATTCCGGTGACACGGGGCGCCAGGGAAGCAGAACCAGAGGCTGGGGGGAGGGGGGGGGGAAGGGGGGTGTTACTAAAATCCCCGGTGTGTAATTCATGCCAGAGGAGAATTCATTGACGTTTGGATCTGAAAACTCGTAACTACTACATTGTAAGTGAATGGCCCTTCGACAAAGCGGCTGCGACAAAATAAAATTTAAGCAGGAACATTCGTGTAGCTCAAACCCTCATGTGAAAAAAAAGCCTTTCCAGAATTCTCTCCTAACCAGATTATCCTGATATAAATTAGGCACGTTTTGCGGTTCTCAGACTATGTTAAATAAGTAGGTCTGGATATGTACCAGGACTACGTTTGAAAGGGGGGAGATGGGAAGCGCTATCATACTGCTACAGCCAAGAATACCTTTTATAAAGGGCTTCTTTGTATCCCAGCTTTTAAGATCCCTGGCCTCAATTCAGCAAATGTCCAATAAGCTGCAGTTTGATTTAGTTCTTGCTGGGAATTGGAAGTGAGAAGTTACCATTGTTTGGATGCCACAGAGCCTTGAAGCAAATAACGGCATCTGTACAGTCAGTGGGTGCAGCCAAATGAATCTTGAGAATCATCAGTATGTGTCTGTTACCCAAACCAATGTTTCTGCAAGCAATCTCTAAGAGCATCTTCAATAAGATACCAGATAGCAGGTCTCTTAGCCGGAAGGCTACTTGACAAATAGTAGTCACGATACTGCAGGCATTTTAAAGCACACATTAAATTAAGACGCGTTCAGGACTGACAACTGCGTATTCACAAAGTAGCAATTCAGGCTAAGATGGTATTTTTGGAGCACAGCTAGAAGTAGTGCATATGGAAAAACCCATACTATTCAAATGTCAGGATCAGCTCAAAAAACATACAGCTTAAAGGGAAGGGGGAAAATATAAATAAAGTCCAGTCTTTGTGAGCTGCAGTTACGCTGTTCGTACTGTTATCAAAACAGTGCCTTAATCCTGCAAACCAAACAGGAAACAAAGAAGCGCATAGCCCCCGCTTCACCGCTTGCCATGCAAGTTCACCTGTAATTTCACGCAGAGCAGCAGCTTTGTGGGATCTGTTTATTCCATGAAAAGATGCCAACGTCCTAGAGTGCAGCACTGTACTACTGCACCGAGCAGGGCTTTCATTCTAGAAATTCTCATGTGCTCTTTCAGTTCAGTAACAAAGCATTCAGTTCACCATGCAACAGCAGTCCTTTGCAAAGTCACGGGCCCTTTTCCCCCCCCCTAAATAATCACACAAAGTCCTAGGTTGCCTTAACGTCAGGTTTTATAACTCCATCAGTAAGCATATTTAAATCATCCTCTGAACTCCAATCTTGACAAATAGCAAACAGGAGCAATTATTTTCTCTTCTCTGCTACAGCCTAGTCCGTAACTTCTCATGAATCAAGTATGAGAAAGTATGAAACAGTCAGCAATACTATCATTAATCCCTGGAATACAAATAAGCTATATATGCCTACTTTTCCTTTCTGCAGTTAGTTCGACACTAGAAATTTGCCCAAGACAGCCAAGTGGCACGATTCCATATTTCGGGAACAATACAAACACTGCAGCACGCGTTGCAAGGTTGCATTTTGCTACGTAGTTATAAAAACTACTCCTGGGTATTGCCTCGGTTCGCTGGGCTAAGTCCGGGTCACCACAGACAATGAGAATCACAATTTAGGAACAAAGGAAAATATTCCCTCAGCCCGAAAAGAGAAAAAAAAAACATCCCTCCACAGCCGCGCAAGCATGTGGGTTTCTTTTTCCCACAGCTCACCTTTGAACAGCAGGAGCAAACTGGGAGGAGGCAGGGAAAGGCAGGCAGGCAGGCTACTAAGTGGGATAGCTATTTTGTCTGCTCTTCTAAAAACCGTAGGTGTGCAGGTCTTATTCCTGCTCAGTTGTGCAATGGGGGAGGATGCTGTTTGCAAACAACATCCCCGGTGAGGGAGCTCAGGCTGATTAACGCCGCGTGGATTTTTTTTTTTTTTTTAAATCACTTTTAAGACAAAGCTGATGGCAATCTCTCCCCCCACACGCCTCCCTCTTCTCCATCCCCTCCTGTACCCCAACTCACAAAACAAGGGACAGGAAAATTCGAGGGAGCCGGCAGGTCCCAACACCTTAAAATTAGCTGGGGATTCCCTACTCCATTTTGAAAAGTGAGAGTGGGGAAGATGAGGCTTTCTCCTGAGCTGAACTCACGTTAAGACCTACTTAAAGGACGGCTCTTTCCAGAACAATATCCCCCGGGTAAGAGGCAGAACTGGCTGCGGGCCACCGCTATAACGTGGCCATTGTCTGGAGAGAGGGAAAAGTTACAGGATGCGCCTTTAATCCCGTCTCCCTGCCTTTTGTTTCTCCGCTGTTTAATAATTGAGCTCCACGACCGCGCTCGGCCCTCCTGCGAGCCACGGGAAGCCGAGAGGCGACAGCAGGCTAGCCCAGGGGGAGAACAAGGAGGAGAGGGATTACCTTGCAAACCAGCTCCTCGCCACTGTGCAGATGTACGGCTCGGAAAACGTGGTCTCCCTCGAGAGGCTCCAACAATAAGTATTTCCCGATGCAAGAAACGCAATGCGACAAGTTCGGGGTCTCCGGCGGGCTCGGCGAGCCTAGATTCGGGCTAAAACTCTGGCTTGGCTCGATGGACCGTATGGACGAGAGCTCCTCGAAATCCTGGGTTTTATTCCGCGGTCTCCCATATCGTGCTATCGTGATAGGGGTTGACCTTTGTATGTTCATGAGTATGGAGAAGACCAGCCGAGACGATGCACCGGAGCCCTGGCGTGGAGCGCGGTCCCTCGCCCGTCCAGCTGCGGCTGCCTTTGTGTGGCGGGGGGGGGGGGGGGGAAGCGGGGGGGCGGGAGCGCGGCGGCGGGCGACCAGCCTCAGCGCCGCGTCCTGGGCACAGGGAGAGAGCGCTCAGCCCGCCGCCCTTTGTTCCCGCTGGCGGCCGGCCGCGGAGCGGAGCGGCGCGGAAACAGCGCGGCGGCGGGGCAGCGGAGCCCCGTGAGATGGGATGGGATGGGGAGGGGGAGGGGGGGGCGGCGGCTGCGCAGGGCGCGGAGCGGCGCGGCCGGGCCTCGGCGGCCGCCGCTCCCGCAGGGCGCGCAGCGCGGGCGCAAACAAAAGGTTAGGTAACGCGCTGCGCGCAGCGGGGACCGTCCTTTCTCTCTCTCTCTCTGTCTCTCCCCTACGGGGAGGCAGAGCCGCGCTGCCGCGGCCGGGCTGTAGATGGCGTGTGAGCCTCGCCGCTGGCGCCCGCGGCGCTCCGAAAATGCCCCGCGAAATAGCGAGGGAGCATTTAACTTGTCGGCCGGGCCGACAAAAGAGCGCTCGGCGCGGCGGGAGGCTCGGCGGAGCCGGCCCGGCGGGTGGGGGGCGGCGGCGGCGGCGGCGGCCGCGCCGGGGAACGCGGAACGCGGGGCAGCGCGCAGCGCTCCGCGCCGGGCGAGAGGGAAAGTGCTGCCGTTTGCGGCGGCCGCCTCGACAAGAACAAAAAGTGCAACCACGGGCGAGGAAAAGCAGAGGAACACGTTCGCGTTCCCCCCCCTCCTCCACACACACCGCACCGCACCGCACCGCGGGGTTTTCGTTCGGGGTGTCGCCGCCTTCGCGGCGGTTTAATGTACTTGAGGCACAAAGAAAAGAAAAACAAAAAAAAAAGCAGCACGGGGGAGAAAGGGGGCTGACTTCTTACTGGAGGGGCAATAAGCGAAAGGCCGGGGGTAGGGAATAAATTGGCTATCGTTTAAAAAATAAAAATAAAAATTGCAGGGAGCAGATTTTGTTTGAGTGGGGTTTTTTTTGATTTGGTGGTTTGGTTTTTTTCTTTTCCCTTTTTTTTTTTGGGGGGGGGGAGGGGGGGTTAGGACAAGGGGGAGGAAAGGGATGGCCGCGCCGATCCCCTTTCAGCCAAGGCACCGTCTTCCCCCCGGGCGTTATTAATAGCTACTTACGTGGCGGGGACGCTGGCTGCCTCCGTGCCTCGCTGCCGGCCGCCGCACGCCCGCACGGTGCCCAGCGCGCAGGCTGACTGCCCCGCCGCCGCCGCCGCCGCCCGCCCCGGCCCGGCCCGGCTCGGCCCGGCCCCGCCGCCCACCGCGCCGCGCCCCGCCCCGGCCGCCCGCCCGCCCCGCCCCGCCCCGCCTGCCCCCCCGCCATCCCCCGCCGCCAGCCGGTCGCGGGGTAAACAAGGTGAGATGTCCTTCCGCAGCCCTGCCGAGCTGTGCCGGGGGAGAAGGCGGCGGGGGTGTGTGTGTGGGGGGGGTGTCTCCGGGGGCAGCCTGCGCCAGCCGGGGCCCCGCGCACCAGTGCGCACCAGTGCGCACCAGTATGATGCTGGCCGCGGCTCCCCCCTCCCCTGCCTCCTTCCCCGCTGCCTCAGCGAGTCCTGCCGGTCGGGGGATTGCCCTTGCGGTTGGGGGTGAGATGTTAACTAATTCATTTTAATATAACAGCAAATTAATAAATAATAATAATAATAATAAGGAGGGAATAACCGCCCTTAAAAGAAGTGTCCGGGCGCGGATGCCGGGTGCGTTATTACATGCGCTGGCGCCGGGGCTCAAGGCGGGCGGGCGCTTTTTTTCTCAATGAAGAAATCGGTCTTTTTGGTTTTCTCTGATTTTTTTATTATTTTTTTTTTTTTTTCCGGGCAGCGTGGGTCTCCGCGTACTTACGGGAGCAAAAGCGGTTGCTTCCCGGTGCAGTCGGGTGGGAGGAGTTGTCCCGACTCCAGGCTTGCCTCAATCCATCCCAAAATTAAACGATGCGGGGGGGGGGGGGGGGAGCAGAGGGAAAACGTAAGCCCTTTCGTCCTGCACAGAGAAAGCCATGAATGAGGTCGGTCTGTCCCCGCCCAACATCACTGCGGTCTGCCAGGGTTGGTTTGGTTTTTTTTTTTTCACCCGCTCCCCTTTTATTGTTTAAATAACAGGAATTTGGATGTATATTAAATTTTGATGAGCAGCTCCTTGAACTCCTAACGAGTCTGACGTTTGCCCCCTAGATTTTGACCGGGTGTTGGTTGTGAATCCATTTAAAACAACGACACCCCCCCATAAAAAAAAAAAAAAAAAAAAAACAAAACCAAAAAAACCCCCCACAACCAAAAAATTAACCACCCCCCCAAACAAACCCCAAAGCAACATAAACCAACAGTAACAGAGGACAGACAGGGTGAGCAGGGCTCAGCCCCGGAGCTGAAGCCTCTGCAGGGCGATGCCCAGGGGCTGGCTGTGGCTTGGCTCCCCTTTTCCCACATGGGCACAAAGGAGGGCCAGAAGTGGGAAAAGCATTGTTTTGGGGTGACGACTTGTGGGTTTGGATGATGCTTGTTTTCAAGGGGTAGGGAGAAATAGAAATGAGCGTGCTCGTAATGAAATAACCCAGACAGGGAAGGCTGTCCTGGAGGTGCCTGCTTTGGGGTAGAGAGAAATATCCCTGAACAGGGCTCTGAAGAAGCTGTAGGGATTCTTCCATCAGGGGCTAGTCTTGACAGGGGAGTCTTCAGAAATGGCTGTGGTGAGAAGTCCATCCACAGTGCTGCACCTGCTTCACCTCTTGTTCTCCGCGCTAGGAGCTGTACATCCCATGTTATGCAGTTAGAAGATAAATACCACGGAGAAAGGATTGTCATGATCTCAAGTTTGGGATGGAGAAGATGAGCCCCTGGCAATGGAAGGGATTTCACCCGGTGAATGTAACTTAGGTGGTAAGGAAGGACACAGAACCAGTGATCTGCAACAACCTGTAGGATGACCTGCAGATCCGGTCTTTGCTATCTGCTGTAAAATGAAAAGGTGTTTTACTTCCATTCCTCAGTTATTCCCATCACCTCTGAATATTCGGTAACTTTTCAATACCATTTTTAGAAATGGGATGAGCAGTGCCGGATACTGAATCATTGCAAATAAGGACAAGCCATAAAGTTATGCAATACATTCTCCAGTCTCACATCCTGTGATCCAAATCAAACATTCTTTTCTTAGTAGATGGCTTTTTACACAATTTCTCCTTTCCTCTCCCCCTGCATACTCCTTCTGACTATGACAAAGCATGAGAGACCTAAGGTCTTGCATCAACCTTTGTTCTCCAGACCAATGTTTTCTGTTTAACTTTCTTAGTTACCCAGCATCAGCTGGAGCCACAGTCAACCCTGGAGAGGTGACCCAGAGCCTCCAAGCCCAACGAAAAAAAGGAGTGAAAGGAGAAAGGGGTGAAAAATCTAGCTCATTCTAAGCCTCTAGTTGGAAACTCCTGATTTTTAATAGAATCTGAAGAAGCGATTCAGGGTGGAATGGGATACACTTGCCATAAATACTCAAGTTTGGAAGGAAAAGGTTATGAATTTTGGTTTCTGGATTTAATTCTACCCTAAGAGGCATAAAAGGATACATGTAGTGGCAATGACAGAGTTCAATCCATGGGATGACACATCTATCCATGGGATAAATTTTGCTCTTCCAGTATATTTTAGTAATTTTACTTTCCTTTTCTATGGCATCTTTCCCCAAACCTAACACTTTGTAAACATTGCTTCTGCTCTCAGATATGTCGATGAAAATATTGCCATTTTGGTCCAATATTAAAGGAATAAGCTCTGAATGAGCAAATCTTTATATGCCTCATAGAGACAATAGGCGTACACAATCCTGTGCCTGTTTTTATCGGTCTAAGTCTATGTCAGTCAGCTGAAATTGTAGAGCAAGGCCAGCATACAGCATGTGAGATGTGTAAGAGAATCAGGTCCTAAAAGTCAGATCAAAGTCTGAAGACCAAGTCAGCAGTGAAGTTTTGTCTAACTGCTGCCTGTCTTGCATAGCTGTGCTGCTTATGTAGGAGGCATTAACCAAAAGAGAAAGAGATGTTTGACTTGAAACGCACTGGCGAGAATGTCTGGGCTAAAGTGATGCTGTTGTCTGGTCCAAACCTAAATGTCATGTTCATGGTACTTGGAGATTCTTGTTTGAAATAAACTGTTTTGGTAGTGGCAAATATTGTTTCATTACATTTTCCCATTCAATTGAATGAGAGAAATGTTCCGAATATGTAACATAAACCAGTTACTGAATCAGCGGTACCAAAGAAGTAGCCAGCAGAATGGCATACGACAAAACTGTCATGATCTCCCCATGACCTTTCTGAAGCTACTGATACATGTCAGAACGAAGGTTGCCTTCTCTCCCCCAAGTGAGCTGGGGAGGATTCCTTTTAGGACTGTTCACTGACTGACTTTTCATCTCTGGGCTTCATTGTGCTGATCTACCTCGTCTGGAAACTGTCACCAAGGGACACAATCCCATTAGAAGTTTCTTTATCTTTTAAACACACTCTGCAATTATCTACTTCTTTGATGACCACGTCCATTACTATAGTGCTGAGTTCCCTCTCTGGAATGGCTCTTCGTGTGGGAAATGCAGCTGGGGGGGTGGTTTCCCTGGAACCTTATTTTCCCTTTTCTTATTCTTCAGTGTCCCAGGAGAGTCTATGGAGGAGGCCTTCCATTTTCATCCTATGGAAAGTATGCACCAAGCTCTCCCCTTTTCTGCATCCAAGGTTTATCTTCAGGTAAACAGCAACAATAGATGTAGAAATTGGAGTTTTCTGTGTCAGGGACTAAGAAAAAAACATTAAGTGAAAAGTGCGTTATAAATCTAACCTTGTGCAAAGAAAAATATCTTTTCTGTAGCTCTGACTTTCAATTTGTTTTATCTTTTAGCATCTGCTTTTGCATATATGGACTCTGTGTGGACAGGAGCCAACCCTCCCCCCCCCCGAGGCCAATAGCAGTCTTTCTTCCATTGATGTCAATGAGCTTAGATCAGAGCACAAGTCTTGTGAGTGATCAAAGACAGTTCTACATAAAAAAGACTTCCTTTTCCAGGTCAGTCTGCTCCTTGTCCCTTTACAGAAAATATATTATAGGCATACAAACACAAGCCAGAACAAAAAGGATAATAATTTTTGAAGTGGTAAAATAAAGACCTTCATTTTATTTTTTACTGATTTACAAAGTGCAGGGCTGAGCCTACTGGGAACGTTAAACAACTATTAAGTGTTGAGAACTGTCGTATTGAGAAGACAGTCTCGCTCCAGCAAAATTAATCCAAGTAGCTAGCTCAAAATATGCTTGCAAGTACCTCGCCACCAGTTGTCAAGGCTGGATCCCCATGCCAACTTGGATATGTTTTTCTATTTTTCCTAATCATGTATACTAGAATTTTAGGATGTTGGTAAGGAAGGCTAAGAAAAATGATAAATCACGGGACAGTACAGGGACAAGTCTTTTTTCTGTGCATCGAAAAGGGCAATTCGAAGACATGGAGACAATCATCGGCTCTTTAAAAAAAGGTGTGATTTTGACTTTTGGTGTACCCATTTGCATGAACTGCACGTGTGGGGCTTACATGTGTGTGGAATAAGGATACAACAAAGTATGTAAGGATAAATACCTATGTGCCGTATCTGTAGTCAGAATCAAGCCTTAGGCTTCATTCTGCACTCAAACAATAAAAAAAAAGGTGTTATTGAACAACTCAGTGCAAGATTTATAACTGACTACGGTGCAATAAAAAAAAAAAAAAACACCTCACTCCGCAAAGTAATTTATGTACAGAAGCCAGGTAAATGAGGTAGAGAGGAGCAGGTCCAACATTTCTGCAAGCTGCCTTCATGTTATATTGTACAAAAACTGCAAAGAAAAAAAGCTGTTAGCTGAAGCGCTGTGAGGTTTATCTTTCATCTGGGACCTAAGAAGCCTCTTAGTTGTCTGCAGGACAAATCTCTGCGTATGGGAGAGTGTTCTGCCTAGGAAGCAAAGCAGTCCTTAGCTCAAGAGTCTTTGTCTCTGGTTCCGAATCCCGGTAATAGATTTTTCAAAGCAATGGTATCACATACCCGAGTTTTAGCTGTGGCTATGACCACGGTGTATTCCCAGCCTAACCATTCCTAGTTGTTTAGAAATCTTCATCTATATGTCAGGTGCATTGCTGATTGGTTTCAGATAGTACGAGCGAAGCAAACTGACCTTCCGAATCACAACGCTGCCCTCCAAATCAGACTGTCAAGGCTGTGGGCCGTGGGCTGCCCTAGTCAGAACTTACATTTCTCTGTTACCACTAACTCATTATTTGCAGATGGCACCATTCCCAGCAGCTAAAAAGTGGCTGTGTTATGTATATCTGTATCAATGTTATCCCTCACTAACTGAAATAAATCTTAGTGGTGGAATTCTCTCCTGAACAGCCTCATCTTTTAGCTTTATGAAATTACCTGAAGAAAAGCACTCCCTCACTGGTCAGATATAAGTGGCATGTCTTTTATATTTCCTACGTTTTAAGTTACACTAGTATTGCTAAGAGAAGAAAAAGGGTGGGCTTATTTCTTTTGTAATGGGCCAGGACAGTAGAGCACACCCATGGGTGTAAGATCAGGGAGAGAAGTGCTATGTTTGCACATTCCATGAAAACTCTTATATGCAAGAGAAGCTATGAAATATTATGACCAGTTATTCCTAACCTTTTGGGATTGAACACACTCAAGCCAGTTGCAATTAAGTTCTCTTTTCTTTTAGGGAGGTGTAACATCCATTTTTCGCTTTAGGAGTAAGTTGCCTTGGGAAGTTATTTTCCAGACAAGTACATAACCTGAACCAGATCCCTCTTAGGCAGGTTCTGCTACCTCACTTGCACCCATCAGCATGATGCTGGTGGAGGCGAATGTGAGATGGAAACATGACAACTGGATGCGCTTCCTGGAGTTGTTCTCCAAAACCTCATTGCAGTCTTCTGTTGCCAGCTTTTTGGTTAACACTGAAAAATAAGCAGGTTCCCAAAGCAGAGCTAGGAAGAAACACCACCCCCATCATTCACAAAGCACCTCTTGATGTACACAAGAAACTCCCATTAGCTAAATTTGAATTCTGTTCTTCACTTAGAAACATCTTTATTTTATTTACTTAAAAATGTATGTTGATATAGTTTACACAGTTGCATTCACAGATGTTAAGGGCATAAACCCTTTATGACCATTTCCAACTCTTCAATATGGGTCATTAGCTTACCTGGAATTGATTCCTGTTGAACAAGAGCAGGACTTGAGAAGGGCTGGACAAAAAAGAGGTGCTCCTCTCTCACAGTGAATGGTAAATGATTGCAATAGTTCCCTATCCTTAATATAACTGAAATCACAGATCTCAGCTTTCCATTGGATTTCCTTGTATATTTTTCTACCAGAGTGAAAACTCCCCTATTACACAGTGTCTGTTCCACATGAAAGCACTTACAAACCATAATGAAGTTATTCCTTAGCTTTTACTCTGACACACTAAATCTAGATAGACTTACCCTGTGGAGTCGCTCCATTTTACAGCCTTTTCTTTCATTCATGTTCTCATGGTTCTTCTCTGACCTACCTCCAATTTGCCAACATCCTTCTTGAGTTGCTGACATCAGCACTGACATTATTCCAACGGCTTTTAGCAATGCCAAATGCAGAAGTAATACAAACTCTTTACTCCCCGTTGACGCTGTCCTCCGCACACAGGACAAAGATCGCGTTGGCCCTTTTGGCAACGTGTTTTCAGAGGGCTCTGGTGCTCAGCTGGTTGTCTGCCAGGACCCCCAGTCCATTTTTCAGTCTCAGCTCCCCAGAGGAGAACGGTTCTTACCTGAGTCAGGCCTGAGATGTTTGTTCTTAAATAGATCCTTTATGTTGGATTACACGTGAAACACCTGTTACTTCTTTTGCAGTCACTCCTCAAGCAATGCTGAAAAGGCATTGCCCACTTCTGCTCTCTTCCAAATTTTGGTTCATTGAAAAATATTATTAGCAACGGCTCTGCTTTCTCCTGAATTGCCAATAGCGTTATTAATAAGCACGGGGCTGATAAGCGGTCCTGCAGAACCCAGTCTCTGATAGGGCCACGTTACATTAGGCTGTTAGATCCAGTGCTAGCCAGTTTTAAAACACGTCGGTTGGCCAGCTGGGTTCGTCATATTGCTTCTGATTTCTGGCAGAATCTCTTGGGATACTGTATGGCAAATGCACTCAAAGTCAAAGTATACAGTATTACCACAATTGCTTTTATCCACCAAATTTGTAGTCTTATAAAAATAGCACATTAATTTGATAAGATCTTTCTTCCATTAATCTGTGCTGATTGCCATTAATTAAATTGCACTGTTTTAATACTTTATTAATTGACTTTCCTATCAGCAACTCCATCACTCTGCCTGGAATAGACGTCAAACTGACAGGCCTATAATTACCTGGTTGCCCTATTTTGTCTGCAGAAGTATTGGCAAAATGTTAACTTTTTCCCAGTCCTTCCTCAGAAGCGTGTTGGTTTTAGCCAGTGTTCACGTCTGTCTTAATTGTGGCATTTTGAAGATCTAATGAAAGTTTTTTGAGCTGCTGTAAATTATTACTCACATTTTTGTTGGTTTAAATTTTCTCCTCCAGGCTGGCTGATACATATCTCCATTTTTTTTCAGCTTTGTGGAGTAGGATCTTTTAAGGCAATAAGTATAAATTTTACCAGTCAGGACTTTATCCTGCTTACATGTAAAACATGTAAAATGCATTTTAAAAGCACATAAAACATAAAACCAAGTCATTATCACTTCCACCTAAGCAAACTCTGAATTTTGTGATTAATATTTCCCTGTCAGGATGAGGTCTAATGTAGAAGTTTCCCATGCCAGATACAGCTCTTTTTGAGTCAGGAAGTTGTTTTGTGTATTTTTTCTTGAAAATCCAAGAATGCTTTAGTACTTGCATCATGAGACATCCCTTTGCTCTCCCTTCAGATTTATCTTGCCAAGACTGAAAGTGCCATATATAGCGAAAGGCTTTTAAAAGGCTAATCGGGAAGGTCACCCTACACCCAGAGGTAGGGCTGGTTAGTTGAGCCGCTTCTGGGTTGTTTGAAACAAAGCCTTGCTTCATGCTATACTGTAAGTGTTACCACGCTGCTGGCACTGAAGGCTGAAGTCCGTGAGAGCACTAAAACCGGCAAGTTTTCCTTGAGTACTGGCCTGGGTTTCATCAGAACGCATTAGCCAGGGAGAGTTACTGTCTGTCATGATTCTGGCTCAGCACTGTGCTGCCGCTACCCAGGTGCGTATTTAACTTTCAAACGATAAGCATCACATCTGCCGTAATCTGGAGGAAAGGCAAAAAAAAAAAAAAAAAAGAAAAGCAAAAAAAGATCGAATCACTTCATTGTCCTTCTGCATCTGTGCTCTGGCTGCAGGTAGCAGAGGTCTCTTTCAGGTCCCATGGAGCATGAAGAGAAGCAGCTCTGCAGGCACCAGCCTGTGCCTCTTTGTTTGCAAAGTGCTTCCTGTTTGGATTTCCATGAGCATTTTTTTACCCTCCATTTGCTTAACTGATGACATCAACCAGACAAAAAGGTATATTATATTACTTCGAATGATCTTTTCTCATCTTCAAGCATAGGAGTTTTGTAGGTACGCTGAAAACATGGTAATGGCCAGACAAAATCAGGCCAGTGGTCCATTTAGCGCGGCATCTTCTTTCCGACGCGGGACAATAGCGAATGTTCGGGGGAGAGGACAACAGTGCAAGCGCATAATGACACAGCCTCATAGCAGTCTCTCGGGCCCCTCGCCCTGTGATTTGCGGCCCATTTTCCCACTGCACCAGCAACAGGGTCTGTCTATTTGATATCCGTCAGTGGATTTTCCTTCAGTGAATTCTTCTGATTTGCTTTTGAGCCCTCATGTGCTCTTAGCAACCGCAGCATCCTGTGGCCAGGCATTCCATAACTTAATTGTATATATGAAAAAGTAACTCTTTGTTTGAACTTGTGTCATTCAAGCCTCCTAATTTCATTTGATACCCCCTCGTTACTGCGTTAGAGGAGACAGCAACAGTAATTCTGTACTTACTTTCTCCCTGCCATTCATGATTTTATAAACCCTGTATTATATTCCATCTCCTTTCCCAGCTGAAGAATCTCAATCTATTTAATAATTCCTTTTATAAAAGATCTCATTTCACTGTTCCTTTTCTGCTTCTGCTATACCCTTTGGGATGGGAAGCCAGAATCCCACTCAATATTCAGGATACAGCAGCAATATGGATTTATAGTGACACACTGTTGGCTTCTGGTTTGTTCCGTATTTCTTCCTAATCGTTGTTGATACTGACTTGCTTTTCTGACCACTACTAATTGCTATGCTGAATGTGATAGCCTGTGACTATGGCTGCGTGTCATGATTCCAAGATTTTTCTGTCCCCTCAGTGATTAAGACCAGATCAGAGCCCATTATGACCAACGGGTCATGCATTTAAGGTTATTTTTTCCCCCTTCTGAACTGCTTCGCATTTATCAGCATCGGATTTCCTCTGCCATTTTATTACCCGCTCGTTGTGTAGCATAAGGCCCCTCTGCAGCTCCTCAGAGTCAGCTTTCATTTTTATTACCCCACATGAGCAAACATTGCAGACACATTACTTGCTCCCGTTTCCCGATGGTTTTGTCTATAACCTCCGGGACAATATAGGTACGAGGTGTTCGGTACTGGGAGCAGCTGGCACCGCAGGGTAGTGCTGGAGGCAACCTGCAAGGCAACATGCGGATGCAGTCCGTGGAAAGGGGACAGACTGGAAAGAGAGAGCTCAGCCTTCCTACAAGCTTTTTGGAGCTTCAGAGATAGCCGTGGCTCTTTTTCTTCTCCTTGAAAATGAAGTATGTAACTGAGGCACCTAAGTTGAAATCAGAGGCACCTTGGGCTCCATCAGTAGCCAGCAATGGCCCTACTTAAGGACAAGTTAAACGCTAGGTGAGCTAAAAGGAAGTTTTCTCTCTCTTCCCATCAACCACAGGAGAAAATTCTCCATTCTTAAGCACCCAATTTAAGTGTCTCCAATGAGATGGGGTAAATCCACGCTTCGGTTTGTAGGCTTTTTTTTTTTTTTGGTGAATTGTAGACTGTGCAATTTTACATTCACAGGGAAAGCAGAGTTATATGGTATCACCTAGGCTGGAACACTGGCTATTTGAAGCATGTTACAGCTGATCTATAATTCACATGCTTATTTTGACAGGCTGGCTCTTGTTAGTTTTCAATGGGTGTGGGAGGAAATAGCAGTGCATAAAACTTGCACATTACTAATACCATTGCCATATAAAACAAATATTTGAATAGGAAGTTTCAGAAATGATTCAGTGCTCTAGCTGCAGAATATCCTACAGGAATTTTTTATAGTAACAGAACTAATGAAAAGCAAATCCTATTTCTCCACCATGGGCATAGGGTGGTCCCAGTGCAGCAGAGCCAATGTGATACTCTATCTCAAGGATAGAAAAAGCAGCCTCTACAGATTGCTGGCCCCCTGGGTGAGTGAAGCTTTCTTTAAAAGGACTCCTTGAGCTGAGAGGTTGCTATATGCTTTTTAAGTGACTGCACCAGATCGTGTGTGGGTGCAGCAAACAGGGGCTAAAAGCCTTGAGCTGCAGTACAGAAGCAATTGAAAAGCCACTCAGTTGTTGCCGCTCTCCCAACTGCAAAGGAAAACTCTCTTCCCACCCCTACAGACTATTCTAACCACATCCTTTGAAGGTACTGAAGTTATTTCACTCACTTAGCCCACAGCTTTCTCAACGTTAAGTCATAACTTGAAAGCTACAGGGTGAGGAGATAATTGTTACGTCAGTAACAACATTTCATTCAGACAGTCATAAGCGGAGGATTTCTAGGTGCTGAAAATGTGATATGACCACCAAACAAAGAAGCCAAAATATCACTGTAAAAATAACCACCTTCGCACCATGGCTTTTTAGTTTACTGGGAACAATTTGCAGGAAGTTTGGTCTCAGATCTCTTTCATGTCTGAAGTATGGCGGCTCCACCATGCAACACTCTCGGAGTATAGTTAGGATCAGCCTGCGAACAGTTTGGAGCAGATATTGTGTCTTCTCGTGTCTTGTGCCTACTTTATCACAAAATATCTTCGAGCTTTTTCAGTTTGTGTCTCAGCTCTCTATTGAAAAAGGGGGAAAAGCATGCCATTAACTCCCGGAGAACTGTAGTTGTTTCAGAGGCAACAGTAAAAGGAGGCACGTGAATTTGTGAAGCTGAGACAAACTTGATGCATCTGTGGCACCATTTTGGCAACCCCTACTATGCGCACTGACACAACCTTGTCTGTGAACTTCAACCGCTTGGCCAAGGAAAATTTCTATTTCTTCAATTTTCAGCAACTTTTAAAATGCTGATAAGTGTGTAATAGGGTTTTGACACTGGAAAATCCACCTCAGACTGGAGGATCCCCTTTATCTTTTTGAAATAGCAAAAGCCTGTGTCTCGTATCTGTGCTTTGTTCCTAGAATCATTTTTAGATTGAAATGTAGTATACTACTATTTTTTACTTGCATCTATTTTAATGATCACATATATATGATACAGCAACAGGTGGGGTTATTTATACACATGGAAAAAGATGTTAGATCTGTAAGTTGTTCAAGATCTTAAAATAACTTGTGTACTACAGGAATCCTTTTTGTTAACCTTAGAAAAGGGTGGAGGTGGGGGGAGGAAATGAACGTAAAGTCATTTTATTTCTGTCTCACAAGACATGAATGAATAACTGTTGTCATCTACTCTTTCAGTGTGGGTCCCCAGTCTTCTACTTACAGGCATTTCACATTACTTATTTTCCTGGCTTCCTCAGTTAGGATGGACAAAGGAATATCGAACAGGGAAATTTCCTGTTTTCCAAGTGCAATGGTCTTGAGAAGGGTATATTTTTTTCCAGGTTTTAGGCATGTAGAAATTAATGGAAACGATCCTAAGACTAAAGTAAAGAGCTGTCCCTTAAACCCAAAAGCTTGTAACATCCTGCAGCGGTGATGCAACAGTTCGCAAGACTGACTGAATAGCCAAGTGTAATTCCGATCCCTCTACTTTGCCAGGCTGTGACACTGGCGGATTTCCAGAATAAGCCAATTTCAGAACTGTGGAGCCTCCAAATATGATCTTCTGTCAGTCATAGAGATTTCAGCTCCAGGAAAGGAAAGATTGATCTGGCAGATTATAATCACTACTGTACGAGACAGTGAAAGAAGTGATCTTTCCTATAGCGGGTTGCCAGCTGCTCTGGGACTACTCATCACCTTGAACTGTGCTGGGAAGCGGCGGTGACTTAGCTCAAGTATCACTATGTCTCATCCTGCTCTTGTGATGCAAACCACTGTTTTTTCAATAGGTGCTACTGTGGCAACTCCCAACTTGTGCTGAAACAAGCAAAATGCTTCAGAGTTTCCAGAGCCATCCCCGTTCTGGGCTTTCGCATCCTTGAAAAAAAAAAAAAAAGAAATAACCAGCAAAGCTGAAGCTCACACCTGATTTTTGGGCTCTCGCTACAGGACAGACCAGCCATCCCCGGACCAGTTCCTGGAGAACGCTCTGCTCTCCCCGTCCCATCACGGGGATCATCGTGGCTCAGCCCGGGCAGCGTGTGGCAGTAATCAAGGCTTCAGCCCACACAGCCATGGTTGGGGGAAAGTTGATAATCGAGAGGTGCAGTAGCACCTCACGGCTCCCGTGGGGTTTCCATCTCACATAGGGCCTAGTGCCAACATGGAGGAGAGGGGAGTTTGGGCAAAGGGTGGTCATAAATTACCAAGGGACGTTCTTCAACACAAGCTATGGGACCCAGCACCAGAATGGCTGCATGAAATCACATAACCGCGATGAACGGACTGGCTTTAATAAACAAATAGATCTGAAGGTATTTGCTCCAAAACAACTAAAAGACCATGTTATTTCACAGAATCACAAAATGGTCAGGGTTGGAAGGGACCCCTGGAGATCATCTAGTCCAACCCCCCTGCCAGAGCAGGGCCACCTACAGCAGGTTGCACAGGACGACGTCCAGGCGGGTTTTGAATGGCTCCAGAGTGGGAGACTCCACCACTTCTCTGGGCAGCCTGTGCCAGTGCTCTGCCAGCCTCAAAGGAAAGAAGTCCCTCCTCATGTTTAGATGGAACTTCCTATGTTCAAGTTTGTGCCCGTTACCTCTTGTCCTATCACCAGGGACCACTGAAAAAAGACTCTTCCCATCCCCCTGGCACCCTCCCTTTACGTATTTGTAATCATTGATATGATCCCCCGTCAGTCTTCTTTTCTCCAGACTAAAAAGACCCACGTCCCTCAGCCTTTCATTTAGGTAGTCCATACCTTTATTTAGGTAGAATGATCTTCATAACTTTTTTTTAACCTGACTAATCAATGCCCCAAATTCTTTCTTTCTAATCCTAGAAAATCATATAAAGGAATATACTACGTCTGTGAAAAACCTGGATCTCTTGGGTGGTCCTGATAATAGGATATTTGGTTAGACACAAGCTTTATTTTTGGTGAATGTTACGGCTCCTGCCAACACCTTAAGAAGATTACCATTTCTGGTAAGGGCTCAAAACATTAAGGGAAAACTAAAAAGAGAGCAAGTTCTTTCAAGAGAATAAAGCTGATGCTGTGGGCAATTGGAATGAGCTACATCAACTTTCAGAGATTAAATGGGAAACTGCAAAGAAGATTTACCAGTCGAATCTCTGTGTCATCAGAGATCACTTTTTTGCAATCAAAATGAAATGAATTTAAAAAAATGAAACTGTATGTGTGTTTGCTTAGGAGTAGGAACAAACAACTATTCCTCCACCTACTGCTCAGCTGCTGCTTTATATAATGAATGACTACTCATTTTTAACATTTTTGGTGTCTTATCTAAAGGAAAAAAAAAAGAAAGGACAATATTAATTCAGAGAAACAGCTGCCCATCTTGATACCTCTAATTATCTATTATAACTTAATATTATGGGCAAAACTGTAATAGTCTGGCATTCAGTAGTACCTTATTACAATTATGAGCAAAGTTAGTTGACTGTCTGTTGTTAAGGTTGACTAACTGTGTTAGTCAAGAGGAACGTTGTTTTTTGTTGTTTATAACCTTATCAAACTCCGACCAACTGAATTGAAAATAGCCCTGCCAGACATCTGTCTCAACCTCTTTTTATGTGTTTCCTTTTGGAAAGCTTCAGCTAAAACGGTGTTTTGGAAAAAGAAAAAAGGAAAACGGAGTCTATGTTTGTCCTCATGTGTGTCATTGGTAAGCTTTTTCAGCCCTGTGCTTAAACAGCAAAAGCTAGAGGAAAGAGGGTTTTTTTTGTCCTACCGCCAGAGAAATGTTTTTGGTGTCCCTGTGAAACAAACCTACCTGGCCAAATCATTAGCCTCTTACCACCAAAATATTCTCCTTTTCCATATACTTAGTAGAGATGAGACCTAAGTTCAGTTCACTGAAGAGGCCCCTGCAATGACCGTGTTCTGCCAAGAGCTAAGCAGGATTTTCTGTGCATTACAGGGGATGCTGTAGAAGTGCCAGACAGGAACCAGTCCAGCTCCTTCTCCCTTCTGGACTCTCCAGTCATTCTACACTATTAGATGGGTATAAAATGACAGAACAGGAGCATATTTCTTGTGCTTTAATGAAGTGCCCAAGTTACTGAGCCGTTGGTCTTCCTCTGCATCGTTCTCAATGTCTCTTGCATTTGGGGTTTCCCCATGTCTTGGCTTCAAGAGAAGGTTGAGGGAGAGCCTGTGCTGTGTATGACCTAGGCATGGCACTGTCCTGACCTATGAAGCTTTTGAGTCTGAACGCAGCCCCACCCCCCTGTCCCTGTCCCTTCCTGAGTATGCATCCAAACCAGTAGATTGCTATAGAAACCATAACAAGTAGCACCATTTCTATGGCTGTCTAAGAACCCGTCTGAATTAAAGCCTGAAAGATGTAAGGCTTGCTGAGTCACGCAGACGTGCCTGATGTACCCCTAGCTCCGGTGACTACATGCCACAGGGTGAGGACAGGTGAGGGTTCCTGGTGGATTGCTCTGGACAGCTTCCTTCAGCATGTTGGGTTTTGTGGGCCAATCTTAGGACATGCAAGACTCTTCCTATTGCCTCTATTTACCCCAATCACTTGAGTGGAGAAAAGGATCAAATTTAGACGTTATATCAGGTGTATTTGCATAAGTTGCCAGATAGTAGTATCACAGAATCTCCCAGGAGCCTCATGCAGACAAGCTCTGTAGGGATTATCTATGGAGGGAGAACCACAAAGAGATCAAGACGAGTTTAGTATATATTTTATTCAAAGTACAGATTTAAGGTGATTTGTTAATAAAACTAGAGTCCTTTTAACAAAAGGGCTAAAAAAATTAATCTGTACACCTAACACTTGGTACCAAATGGAATTGCTGAGGGTGGAAAAAGGTAAAAACTAGTAGAATGAATATTAAAATCATTAACATTTATATATGATAGAACAGTATTCTTAAAAGGTTTATGCCTTGGGAATTTTAGTGAGTAGCACAGTTGTCAGCTGGGGTGACTAGCCTGGCTTACTGTGAATAACGTTCAATTTCTTGCTCTTAAAGAAGAGGTCACTGTTTCAGTGACAGAGAAAAAGAAACCATACTGTGTAATAAATGTTCAAACTATTGATTGTGTTTACCAGCAGGCAGGAAGAAAATAGTACATATAGCAGTTAGATACAAAACATCCCCTTCAAATTATAATTACCTCTCTCTCTGAAATTAAAGGGTCAGATACCAGAATACATGCCAAGAAAAGTTTGGATAAAAGATCAGATCTGGGGCAGATTGATCAATAGTAGCAAGGTACTTGCAGTGAAAATTGCAGTGCTTTAACAACTCACAGGATACTTGGGGAATAAGGTAAATATTCTGAGAGGGTGTTTTTTTTAGGAGAGAATAAAAGAGATTTCGAAAGTTAAATGTCTCAGCTTTCTTATTACATCGTGTTTACATAATCATATCCAGATGCTTTAGGCAATAGTCGCTTCCTGTGCTTACAGTTTGCTGTTGTCTCATCATTCCTTTATTAATCTTTGTGAGGATTAGCAAAACAAACAAGATAACTGTGAAGGCAAAAACAATTTCATTCTACTTCCTATGAGAAATTGTTTTTCAAGGAGTAGTGTTAGCTTTTCATATATCCTGGATTTCCTCACAAAATGGATTGGGAATTTTTTACTGTAGATATACTTTCAGTGTTGGAGGTACTCCTTTCTCCTGTGTCACACGTAGGTAGGATTCTGCATGCCCATGACTCGTTGCAGGAACAAGGCTTTGGTTTTTTTAAGCCTTCCATCCAGCGCTTTGTATGTAAGACCATGCACACCTATAGTGGCCCATAAACAACAGCACCTTTCACGTTATTGTGTAGCTAAAAATAGACTGTGCACTTACTATAACACGACAATTTACCAAGCAGCTAGTTCCTCTGCATGTCGGCAGAATAAAATATACATAAATAAAATATCTTCTATAGACTGAAAATAGCACTCTATAATCATCCCGGCACACAGTACGGAGTTGTTGTGCAATGACAGCACACCTTGTTGAGTGATAGTGCAGGGCTGTTGCCCTTTGCCTAGCAACATACCAAAGCATGGGATCAGAGTCTACACCCTGTCTTATTGCTCAATTAGGATCTGGCAGACGTCCCTCGATGTTACCCTGGCCCATATCCACATATTTTGCTCACATATGTAACTTCACATTGATGTTGTTAAGGGTAGACCTGGTTACGTGTCTGCAGGGTCTGGGGCTGTTTGTATCTCAGATTCTCTTGCAGAAACCAGAGCCATCGGAGGAGAGAGGTTTTCCTGGCTAATGTGGCACTGGTAGCATTTAACAGAAAGTCATGCTCCTCAAAGTCTTAACCGTTGAAGAGGCCAAACAAACTGAGTTGAATATTGCCACGCAAGAGTTGCAAAGTAAGGAAGAAGTTAAAATAACCCCTGCAATCTCCTTGACAAAGTATTCCACATATTACTTCTATAAAATTATATGTAAAATGGAAAATAGGTATTCACTAGCATAATAATTAGATCTTTAGCAAATCCTGAGGTTTTTGTTTTATTTTAGGTGTGTTTTAAGTGTACGTAAATGAAAGGCAGTGGTTTTAAAGTGCTGTTATCCCAAGACTCTCGTTATTCAGGACTGGGTTAGTCCCTTAGAGTCGAGGGAAATCCAGGGAAGAAGGTCACTGCCTTTCATTTTGTCCTGGGAGTCACTGTCTTGTATCATTTGAGTTGGAGGAGCCACCACCTTCAATTCAACCTCTGTGTTAGACACGCAGCTACTGGGAACTTCCTCTGCTTAAAGAGCAATTCAACTGCAAAGTATGTCTCATTTTCATGAAATAGTAACTGCACAGAGTGAGGAATGGTAAAATATCTAAAAACAATATAAAGCCTAAGAATAAGTTCCCACTTCTAGGTTTCTTTACTTTTCTGTAACATTTACTATTTCTAATATTGGCTTGACATAATTGTAATTGTTTCCTGGGAAGATTTGACCAGCAATTAAGGTGAAACTTCCTTCATCTTAAGAGTCAAAAGTACCTCACTTTATACTCGGGGTTTTGAAGTGATTTGGACAAGATCTGGAAAAACACAACTCCTATCTGGTCCCCACTTCTCTCCAAACTGAAATACTGTCTTTCCAGGTAGGAGCAGAAGCTCAGCATCATGGAAATGTCTCCATAGATATTCTCTTGGGTTTTAGAAAACCTATTCGTAAAGGATGTTTTATGCACCTTTTTTATAGTTTCTACTGAATGGTGTCACAAGTGATGGTGATCACAGAACCATCAAATGAAGTTTCAGTTCAGCCATGTCCTTCATCTGGATGGAGCTCAAAGATGAAGCAGTGCCTATGTCCCCTTAGAGCTGGGCGAATATTGAAAAAATTGGGCATTTGCTAGCACATGCAGTTGCAGGAGAGCCCCAAATCCCTGCAACAATGTCACAGGACATGTCTATGTATCATAGACAAAGTTGCAGACAATCAAAACGGACCTAAAATTAACATCTTTACAAAATTATGGAATATTTTCTGAAAATAAACAGGAAACGGGGGTAAAATTTTTAGTTGAGTTCTACTAAAGTTGCATCACCAGCTTAGCCCTTGCAACAACTCAGTGAAACCACACTGGTAAGACACCATAACTGAGAAATAGATTCTCCAGTGTCAATTAAGGCACAAACTTGCCGTGAAATTTTTTTAATGGTTGGGACACTTCTGTTTTAAAATCATAGAATCATAGAATATATTGAGTTGGAGGGGACCCATGAGGATCATCTAGTCCAACTCCCTGCTCTTCGCAGGACTACCTAGAGCTAAAGCACTTGACTAAGAGCGGTTTCCAGACACTCCTTGAACTCTGGCAGGGTTGGTGCTGTGATCACTTCCCCGGGGGACCTGTTCCAGTGACCGACCACCCACTCAGTGAAGAACCATTTCCTAATGTTCAATCTGAACTTACCCTCATGCAGCTTTATTTCATTTCCTCGTGTTCTATCACTGGTCACCAGAGAGAGGAGACCAGCACCTGCCCCTCTCCTGCCCTCCTTGAGGAAGGTGTAGACTGCTGCGAGGTCACCCCTCAGCCTTCTCTTCTCTAGGCCGAACAAGCCAAGTGTCCTCATAAGTCTTACCCTCGAGAGCTTTTACCATCTTGGTCACTTTGCTCTGGACACTTTAACAGTTTGATGTCCTTCTAGTATTGAGGTGCACAAAACTGCACACAGTAGTCAAGCTGGGGCTGCACTTGAGTGGGACAGTCACCTCCCTTGACCGGCTAGCTATGCAGTGCTTGATGCACCCCAGGGCACAGTTGGCCCTTTTGGCTGCCAGGGCACACTGTTGACTCATGTTCAACTTGCCATCAACCCAAACCCCCAGATCTCTTTCCGGGGGGCTGCTTTCCAGACTCTCATCCCCCAGTTTGTATGTATAACCAGGATTACCCCGTCCCAGCTGGAGAATCTGGCGCTTGTTCCTGTTAAATTTCATAAGTTTGGTGATTGCCCAGCTCTCTAGCCTATCCAGTCCATCTGTAAGGCCTCTCTGCCTTCGAGGGAGTCCACAGCTCCTCTCAGTTTAGTATCATCGGCAAACTTACTCAATCCAGCTTCAACTCCTTTGTCTATATAGTTTATAAAAACATTAAAGAGCACGGTGTTTGTTGTGTGGATGCTCTGATGTGTATAATCAGAAGTGAACTCCCATTGCATCCTCGCACCCATTGGGGACAGCTGACATCATATCTCTGTCCTACCTAGTTCCATATTTTCAAAACACTTTTAGCAATATCATAACCTGGAAACTTCTGGCTCCCTGAAATTATCTAAAAGTTTCAAAACCTATTTTTGAAGCCAGGCAGAGAGAAAGATGGTGAGACTGATGGGCAGGTAAGTGCATCATGGTTACTTTGGCCCCTCTTCCTTAGAAAACTAGATTAAAAAGTAAAAAAAGTTATGAAATAATAAATAATAATATTTTTAAGCAGCTTTATAGCTTTAAGAAGAGCAGAATTATGCTTTTTCATGAAAGTGCAATACTTAGTATTACCTTAAGATTGTTCTTAAAAGAAAATTAGATTTTTTAAAAAATGAAAAAGATGCTGGTTAAAAGCCTATTCCTACAATCCTGTATAAACAGACTGTACTCACACCAGTACAATCACTACCTCTTATATGTTTGAATGAAGGTTTCTCTTGAAAACAAGCACTTGGTGTTTCCTTAATAAAAGTAAACATATTAAACACACTGGAGGTTTTGAGTGCTTCTGTGTTTATATTCTACAAGACCATCACTCTCATATATGTATCTTTACTTCAGCTTGTGGAAGATGGAACTTGTTTACTCTTGTGGATCTGGCCCTTTTTCTACTGCTGGCTTGTCAAAGGTATTGCAAGAAGTCGGTGATGTACAGAGAAGGAAACTGTAACTGCATCCAAAAAGTTGGGACCATAAAAACAACCTTCCTCTGTTGCAATTAAATTGTTGGTTGCTTGAGACCAGAAAAAAAAATTACAGGCTTACATATACCCTCATTAGAGCTGTACATGACAGTCAAAAAGCCTTTCTTGCTCTCATTAGAGTGCAACAGTGAGTGATGAGGCAAACCTTTCAAAGCAAGGTTTAAAAATACAGATGACCCAAGTCATACATGGCACCTCAGTGAGAAACCTGATCCCCAGAAGCTCCGAGCACCTCTGACTCCCATCAAGATACTGAGACTGCCAGATATTAAGACGGTAAGGCTTTACACGTAGGATTTTCCAGCAAGTCTAGGCAACAGCTTCAGAGTCAGCATCGGTTGCTGTCACCACCATTACCGCTGCGGCTACAAACGCGCTGCTAGTCATGCCTCGTACATGGGCGCAGGCATAGTATCCCTGTTTGAATATCTTCAGAAAAAGGAGAGAGAGCAGAAAGACCAGCATCGTAGGAGAGAGAACACACCTTGCAAATAGCTGCATCACTTTTGCTGCGTGCTAGGGAATGCACAGCTGGGCCATAGCCTTAGAAACCAGGCACACACCTGCTATAGGCGCCCGTTTGCTAAAGCAGCAGGGTTCCTCTGGCCTCACACTGAGCGCGTGAGTGCCAGTTCAGGGTGCATAAACACGGACTATCGTAATCTTCTAGAAAGAAGATCCCTGGTTTTACAAACCTATATAGAACAGCACCAAAAGTAGTACCAAATAGTACCTATTCCCCATAGGTAAAATTCTCACCCACGTTACAGGCATAAACAAGCCACGCGAGGGCTGTCATTTGCCCCTACGAGGAGATGTTTGCCCTGTGCGTTGGAGCAAAGGCGAGAACCGCTTGGTACATCTTGTCAATACAAGGAATTGCACCCTAGCAAGGAATGCTCCGTGTTCATACAATTTGTTCTTATGTTAGCCCCGATTTCAGTACCATTCTTTAGACAGGTGCGGATTTATCTGCAGGACAGCTATGAGCGGTTAAACCCTTCATTGGCATTAAATGTTGCTGCATCAAGTGTTGTGATGGTTTCACAGTCTCCATCTTCCCTCTTTAAGTCTGCATCTGTGTCTTCACAGAAATATTGAATGTTTACAATACCAGTAATTTGTTAAGAAAATATTTGGCCACCTGTATTATTTATAAGGCTGTGCCTAAATTCTGTAGCCAGTTGAACACAGAGGTTAGCACTACTGTAAGTCATCCCCGTGAGCCCAGTGGTACTATTCCCTTTTGAGCAAATCCTCCCATGTGTATGCGTTTGCAGTATCATGGCTTTAAATAGCGTCTTTGATACATATTAAAGAGAGCAAACTCTTTCAACCTACATACTTACCTCAATCTTAAAAGTATATAGTGCCGTAAGGGACCAACGTGCTTGATACCAGACATTCAAGACTTCCAGGATTGCTGCATGCTGCTAAAGTGCAGAAACGGATAAAGGGATAAGTGTTGGTGTTTTTCTGTTTCATTGTAAGCACAAACTCTTATTGAAAGCGTGTTGCAGTTGTTTATGCTCTGAAGAGAGCAATATTTTTAGCTTTACCACTTACAGTACTGGGATGTATTGCAAACTTTTTGATTAAGCATCATAGGCTACAAGAAAAGCTTAGAGCTGTAATGCCTCTAGCACATTTTTAGGCAGTTACCATGCCAACCATAAAAATTATGAGCAGAACGAATACAAGAAGTTTTTTGGAAAATAAAATAGTGCAAAGTTAATGCAGGGTCCAAAGTTTTGGAACACTGTATTCTTTTGTTGGAAGATTTATCATGATCCATATATAAACCTACCGGTTATATCAGGAGTTCATCAGCTGTCACTAACTTAGTTTGCAGACTTGCAGAGGTTTCACTCAATGACTAAAGCATCTGTTTTAGCATTTGCAGACTTTGGAATTGTTGTAGAACCATGAGCAAACCTTCAAGCAAAGAATCACTCCAGACTTCATGCTTGAAAAGTATATGTTAGGTGCATGTTAAGTAGTGAAAGAGAATAATGGGATTGTATAGAAATTCCTAGATAAGATCTCCATAATGCTGGATGAAACTTCAGTATACATGGAGAAACACAAATGCAAGCAAATAACAAGTACTGCAAAACCAATGCTTACAGCATTTGAAAATCAGAGGTGAGGTTAACATAAAAGACATCTAACCATGTTAGGACTGTCAGTGTGTCAGTGGGCTTTGAGTTGTCATGATGTAAAGAAATAACAACATGCTTAGGGTGAGAATGCAGTCTTTCTTTATAGTCTTAAAGTAAATGCAACTGATTTTAAAAAATGCATTGGATTTTTTTCCTTGTGTGGCGAATTCCATGACATGCAGATAACATAGTTGTGTATTTCTATATATTTACATATTTACGTTACCGTATTTTCCAAAAGTGCATTGTTTTCAGAAACTGGGGGCGAGGAGAATGAAGAAAAAAGCCTTTTTGAAGAATAAAGTTTGTTAGTGTCAAGTCTGCAGCCTCATTCCCCTAGAAGACTGTGAGATTTGAACAGCTAATTTCAAAGAAGGAAGTTATTTGTGGAACTCTCTGTGAGAGAACAGTCAACTCCAAGTTTGCAGAGAACAGTCATTTAGAAACGCAAATATATATATATAAAAAGACATGCCTCTTACAAATCCCTCTTACAAAAGCACTTTAAAAAGGAAAGATACAAGGCCCGCAATTCTTTAAAAGCTGTGTTTGAAAATTAGTTTAAATTTATGCATGTACTAATTTACCTGTATATTCTTGGGCATTTCTGTTTGAGTCAAAGACAAAAGTGGAAATGCTGTATTATTCATATATTTTTATAATATCTTGTTCAACAAGTCTGTTATGTTCATGCTTGAAGACCAATCTTTATGAAACCTCCATAGGAACTCCTATGATAGATCTAGAGATCATTCAATATTGACAAATTGTTTTTATAGATTTTTTTCCTTAACGCCCTATTCCAAAGATGTAACTTCCTATTCAATTTGTGGGATAACCCTCCCCTGCAATGGTAAGAAAAAAGGAACTTCAGGTGTTGTGCTGTGTTTACTTCAAAACAAGGACTTCAGCTCCTATTCAACAGAAAGGTTCCTTCGGTATTAGTTTACCTTTTCAATTTTGGTATGGCATCTTTGGTAGTAGATACTGGTCAATGGGATTACTTCGGTTTCCTTCTGTGGGAACAGGTCCAGGCCACTGGCGAGGTGTTGTCTCGGGTGGGTGGGTTTGGAGTGAATTTACATAGTTGTGAAATGCGTAAAGTGGCAGAAAATCCAGCTGCCTTTCTTTATTCGTAGCTTGAGGTGGAACAGGAGGAAGAGGAGGCAGTGGTGGTTAAGTGGAGGACACTGGACTTTGCAATACGTGTAGGAAGACAGCCAACATAAAGAGGAAAAAAAAATACGTGAGCAGCAGCCAGCACACAGGCTCCTGCACACAAGTCAGATGAATGTTCATCTGTGTCTTGCACCGGGTCACGTAAAGCAAGAACAAGGGCAATGTTTCCAGCTGTACCCAGTGTGAGAGTTATTGTGGTTTAAAAGTCCACACAACATATGTGACAATAATTAATTAACAGTTAGCCCTTTGTAGTGCCCGCAACTCGGTGCTTCTAAGTGTGCGCTTGGAGCCCTCTGTGCATTCATTTACCAAAGCCTCTGCACTCGAAATTCAAAAAAATCAGTTTAGCCTTTGATGACTTCATCCTCCTGCTTCCTTCCACCTCCTCTCTCCCAGACCCCACAAGGCCTCAGAAATTTGGGTTATGGAAAATTGCCAAATTGAATCAATTTAGACCTGAATTACTGAAGTGATTGTGTTCCAGAATTATCCTGGAGTACGAGACACTGCCCTCTTCTCACACCACATTGCCACTACCCTGAGTCTGCAGCTCCATTGGTTGCAGCTAAATTTTACTCTCTGACATAGCCTGGTAGAAATGAGAGGAGATTCTGGCCCTGGTTTTAAATATTTGAACAGGGTAAAAGCCAAGAAGGGTTGGAAATTATTTAGCCTGCTATTAGGGGATATAATTAGACATACTTGGGTATAATTAGACTTGGATTAAATAAAGGGGGAAAAAAAAGCAGCAAGAAAAAACAGCCTTGCTAACAGTGAGGTCCCTTATATGTGGGAATAAGGCGAAAACGTGTGAAAACCACGGGGGAAATGAAATCGGTGACAGGATAGGTCTTTTGTGCCTAATATTAAAGAGGACCCGCTTATACTCTTTGTTTGCTGAGCAAGGAAGAAGGGATGTCCCAAGAAACCCACAAGCACAGTCTGTAGTTTGTGATCAGGGATCATACTCAAGGTATCCCCATCTGGCTGTGGCATGTTGAACGGGATGCGTCATCTCTCTCCAGACCCTTGTGGCTTTCCTTGCATAAGCCTCAGTGTTATATTTGGTAGGACCTACAATGAGCCTTTTTTACTCCTCTGGCAAAGGTGAGGTTGTTTCTCAGGATTCTCCGTTAGGAGAATGGCACAGAAAAGAATGATACTGCCGTGTCAGGCAGTGACCCAGCAGAGAAAGTCCTGAGGCTTTTCTGGGGATACGCTGAGAATTTAGGCTTTTTAGCTCCACACAGCCAACCATTCACAACTTAGGCCACAACTTTGCAGTTCTAGTAACTGAGGCTTACAAAGGTCCACCGCAGACTTTTCCTCAGAAGGTTAGCAAAAATAAAAACAAAACTACTGAAAAAAGATTATTAAGGTGGAAAAATCAAGCACTCAAAATGCAGAGAATTCAACTAACTTAAATTCAACTGTGTGCAATCCTAATTCTACCCTTTTGTGTGTTTTGATACAGTCTTTAATTGCATAATCACATACTATTTGGTGAATAATTCCAGACCCAGGGCCGATTTGGGATTGTGCGAACTAAATAAGGCATGAGACCACACACAGTGAATAAAGTGGATAAAAAGGAATATTGAACAGCTGCCTTGTTTACTGAGTACCACCCACTAAATCAGGCAGTGATTCTACAAAATTAAAAAAAAATAGTACATGATCAATATAATTAAATACTCAGTCATAATGCTTAAGTACAAGGAAGAGCAGAGAGGCTATATGGGCAAATCAACCCCCCTTACCTAAATCTGCCGTTTAGTCAAATCACACTTGTTTTGCTATTTTTTGCAGGTGCCAAGAATGCCTTCTCTCGTTGTCCTCTCCCAGTGACTGCAGTGAACTCCTGATTCGGTTGAGCTTAATCCAACCTACCCTCAGTATAACCGCTGGAATTGCTTTCTCAGCCTGTTTTTCTTTTATACAGTGTTACAGTGAGGGTGAAGTTCCATGACTGCATGACTAAGGGTATATATATGCCATATATAGAACAAAGTGCATTTGATCTGGCATGCAGATAATGAATGTCACTCAGCACAAGTAGTTTTCGTGTTAAAATGTCGGCATGTCATTGATTGTCAAACCATTTCTTTTTCCATCCTCTGAAATACAGAAATCTTGTGATGCATTGTCTCTATAGATATCATGATACATCAGTCAAAAGTATCATAGGAAAGTTTCATAATTCCACTTGGCCAGGAATGTTTTGGGAGCATCTGGAAAAGTTAGCAAACTTCCTACCACAGGTGTGGTTTTTCTGAAAGCCTTCCATTAAATATCTGTTTTAAAAAGCAAAGAAACACGAACGCGCAAAAAATCACTCTTGAATAATCAAGAGAAATACATGTTTGAATCTGCATGTTTTCAATTTTCAAAATATCTTTGTCTCCCACCTGATGGCTCTTTAAAAAAAAAAAAATAATCCCAGATCAGAGTTTCCAACATTAAGATCAATGGATATCTTTGCCTAGATCCAAAAAGGAGTATATAAGTCTCTCTAGAAAGAATATGAGAGGAGGTACAACCCAGTGTACTCAGGGGCCAGGAAGGCAGCAGGGTGTTCCTGTTTGTACCATGCTAGCTTGCTGTCAGCCTTTGGAAATCACATCATCTCTTTGTGCGTAGCTTCCTCATTTGTAAAACAGAGATAATGTGCTTCATGAATTTTATAATGCATATTGAACTCTGATGGAAGTCATTGGAGAATTGCAAAGTATCCTTCTTAAAATTTGTCCATAGCTGGACACATTAACTGATATTTTCTTCAGGTGTCTCTGAGTCTTCCAAATCCATTGATCCGGATTTCCTAAAATGTTTGGTTCTTTGAGGGGTAGAAGCGACAATTTTAATCACCTGACATTTTAAGAATTATTAGCTCCAGCAAATCTACACTTCTAATTTAAGCACAAGTATTGAATATTTTTCTTGACTAAGGATCTGTCGTGCAGCACCTCGCAGGACTAGACCAATGTAATATGCTGTTTAAGACTAATCCTGAGGTACGTTTCTTCTCAGAAGAGTTACTAGCCTCCACTTCAGAGACACATACACCTTAAGGTAGGTGAAAAAAATGTCTGGGTACCTCTTGCCTTCCTCACAGAGGTGTTGTGAGCCTTAATGTGGTATTCTTTGAGCTGCTTGCATGAAAGACGCTTAGTGAAGTAAAGGTATTTTTATGTCTCATTAAACATGAAAAGAAGGATAAAGTGAGACTAGGAAACAAAGCAAAGAGAAAAAAAATGTGGCTCTAAAGGGGATATGAGTCAGTAGTGTCAGCCATGCCCACTTGTTTGGGAAACTGAAGGTCTCTTCATGTTCTGCAACTTTGCTACGCAACAAGGAGGTATTTAAACGGATCCTCTACCTGCCATAGGAGTACACATACTGTTTGAAATCCCCTGTCTTTGCTCAGTACCCTCTCACACAATATATCTTTGAACTGTTGCTGAATGGATAATCTATATTTCATAATTCAGACTGTCAGTATTTCCTTTACATAATTATAACAGCAGGAAATATATAAGACCTTTGTGGAACTTGAAAACTCTATTGCCTTGGGCCATATTTAATGTGTAATAAATTATTCAGCAACAAGGCACTCTTCATTCTATTTACAGTAAGTTAGAGCTAAGTGTGTGAGGTATACATAACTAACATGAAACAGTATTTACTACCGCTGCCAAGGCTGAAGTGTTTTCTGAAGCCATTAGTCTCATATTCAGTCAGCCAAATCCCCATCAGGTGAAAACTGTCATAGCTTCATTGAATTTACCTTGAAAGAAAGGGAAATGGGAAGGGTGACCTCTCTGATCTCCAGCTGAGAATCAGAAAGGTCAGGGGATAAGTGTTGTGGGATCTCACCTTTAAGTAGGTTGTAGGATATTCCTTGCATTTATGTTTCTGTCCAGCTGCATATAGTGCTCTTGAATGGCAGTCTGTCAACAACAATGTTGTTGGAAGAATAATACTAGCTTCTCTGACTGGATCGACCGGTCGTCTTTAACATGTGCCTCAGCTCTGTCCACTGATGGCAGCCAGAATGGGAGATGCACCATGTCTAGCCTTTGCTCCTGACAAAAAAGGTTTTTTTTTTTACATGGAGCTTGTTTATTGAGATTTAGATGTTACATACCCATTTGATCCACGTAAGTTTTCAAATGCTCAGACTGGACCTGAAGCAGCTTAGATATATATATGTGTATGTGTATGTGTATGTGTATGTATATATATATATTTAGTCCTTTTCTACTAATGAAGCCATCCACCCCAACTACCTTAATGTTACTCTGGATGCAGCTAGCAAGGTACATGTGCTAAAACCCAGTCATGTAACAGGTGAAAGTTGGTTTTATTGAGTAGTGAGAGTTCAGAGTAAAATCACAGAAGCCGGAATTAGAATATGGTGTGTGTGTTGGCAAACTTTAAGAAGGGCAAGGTTTTTGTGACAGATCAAAGGAAAAAGAAGACATCTTGTTATTTTTTGTCTTAAATATACCAAATATTTGCCGATTAGTCTGTTCTCTGAGTCTCAGAAAAGAAGAAAACCAACCTCCTCCTTATGTATCTTTCTAGATTCACAGTTCCCATCAATTCTCTGCTGAGACCCAGCATTCCCTCCGTGTAGGCAGTCTTTGAATTTCTGCGGAAATAAAAAGGGTCTATTTCACCTCTGATTGCTGCCAGGCGTAGGGTAAACCTTTCTTAGCAGCAATTACATTTCCTGTATGGTTTCAGCATATTATTGTACCTGGCTGTCCTTATTACTGGGCATGGGAAGCAGTCAGCCTTGCCAGGAGAGTGCCTGCAGGAGTTCCACCCAAACCCTCGTGCTTTATGAGGTAATTTGATGTTCCTGATAGTTAAAAAGATTTGAGTTATAAGCAAAACTGTTCACTTGTGAAAAGGGGAGGGGGCAAGTTTAATGTCTGAAACGGTCCATTCCTAGAGGTTTCAACAGACCATGAAGTAACTTGATCATTGCCCGACCATGGGAAAGAAAAGGTGGAAGACAGCTTAGGTGAAAAAAAAATTATCTTCTCATGTTCAGTGGAGGCAGCTTCTCCAAGTGCATGGTCAATAGTCTGGGATCCTGAGAAAATGGGGCCAGCCTGGGTTGTGCTCCTTCCTCCAATAACAGTTTATTTCATATTTTTGGAATAAGAGCTAAGTTCTTGTCTTCACACTGGCAAGTAACTTTACTCAATTATCTTTAATGGATACAGGCCCACTGGAGTATGAAAGTGATGAGGAGAGAGGTGTTTGCTATGCACCCACACTATTGCAGTCTACAGCTGGGTGGTGAGTGTCCTCTCCTAGTAAGCAATGATGTGGGTTTTAATTCCTTCTTGTGAGCAAAGAAACTCTGCTTTATCCATTGAAGGCTAAGATAGTGGGGGAAAGTGAAGGCTCTGCCTTTGCTGGAAGGAAAAGGCAATCCCTTAGGACATAGCAAAGAGTTCGTCTCGGTGGTGTACCTTTGTAGGCTGAGTCACGAGCCAGGTATTGAGTTGCTCAGCACTGGAAGAAAGGGATGCGGCTGAGCGTGGATAGAAACAAAACTGCTGAACTGCTCACTGGCTCATACCACAGGGAGTACAGTCTTAGTTTTTCCACCTAAGTTAAACTTCTGGATCTTTCTTTCTGATGTAGCCTAAAGCAGCTTTCCAAAATTAGCCTCATTAGCCCTTTTCTCAGACAGACCATCTGATTTCTCAGAGCTTATGTGGCACGAAATGGAGAGTTTGGGGCCATGTTCTTTCCTTAAAACTTAAATTGTAAAATTCCAAATTAAACACTTTCTTTTTTCCACTGAATGCTGATGGCATGCAACTTGACTATCAGCAGAAAGGAACCATTCTGTGTAGCCCTGATTCTGTAACTCAATTTCTTGAAAAACTTGTATTATTTAAGAAGGATTTGCTAGTGTACTATGTGTAGGAGCAGATCCACTAAAATAATAATGATAAAAATCATATATGCTTTTATTTGCTCTTATGGATGTGTATAAGCCTTGTGGAATCAACTCAGCAAGTTTTAAACATACTTACGGAAGGAAAAGTCTCTGTCTACCAAGTTGATGGTGGAAGAGGAGAATCCTGTGCAGCTGCTGCTGTGTTATTTACAACACAAGTTTGGATCAAAAGATGGGTTTTAAAGAATTCCTAATGCTTTACTCCACTGCCAAATATGTTCAGCTTTTAACAATGTTGAAACAGGCATTTCTACAGTGGCAGTTCCTCTAGGGTGATAAATCCCAGTTTATGTTCCACAGACGGAAGGTCTCCGTGATCATTCTGCCTGTGTTCGTAAGCCAGGATTCAAAAAAACCCACAAAAGGAAAGTTTAAAGTCATATGCAGTATTTGCTCTGATTCCCTTCCACTCTCTCTAATTAAAGAACAGGCATTCTTTCATTAACTCTCTTCTATTAAACATTTCATTTTCATTACTAAATGCTCCTTCCTACTCACATGCTTGACATTACCGACAGCTGTAGCCACCCAATATGATCCATGTTTTTTGTGATTTATTACATACTGAATCCTATATTGCACTTCTAAATTGCTCAGAATTTGCTTCTGTCTCACTTCCACAACGCTTTGCAAGAAGCTCAAGTGCTGGACAGTGTGATTGCTAAACTGAGATTTTATATGCAGCTCCCTGAGCTGTTAAAGTGGCACTTTCTCATTCAAATAGAAATACATCAAAGAGCCATGTGTACTGTTGTTTTTCTTCTCTACAGCTAATCCCTGTGTCTTGGCGGTGCCTTTCTATTACACTGATTACAAAACACAGTTTTAAGTCAAATAAGATTAAAAAACATAGTGCTGTGACTCCCAACCTAATTCCTGAGAAATCTGTGATGCACCAGATGCTCCTTCCCTCGGGATGAAATGATACATGGCTCTCTTTGTATTATCACTGCACAGACATGTTTACTCCACCTAACTTGCTCACACGGGATAGAAGAAAAGACTGTTTAAGGGAGGTGTGCTTTCAAACGTGATTAGGAACGGACAGGGTAGCAGGCAGATTTCTCGCTTCCTCACCTTTTGGTGCCCTTGTTCAAATCTATTTTATTTCAGTAGTACTTTGGAGGAAGGAAGTCAGTGGGTCTGTTGAGCCTTTAGCTGTTAAATTGTGGGAGCTAATGCTTATTCTGTGAGACGGTCAGGAGATTCTCCCCTGTGCATAAAAAAAGGCAAAGAGCTGTCAAATATCATCATCTAAAAACACAATAAAAACTTCAGCTTTTTCACTGTGATGTTCTTAAAGAAGCCAGGAAGAAGGCAAGTATAACTTGAAAACAAAAGCGAAATCCTTTCCAAATCACCCTTTGATTCCACGTGCAAGAAATAATAACTATTTATAGACCATTCAATTAAAGTCTGTGAAGTCCCTTAACCACTGGTAACCTAAAGCACATCAGGAGTGCAAGGCCGATTTCTTTTCCACATAAACAGCTCCTGGAGGGACAGGGATTGGCAGGGACACCACGTGGCATTCTGCAACTCATGGTCTAGCTAATGTTTCAGGAAACGTGATGCATGTGAGCTACAGGCCCGGTCCTGCGCCTATCAATGTTAGCGGCAACATTTCTAATGATTTCACTAGGAGCAGGACCAAGCCTGCTTTCAGAATTAGGCGCTTTCAGTGTTTCAAAGGCGTACAGAGGAATTGCCAGGAAAATTGTGAATCAAGAGGTAAATCCATGTCAACAGGAAGAGAGATCCAGTTTGGGTCTCTGTCCCTGTTTGTATGGGGGGATTGTCATTTGCCTCTGTGTCTCTAAGCACACGGACCCAGACAGACCCATTATACACAAGCAGTGATTTGCTCTTTCTGCCCGCAGCCAGTGGGAGTTACCTTTGTTCATGTTCCAGCCCTGTCTGTCGAGCCTGAGGACAGTGTTGGTGCAGCAGCTCCGCGGGATGGTTACCAATGACGGCAAAAAGAACAAATCCCCACTGTAGATATGGCCTCGGGCTATTTGTGTGACCTGCCAGCATGATCTTTAATATTTATTGCTGACTGTAAACTAAGTAGGCACCAGAAATCAAGCAGAGGTTTCTTCACTTAATCTACCTGTTACAGCTCCACAGCCTGGGGCTTTTTCAATAAAACCCTGGACCTGAACATCACTAAGCAAGTGGACTCATCATACAGACAAGCTCTCTTACCCCCTCATTAGTTAAGAACAAAATAAGCTGCAGCGATATTTTCTTCTAAGCAGGCTCCTCCACAACCTAAGGCTTTATTCAGTCAACACTGATCATAGGAAAAAATATTTAATAATGGGTATAATGTTTACTAAGACTTTAAGCTCCATCACGGTTTCCTCAGTAAAATCATCTCATCTTTAAGACAAAATATTCAAAAAATAGGAGCCTCTGTTAGGCTATTGTTGAAACCTAAGTACTACCCATGCAGATCAAAATGCCAGAATTGAACACTCTTCCTCCTTGGGTAACTCTTCATCCTTTTCCCTTTTTGACTATGTATAGTTATTCTACATGTTTTAAGTTACAGCTGAAAGAATCCCTTTGTTTAAAAGGAATGTTTGTTTTATACTTGGGAGGAAAAAAGTCAATAAAATGATATACTCCTCTTTATGTTGTTTGCCCTTTTCTGATTTAATTTCGGGTCCTGATCTCAATCTAGAAACTGTTTCCTGGGTCTTCAATGAAAAGTGGCTGGGAATTCAAGATCCCCTGAATCAGCAGCAGGACAAGGGTTCTTCAGTTAATTTTGCCAACATAATTGCTTCAGCAAAGGTCATGAAATGTGTGGCTCTGCAACATTAGACCAAGTCCAAACCTAAATGCCTTCCTGTGTACAAATACTAGTGAATGAAAAAACTTCACACAGTAATGACATCTTCCCAGGACTAAACAGCAACTGGATCACTGGGAATCAGCAAAATGAAAGCAAGGGAGAAAAAAGACTTAGTTGTGCTCCATAGAAAAACAAAGTTAAAATTTAATATAAATTAGTGTTGTGCTACAGAGAATTATATGGTGACTGCAAACTAGCAAGGGAGAGAAACTGAAAGAAAGCAGTGCTTTTACACTACTGTTCTGTATTCCTGATATATCCTTCCTTAACATAAGTGTTAACATTAAATATAATGCGACGTGGTGCCAAATGCTTCAGAGTTGATACGGACTGTGAGTAGGCTCTGTATGTAAATGTATCATTGCAAGGGTATGTGAGAACAAACCACTCCGCCTACATAGAGAGGTGTAAATAGATGCATATACTCCACATAGAACTTGATGATAGCACGGTTCTCATCTATAATCATTAAATGGTCTCAGACCTCATTTAAAATGGATTTGTCCATCCTTTCTGAATTTGTAGTAAAGATACTGAAAATGCCTGTATAGACTGTCTGAGACAATTCTGCAGAACGCTAACACATGCTTGAACGCTTCCCTGTTTGAAATGGTCGGGGGAGTATAGCACAAAGTTTGAATAAACCTTCAGATTCCCTGATGACACATAATGGTAGGAAGGGATGGATTGCACTATAGGTTAAACAAGTGTATTTCAATTGGAAAAAACCCAGCAATTAGAAAACGCTTTCCTTCACATTATTGAAAATGTGTGTCTGCCTGCCTTTTAATTACAGTGTGTGGAGACACTATGCTGAATCACCCAAGTTGGTATGTTCTAGAGAGCTTATTGTCATCATCTCCCTCCATGGACTCCATCTCTCGCCTGATAAGAGAGAACAAAAACAAGAGCTGTGATCTGGGGCTGATTCATTAAAAATTTCACAGGCAGACAATGCATTATAGATTTTCAAATCATTAGCCTAAACAAATATTAGAATGCACACCAAAACAAATAACGAAATAGTCCTACCATCAGATGGTTTGTCTCAGCTTTAAGTCAAGCCTTTGGAAACCATAGTCAACCCAAACTCTGTCCCCATTACGGAAGAGCCATAATTCTGTCCCCTCATGTAAGAGGTTAAAATGGGATTTCATTTGCTATGAATTTGTACTTAATACATGCAAAACTAAACATTTTTGGAATATGACCTTCTGTGGACAAAGTCACAAACAAACTTTCATGAAAGATAGCAAGTGTGATCTTAAACTAGATGAACAACAATGATTTGGAGAGCACAATGTGACTGTGCTGTGTCTATGCTGGAAGATGAATGGTACTTTACATGTGGAAAAATGGTTCTGGTATTTTTACCAAAAAGACTGAGTAACAATGATGTGACTGAGTTTATCTTTAAAGTTCTGTCTTTTTAAAATCTGTTCTCCATCTGTCTTTTAAGTCTTATCTTCCCATGTTCATGGCCATCTCTAAAATGGCAAATGAATGAGCTGCTAGTAGTAAGTCTAGAACTGTAAGACTCATGGAAAGAAATGAAGCATCTCTAATCTTCTTTATTTATTAATACTGCAAAACATTTAAATACATTGCAAATTCCAGTGAACTCTAAGAAGTCTGAAAGGCATGTGCCAAAATTAAGGTGAACTGAAACTAAATTTGCAGATGACTAGAAGTGAACAGAAGCTAAGTAGCAACATGCTACTTCAGACAATCAGTATTTCCTTTTTCTTAAACCAATGTATGTTTTCCTGTCTGAAAATGCAAGTGATATGGGATTGATCCTCTTGAAGAACCGGGAAATTGCCCATATCCAGATATTTCTCATTTCAAGTGAAGATTCTTCAATTCATACAGAGCATTATTGTTGTTTGAAAATTTCCTTTTTGAAATTTTATCATTTGCCTAGAGGATTTACGTTTCTTGTGCTACTTGGGAGCATCTTTACTGGCTTTTCACTGTTCTACTTCCTTAAAAATATACAGTCAACTTTTTGTTTTTTGAAACACAATATTTTTTTGTACTTGGACAGCCTGGAGCACACACTGTGGAAGTGGTCTCTATCATGTATACTTGAAGTACCTTGTTACTATTACTTTAGTTTGGAAGCGATCCAGTACTTCATTCAGATACATTTTTGAGGGCTGCAAGAGCATGACCATGCCTGTTGACTCTGTTGAATTTCCTAGCAACCATTGTTCCTTGTTTTTTCCCTTCTGTTTTTTTACATACCCTGTTTCCCCAGTTTCCAGTGATCGGAAAAACATTCCTTTCTTGGGAACTAATGGCATCTCAAAGCGTTAACTCTGAGCGGTGGCACAGATGCTTCTTTTCTGGCTTGTATCAGTGAGATGTAAGTCACAGGACAATTACAGATAGGAAGTGGGGAGGAACTAATCAGCTGCATCACATGGGCTCACCAGCTCAAAGTACATTAGTTTGTTATGTTGCCCCTTCACATGATATAATCCTGATTTTGATGTTCTGTTATACTGACCTTTAAGTTTACTGACTAAAGAGAACAGTTATGTAACTGGAATCAGCTAAACCAAACAGAACAAAAATATGAAGAGATGGAATCCAGACCTAGGAAAGTACTGTTACAGAAATATAAACTGCTGCTCACAAATTTTGATGACCGACCTGTTTTGTTACAGAGTTAAAAATGTTTTCCTTTAAAAGAGAGTCTCCAAGTATGATCCAGTCCCCTTTAGTCTTCTGTCCTAACAAGATAACTTCTTACTTGTTGTGTCAGAAAGACATGCTAAATGGTCCATGAGTCCATGTGGAGGTGAGAACAGATGGGCAGAGGCAAGTATTAGTGCTTTGTTTCCTTTTTTAAAGTTACTTTAAATACCAGCAGGTGTAATATGCTTTTAAGTAGAGCAGACTCTGATTAGCTGAAAATAGCTAATGCTATTTAAAAACATGGCCCTCCTAAGAGCAGGTAGTTCTGGAAGGACTCCCAGAGTAGAGTGGGAAGGAGAGCTAGGCACAGCTGAGTAGCCAAAAAGAGGGCTCTGAAACCAGCTAAGATTAGTCTGGGTTGGCCCCTGGATTTCCTAGGGGTTAAGTATGTCCCTAAAAAGTTCAATATGCAATGAGCCCGAGAGGAATAGGACTGAGGACAGGAAAGAGGTATGGAGGTGGTTATAAGATTTAGCTGAGCATAGCAGAGTCCCCCCTTTAACAGAAGTTGACAGGGAGAGCAGTGTGGGACCACAGTGAAGACAGCCCATCTCACCTGAGAGCAGCCTATCTTGTTATGCAGGGCCTAAGTGGTCCTTCTCTCCTGACCATGCTTGTTTTCGTCTTCCAAAAGCTCAATATCTCCAGCTCTGATACTCTGAACTCTCTAAGACTTCCCCTTTCTTTCTATTCTTGTACCCTGTTTTCAAGTACCTGCTATTTTTTTTTTTTTTTTTTTTTTTGCTGCTGGGGGGTCTTTGTAGGTTGAAAGCCTCAAGGTAAGAGTGATTTAAGACTTAGTGGGCTGAATGACCCCTATCAGTTAGGCCATAGTGGGAGAGCAAGTGCTGCTGAGGGAGCTCAGGGCTGTCTCCACAGCCCACAGAGGTAGCTGTACACATGTTGCGCAGTCTGCTCCAGGACATCACCTTGGAAAGCTGCTACCCAGCTAGCTGTAGGGCTCAGCTGAGCTGGCCCTGCTAGAAATCAGCCTTTGGGTTCCCAGTTTAACTGTAAGGAAAGGACAGGCTGCAGAGCTGCAGGCACCTGGGATGACTCCGTGCCGCAGCTCAAGCTCAGAGTGGAGGCTTCCATCGAGAGAGGAGGAGGGCAGAGTGGGTCCGAGATTTCCCCTAGAAGGGTTTTTACTGCCATATGCAAGTAAGCGGAGTTTACTTTTATTGTGTCAGAACATACAGGTGCTTCAAGTGTATTCTCTGCTAGGGAGTCGTATGCTGTGACAGATAAGCTTCTCTGGGAAGCTCCATGAGCAGCCAAGACTGTGAAGAACTCTTAGGCTTTTGTTTGGTCATAAAGGTCAGGCCACGGGAAGGAGGGAAATCTGGAATGAACACACAGTGCACATTCTGCCCGGAGAAGGGTGGGAATACACTTGTTTACATCCTCTCTCCCCAGCTTCCTTTCTGAATAGCAAGCTGCATGCCTCGGAGACTGTCTCTTGGACTTCTTCATTAGGGATTTTGCTCTCTGGCAAGAGAGCAGTCATTTAAAAGCCATTTGTTTGTTTTCTGTTTTATTTACAGAATTCAATTTTATCACTGGACTATGCACAAGAAATTAGGCAGCAGGAAGCCCTGAAATAGGCTTGAAAACCAGACAGAAATGGCATTAAATGGAATAGTTTTATTTTGTGTTATAGAAGAAAAATTCTGCCATTCAGCAGCAATGCAAGTAGCGTGTGTGGCAGATGTTGCTCGCGCCCTCTACTCACAAGTCTTTCCTGCCCTCCAGCAATGCCCTTCTCCTGCAGTTTGTGTTATTTAAATATTTCTAGTGCAGTTTGAGTTATCTAAACATGGTAGAACTTTTAGAACAGACCGAAACAGCACTTTAATGTTGCACGTATCTTACTTTGGCTGCGTATCACTTCTACATGGTATTTTGTACATGGTACATTTTCTATTGTTCTGCATTTGCTGTTCTATCGACTGCCTTGACTTGCAGATATGCTTCACTACCCATTGATTGTATCTAATGTTTTCCCTGCTCTTTTCCAATGTTGCTATTTTTCCACTTCATACTCTTCTTCTCCATTTACTTGATTCTTGTCTTCAGACTTTACGTCCTTCCTGATATCATCAGATTGCGTTTCTACTGAAGGATAGGAGCTGTCAGGGCCTTACAGATTACCTCACTACTTTAAAAACAAAACAAAACTGGGATTTGCTTGTAGTTCTAGCTCAGTTCTTGTGCCTATATATCAGTCATGGCTCAACAAAGTCACCTGTGAAGAGCAACTAATATTATTACTATTTTTTTTTACTTTAAAATCAAACCTTCCTGCAGAGTTCCCCAGAGTTCCCATCTCTAACATTGTCTCTATCTCCATTGCTTGCTATGACTGACTCTTTCTGTAGACATTTATAACAGTTAAAACACAGCATTTTTTTCCTGAAACAAAAACTTGCTTACATGCCAAGGAAAATAACCTTTAAGACTATATGTAACAATGCCATCTGGTGACTCCTGCCATAACAAGATTTTTCCTCTGCCTTTGTGTCCTGCTGCTTCCCCCTTCCCTTTACCATCCATGTCATCGCTCATTTCCCTAACTCTTCTTCTCCTTGTCTTTCCTCCTCATCAGTCCCAGTATTTAAAACAGTTGCAATATCTCCTTTACTGCAACATCTCCTTTTTATTTATTGTATCTTTCTCTGTTGATGCCCTTCCACTCCACAGTATAGGTTCAGCACTAGATCTTCTCTTCCATTTTAGTCTGGAGTGCTCTTTCCATTTGAAACTTCCACAAGTCTTTGTACTCACTGTTCATCTCTAATGTGGATGTGCTGTGTATCACTTTTTCACTTTGTCTACTAACTGGACAAACCTATATATTGTCTTTTCTTTCTGTTTATAGCAGCAACCATTTTCTACTGTTTCTCCTTTTCCATCACCCATGTCCTCTGGAGTCAAATGCAGAAGATGCCTCATTACTCCTTTCACTCCTTGTTAATATAATCTAGTCATTATCCTGATTTTTTTTAAATTTACAACTTTAATGAGTAAATTTTCATGCTCTGGTCCTTCATACTAATGAAGGGTTTTTTTCCCAGGAAAGCTGATTATAAAGAGTGCATCATGGCTCTACATTGGGAGGTGGAATCCTGGTGGGCAGCAAGGCCCAAAAGACCTTAGGAGCTGCAGTCATTGCATATAAACCCTTCAAGGTATGCTGACACATTAGAGTGTAAAAACGAGAGGACTTGGAATAGGAACAAGGAAATGTTATTAGTGCAATATTGCAGCCAGTGCTTCATCAACTTCTTAAAACCTATATTTAACCAGAAAGAGTTGAAAAGAGCTGTATTTTTTATATAAATGTATGAAACGTCTACAAAGGAAGATTTACATCTCTGTCTTCCCTTATTAGAAAAGAAAAAAAAAAAAGAGCCACTTAATTTTGTCTTATAAGGACCTATTACAGAAGAGATTTCTGGCAATAGATGACTGGAAAGAAATTGACAAGTTCAGACTACAAAACTAAAACAAAACAGTCAATGGAATAACTTAAGTTAGGGACTTGAAGGCATTTATCACTTCTAAAAAAATATAATACAGCTGGGAATTCAGACCTGTTGTGCTGAAGGTGTATCGCTGACAGAAGTAGAACGTGGTGATCTACATGGTCCGCTCTAGCCCTGAACAGTTGTCCTTGAACTAAGGGTCATGACGCAGTCATGGCATGTATAGGTAGAAGCTGCAACTCAGTGGAAATCCAATTGCAGAAATGGATCTGGCAAGCAGAAGTTTAAGAGAAATCTGAATGTGAGACTATGAGTGAAGTCTTGCGTTTAAAAAGTTTGGATGTGAAAGAATTCACTTCCCAGGATTTCTCTATACTCTGCGGTGTTCTTTCTACCTCAGTAACTGTTTTTCCCCAATGACATCCTGAGTGAATCTGCCTGTTGCCGTCTTCTAAGGACTGTGCCAGTAGTACTTCTGCCTCAGCACCTTTGTTCTTCTTTCCTATTCCAGTCTTTCCTATTCATGTGATTCGACTCTGTAGCGATGCCTTTGAAACAGGCTTCCCCGTGTCTTTTACATCTTCTGGTTTTCCTTTCATTCAAGCTCTTTACTCAATATACCATCCGTCACTTCTGTCACCTTAATAAGATGAAATGGGTGGGCACAAAACCTAGTTTCTCCCACCTTTCCTTCCAAAGCTTTCTGGATGAGATCCTCAGCTGGTGAAAGTCATCGTAGTTTCAAAGCTGTAATTGCAGAGCTGTAATAAATGGTACCACTAAAGATCGAATGGTTCCCTCGCCCTGTCCTCCATTTCCCACCTGTTTGCCTCCATGCCTGAAAACACTGCCGTTCTTTTTTGCTCAGTGCTGAACTTCCCTTTCCCTTGTTGGAAGAGAAATGCACTGGAAGCAGTCTACAGTGATAGTAAAGAGGGGAAAGCAAATCTATCAAAGAAAGGAAAAAGGGTAAAAATGCAAATTAACTGAAAGGAGATTTATAAAAAAGATGACTTGGGCAACTACACATGAAAGAAGTGTGAAGAAGTCAGATGAGTGGGCGGCAGCAAATATTGAAATATTGTAAGATGTTGTAAACTTGCATTTTAAAAATCTCCTTCTCTTAAAAGTTTCCTCAAAACCATGATTTATTTCTTACATAGGTCAGCACGTTTATGTTACTGGGGATAATATCAGTCCCCGTGTTCCTGTGGAGAACACATGGCTTTATTTCTAGTTCCATATAGCACTCCTGGTATGTATAGTCCATTACCGAATACCTACACAACTGTCTCAAAAGCTCAGAGCATCCTAGGAACAAGTCTGTTCTGTCTTCACCCAGAGTAGCTGAATGCCTTACATGGCAGCAGATTGTGAATAAGATTAAATATTTTTGTGATGTGCAGAGCAGACCAGCTTTTTTTTCATTTTGCATGAAGATTCATTTTTATACTTTAGATGGTATCCTATGGTTGCAGCTCATTCATAATATGCAGCTCTGGCCACGCAAGCATTTTTTTTTACCCCAAGACTGTTCCAAATCATCACAATGGTGGTGAAATAGAGCTCCTTGTGAAGGATGACCACCCACCCACTTTGCAGAATGATGACAATTTGGTTGTGCTTGGCTTTGTTTTGCAATTTGACTCAACTGCTCTGCATCGTAAGTGCTTAAAAAGCATAAAAGACAAGAGGATATTACAAGTATCTAATGTTATACATCACATTTGTATGCATACCAGGGTATAAATATGCGGGACATGTGCCTGGACTATTAATCAAATTCTTTATTAAGCTTTTGAAACAGTATGAATCTATGAATAATGCATTATTTCATAGCATACTGTTCACCTTATTTAAAAACACGGAGCTCCGTGATTAAACATCTACGGTTTTTATCCCCTATATGTAGAATTTTGGGGGTGGTTTTCACAGGAGATTTATTAGAGCATCTGAAACAATTCCAATAAGCAGCGAGCCATTGAATCTGCCACTTCATGAATAGAGCTGGTAGTAAAGCATCCACACAGCTGCAGGATCTATCTACAGCAATAATTTTAGATCAAGTGTTTTGTATTTGCTTACAATGCACCCTCTGCTGTTTGAGCTGCTACACGCTTTGTAGAGAAAGCTGCTTTTTGGAAAGATCAAGAACCTTTCTGTGGGGCCCTGTGAGAGCCACAAAAATATCCAGAGATGATCTTGCACCCATAATACATGTTGGGTGACTTGCATTTAGAAGTGCCATGGGGTTAGGACACGTCACATCAGTAGCTCATTTTCTTATCAAGTAAGAACAAAGCTGAAATACAGCTAACAGTAAGGGTAACAAATTCAGTAGATGGGACAAAAGCTTCCATTGCTAGATCAGCAGAGGAGCAATGGAATCTCTCCCATTGCAAATGCATTTTCCTCTCTTGAAAGCTGTATTTCACATGACAGGACAATATTGAGTGGGTATCAACTGCTTAACATAATCATTATTTCATGGTTATGGCTTGGGGATTTAAGGTTTGGATGGACCTTGCATTGAATTGGACGTCTGGAATGGGCTAAAAGAGAGATTTTCCTGTACCTTGTAGAGATGTAAATGCTGATGTGTATGGCTTTTTTCAAAGCCCCTATGAAGTATTGCGCAGCGCACCTTGTTTCATTCGTGTGCCCGTTCCTGTGACTGTCAGGCGAAGTCAGTGGGACCCTGCACTAGAGCACAGATTCCAAATGAGAACAATAAACAAGTTATTTCACACATAAGAGGTCATAGTTTGATTAGTCCATTTACACTGGCTGAGAATGCAGTGCAAAATCAAACTGAGGGGTTTTCTGAAAATTGAAAAGATAAGACTGAAGAAACTGGGAGGGGGCTGGATAACATGTAGGGAAGGAATCATATTTGCCCCTGAAGTTGGTGACTATCCAGTATATATTGTCACTGCAATGAAAGGAAGAAAACATTTGCTTGCTCTAAAAAATAACTTACTCTCCATGTTGACTTCAAGGGCACTTGTAATACATGTTGATATTCCTTGGTGTGATTGAGCATGTCTAATTAATAGAGCTGCTTGGGAATTCTGCAAAGAAAAATCACTTCAAAAGAAAAAAGTAATTTCTGCAGAAATTGTAATTTTCCATGAGAGAAATGAAAGAATCAAAACAAAATACATTGTTGAAGGCTATTGAAAATCAAAGCACTTCAATTCCTTGAACTGAACACAAATATAATTTCAGTTTATCTCAGATACTGGGAAACACTGTAGCAAATACTTCGCTAAGGTTTAACTGTTTAAATTTGTTTTGTGATTTTTGGTAACCAGAATTGTGCTGAACCAGGCAATCTTAATGCTGAACACCTGTCTCAGAAGGAGGACCTGATTATGGTGCTTTATGTTGGACACCCAAAACCACAAATGATTCTTGACAATTTGGGCCAACGCATATTAAAGATTGGGTTGTCAGAAATACTCAGTACTGATCTATCTCTGCTCCCATTGACGTCACTGGGAACAAGTCAATTTGACTTCAATCAGAACAAAGTCAGGCTGATGCCGAGTTGTTTTGAGATCTCCACCCTATATCTTCCGCATTGCATTAATTAATTATTGCTCAAGTTGCAGCTTAATTTAATAATGTCTCCCAAAACATGATGAGCTTTGCTATATTTCCTTCTTTACCATCCCCTTGTCAGTTTACCAGCAATGTGGAAATATAATGAAGTCTCAGTAACATAGTTTTCCATATTTTTCCCCTAGAATTCAGTTTTGTGCAACACAGTTTCAGCTGTGTGTATGAGAAACCTTGAAATAACCTTTTGTATATCTCGTTTAGTCTCCAGGTGTCTCCCTGTAGGTCACTTTCTGTGTATTTTGAGTCACGCGAATAATCACATAATTTGGATGTCAACAATACTGTGTTCCTAATTCAAGCAGTGTTCTATACACGGAATAAGTCAGCAAGGAGGAGCAAGGTAAAGAAAAAATTAAAAAGGACAATATCTACAGAGACTGTCTTAGCAACGCACATCTGTCTGCTTAAAAAAAACCCCAAACCACACACACACAACCAATTACTAGGGATACCTGTACCAGTTTTGTGCGGTGGGTGAACTTGCTTTTTACTTAGCATTGTTTTCAGTAGATGTCTCTCTCTTTCAAGTGGTAAAAAGGACTGCTCATCCTCCTTTGCACACCAACCTAGACAAGTCAAATTTTAAAAACCTGACACTGTTTATGGCACAGGTGCTGGGACTTGGTCATTTGCCTTATTGTTAACTCAGGCCCTCGCACAGTTTTGTCCCAGGGCAACCTGCGCTCAGGCAGACAACTCCCAGGCAGGACTCAGGAGGAGCAGAGACCGCAAACTGCCAAAGGGTAGTATGGCTCTCATCAGCCTATTCAGGATGGTAGGAGAACTTAAAGTCTCGCTGGGGACCGTATGTGGCAGCTGGACTCAGGGACAGAGCATGGCCTGCAACTGCGCGGTAACATAGTGCCGATGTAGAGTAAGATATGCAAATCGCTGCAAGGATGGAAAGTATAACACAGTCTGCGTGGGAGACAGTGTTACACAGCCTTGTGAAAGGCTCCGAGTTGTAATAAATTTTTGTGGTGAAAAAGGAACACATCATCATCATTGCAACAAAACAGAGCGATGTACACGACAATCGCAGCATTGCGGAGGTTGGAAGGTCGGGACCCTGGAGGGACCCCCAGTCCCACCTCCTGCTCGTACTAAGTCCAGTACAGCAGAGTGTTCAGGGTCTTGTATCATCAAAGTGTGACTCTCTCCAAGGATGGAGTTCCCACAGCTTCTCTGGGCAAACTGCTCTGATATTTGACTACTGTCATTCTAATTTTCCCCTCTACCACATTGGAGTTTCCTGTGTTCCAGCTGGTGACTGCTGCCTCCAGTCTGCACCTCTGGCTCTGTCTTTTCTACACGTTCCCAATAAATTGCTGTAGACAGCAATAAGATCCCCCTTGGCCATCCCTTCTTAAAGCTGAGCAAACCCAGTTCCCTCTGCCGTTCTTCATACGCTGTGTGCTCCACGTGCTTTGTGCTCCACCTGCTTTGTGCTCCACCTTGGTGGTCTTTCACTGGCCTTTCTCTACTGTGGCAACACTTTTGCTGGGAGCTGCAAAGAGGACACAACATCCAGACGTGGTCTCTCAAGTGCTAAATAGAGGAGCAGGATAACAACCCTGGAACTGCGGGCTGCACTTACAGATGCAGCCCAGGATGTATATGGCCTTCCTTGCTGCAAGGGCACCCTGCTGACTCCTGCTCAGCTTGCTGATGACCAGGACCCCCAAGTCTTTTTCTGCAAAGCTCCTTTCTAGTTTTCCATGACTTTCCCAGGGACAGAAGTGAGGCTGACTTAACAACAAAAAGGCCTGGGACAGAAGAATCACAGCTTATACTGGTGACACTGAAATCTACATTCCCCAGTGCCCAGAGACATGACTAGTTTCCCCCAGTCATTTGGGTATCAGTGACCACATTCTGTTTCATCGGGATACCCAGTACACAGAAATACCACGCCTGTGAGCCTGCAAATTATAATACACAAAATCTCTCAGATAGATGACCAACCACCTCACCATTCTTTCCCTTCACTCAAGCAGTCCTTGAATGAATGAGGTGAATCATCCCTGTGCTACAACATATGGAGCAATTCTCGGAGTAAGCGTTCATTGATGTGGTCCATCATTCATAAAGCTTCCCAGTAGAGAAGACGCTTGGTCAGTGAAATCAAAATTGATGATCTGTGTTCTGCAGCAGAGTTTAGATTGATCGCAGCCTCGGCATAATCAAATTACCATTGCACTGGTTTTAAAATGGGTAGAATGGAGCCTAGTATAATAAGGCTTTTCTTGTACACTTCGGGCTATTGATCATGCTGGACCAAAGAGAGGAGAAGATTGGTGTAAAATGGTAGTAAATCAGAATAGCAGCATCTTCCCTGAGTTTTGTTCTGACATAATTGATAGTACAGGATTCTCTACAACTAAGGCTGGACTCCGTACATTTTATTTATTAAGGCGGAAACAGAAACAACTGACAGCAGATCTTCCAGCGTCTCGTAAAACTAAAGAATTAAATCCTTACAAAAAGATTTTAAGTAAAAGATGATGAGTATGTGTGTGGGGAAAGGCTAATGTTGAAATTGCATGAATATAAGTATATTGTGGCCTAAACATCAGCTTTTTTTCTTTTCCTCACAAAAAAGAAACCCAAACTTCCATCACATCTTGAAGATGCTTTATTTGCTTTGTATCTCCCTGGGAACAGCTGGTTTCTCTGGGACACCCAACTAAAAATAACGCTTAGAAGACTTTTTATTTCAGAGTTAATAATATGTAGGCTTCCTGAATTTTACATTGCTGTCTTATGAAAGGATGAATTAAATTCCTCAGGACTGTGTACGTTTGGACTATGGGAAAGCTTGTTGAGCCTAGCCAGAAAATAATAAACTCTAATCACAACCCACAACCCTAACCACAACCCACAGAAAATGGCTTCTCTGCCACAAGGCCAAATTTTGAGGACCTTATTTAGATCATAATTGGACTAAGTCCCAGCTTCTTCACTAAAATTTACCAGCTTGAGGGCATCAGGATTTATACCCTCGATTCGAAGGAGATATTGTCAATAAAATGGACAAGAAAATCCTCAAAATTTTCTCCCTAGGCACTATTACACTCAGCTGGCAAAATGAGTCTTAAAGTCACATCAGTATACCCTAAACACACAGCAAAATTTTTATCTGATTCTATAAGCAACCTCATTTTATTCCCAAGATAAAGGACTGGCTGGTGCATAGGTTGGATGTGAAGGACATCTTTTTACTCATGAACAGGAACCAGAAATAACCTCAGGCTGGATCAGCAGGCGGTGGGGTGGCAGCCCAGCCACCAAACGAGGGCAGATATGCCTAAAATTGCTGACTGTTGATGCCGCCCTGAGAAAAGAGGCGTTAGATCTACAATGACACTTGTAAGGATCTTTAAAAGAGGGAAGATGCTGGAGGGACCAAAACGTCTTTTTGCAGCTCTCAGACACCTCAGAGAAGAGCAGACGGAGGGCTCTTTCCCAGGGGGGGTCGGCACCAGCCCGCAGAGCTGCTCAGAGATGTAGGGACAGCCTGATGCTCCCATCCAAAAGGCAGTGTCCTGCCCAGCTGTCGTGCTCTTGCTGTTAATTAGGGATGTAAAAAGAAGGCCATCCTGAAATATTTCTACTTTCATTTCCATTATCGGATATCTAACAGCTGAGGGAGGGAGAGGAGGAGATTCTGGTCTTAAGCATGCTATGGTATAAAAAGCTGCCAAAAGACATCGTGGTGACACTGAGTTTGATGGAACAATCCAAAATATTTGCAGTTCAGCATTGCCAATTAAAAATACTTGCCAATTATCAACTGCTTGTAGTGGGGAAAATGTTCATTAGCTTACAAATTAAATTGTGTGTTATATCCAAATAAGTTTGTGTTAACAGCTTAGAAGCAAGTGATTATCCTCCCTACCTTTGAGATAGTTTGCTTAAAATACTATTAATGACAATGAGAAATCATGATGATCTGCAAATAACAGACATGCAGCAAGTAGGAATCATGGTGTGCTCTCCTACTTTCTTACACTTGCCAAAACCTCCAGGGTGAGTGCTTACTAATAAACAATAAAAGGATACATTTATAGACAAGGTGGAATGATTTAATTTCATTAGTTTAGACTCGGGGGAGGGGGGGTGTTACAATGATAAACTCTGCAACGAGATGATGTTGTCTGCCTGTTACTTCATATTTGCGCAAACAGCGCAGTGAAATTTTGTTCACCGTTTCGTTTTTTAAAATGAATTTTTAAATCTATAGATTCCCGTTGAAATTGAAACAGGAAGGAATACAGCAAAACTATCAAACAGAACAACAAGCCATTATCACCGCAAATAGATCATTTTAGTTGCCATGGGTAACCAGTGCCAGGAAGGTATTCAGGCACTGCAACCGCCAGCACCGATACCCTGCTTGGAAAGTGCTGACTGTGCGTCACGTTGCAAACTTCAATAATTATTATGTGTAGGAGGGTGGTGGCACCAACAGGATATATACTTGTAATGAGTCATTCTTTAAATAGCTTAATTTATCATCCTCAAATAAAGGGGGAGGGATTTATCCAGTACGAGGCAGTTTAAAAGGCCTGAATTATAAATAAATTGAAATAACAGCAAGGCAGGAAAAACTGGACAAATACACACACACACACACACATATATATATAAAAGCTTAATGACAAAAAGACTGAACGAAAGTGCTTCTGCAAACATGAAAAGCATAAACAGAGAAACATACAGAAGCAGTGTCACAAGCCTGCAGCCCCACTCCATTTATTCATGCTAACGTGGCAATGTAAGTAGCGAGCAGATAAGGTGTCCGTAAATGCGACTCAAGGACATCCAAGCTTTCACAGACCACTCACACTGGATGTGCTTGGCACAGTAGTTTCAATTAGGCAGCGCTTTTTCTCTTTCATAGAAAGAAATGCAAGATCACAAAGACTAAGGAGGGTCATAGCTTCAAGAGAAAGCGTCCTGAGGAAACTTTTATCTTCTGGCAGGAAATATTGATAACTCAATATGCAGCACTCCTTCTTCTGAGGCAAAATTGAATAATGCACACTGTTCTCCCCACCACACAAGCACACACAGTAGAATAAAGATGGATGTGTACTGAGGGAAATGGTCTGTCATTCATTGAGGTGATTGCACTGTTGTTGTTAATTTGGTTTCAAAGCAAGCTTGTAACAAGAATCAGAGAGATTCAGGCTGAAGGGCTCCTTCCAAACTGAGGACCCCGAGACATAAAGCAAGGACAGAGCGTAGGTAATCAACAGCCCCCCATCCTCTGCTCAAGTGCAGGGGAGGAGAAGCAGAGGCACAAAGAGAAGGGAACAGCAGAGAACTTGTTCCAGGTTCCCAGCTGAAGCAGTACAGGACTTTCAGGCCTTTCAGGCCTTGGGGTGTAGTGTGTTTCACATGCGTCTCTTGGATTAGATGCAGGTTTCTATACCTGAAAAAAAAAAAAAAAAAAAAGAAAAATCACCTAGTTCAATTTCTCACATTGAGGCAGGACGACGTAGTAGGACAAGAAAACACAAATCATTTTTGACAGATGTCTGTCACGAGTGATGGAGAGTCTACAGACCCACTTGGCTACCAGGGCCTCTCTTTCAATAACCGAGAGGCAGATTTTTTTCCCCTCAGTATATTTACTTCATCTTCTCTGCTGAACACATCTCCTCAGCCCTCCCCGTAGGGCCATGCAAAAGAAGGGATGGCTATCCCCTTGCCAGCCTCCTTCCTGGCTGAAGTCTTTCCTGCCACGTTGCAAATCAGGCTTCTCCTGAGACTCAGCTCTCTCGCCCACCACTTTGCTTTGTGTGTCATGTTTTCTAAGCTTTTGTTTGCTGCTGTTCTTTCAGAGATCTCTACGCTGCACTTTCATGCATTTATGAAAGTCCAATGCCGGATGTGCTATTTCAGCAGCTGCATCCCTGGCATCCCTGGCCACATCAAATAGAGCAGCTCTCTCATATCTGACACACAGCATTTCTCTTAATGCATTCAAGGAAGACACTCACCTTTTTTTTACCATGACATTGTGTTGACTTATGTTTAGTTTGTGAGCTGTTACAAGTCTCAGATCCTTCTGCTACACTGCTAACTGTACAAAGTTGTAAGAACAAATGCTTTGTACTTGTCTTAACTGAATTTCAAATTGCTATTTGTAGATGTAATTTCAATTTTTTGTCTTCTGAATACTTTCGTCCTTTCACCTGATGTTTTTCTTTTGGAAGGGGTGCCATACTTAAATTTTGTGTGTGAATGCTGACAGCATTGGCTAGAACTGGCATACAATATATTACCCAGTGACCCCCCCATGCACACACTATCCCAAGCTATTTTACGGTCAATTATAAATGCACCTGATAGAGATTAAGTGTAGGACATAATTCTTTAGCTTGCATATGGGGAAGATGCATAACACAATGTCAAAAGCCTTCTTAAATTGAGATGTATTCCATCTGTCCCTTCCATTGCATCGGTTAGGCCAGTTAACTTATTAAAAAAAGAAGGTCTTCTTGTATGATCTGCTCTTGCTAAATATACATTGGCTGCTTTAATCACTTTGCTACCTTCTCAGTCACTTGCCAATAGTTTCCAACAATATGTTCCAAAATTCCCAAGGGTTTTAAATTACACCAGCCTGTAATTCCTGATCACTTTTTAAAAGACTTTTAAAGACAAGGCAAGACAATTGCTTGCCTTTCTCCAGTCTTCTGGGACTTTTCTTACCTTATCCTCTCCTTGAAAGATAATGGTCAACGTCTCAGAGACTGCTCCAAGGCCTTGTTGAAGTGCTCCCCAGTGACCCATTAGGGACAGCTGAGTTTAACACAACTATCTTACCTAAAATCTCTTAATTTGGATTGTCTCTAGTCCATGGTATCAATCTCAAGGAAGTAATGCACTGTGGCAACACAATCATTTGTTCTCATTGGCCTCAGCTTTATCTATGTTCAAAATTACCATGGATGGAATATATTGTAGTCAACAATTTTATTACAAGCCATGGAGTAAAAGCAATGATTTCACCTTTTCTTTTGGAACACTTGACTGCACTCTTCTCTGAGCTGACAGTAAGTCTATTACTTATTTAATTAAGAATTAACCTGATATTTCATTTCTGTTCTTTTTCTTTAAATTATGCATCACCCTGTGTTATAATTTTTCCATGTAGGATTAGATAGTTACTTCCTTTTTGTTTTCCTCTTATTTCTGGTACAGTTTTACTTTTATTATTATTAAAAAAAAAGTACTTTATTCTTTTCTTCTTTCTGTTTTTTTAAGTAGATGTGTTTTCCCCACTTTAAATTTGTCCTTTGATGGATTTTTTTCTGCTATTTAGATGATGTGTTAAAAACATTCAGATCACCACAGAGTAACTAATGCAAGCATGTAAGTCTGCTTGTATGATTACTCTCTCTTATTTGTTTACTTTGGGGCAGTTCACCGTTGTACAGGAAGAGCTTGATCTCACATAGATCATAGAATGGCAGGGACACCTCCCACTAGACCAGGTTGCTCAAAGCCCCATCCAGCCTGGCCTTGAACATTTCCAGGGATGCAGCATCCACAGCTTCCCTGGGCAACCTGTTCCAGTGCCTCACCACCTTCACAGTAGAGAATTTCTTCCTAATACCTAATCGAAATCTACCTTTTTCCAGTTTAAAACCATTACCCCTCATCCTATCACTACACTCCCTGATAAAGAATCCCTCCCCATCTTTCCTGTAGGCCCCCTTTAGATACTGGAAGGCCGCTATAAGGTCTCCCCGGAGCCTTCTCTTCTCCAGGAAGAACAGCCCCAACTCTTTCAGCCTCTCCTGAAATGCAGCAGAGAGGGAACAGTCATGGAGGTTCCTGGAGTGTGTGGAAGACAACTTCCTAACACAGCTGGTGAAGGAACCAACTAGGGGAAGTGCCCTACTGGACCTACTGTTTGTTAACAGAGAAGGTCTTGTGGAGGATGTAAAGGTTGGAGGTCGCCTTGGGCACAGTGATCACGAAATGATAGAATTTTCAATTCTTGATCACGTAAGGCGGGGAGCCAGCAGAACTGCCACCTTGGATTTCCGAAGGGCAGACTTTAGCCTGTTTAGGAGCATGGTCGAGAGTGTCCCTTGGGAGGCAGTTTTGAAGAGCAAAGGTGCCCAGGAAGGCTGGGCATACTTCAAGCAGGTGCTCTTAAAAGCGCAGGAGAAGGCCATCCCCTTGTCTCGAAAAACGAGCAGACGGGGAAGACGATCAGCCTGGCTAAATAGAGAACTTTGGCTGGACCTCAGGAAAAAAAGGAAAGTTTACATTCTCTGGAAAAGGAGGTTGGCAACTTATGAGGATTATCAAGATATAACAAAGCTCTGTAGGGGGAAAATGAGAAGGGCCAAAGCTCAATCAGAACTCAGCTTGGCCACTGCAGTCAAAGACAATAAGAAAAGGTTCTTTGAATATATCAATAGAAAAAGGAAGACTAGGGAAAATGTAGGCCCGCTGGTGAACGAGACAGGTGCCCTAGTGGTGGAGGACGCAGAGAAGGCAGAGTTACTGAATGCCTTCTTTTCTTCGGTCTTCACTGCTAAAGCTGTCCCTCATGAATCCCACACTCTGAAGGCAAAGGGGGAGGTCTGGAGAGTGGAAGATTTTCCCTCAGTTGAGGAGGACCGGGTCAGAGACCACTTGGCCAAGCTGGACATTCACAAGTCCATGGGCCCTGATGGCATGCACTCGCGAGTGCTGAGAGAGCTGGCGGATGTTATTGCTAGACCACTCTCCATCGTCTTTGAACGGTCATGGAGAACAGGAGAGGTGCCTGAGGACTGGAGGAAGGCCGACATCACTCCAATCTTCAAAAAAGGCAAGAAGGAGGACCCAGGGAACTACAGACCGGTTAGTCTCACCTCTGTCCCTGGGAAGGTATTGGAGCGACTCATTCTGGATGTCATCTCCAATCACGTTGAGGAACAGGAAGTTATTGGAAGTGGTCAACATGGATTTACCAAGGGTAAATCGTGCTTGACCAATCTGATAGCTTTCTATGATGTTATAACTGGTTGGCTGGATGAGGGGAAAGTCGTGGATGTCATCTACCTTGACTTTAGCAAGGCTTTTGACACTGTCTCCCATGACATCCTCATTAGGAAGCTGAGGAAGTATGGGCTAGATGAGGTGACAGTGAGGTGGATTGAGAGTTGGCTGCGGGACAGGACTCAGAGGGTTGTGATCAGCGGCACAGAGTCTAGTTGGAGGCCTGTAACCAGTGGTGTCCCCCAGGGGTCAATACTTGGTCCAATTTTGTTTAATATATTCATTAATGACCTGGATGAGGGGACAGAGTGTATCCTCAGCAAGTTTGCTGATGATACCAAACTGGGTGGGGTGGCTGACACCCCAGAGGGCTGTGCTGCCATCCAGCGTGACCTGGACAGGCTGGAGAGCTGGGCAGAGAAGAACCTAATGAGGTTCAACAAAACCAAGTGCAAGGTCCTGCACCTGGGGAGGAAGAATGCTAGGCACCAGTACAGGTTAGGGGCTGACCTGCTGGGAGATAGCTTGGAGGAGAAGGATCTGGGGGTTGTGGTAGACAGTAAATTATCCATGGCCCAGCAATGTGCCCTTGTCGCCAAAAAGGCCAATGGAATCCTGGGCTGCATAAGGAAGAGTGTGGCCAGTAGGTCGAGGGAGGTCATTCTCCCCCTCTACTCGGCACTGGTGAGGCCACAACTGGAATACTGTGTCCAGTTTTGGGCTCCCCAGTTCAAGAGGGACAGGGAACTGCTGGAGCGAGTCCAGCGAAGGGCAACTAAGATGATTAAGGGCTTGGAGCACCTCTCTTACGAGGAAAGGCTGAGAGAGCTGGGACTCTTTAGCCTGGAGAAGAGAAGGCTGAGGGGAGACCTTATTATGGCATACAAGTATCTAAAGGGTGGGTTGAAGAAGGATGGAGCCAGGCTCTTTTCATTGGTTCCAAGTGACAGGACGAGGGGCAATGGGCACAAGTTAGAACACAGGAAGTTCCGTTCAAATACACGGAAACAGTTCTTTACGGTGAGGGTGACAGAGCACTGGAACAGGCTGCCCAGGGAGGTTGTGGAGTCCCCTTCCCTGGAGATTTTCAAGACCCGCCTGGATGCAGTCCTGAGTAATGTGCTCTAGGCAATCCTGCTTTAGCACGAGAGTTGGACTAGATGATCTCTAGAGGTCCCTTCCAACTCTGATAATTCTGTGATTCTGTGATTCCTCATAGGAGAAGTGCACCAGCCCTCGAATCATCTTTGTGGCCCTCCTCTGGACCCTGCTCAACCAGGTCCATGTTATTCTTATGCTGGGGGCCCCAGAGCTGGATGCAGTTCTCCAGATGGGGTCTCATGAGAGCAGAGTAGAGGGGCAGAATCACCTCCTTTGACCTGCTGGCCACGCTTCTTTTGATGCAGCCCAGGATACGGTTGGCCTTCTGGGCTGCGATTGCACATTGCTGGCTCATGTTGAGCTTCTCGTCAATGAGCACCCTCAGGTCCTTCTTCTCAGGGCTGCTCTCCAGCCATTCCCCGCCGAGCCTGTATTTGTGCTTGGGATTGCCCTGACCCATGTGCAGGACCTTGCCCTTGGCCTTGTTGAACTTCATGAGGTTTGCACAGGCCCACCTCTCCAGCCTGCCCAGGTTCTTCTGGATGCCATCCCTTCCCTCCAGCGTGTAAACCACTCCACACACGCTTGGTGTCATCAGAAATGAATGAAGAAGAATGACGCTTGGTGTCATCAGAAAACTTGCTCAGCGTGCACTTAGTGCCAACATCCATGTCTCCGACAAAGACGTTAAACAACTCTGGTCGCAATACCAACCCTTGAGGAATGCCACTCGTCACTGGTCTCCACTGGGACATTGAGCCGCTGGTGCTTTAATTTTCACATACCTTGTTAAGAAGACCTACCTACAAGTCCTGATGTTGGGGTTTTTGTTTGATTGTTTGTTTTTTAATATATAATCAATTTTCTGTTCTTCCAACACTTAATTTCCCTGAGAATAATGATTTTATTTCTCCACGATAATTTTCAGAAAAACTATTTTTCCTCATTATTTCTGACAAATCATCTTATCACAAGCCTGTATCTCGGCTTTTGCAGGTAAGTGAAGGAGAACTCTGCAGACTCATAAGTGCCCCTGAGAGGTGAACCATACAGGTGGCAGAATAGTTTGAGTTAGGACCCAATCATTTAAAATCGTCACATTCTCCAGGCATCCTTTTCCCTGAACAAAATTCTTGAACTGAAATTATGTATACACACACACATACATATACACATATACTTCCTTTCTCAGTGGGGACCACACAGAGTATAAAAATACCACAAAAGATTTCCTGTTTAAACACAGCAATTACTTTAATGAGGCTATTGATTGACTGTTATCTGTTGCATTATTTACCTTTCATATCTATATGCTTTTGAGATGCAACCTATACAGAGACAGATGTTGAATTTCAGTACATTTTTTTTCAATATAATTTGAGAGCTATACACTGTGTGCACACATAAGCAAGAATAACGTATCTTAGTCCTAGCTTGAGATATATATTACATGAGAATGCAGTCTAACATGCACCTGGGCAGTTGCAAGTCTTGCTTGCCCCACTAGCCAGTACCTTCATTTTTTTCCCATATAAGGAGGAGAGTATCAAAACCTTCCTCACCATTTTTCAGGGTGTTATTGTGATTCTGATAAGATCTTACAACTTTGAAATGGAATTTATCTGTGCCATTGCTTTTTTTTTTTTTTCCTAGAAGTTTGAAAGATGGTTTATCTCGTTCTATACTGCCTATACCCTTGACACAGCTTCCCATTACTTCCAGCTACTACCCTTAATATACTTTCCCTAGCTGCTTAAAAAACAAAAGCATTAGGTGATCCGTGATGGATATTTACCTTGATAACTCTCCTCTTTTAACCATTTGTCTTTACCAAGAGATTTTCAACAAGTCTGCTTCTTGTATTTTCTCGAACTTCATAATGAGTATATATAACCTTAATTAGATGACATAGTGTTTCCTCCTGTTTCTTCTATCTGTATTTATTAAGCAAACCGTGCTTTCCTGTAACAGTACTAGTGTTCAGTATCACCAAGTCTTGGTGTCACATATATCATAGCTTTATACATGACTAAAGCTTGTAGTTCTTTCTTTTAGCTTTCATACTCCTGACATTTGTGCATACACATACGTTTTCCTCATTGTTCTTCCTCTTGTCTCAGTTATGTCTACAGTAGTTTCCTAGTTCCTCCCTTTCCCACTCCATTTCTGTGTGTAAGAATCTACTTTTTGGTAGATGTTTATCCCCAGTCCTCTCCAAGTCAAATTCAAAGCTTTCCTCCATTTGATTAGAATTTCTGTCTAAATATCCTATCATCCATCTGTGCCAGGTGGACTCACCTCTCCTCTTTCCTTCTTCTGAACCTTTGAACTTAAGTTATAGCATCATAAGACACATGCTTACTGTCTAGAGAAATCAGCAGTCTGAATCCTCAGCAGGCAGAAGTTCCTGCTGGGAAATCCTGAGCTTACTGCTACTTATTGTATAGGAGCTTGAACTGACTCATGGAGACTCCAAGGTTTGGCTTTGAGACCTTCAAATGTGAATAACTGTCTACTGCTTTTACAAAAGATACTTTCCCTTTGAAGACTGTCAAAGGCATCCACCTCTACTAGTAAGCAGAAAGCTTAGAAAGATTGGTTCTGCGTTAACTGACATTTAAGCTCAGGTTAGGTGATCATTTGAAAGGTCTGAGCCCCACCTCATCTTTCAAAAGGCTGATACACACTTAAAAGACTCATAGAAGCACAGGTTTCGTTGCCTGGGGCTAAATGCCCAGGAACTGCTGTTCTGTGTTGAACTTACACCTGTTTTCTTACTTTCTTTATGCCCACATCTTACCCTCTTTATGCCCATATCGAGTTCAAATCACTCTCAGTGTTTGCTTAATTGTCTTTATAATTAAGGAAGACTGACTGGAAACTTGTTGAGTCTATGTGGGAAAGTAGACTTTAAAGGCCAAAGAAAAAAAGGATTTTAATATAGAATGGCAGTTGCCATTTAACACATAACAGAACAAATGCACAATATCAAGGAAGAAATATATATCAGCTTCACAGCTGACAACTGAAACAAAAATAATTGTTTCAATGCATTTAACAAATGAAAAAATTGCAGGGCTCTGGACTGGTAAATTGTGGCAGCTAGCTATTGAGGGAAAATGGTAAATAGCTTCATAGACTCTTGGGAAATAATTTGTTTTAATTGTGTGCAGTCATATTCAAATCAATATCTGAAAAATCCATTGGGATGCAGAGAACTGGAATAAATCAGAATTTCAGAGCAACTCAGATAATAGATTATTGTTTAAGGCTGACAAGAGATAAGACATTTACATTTACATACCTTTTTGGATCTTCTGTTATGAAATTTGCTCGTATTAAACCAGTTTGGTTCACTATAAGGATGAAAAGGCACTTAACATTTAAAACAGGTACCAGGAAAGACTACTATTATTAATGCCTGTGCTTTGTCCAAGTAATCATTATTATTGCCATAGGTAATGGACCATCAGAATTTCATTATACCTCACTCTCTATACCTCAGTCATTGAAATTCCCTACAAAACAGTATTGGCCAGGCAATGATGGGCCTAGGGTAGAATATCACTCACTGACACAGTCAACCTGGAGAAAAGCAATGAGGGTACTGGAAAAATCTTGTACTTTGACAGACGTACCAGTTAGAGATTTGGTAAACACATCCTCACATCATTTTTTGAAGAAGAAATGTGAGTGTAGCTCACTAGCAGCACCAGGAGGAAGAATTTTAGTAGCATGTTTACACTTCACCTCAAGCGTGTAGCAGCCAGAAAGCTCCAATTAAGCAACCTTAATTTTGTGTTGGTGTCCATATGTGTGGTATATGCTTGATGTGCTTTATAAATAAGATATCTGAGGGAGACGACTAAACTTTCCTAATCAACTTGTAGAACATATTCATGAAATATGCTAATCAAGCTTCTTATTAAGGAATTTATTCAGGTAATGGTATAATATTTTGCATGGGCCACTCGACTTATCCTATCAAAAGTTTCACAAAACTGAAAGTGTTATTTGTGAAATATTTTCCTGAGATTTATTTTTTGGTATTTTACCCACTTTACATAGGCATGACTGAGAATTGAATTTGTCATGAAAGATGTGCTTGGCAATCACAATTTTGTGCCCTGATTTCATAGACAAGTTACTTGTGCTATCTACACTTTAGATCTCTATCTCCCGGATAGGGACAAGGAAATATGTCCTGTCATGTAAGCCTTCTAGGCTTAATTAAATGTTTATAAAGTAACTTACAATTAACAGGTGTCATTAAAGCAAAACAGAAGATGAGGGAATGAAACATAGCGCATTGGGTTTTCAACAAGGAGGAACAATGTTCTGACTTGATAAAATGCCTCAATAAATATTATGAGAAAGAGGATCTGTTTGTAGATGGACAAATGTTGTCAGACATTCTAGCTAATTTCAGTCCCCATTATAATTTCACTCACATATATTTGATTTAGTTATTCTTATGTATACAACACCTGCCTGGTTAGGAAGCAAAAATAACGGGGGAGGTGAAGGACAAGTAAAGGGCTTTTATCCCGTTATGTGAAGTTTCACCTACCACAAGGCTGCTTTTGCCCTGGCAGAGCAATGTAGAGGGTGTTTGGTGTAGTAGTAGGACCTTGGTGAATAAAAATCAGCTGAGAACTGCTTAAATAGGAATGCTTTGCCTAGCAAGAGAAAGACTGAAGAGAGTTAGGTAGTTTGCTCCAGCTGTCTTCAGATTGGCGTGCTAGACCTTCCTGATATCACATCTGTGAAGAACTCCCCATCATGTGAACATGTTGCCCAGAAGCCCTTGCCTACTTTGAACATTAGGGGGTCAGGCTAATGAAAGCCTTATGCTAATGGGTGGGAGATAGATGGAAAAGACTGTGAATGCTAAAACATGTTCTAGTACTCTTAAATTATAGAAAACAAAAATGGGGTGGGGAGGCTTATGTATATGTTTACCCTTTTAAAATTTATTTTTAATGTGTCTACCATGAGAGCAACTGCTTGCATAACTTCGCAAACCCACGTCCCAGCTTGCTGGCAGTTCTTTATCAGAGATGAGCTACTTTCTCAAGTTTCTATCTACCAAATCAGTGTACCACCAATTAAAAAATACACAAAAATTATACATATAAATTCCAAGCACACCATTTGCCATTCAGCTGGAACTGAAACAATGGCATGATAATAAAAAGACATTTCATTATAAACAGGGAAGCATCTGAAGTCTCCCTAGACTGTCAAGTGATGAGTGCAGTATCATGAATGCCAAAGCTTTTCTGCTGCTGATTTCATTACTTGTCTTCACTAGGGTATTATCAGCCCAAATGAAGATCAGGCCCTAAATTCACAGAATCCCAAAAGCCCCTTCAAAATATTTTCGTACTGTCTTACTTACTTCAGCAAAGTAACCTTTTACAGGACTGGTGCGAGGTGTTTAAGGGCAACTGCATGTCAAAATACCTTTTAAAAACCTGCCCTTTATTGCTTCCTAATTTTTAGTGAATAAATACCTTTTAGACTAATTTTGTGACACAGTTAGGAATGTTGCTTTCTGAGGTTTTCTTTTTGTTTGGATTTTTTTTTAAATTCGAAGTAGCAGTGACAAATCATAAGGAGAAATATGGGTCCAAAAGATAGCTGAACATCCTATTAGTCTCAAGAGACTAATTACAAAATCTTTATCCTTGTTGCCTGTTAAATGAAAGTATACTAATTTACATATCAATACCTTAGTGTTTTCAGAGATATTTTTCTAAAGCTTTATTTTTTTCCCTATTATAACATGGCTCTATTTTCTCTTTTTGACATTTAGTTACTTTTAGTATTTTAATAAAATAAACATAGGCGTCACATTCCACTTTGTTCAGAGTGAGTCTCTCAGCTGGTCAGGTATTATTCAGCATATACCCGAGTCTTTAAGTTTTACCGTTATTCATTAAACGGATCGTTTGAAGAAGGGTCTTTTGACCTCCCTCCTTTGCACAATTCAAAATCCACTGCAAGTACAGCTTTCCATAAAAACCGAATACACGCACATTTCTTCATTATCATTTAAAAGGGCATAGATCTCTCATTTTACACCTAGATGAACCTTTTACGGCATGCACATTTAAAAAATGTGCTTATATTTATTTTTTAACTGTTCACATCACCACTGTGGGAACATGAAACTCTGGCTATCAATGTTGTATATGTCACAGTAATTAATCCCTGGTCTTTCACAGCTTCTTGCACTGCTAGTTTTCTGAAACATTCATTTTGTCTCTGGGTTCCCCATTGTGAGTATTTATCTGTCAGGGTGTTTGCACCGTGACCATCATTATTATGGTATCTCAGCACCTGCATCCCACATTGGGCTACAAGCCACAGGTCAAACGTTGTAACTCATCCTTTAAAAGAGCACGAGGGAGTAATGTTTTCATATGAAAGCAAGAGCAAAATATGCATTCCTTTTAAATGATTTTTATTTTTGATTACGGAAACTAAGCAGCAAGGAAAGAAGACAAAACACGTGGAATTTGATCTGTGAATAAATGAGTACCACCTGTCTCTTGTGCTGTAATTTCAGCACCTTTCAAGAACTCTAGATTCTATCTATGGCTCATGTTCCCTCCCCTTAATTCTGTTAACGTGCAGTACTTTTTCTCAGAGCTGTAGATAAGCTTTTTGGACCACAGGTGCATTATTATAGTGTAAGAAAACCTTAGAAATCATAGGAGGTTTGAAAAGGTCACTGGATTATATTTGGTGTCACCATTATTGATTTTATCTTGTTAATTGAAAGTGTTGTGAAAAAAAAAAAAAAATACCTACTGGAAGAAAATTACCTGTGCGAGCCAAGTCCTTTAGTGCTGCTTTAATGGACCTGTGCCATACCCAGTGACTGTCATACTGTTCCCCCGGTGACTGAGGGGGGGATATCTGCTGCCTTGCATTTCCCTGCTGGCAACTCTCTGTGCAGTATCACGGCCTTTCTCGTGCACCGTTGCGCCGCTTGTCAGGTACAGGTATCCCCTGGGTAGCACTGGCTGCTCTCTATGAGTAACGTTGAACACAGCTGTGCAAAAATGTTTTGGGGGCTGCTGTGTGCTGAAGACTGGACTGATCAGCCCTTTTGCATTCAATAAAGATCATGTAACTCTTCCAGGTGATGCCAACCAAAACACCAGGGTACAGCAAGGTTGCACAAATGCTTAACCAGGTGGACCTGCTTTCCGTGACAGTCAAGAAAGCAGGTCTGAGAAGTGTAAATACAAGACAGAGGAGCACACTGAAGTACACTGAGGACTCTCAGAGCAATAAGCAAAGAAGGTGTACTCCCTTGGTCTGCCTGTGTTCAGAGGTGGAGAACTCTGCACATGACAGATATCAGGCTTCATGACCTGTTTTTCTTTCTAAGGAAGAGAAGACTACTGACCCCATATTCTCACTAATCGAATGGTTGAAGAAAGGATAGCAGTGTTTCAGGGGCTATTTAGAAAGGAACAAGTGAGCATGCTGTTGCCTCACTTGAATATCTACATTATATCCATTGTGAAACCAAAACTAACATATAAATCCCTTTAGAATATGTTTGTTTGCTTTTTCCACGAAGCAAGAGCGGGGGCTCGGGAACAACGAGTTCCTTTATAGAGCTTTGACAAACAAAATTATTGAAGTTAAATGGGGAAAAAAACAGCTTCTGAAAAAGAATACTATATTATACCTTCTTATTCATGTAGGATCACTCATGCTTTTCCCAACTTGGCTAATAAATGCATAAAAATAAATAAGTCCTTTAGTGTTCAGGTTTGCTAGAGATTTGTTCAAATGTTGCTTTCAACTCATGAGCAATTTCAAGGCTGTAATGGAAAAGCTGAATCAGCTGTGAAATGTAACTTTTGACTTAATTATATTAATTGACATACCTATGTATAATTTTTTTGAGTATTTGGTATAATTGCCTCAAATGACATTTAATTTGTCACTTGAAGTACAATAATTAGAAACAGTTCATGAAAGAAAGTCATTGCAACTTCAAATGAAGTATTTCAAAGGTATAATTATTTTGAATGTTATAATACTGAATAGCTACAGTCACAGGGCTGGGGAGCCGACACTGCCAATGTTAAAGTCTATGGACCCGTGGGTCTCCTTCGCTGCGCAGGCCACGTGCTCACTTATTTGCAAGATTTGGGGGAATAGCACTATGTGAAAAGGAGAAACCACTTACTAGCTTCTCCTCCCCGCAGGCTAGAGACAAGCCTTCTGTGCAGAAATGTTTGTCATCCAAATCTCATTAGAAATCAATGGAAAACATTCCATCAAACTCAGTGGGAGCTGAATTGATCCACAAGTATATTTTTGGCTCCGCTGGAGATGCTTGAGAGGCCTGTAGCTGGCTGATGGAGAAGCTGCCTGATGTGAATAGTCCCCAGCTGAAATACTCCCGTGCGGTGCTGGGGTTGCTCCCACGGCTCTGCACAGCACCGGCGCCTGCTCCCTGGGGAAAGCCTCCCTCCCCACCTCACCTCGGAAAGAGGCAGGAATGCGTGACAGAGGGAAGAAATTAGCAGCAGCCTTAATAATGTTAACTGGCAAGAACAGTGACATAGCTAGGCAGGTATTGCCCAACATTGCACAATATCTCTCACATGAAAATAAATAAATCAAAACCGCAGTAAATTAAAGCAAGAAAAGGGAAGGTGCATTTCCTCTACCACTCCAGCCAAAAGGGCATGCAACCGTTCAAAAGCTGGAGACCCCGCTCATTTGCAAGAAAGGCGACGGTAGCCCATGTCATACAGACAGGAACCAGTTCCCTGGGCACTGGCAGGGAACTGTCTTCTTAAAACACTTGGGCCAGATCTCTGAGTGGATCCTGTCCCTTGGAAATCTGAGCAAGGTGTGACTTTCTCAGCTTCCCTGCCTCAAGTGCCAAGAAGCTCAGGTGCTGAAAAGTGGTGGGAAGACCAAGGTGCAGTGCCGTGGGTCCTCATTCTTCCTGAGCTCCTAAAGAACCTGTACCCGTATGCACTGCAGTGAATGTCGATGGCCTGGCTGGATGAAGTGAGGGATTTCAGTGTTGGGAACAGACAAACGATTCCAAGTCTATTTAGTTGCTGAGCACAGCTGTTTTGTGAAGTTTATGCTTTAACCCTGGGTACTAGAGAGATCTCTTAAAAAAAAATAATAAGGGGTAGACGTGTTTTAACATTATCAATCTGAATGTTGGCCTAAAAGCTTTAAAGAAACTCCTAGCATTGAAATCATACCTAGAGACTTAAATAACCTGAGTATGCCTAGGATGGATTTTAAAACTGTATGCCCACCTTCAGAGAGGGATCTTCCTTTGGATGAAAAACCAAGTCAGAAGCTGTGCTGCAGGCAGGAGAGTTAAGTTTCAGGAGCCGTAAAACACAGTCTGTGGTCTTTCCCTAGTAGTTCCATTTAAAGTTACCCATTTTCTCTGTCACTTAGCCATTGCCTTCCTCAGTTCTTTACAATCCGTGGTATTGGCACAGGGAAGGAGGAATGAAAGGGTTATCCGGAGCTCCTCTTACTAATGCTGCGCTCAAAAGGAGTGTGTTAGTTCCCTCACCTCTTGTCAGCTCTGGCTATGGCCACTGATACCTCATTAGATCCATACCAGGTCCAGACTGACATGTAAATACAGTTCTGTGACCACCACCACCCCCCCCCAATATGTTTTATTTCCTTCAATGAATTTGTAATAAGAATCTAGGCTAATGCTATATGCCACATGCAGTCTGTTACATACCTTTGGCATAGTAAATATTTGACAATAATATTTTGGTTTTGGCATCCACACCAAACTTTCCCTATTAATCTTGGTTCCAGAGGAACAGGCTCCTGCTGGGGGAGGAAGGGGTGACAGCAACAAAAAATTTTGGGAGCTTTTTTCTCGTGAATAGCCTAGTAATCTCTGAAAATCCTAGTAATCGAGCCTTCATCAGAAGTGCTCACATAAAAGCGAGCATTGGTCTGGAAATGCAAAGTGCAGTTCAGTTATAGCTAAGGGCCAAAGTAACCAGGCAAGCTCAGATTTACATCACTGCGTTGCGCCAACAGCACAGCTGCATCAAATTACTGTCTTCAAAACAGGAAGGACTGGAAGCTTGATTACAAGTGCTACAGAGACGACGAAACACAATCTCATCTGTACATTGTGTATGAGATCTCTTTTTCCCCTCGGAGGAATGATTAGTAGAAGGAACTAGTCCACGTAGGAGTGGTCCTACTCTTCTGCAAACAGGTCTGGCTGTTCCTTTGTCAATCCGAATGTGCAAAACAAACTGCTTTTCAGAAAATGGTGAACTGAAGGCAAAACAGTTTTATTTTTGTCCATGAAGCGTGTCACTCAGCTTTCAGATAACAAATGGTAATAACCTAGACACAGTGCTTAAGGGTTTTGTCCCTCCAGCATCTGACCTGCCTGAGCTGATTCCCGCATTTGCATGTTGATGCAATAATTTTAATTGGTCCTTGTGCAGGTGGATGTCCTGGCCAGTAGGACAGCAGGTTCAGGGCCTTTGTGTTTTTCTTTTCTAATAAATTAAACCTCTACCTGAACCCTCACATCCAATTAATTTTCCTTTTTAAGAGTGTATCCCAAAGGACTTTCAAAGGTACTGAGCCAATTTTGACTTAGCTATATTAGCTTAAATGCAAAATATTACACCGGCACAACCAAACTGATTTTGGCCAGTTGAATCTGACTTCATTTTTATAGCCATTGTTTGTTTGGGTTGTTATTATATTTTTGTTGGACTTTTGAGTAGTTGCCTAAGGTTTCATTGTTTGTGCAGCATCCGAGCTTGAATAAGAATGGAAGGCTAAAAATGAACTTCAGAAAATTAAAAAAAAAAAAAATCATAGAAACACATTAAAACCGAGAATCTCAGAAATGTTTTTCCCCTTGTATATTTACCAGATATATGACCATTTCAAATGTGTGTGTTTGATTCCTTCTTTCCTTCCTTCCTTCCTTCCTTCCTTCTTTTCTTCCTTCCTTCCTTCCTGCCTTCCTTCTTCCCTTTCTCCCTTTCTTTCATTTCTTGTCTTCCTTCCTCTGAAACTGGGCAAGCAGTTTGTACCACGCAGCTTCCTTTGCCATACAGGGGTTGTGCGACTTGAGTAACCACTTGCACCTTTCTACTGAATCGATTTAAGTCTGCTGATTTTCTTCCTGCGTTTCTACTTCTCTTTTAGCCATGCGTCCCTCATGACCTAGCGATGATACTATACAATAGGAATCATCATCTGCTGCTGGTATACCTGTGTTTCTGAGTTAACTGTTTTACAAGATTAGGTGGGATATAGCAAGGATGAGATGTTAGAGGCAAGCTATAGAGCTTTGCTGCCTGTCACAGTCACTACTGCAAAGCCTGCCAGAGAAGGATGCGACATCAGTTATGGGAGAGGCCCACACTGCTCCAGCTAGATCATGACTAAACACAAAAAGTAAGACTAAGCCAGCTCGGGTATCTCCAGTTTTGTGATTGGAATGGCAATATAAGTGAAATGCCATGGCTGAGCACCATGACTAGAGCCTCATTTAATTTGGTGTTGATCTTAAAGGCTGTGATATTTGCTCTTATATGGGTGCCTGCATGCAGAAAATCATAGAATCATAGAATGGTTTAGGTTGGAAAGGACCTCGAAGATCATCGAGTTCCAACCCCCCTGCCATAGGCAGGGACACCTCCCACTAGACCAGGTTGCCCAAGGCCATGTCCAGCCTGGCCTTGAACACCTCCAGGGATGGGGCTTCAACAACCTCTCTGGGCAACCTGTTCCAGTGCCTCACCACCCTCAAAGGGAAAAATTTCTTCCTAATGTTTAATCTGAACCTGCCCGCTGGTGAATGAGACAGGTGCCCTAGTGGTGGAAGACACAGAGAAGGCAGAGTTACTGAATGCCTTCTTTTCTTTGGTCTTCACTGCTAAAGCTGTCCCTCATGAATCCCATACTCTGAAGGCAAAGGGGAAGGTCTGGAGAGAGGAAGATTTTCCCTCAGTTGAGGAGGAACGTGTCAGAGACCACTTGGCCAAGCTGGACATTCACAAGTCCATGGGCCCTGATGGCATGCACCCGCGAGTGCTGAGAGAGCTGGCGGATGTTATTGCTAGACCACTCTCCATCGTCTTTGAACGGTCATGGAGAACAGGAGAGGTGCCTGAGGACTGGAGGAAGGCTGACATTACTCCGATCTTCAAAAAAGGCAAGAAGGAGGACCCAGGGAACTACAGACCGGTTAGTTTCAGCTCTGTCCCTGGGAAGGTAATGGAGCGACTCATTCTGGATGTCATCTCCAAACACGTTGAGGAACAGGAAGTTATTGGAAGTGGTCAACATGGATTTACCAAGGGTAAATCGTGCTTGACCAATCTGATAGCTTTCTATGATGTTATAACTGGGTGGCTGGATGAGGGGAAAGTCGTGGATGTCATCTACCTTGACTTTAGCAAGGCTTTTGACACTGTCTCCCATGACATCTTCATTAGGAAGCTGAGGAAGTATGGGCTAGATGAGGTTAGATGAGGTGACAGTGAGGTGGATTGAGATTTGGCTGCAGGACAGAACTCAGAGGGTTATGATCAGCAGCACAGAGTCTAGTTGGAGGCCTGTAACCAGTGGTGTCCCCCAGGGGTCAATACTCAGTCCAATTTTGTTTAATATATTCATTAATGACCTGGATGAGGGGACAGAGTGTATCCTCAGCAAGTTTGCTGATGATCCCACACTGGGTGGGGTGGCTGACACCCCAGAGGGCCGTGCTGCCATCCAGCGTGACCTGGACAGGCTGGAGAGCTGGGCAGAGAAGAACCTAATGAGGTTCAACAAAAGCAAGTGCAAGGTCCTGCACCTGGGGAGGAAGAATGCTAGGCACCAGTATAGGTTAGGGGCAGACCTGCTGGGAAGTAGCTCTGAAGAGAAGGATCTGGGGGTCGTGGTAGACAGTAAATTATCCATGGCCCAGCAATGTGCCCTTGTTGCCAAAAAGGCCAATGGAATCCTGGGCTGCATAGGGAAGAGTGTGGCCGGTAGGTCGAGGGAGGTCAATCTCCCCCTCTACTCTGCACTGGTGAGGCCACAACTGGAATACTGTGTCCAGTTTTGGGCTCCCCAGTTCAAGAGGGACAGGGAACTGCTGGAGCGAGTCCAGCGAAGGGCAACTAAGATGATTAAGGGCTTGGAGCATCTGCCTTATGAGGAAAGGCTGAGAGAGCTGGGACTCTTTAGCCTGGAGAAGAGAAGGCTGAGGGGAGACCTTATTATGGCGTACAAGTATCTAAAGGGTGGGTTGAAGGAGGATGGAGCCAGGCTCTTTTCAATGGTTCCAAGTAACAGGACGAGGGGTAACGGGCACAAGTTAGAACACAGGAAGTTCCGTTCAAATACACGGAAAAACTTCTTTCCGGTGAGGGTGCCAGAGCACTGGCACAGGCTGCCCAGGGAGGTTGTGGAGTCCCCTTCTCTGGAGATTTTCAAGACCCACCTGGATGCAGTCCTGAGTAATGTGCTCTGGGCAATCCTGCTTTGGCAGGGGAGTTGGACTAGATGATCTCTAGAGGTCCCTTCCAACTCTGAAAATTCTGTGATTCTGTGATTCTAGTTTAAAGCCATTCCCCCTCGTCCTATCACTACATGCCCTAGTAAAATGTCCTTCCCAGCTCTCCTGTAGGCCCCCTTTAGGTACTGGAAGGCTACAACAAGATCTCCCCGGAGCCTTCTCTTCTCCAGGCGGAACAGCCCCAACTCTTTCAGCCTCTCCTCATAGGAGAGGTGCTCCAGCCCTCAGATCATCCTTGTGGCTCTCCTCTGGACGCTCTCCAACAGGTCCATGTCCTTCTTCTGTTGGGGACTCCAGAGCTGGATGCAGTACTCCAGGTGGGGTCTCACAAGAGTGGAGTAGAGGGACTTCATGTCCATGAATGATTAAATAAAATGAATATTTAAATTAACTGACTTTTTAACACTTCAGGTTGCATGTATTTTGCTACCATTTAACAATCTCATTCTCCTTTGTTTGTTTGTTTGTTTGTTTTTAATCCAGTTCCTTTTACTAGGTTCTGATAATATTTCTCCAACAATTTGCCAAGGCAAAACAGTTTATTGCTGTGAGTTGGCTATACTCAGCTAAGGTCTGCACAGTACACTACTGAACTTCATGCACTATAAGACTTTTAGAGTGGAAATTTACTGTGGTATCTCACCTTGAGGAGAGAACCAAAACAAACTTACTAGAACAGTACTTTAAAGACTGAACTTTAAAGGGAGGGGAGAGAAATAAACCTCCTACCACTCCTTCTCCTAAATGGTCGGGATCATGTGAAAATCAATAGCCTGACCTCTTTCTTCCTTTTTTTTCGTAACAGCGTAAAATGTCCAGCTGTAACTTTGTGCGATTGCTTTTAACCAGAAACTGTTGCAGTGAGAGCCAGCATGGATGTGATGTGACGGGGTCCGTGGCCAGATCCCATCCCAGAAGGTGGTGGGCTGCCGCCCACGCTGCTGGTGGAGCAGCTCTGGACCGCACAGCTGCACTCAGTGCAGGATTTCTGAGGCCACCGGCTCCCTTCTGCTCTCTCAGCACGCTTATCCACTTGCACACTTCTTGCTTACCTGAAACCTGGGCAGATGTAGCCGGAGCTCCCTTGCTGCCTCCACAGAGCAACTCTGAGCAAGGGAAACGCGATCTGTGAGGTGGAATTTCCTGACTGCTGCACAGCCTTGCTTTATGCATAGGTTTTAATGTAATGCTGAATAAAATTTCCTAAAGCCTTCATTTTCTGATCTCTTCTTCAAAAGTTGTATATATAAGAAGAAACCCAAGACGCCCAAGAAATCCAGCTCCATGTTTTGGAGCTCCTCTGTATTACGATAAGTACCAGTAGTCTATGCAAAAAAAAAAACAAACCATGGAGCTTCAAGCTTTACAAAGTCTGGAGGGCTTATCAAAGAACAGATCGCAACTGGCCCAGCTATGGAGTTAGAGGAAATGTGCTGTCCTGACAAGAGCTGTTGAAATGTGGGGTAAGAACCAGAGGCTTAGCACTTGGGTAAGGAAACTGCAGAGGCCAGGAGCAGCCTGGCCAACTGAGAAGACCTAGAATCATCTTGCCAGATGAGAGAGGGACTGTACTGCATTGGCATGTCCCTGGGTGGAAAAAAAGGTTTTCCTGAGCTTGGATGATCTTGAACAGGGTTATTCATTCATGGCTGAGTGTGTACGGCTGCACCGGTAGAATTGCCAGCAACATTTTTTAAACCAATTTGCTTAATAAATAATTCACTGACATTGAAACTATCCTCAAGAACATAGCAATAGTGGTGTAAGTCATCAGTAGATGTGTGCCAGGTTTAGGATAGTATTTCTGGATGAAATTTTAGGAAGTGAGACTCCTGAATATGATTAACTGGGTAAAGAGCATTTCCTGAGATATATAAGAACACGATTGCTGAATCCAAAGGGAAATATGAATTTGGGCTCCTATGTCCTAGAAAATACTTTACTCATTGGAGTATTTGCCAGTGTGGGAACTCCTCCTTCAAGGAAAAAATGTGCAAAACTGTTTTTTGGTCCAGTCTAAACTGGGACATTTAAAAAAAAAAAAAATGAAAATTTGGGATGGGTAGGGAGTTGTTTTTCTACTCAGTTCCTCTGTTTATAGATATCACTGATACTATCCCAGTGCATCCTATGGAGGCTGCAGGTGAAAAGCATCCTTCTACCATACTTACTAAATAAAGAGAAGGAATTTTTCAGACTTTATGTTTTAGAAAAGGCATAAGGGCTGTTTCCTTATTCCACTCTTCCACCTAGAAGACATTAAGGTCTAAAGCAGTATATCTGGGCAGAGCACCATGGCTCAGTCCAGCGAGTACCTTCTTGATATGCTCCAAACTCTGCACAAGGCTGGAAGAAGTACTTGAATCACTCTGTAGCTTATAGAATACCCAAGTGCTTTGTTTTTCATTGAAAGGCTGATAGGGTCTTTCGATCAAATAAACACTTGTGCAAGAAAGAAACTGGAAAGCTGCTATTTAAGAGGAAAATGACTGGCTTATAAAGGGTTCTATTGGACCTTATGTTACTGTTGCTCTGTGTGTTGTTTTTTTTTTAAAGGAAAGGTAAAATAAAATTTTACACATATTTTTAGCTGCTCCCATGAATTAATGTCCAAGTGTAAGACCAAGGTGTTAACAGCCACAAAACAGACGATCTGTTCGCACCTTCGGGAAGCTGATGTGCGCTATGGTACCTTCATAAGAACAATAACAAAAGCGTGGGTTTGGGTTTTTTAAATACTTTTAGTCAGAAACTGAAACGAGTGAGCATTTAAAAGAAAACCACTGAGCAGAATAGCAAACTAACTTTCCTCCTAGGGCAACAGAAACATGGCCACTTTAATAAGAGGCAAACATAAACCCCTTATTATGTTCACTCATGTCTATATATTGTTTCTGAATGCCAAAAATTACTTAGAAACTGTTTCCTGAAGTAAAAAAAAAATAACAACAGAAGCATCATTCTTGTTTCTGCTAAATGCAGCAGCTGCTGACATGCTATTGGCACTTACTTATATTTATGTTGAGTTCTGTTGATAGCAGTGAGGAAAAGGATGTATTTTCAAATAGTAAGGAAGGATATGTTAGTGCTACTGTTGTTTATGAGTCGCGCAGACAGCGGTTAGTGGAAGTAGTGTGTGCTCGGCCTTGGCTTGTTATTGCCACTGGGAGGCTGCGGTATAGCTGTGTGTTGGGAGAAGGATTACCCCAAACCATAATGGATCCCTGGTGGAAAGTCGGACATTGTGTAAGGAATGAGAATCTGGCTCCAAATATGTAACAGAGAGAAGTTAGATCATAAACAGCATATAACCAGTGCAAACATTAGAAGTGCAAGAATAAAAAAAAAAAAAAAAAAAAAAGACTATTCAGTTTGTACAAAGCTGAGCTTAATAATAAAAGTAATAAAATAGTGTTCTTTATTAGATCATCTTATACACTGGTTATTCAGAGGATTTACTTGTTTGTTCTCTGGTTCTTTCCTCTTGAGGTTTGGTTTGCTTAGATTAACTCTTTACAACAGGGATTATGGGGTTTGCTGCCCCAGAATCTGGATTCCATGGGGGTGAAAGAAGAGGCACACTGAAATTTCCCCATCAGACCTGGGACCATTGTTCACATTGGTCACTTCCTATCACTACCGCTTCTGCCTTCGAAACAGGCGTTCCTCTAAATCATGCCTTTGGATAAGGCAGAAAAAAGAGAGGGAGAAATAAAAGTGCTGTTTTGCAAAGGAGCTCTGGAGCTGGGAGTATCGCTGTGCTGTTGTGTTCCCCAGGGAGCCGCTGTGGACCCGAGCCATGCCGTGAAGCCACCAGCCTCCACCGCTGCGCAAGGATTGCTCACTTCCAAACCATTAGGAACTGTTTTTTCCTCATCTTATTTCCTTTGTAAATTAAATTGCAATTGTGGCTTACAGATGGATGGCATCACTTACATTTGCCTGCTTACATACATTGCTATCTGTTGCTTCAGCTATAAGGCTGCAGTCGGGCAGCAGGCAGGAAAGCTGCCTTCCTGCTGTGGCCTGGATGCTTATTCTGGGCTAGGTGAGACCTCTGCAGTAGGGACTTGGTAACCAAATGCATCTGAACCCACTCAGAAGGGAGAAGCCTGCAGCAATGGCGAATGTCTCTGTCCTTGTACCTGCCTGCAGCTCTCTTCCTGAGAAGAGCAGGGAGCAATGTCTACACTACAAAGGTGACAGAGCGATCCCATTTCTCTGGACCAGGAAGGGACTGGGTATTTTATTGCAACTTTGGAAACTATAGGAAATTGATGGATGAAGACAAGAGAAGGAGCTCTCCTCCAGGTAGCCAGAGAGGACACTTATTTTCGGTCTTGTAATTTCTTTTGCTTCATGCAGATGACTTTCCCATGTTTCAAGGGTTGTTTGTGGTCTCATAAAACATATCTGTAGTAACTGGATGTCCTTTTGGGTGCTTTCTTGAGGACAAATCTTCTGGAAAGTCCAGCTGGAGCACCCACCACAACATCACAAATGCAGGGACCACTTCCAGCAGGTCAGCTCTCTAAAGGAAGACATCATCTGTTAGCCAGATGTAGGACCTGTAATGAAGCAGTACGCTCTATTTTTTTTCTCTCTCTAGCATCAACAAACCTTCTCTGAAGTCCCTTTAAACGTAGTTGTAGACCACTTCGGAGTAGATTAACACACAACCACAAGGTCAGATGATTGTAAGAATCTGCTGTTCATCTGGAGAAAGCTCATGGGGAAAAGATCTGAGGGAAGGGAGCTGTTAGATGTGAGCTGATATTTCTCTTACTTAATAAAACTGTGCCTTGAAAAAGTGGGAAGTAACTACTAGAAACAGGAAGATCTGGTGAGGAAGGAAATCACCTGGCCCTTGGGAGAGATAGCAGTTGGTTTATGCATTGTGTTTTATTTTGGACTTTGTTGATTCAACTGCTTGTAGCGTTTGGATAAAAGACCTTGAAAGGAATCGAGCAGCGATGTTTAACCTTCCCAGAGAGATTTAGAGAAGGCAGCAATCTGCAGAGACTATTCCTGCAGTAGCGGGACCGTGTTACCCTTCAGAAACTGAACATGCCCAGAAAGAACTGAAAACTGTGACCTGGTGGGATCAATAGAAAATAAGGTCACAGCTGAATAAAGTTCTCAAAAGTTTCCAGTTCTTACTTGCTCAAACCTCTCTCTTGCCTGAGGCCAACTCCATCAGCATTTTCTCGGGATGGTGAAGCTATAAGCAGCATACTGTAAGACAGTTCTGCTGTGATTAGATGTAAGGAAATACAGGGCTGTTGGTTGTCAAGGCACTGCCGGTATTTTAATTTGAAGTGTCACTCAGTCTCCTTGAGTTGCTTTGCATTGATATTGAATAAAACAGGAGAGGAATGAGTTTTGAGAACACAGAGGAATCACCCAGTGGGCTGGAAGAAGTGAGATCCCAGGAGGGTAGGACCCTTCTGAGGTTTGTCCATGTGCGATGTCCCTCCAACCCTCACCTCCCTAAAACTCTCCTTGTTGCACCAAAGCAATTGTCGGTGCAAGGGCTGTCACAGTTTTATTCCCAATGAATCACATAAAAACTGATTTAATGAAGTGTCCCTTGATCTTATGTGTATTACCAAGGCAGGTTTTTTTCTGCTTGCCTGGGGCCTTCTGAAAAGGCTCAATTGCTTTTTCACCTGAGTCCTTTTCTAGCTTATTCTCCTAGTATTGGTTCCTAATGAACCTGTGACATTTATTCCCATATCTTTCTGCCCTCCCACCCCAAACTTCCTCTCTTTCCTGAGGTAAAATTTTATCATTTTCTTTACTTGGTACAAGAAAAAAAAAAAAAAAACACAAAAAACAAACACAAAAAAAACCCAGAAATACTTAATGCTTCCCAGAGCTAGCAGGTTCTTTTAATTCTTTCTATTATGACAATATGACAGATTCTTGCACTTCCCTGGCTCCCAGTGGAAATACAAGGCTCTGAGGAGACAGAAAGAGGGGTATAAAGACAGAAGGCATTTACTCTTAGCAATGATTTTTCTAATGAGAGTTTTTAGTGGTGACATTAACAAACTGTTCTTTTGAAGAATTTCCTGGGGGCTTCAATGTCACTACATGCAGCATCAGCTAGGTGACAAGCTCTCACTGCCACCCCAGTCACTGCAGAGACGGCATCCTCAGCAGGAGCGGGTCTGCACTCTCATTTTTGGCAGATTGATGGTGAATACCGAGTGAAGCGAGCAGCAGAGCAGCTTTCTTCTAGGTGTTTCTTTCTAAGAATTTACATCTTTTACTCATTATTTTTGGCGCAGGGGACATTAGAAAAGAAAGCAAAAAAAAAAAAAAAACAGCCTCGTATTGAGGGATTTAAACATTTTTGCAAAGCTTAATTAAATTTCTAAATCTGCACTTTAGACAGTGAAGCATTGCAGTAGGTAAGATGAAGCATAGAGAAGTCAAGGGACTAATCCAAGGTCAGTGACAGAGTCACGAGTAGCCCCTAGGGGGTTCACTCCACTCCTCTGCTGGTGTAAATCATTGACAGTAATTCCGGTCTGGCCAGCAGGTTTCCCCCAGTCTGCGACCGGTGGGAGCAGAGAACTTGCTTTGAATCCGAGCCATCTTTGTCTGGCCAGCAGACAGCCTTTAGCTCCAGATGATAATTGTTTTATGTATTTAATTATGTTATCATAGCCCTTTGTTATCACAACAACTAGGATAGTGCCGATTTGGTTGAGAAAAGACAAAGACAAGTGAGAAAAGATAAAGACAAGCAAGAAAAGTTAAGGCAGAAAAAGAATCCTCAGATGTGGAAGTGGGCCAACAGGATGTCAATCTATCTGTCTGAAACCTCTTTCTAGGAGCCACATCAGGGAAACAAATGTTTAAATAAAGAGATGCCAGATTCAGATACTTGGAAAAACTGTTTGTAGAAACCAAGCGCCCAGTGAGTTTGTCAGCAATCCTCTCGCAACAGTTTGTTGTAAGTCCATTAACAAAACCAACAAAACAGTCTGCATCCTTACGCAGATGCATAGATCTGGTGCAGATCCACTGTGGGAGGAACCCTTCAAACAATGTCCCAGCTTGCTCAGGGGACTGGGGCCCAGGCACCCACTGGAGTCCTGCAGGAGACGGTATCATGGTTACCCCTTGGTGTGTGGATTTAGGGACCTGCCTGTCATTTGAATTGCGGCATGGTTTTTTTTTTTTTTTTGAAAAAGCTTCCAAGTTCTGTTTTGCTTTCTACCCCAGTTGTACAATCTTGAAAGTATCAGACCTTCGGAGTCTGAGAAACTCATTTTCCATCTAGCTTTGCTCATGATGCTTATCATGAGCCATAGATTAACAAGTGATTAAAATTGCACTACAGCAAGTATGTAAGTGTAAATCTGAATGATGCATGATTACTCTGAGACAGCAGACATGTACAAATAATTGGCCTGTAAAGTTCATTAGTCAGTTTTATTACAAATAGTGCATTTGCATGATGTTTGTAAATTTATGCACCAGTGGGCATAAGTGATGACAGCATTCCACTGATTAGGCAAAGCAATTACAAAAAGCACATCCGCTATTCGAAATACCAATGCAAAACACTTGTTTTAATAATTGGTCATAGCTTTTTAGTCCTGGGAGCAAGAGCTGATAAACTCTTTAGTTACAGCAAGTGGCACGCACAGGCAAAATGTCCCACCACGCTGAACAATTGCTTCCAAATGGTTTTCACCGTTGATTCACCCCCACTCTCAGTATGTCTGAATTAGAAGTAGAAAGCTTTTGAATTAGATGCCGTTAAATTTACCTTTTCCTTCGGATGCTGAAGTGCCTCTCTGTGACTGTCACAGAGGATTTAGCTATAGAGTGCTATTCTCTATATGTGAATCCAATAAGAACTGAAAGATAATTGCAGAGATTGTAGAGGTTATAGTGTCATTAGTACTGATCTGTTCCTTTCTGGGCTTGATAAGAAGATTAGTAGTGGAGGTAAAGAGGAAAGCACTCAGTTTGAAGAAAAACATGGGTTAATCTGTTAGGTAGTGAAAGAAGCTAGACCTCATCTCCCAGCTATTTTCCTTGCTATTAATGGTATTTTTAATCTATGCACATCTACTTTGTACTTCTAGAAAGTGACCAGAAATGTCTTGGTCAATTAAAAATTAAATAAGATATAAGATCCATGTGTGATTACACTGAAATTTTGCATGCCCGTGCTGCCTCTAGATAAGGAGTGCTGCAGCATGTTTTCCATTTCCATGTTATCCATGATTCCCATCTGAGAAGCTATATACTTTGGGATACCAGAACACATACAGTACTGTCAGCCTGAGACTGTTTCATCAGCGCTTGCTCATCTCAGCTCCAATGTGAGACAATTAACATACCATATGTTGCGCTCTTCATTAGCCAATATATTTGACGGTGCTCCTAAAAGCTGTGCATGACATAGCTTTTTATGCGCTCGCACACAGCTGCATTAATAAAATCTGAGGAGGCAGGTGTGTGTATGCGCATATATATAGATGTACTCAGGCATGCATGGCAGTTCAGTTATAGGAATGGTAAACACTCACAGCAGGAACAAACCGATGACGAGTGAACCATAAAAGGTTCAGTTGAGAGAAACTTATAAAGACTTGAAGGGTTCTTTGAAAGTAGATTATATGCTCCTAAGATTTCCATTATTTCACTATAATGGAAAAAAAATCTTGCATTAAGTTAAAGATCTAGTAGCTTTCTGCACTGTGTAGAGAGTATCTCACATTGTCAAACCAAATACAACCCTTACAGTTAAATTGCTTCATTGCTCATAATAATTAAAAATTGAACTTAAGTACAGAAAACTTCCAACAACTGGAAACATATGAGCTTCAGTTGCAAATTCCTTAACTCATGATAATAGCAAAAACCTGGGAGCCACGCGCCTGTGCTAGATTTTGTTCCCTTATTGCCATGTGCCCCGCTGGCTTAATTGTCAGATAGACTGTAACAGGTAATAGCGGTGCAAGGCGTAAAGGCCACCTCACTGCACTGCAAAGCACTCACCAGATTAAGTGAGTAAAGTGGTGTTGACCAGATCACACCTAAAAGCTTCCTCTGTCACTTGAAGTGATCATCTTTAAGATGGTTTCTTACCTACTGGTGCCTTGAGAAGTGAAGGCACTCTGCCGTGCACGCTGCACGCTGCAGTGGCTCTCCCAGTATCACGGGCATTTCTCTGTCCATGTCACCTTCTGAGTGGTGTTTAATGTTTCCATGTGCCCTGTAAAGAACAAGTAGGAGTTTTCACTTTCTGAACAAACATGTTAGGAGTTTGTTAGGAGATCTCAGAGTTGCTTTTAGCTTGTCAAAGTGACCCAAACTGAGCTCTCTCCAGGTTAAGGTTTGGTTATTTTTTTTTAAAACTAAACAGAAACTCCCTTCAAGGATAACTCACTGGAAGTCACCTTTCAATACAAGGGCGAACTTTTTAGTCCAAGTCTCCTTCTGGTCCTCTCAAGTCAGATCTGATCTTCTCAAGTCTTCTTCTGGTCAAACTACTGCTTAGTCATATGTGCACCAAGTGACAAAAGGAGACTCAGTACCCAAATGTAGACGTGATGGAAATGTCCTGGGCTGTGACGCAGTACTGAGAGATCACAGTGTAGATGGCTGCACTGCATTGCCTGCAGTGCTTTTTGGATAAGAAGCGTTGATAAATCGATGCTTAAACCTGATGACCGTTCAGTTTCAGTAGCAAACCGGGGTATAGAAAATGAATGCCGTCTCTGTTACTAAAGGAAACGCTTTACTTGGGCATGAGCCATGACTGTTGTGGCTAACGGATGACATTACATATTACTGTACATTTTGTGTTTTCACCACAAGGGAACAGATGAGTATCTGAACAGATACAAACACAGCTGAAAAATGCAGGCTCTCATTTCAGATGCTTTGAGTGTATTCACTGGGTAATCATCACGAGCAAGGAAAATCTGCCTTTTTTACCTTACAAGGTTTTTCAGAAGCATGGACTTGTTCTAACTGCATGAAAGTTCTTATCATAGGAAAATATTGGTATAGAGACAGTGAATAATTTCAAGCTGATATTGAAGTTATCATCTTTTAAGTTATTAACAAAATTCCCTTTGCAAATTTGCTATTGCTGTTTGTGTTTTTGTCTTGCTTTTACAGTAGGCTGCTCTTCTCAGATAATTCTCTCATGTAGTAGGTGTTTTCTAATCTTAGAATTTCAGTAGGGGGAAAAGGCTTTTCTCCTCTCCAGATGAAGGATTTTGTCTTGTGAAAGCACAATGAGCATCATAGACTCATTTGTTGCATAGATAAATTTTTATCAGGGTAGAATTGAATTTCTAGAGTGTAGATGATTATTCAGGCATTCTTTTCTTTCTTTCTTTCTTTCTTTCTTTCTTTCTTTCTTTCTTTCTTTCTCTCTCTCTTTTTTTTTCTTTTTAAGGAAAACATTCTCTAAAAAGTATCTTCAAGGAAGACAGCAGCTATAGGAAGAAAAAAGAGATTAAAGGAACAGGCTTTGACTATCCTGCATTTAGGACAGTTTGTGAAGGCTGCATCTCATCATGGAAACCCTCTTTTATATACACTGATCTGTTTAAGAAGGTTTTTCATGAAACAAGTCATACACCATGGCTATATGCAGCTTTCCAGATTTTGGTAGGATGTCTGGAAGGCAAACCCAATATTTGTTAATAGAAATATGAAAAATGAAGTGGCCCATTAAATCCTATTTTCTGTGAAATATTTTGACCAGTAGTTGTAGCATTCCTGATAGGTTTGGATACTGCATCTGCTGTTCAGGAGAAAAGCTTTTCTCTTCATGCAGTCTGCAGCACAGTTTATTTCCTGCCATGTAACAACAACACCCTAAAATACCTTGTTAATCTGAACAGATACTTATAGTTCTCAGGGAACCAGCTGTTTTGCAGATAACTTTCTTAAAACAGCCAGCGCTAGCAAAGGAAAGAGCTTCATTTACTGCTATCATCCCAGTTTAAAGGAGCTTTTAACGTCTTCACAGTTGCCCTATGAAGACTGTCAGGAATTTTCAAAGCCTTAAGCTGCTTTACCTTTACCTATCAAAATGAAAACAAACACACAAATCTTTTTTTTAGTGACTTTACCGGCTCTCTCTTTTTCAAATAAAACCCTGGTATGTGCTACATTTCCAATGGCCTTAATCATAACTGTTGGACAGACCGTCACTGTGTGTCACTTGCCCTCCAGCCTTTTCAAAGCATCAGGCTGTGTTGTCAGTTCACCGTGCCCCAGCCGAGGTGTCCAGGGCAACTCATGGGACTGCCAGACCTAAAATAAAATAACCGCCCTGCAACTTGGTTTTCTGAGGGGAAACCAAAGCAAAGGCAATTTGGTTTTGTTTTCCTTAAAGACTTTAATTTGAGGTTGGAGGCTGAAGAGAGGAGGTAGGGATGAAAGGAGGAAGTGAGGACCTACATGTCCAAACCTGGTGCCTGGACCTTACTGGCACCCTGCGGCAGGAGACCTCTCTCTTCTCAGCAGATCCACCCTTGATCTTGCTGCAGCCGAAGTCCTACGATGTTTCAAGCTCACATCATACGACTTACTTCTAATGTTATGCAGGCTCTTTTTTAAAAATTGTAAATGAACTTTCTTTAGTGATTACACACACACAAAAAGCTCAGTATTGTTTCAGATATTTTTTTTAACTGCCGGCTTTGTTTTTCAGAAAACCCTTTAGGAACAGAATGGGAACCACTGGACCTGGGTCCAGACTTTGGCAGCCTGGTTATTAAAGGGGTGAAGGAAAGGGGTTTTACAAACTCCAATAAATAGTTACTTTAGTTAATGGTCCAAGTCTTGATTATTCACCCCATTGTGACTTACACTGATTTCAGGGAAGGTTGTATTATATCCAGACGGAAGGCGGGAGGTTATGTTTCTGCTGAACTCAACAAAAGGTGGATTGTGCGCTTATAGTACAGTTGCTTTGAATAGAATCTGGACCCATATGTTGAAACTGTTCTGGTCTCTAATTAAAGACTAGTATCTCTGCACTGCACACTGAGTTATTTTGAGGCAGTGAGAATGCCACAGCAGGGAGTGTACTTGGAGAGTTGGTACTGAAGCCGTTGTTACACCCTGCATTAAAGATATGTGAGTAACTGTGAAAGCTTCAACTTCACCTGAAACTGTTCTTTTTTTATTATTTATTTTTTAGGACAAAAAAAAACCCAAACCTTTTCAGTAATTAAATCTTGTGTTGGGTTGAATGGAACAGAGGAGGTTCTGAAACCTATTTAACTCCTCTTTGAAATAAGGCAAATAAAATGTAGGAACAGGTTAATATTCTCAAGGAGATTTAGGTATTGCTAACAGAAAAGAAGAGCAGCTAATTGTGCTGATGCTTTTATCTAGATCAGCAGAAGTCATTGGTCCAGATTTTCTGTTCTTCCAGAAAAAATTGTTACCCACCCTGATTTCTCTGTCCCTGCAATGACATGCACAGTCTTTCATGTGGGTCATTTGTAAATAGAGCCAATGTCATGGCTTCGGTCTATTCATAGAGCTGTTCAAGATCTTCTAGTCTGACTTTCTGACTGTAACAGGCTAGTTTAAGACATTAGAACTCTACAGGGACCAATAAAGCAAGACTTTCATAAGTACACACTCCAGAATACATTTAGTTTCGATCTAAAGCCATCATGTGAAAATTCTTCTTGTCTAGCTCTAGTCACGAAAAGGGAGTCCAATCAAAGCATCAGTCAAATGCAGAGGCTGCAGAGAGTACTTCAATTTATGTACCTCTATAACTTGACAAAGTTTTCCAGACTACCCCTGTGTGATCTCTGTATCAGATGGCTAATGCTACCTGAGCTGAATACTAAGGGATCAAATTATTTGTCTCAACAGTGACGAATATTAAAAAAGACTGCATTTAATTTTAAGTTTGAATTCATCAGGATTAAACTAAGAATTTCTGGCTGTAATCAAGCCTCTTGCCAAATAGATTCAAGAATATTTCAGTACTTAGTTTTATGAGGAGCAAAATGTCATTTTTACAATATGTCCATCCTCCTTTAAGTCTTCATTTTGAGAAACTAAGTGGACATCTTTAAATATCAGCAAAAAGTAAGTTGCTCAGTACTTACAATACTCTGACTGTGCAGGTTAGGATGATGTGGAATAATATACCATTTTGAAGACAATCTGCTGATCGGCCCCACATGCTTTATAGGTTCACAGAGTAGAGGTGGTGTGCGTAGACCAGATTGCTCACAGAGAAATTACTGTGGAAGAACTGCTCCAGTTGCATATGAAATATGTTCTACCTCCTTATGGGGACATGAGGTTCAAACTGGTCCTTCAGACAGCTTCAAATCACATGAATGCTAAGGATACTTTAGGAAATCTTATCAAATCTACACAAAGATATCACAAAGGTAAGGGCATCAGCAAGAACTACCTTGGTCTTCTGACCCACTACTGTTGTGCTGAATTACTCATCACTGTGGCCATCACCTTTGTGGCTCTCTTGTATATCTTCTCCAGCTTTCAGTATCGTTTTTAGTCCCAGAAAGCAAGGCCAGGGACATAGGGAAGTGATGCATAGGCTTATTTCATAGTCAAAACTGTGATATACAAATCTGCCAGTGGTTGTTTAATCATTGTTTTAGTTTGTGATTTTTTGGGTTGGTTTTTATTCAACTTGAACAATGAGGAAGTTTCCATAACCTCATACAGATAAGACATTAGAATTGTGTTGTGCATTCCTGTACTTATCCTTCTAATCATAGTTCTTTTTCCTTCTTTCATACATTACACAGTCCTATTAATTTTAGTTGTCACTGTATTGTACTAAGAGCTTGTGTTGAATTTTTATCCACTGCCTGACCAGGCTTCACTTTGTTTATCCTAATTTGCAGGTAGAAGCTCAACATGAGCTGACAACGTGTTCTCACAGCCCAGAAAGCCAACTGTATCCTGGGCCAAAAGAAGCGTGGCCAGCAGGTTGAGGGAGGGGATTCTGCCCCTCTACTCTGCTCTGGTGAGACCACACATGGAGTACTGCATCCAGCTCTGGGGCCCCCAACATAAGAATAACATCGACCTGTTGGAGTGGGTCCAGAGGAGGGCCACGGAGATGATCAGAGAGCTGGAGCACCTCTCCTATAAGGACAGGCTGAGAGAGTTGGGGTTGTTCATCCTGGAGAAGAAGAGGCTCTGGGAAGACATTAGAGTAGCCTTGCGGTACCTAAAGGGGGCCTATAGGAAAGATGGGGAGGGATTCTTTATCAGGGATTGTAGCGATAGGATGAGGGCTAACAGTTTTAAACTGAAAGATGGTAGATTTCAATTAGATATTAGGAAGAAATTCTTTACTGTGAGGGTGGTGAGGCACTGGAACAGGTTGCCCAGGAAGTTGTGGATGCCCCATGCGTGGAAGTGTTCAAGGCCAGGCTGGATGGGGCTTTGAGCAACCCAGTCTAGGGGAAGGTGTCCCTGGCCATGGCAGGAGGGTTGGAACTAGTTGATCTTTAAGGTCCCTTCCAACCCAAACCTTTCTATGATTCTATGATTCTATAAAGGGTATTTTGTTAGAAGGGACCAAAGTTACCCCACTGTTCAGGTTCCTGCAGTTTCAGTCTGCCCTTATTCCCATTCTACACCTGATCTTGTGCCATCAATACACTTTTCCTGAAGGAGCAGTTTTTATCAACCAACAGATGCTTGATAAAAAGGTTAAAAAGCATGCAACAGAGGGCCAGCCCATACAGTTTACAAGTTTCTTGGTTTTGAAAATTGCATTTCTTGTGAAAGAAGTAGTAGAAAATCATGTATTTGTATATTTTTTCTGTATACCAAAGATTACAAATTATCCTTGGTAGGCTACTAGAACTCTGCTTCTGCTAAAAACATCATACAATGAAAAAGCTACCATCTTTACACAGCCTGAGTTACCTATATACATATGCACTAAAACTTATGTAAAGGATAAATTGCATTTAAAATTAAAATGCGTAGATAACATTTTCCTTCTTCTTGATAACCGGACTAAAACATAATCTTCAGTCTTTGTCATGGCATTTTAACACACTAATCCTAATATTGCCTTTATGAAACAGAAATCTGAACTTTACAGTAGTAAAAGTGCTGCATATCTAATCTTCATCATTACCTCTCTAGGTACTCTAGTCTGCTAAGAATTATTTTATTTTTTTTTAATTATCATTTTAGATTTGTAGATTATTTTCTTGCCTTCTGGACATCAGTCTTTTGCCAGGGCTACCATGTGTGTATCAATCTCCTCATGGCAAGAAATGAAGAAAATTCTATCTCCAGGGATGCAAAGTTATTTTGTTCCCTGTATTTTCAGCAGAATAGTTCTGTTTGGAATATGTTTCTTGGACAGTTGGAAGATTAATTTAGATAGATAAACTATAACCAAAGTCCATGAACTTTTTTTTTTTTCTCTATCCTTCTCTTTCTTGTCATTTGGATCAAAACTCTCAGACACAGTCAATCTCCTGGAGTACTTAAATTAGGGTGCACTTGGGTTTCCTTCTTCACAGACTTCTGGTTTTCCATGATTTTACAACAATAACTGGAAATTATATTGAATCATCTCTGCCCAAGTCTATAATCATAGAATCATAGAATGGTTTAGGTTGGAAAGGACCTTGAAGATCATCGAGTTCCAACCCCCCCCGCCATAGGCAGGGACACCTCCCACTAGACCAGGTTGCCCAAGGCCACGTCCAGCCTGGCCTTGAACACCTCCAGGGATGGGACCTCAACAACCTCTCTGGGCAACCTCTTCCAGTGCCTTACCACCCTCAAAGGGAAAAATTTCTTCCTAATGTTCAATCTGAACCTACCCTCTTCCAGTTTAAAGCCATTCCCCCTCGTCCTATCACTACATGCCCCAGTAAAAAGTCCTTCCCCAGCTCTCCTGTAGGCCCCCTTTAGGTACTGGAAGGCCACAATAAGGTCTTCCCGGAGCCTTCTCTTCTCCAGGCTGAACAGCCCCAATTGTCTCAGCCTCTCCTCATAGGAGAGGTGCTCCAGCCCTCGGATCATCCTCGTGTCTCTCCTCTGGACACGCTCCAGCAGGTCCATGTCCTTCTTATGTTGGGGACTCCAGAGCTGGATGCAGTACTCCAGGTGTGGTCTCACGAGAGTGGAGTAGAGGGGCAGAATCACCTCCTTTGACCTGCTGGCCACACTTCTTCTGATGCAGCCCAGGATATGGTTGGCCTTCTGGGCTGCGATCACACACTGCTGGCTCATGTTGAGCTTCTCGTCAATCAGCATCCCCAGGTCCTTCTCCTCACAGCTGCTCTCCAGCCATTTCCCGCCGAGCCTGTATTTGTGCTTGGGATTGCCCCGACCCAGATGTAAGACCTTGCAGTTGGCCTTGTTGACCTGCATGAGGTTGGCTTGAGCCCGCCTCTGCAGCCTGTCCAGGTCCCTCTGGATGGCATCCCTCCCCTCCAGCATGTCTACCTCGCCAAACAGCTTGGTATCATTGTCAAACTTGCTGAGGGTGCGCTCAACCCCACTGTCCATGTCGCCAACAAAGATGTTGAACAGTACAGGCCCCAGTACCGACCCCTGAGGAACGCCACTCGTCACTGCTCTCCACTTGGACATTGAACTGTTGACCGCAACTTTTTGAGTGTGACTGTCCAGCCAGTCCTTTATCCACCGAGCGGTCCATTTGTCGAATCCATGTCTCTTCAATTTAGAGACCAGGATATCATGTGGGACAGTGTCAAACGCTTTACACAAGCCCAGGTAGATGACATCAGTTGATCTTCCCGTGTCCACTGCCACTGTAACCCATTCATAGAAGGCCACCAAATTTGTCAGGCATGACTTGCCCTTGGTGAAGCCATGCTGGCTGTCACCAATCACCTCCTTGTTTTCTACGTGCCTCAGCAGAGTTTCCAGGAAGATCTGCTCCATGATCTCGCGAGGCACAGAGGTGAGACTGACTGCCCTGTAGTTCCCCGGGTCTTCCTTGTTTCCCTTTTTGAAAATAGGGGAATGACTTTTAGTTACAAGCAGTCATTCATGAATATGTGACTTCTTATACTGTGTGCTTTCCCACAATAACAAATTCTGTCTTTTTTGACCATATATTCTCTTATATGGTTCTCTTTTCACTTGGCTTGGAAATACTACTTGTGTACACAAAAGTACTATGGTCCTATTCCAGCAAGCTTCTTGTACTAAGTTTTTCATATTTATCAAATAAATTGATGGTATTTCACTGGACAAGCCTGCGTGCTGATGCATATTTAAATGTGTTGCTGAATTAGGGCTTCAGGAGGCAAGGTCCTGCTTAAAGGATTTTCCGTTGTAACCTAAAGAGTTGACAAACACAATGGTGAGGGAGGAATGTCACTCAGTGAACAGCTATTTGGGCAGATAACTTGAATCATGGAACTAATAAGCTGATTTTCTTAAAGGCCTTCTTATGTCTCTTCTGTTTGTGATTCATGTGAGGGGATCTGAGCTTTGAAAAGATACATCAGAGGATATGGTAGACTTGGTGTATACCAGGATGAACTCCCTGGACATGACTAAAGTCATCATATGTGGATTCCTCTAGGTTGTAGGTCTGTGCGTGAAGAGCAAGGCTATGCAGAAGGCTGACACCTCTTGTAACAAGATTTCTGGAAGGAATACAGCTCTCTGTAAGAGAGACAGGAGGAAAAGGAGCGCCAAGATAAAAAAAATAAGAAGTATTGAACCACAGGGACTGAATGTTGAATGACACAAACCAGAAGGCAATATTGAGCAGTACACCCTTTAGACATCCCAGGATATGGCAGATACTACGCAACAGGGCTCAACCCAGGCAGAACAAGGCAAGGAAACAGAAATGAGCCATGCAGTGGCTCAGATTCCTCCTCCTGATGTTGCCTCAACCAGCTCGGCTGCAGCCAGAGGCAGGTCAACCAGAACCTCCACCACCTGGGACCAGGTGCTGAGCTAGAACACGCTTTGGTCTGAGCTAGTGTAGGTGTCCTTCTTTTTCTACCCTGCACAGCCTTTCAAGAGCAGCATCTGAGCTGCCAAGGTCACAGGGTGCAGTGCACAGGCAGCTGCTTTCGAAGACCCCCTGCAAAATAAGCTGTGTTCCCCCTGGTGCTATTAAGAACATCACAACAACTTTGTAGGACTCAGAGGGTTATTTTCACTAATACAATATATACCTTGAGTAGAAGAGTAAAGCCTTTGTTTTGGGCTGCAGAAGCATGAGTTTGTACCTCATTCATGTATTAAAAAGCTAACCCGGCCACAGATGCAGTGCCTGCACAGAAAGTGATGAAATGAAGGCAGTTGGAGATGACATCTATGTACTACCCTTTTGCGTGCTGTTGGGCACAGACATTGCCATGCTAGCCTCAAGAAACGGAGGTTGTCAAAATTTACTGAACGCATCTAAAACTTGTGGGGAATTAGCAAATTAACACTACAGTTACTAGCAACCATAGTGATCTCTTTATAATATCGAAACAAATTGAAATATAATAATATAAAAATATTCTAGCCTTTTTTTTTTCTCTACCCTGTCACATCTAGTCTGCACCAAAGTTTGGTTATCCAAAAGGAAAGCTAAAAATGGCAGAATTTTTGCAAGCATTAGCAATACAGAACAACATAGCTTTTAAGGATGATCAGTTCCAGCAATACTTCCTTCAAGGCACAGTACTAGCAGCTCAGTAGCTCATTTTTTTCGTTTGGTGTTTTGTTTTGTTTTCTTTTCTTTAATTATGCTAGTAAAATAATGATTCAGATGTACTTGTATATATATAAATTTTTATGTAGGTAAACTACACAGACCTTTACTGGAAATATTTGCAAATGAGATTCTAGATGTTAGGTAGGAGAGGCAAAGCTGAAATACAGCTTGCCTTTGTTATCTTTTGTTGGAAGTAGCTGAGACCTCCCGGAGTGAAACAGTTAGTTAAATATTAGCCATTCAGGTACTGAGGACAGTTTAAAAATATCCTGACTGCAATAACTGGTGAAGCAAGAGCACGTTTCATCTGTATTAGTTGACATGTTGCATAACATATGTTAAAGCTTGAACATAAAGCCAGTACTTCATTTTCACAGGCAACTGGAATCACCACTTTTTAATTAAAGGCTTATCTGTTAAACTACTTACTCTGAATACTTTTCCCAGTTTCAGGGTATTTTGGTTCTCACATGGTAAATGAATTATACATCATTTTCCTCTTTTTCTATACCAGTTCTATTTGAAAATATCATTTTAAGTTCTTGTCAAAAAACTAGACTCTTCCCCTTAAAGAGCTATAGATTCTTCTCCTGTCTTGATCCATCAAGTGTGCTGAAAATCTTGGAAGTTTATAATGCTTTACCTGTAGAAGTTAGTTCAATCTATGCAGATAATTAAATACATTCATAGTCATAATCTCTTCCTCCCTCTTTAAGTACAGCAGATTCCAGTGTATGACTAGGATAAAAAAAGAAGGGAAAATAAAAGAGAGAGCAAAATTTTACTGGTATCTTTCTTGTCTTCCCTTGTAGAATGTTCCTCAACCTTAGTCTTTCTTTGTGCAGGGAATCAAATTCCACCCAGACACAAAGAAGAAAAAGAGTAATCTCTGAAAACTTGTCATAAGTTTCTAGGGTGGAAACTGAAATGTAGTCTTATGTGAATTATCTTCATGAAAAGATCAACAAGGGGCAAATGGCTGAGCTGGGGGCATATTGGCTTGAGGAGCAGAAAAGTTATGTCCCTGAAAACCTACACTGCCTTTAAGAACTCCAGCCATTTTTAGCTTCTTTGTTGTTTTCTTTCCAGGGAAAACATCTATGAAGAGAACTTGTATATCATGCTGTATACCATGAGGACTGGAATGAGCTACTCCTAAAAAAACACTTCTTTAGGACTTGATATTCTGTTTCACCCGAATTGCAGCATTTCTCATCAGAAGCAGGTTGATTTTAGAAGTGGAAATAGTGACTTCATAATGTAAGACCCTTGGGAAAATATCCATTGTATCTGGATCAAATGTGTGTAATTTTGGATTCTGTGTGAATAGGATTCTCTGACTATGTGAATTATTAAAAAAAAAAAAAAAAAAAAAAAAGAAAAAAATAGAGGGTTTCAGAGGACTGGACTGACAGTAAAATTGAGTAAATTACTTTGTGTGTGTTTAATCCAATTTTATACTTGAAGTCTACTTCTTTCTTTGTAATACTACAAAGACTCTGTTGAAATCATTGTAGAAGCCTCCATTTCAGGGTTGTTTTCGAGCGGGTTAGGTTTGTTTTTTTTTCAGAGCAAATGCTTCCAAGCATGCTGCTCCTCTCTCTATGCCGACGCTAGTTCCACACAAATAACTTACTGTCTTTCTGCTTTACTTTTGATCTGAAGAGTTGTTTTACACCGAAAGATGCTGACTTCCTTTCTCCGTGATCGCAGTGGAGCAGGTGCTTATTCTTCCCACAGACTGCAGGTGTTCTCCCGGGTAGCTTTCTAAAATCATCTTGGTGTGTCCCTGACTGATGTTCAGACAGTCAAAGTGAGCAATTTTGCAGTAGACTCTGTTTTAACTGGGCTGAACTATACTGTTCCTTGGTTAAGCTTGAGTGGATAAAATCATCAATACTGTTACCAGGCTTAATATTTTTTTTAATATTGCCAAAGACCTTTACTTAAGACACTGCCCCCGAATGCTGTCAGTTCACTCTTTCCCAATGGATTTAATGTGTCAGTGATTTTTACCCTCTTTGCCTCTACAGAAAGAAATAAAGGAGTTTAAATGCATTAGTCCAGATTTAGTACTTTCTATTGAAGGTTCAGCAAGTGTGAAAATGGAGCTGAGCAGAAAATAGCCTTTTGACTTGGATTATGAAGAAATTTTGTGAGAACAGTAATTTTATTTCTCATTTCTCAACTTTACTGTTCCATATATCTACGAGAGGATACACATTTACCATGCATTGATTATTGTTCCACAGGGTACAGTACGAAACATACATCTAAACATACAAGAAAAAAAATTAAAGGTCTTACAAAAAAGCAATTTAACATCATTTACCTTGTGTAGATCTTCCCTCAGTAGCAAATCTTTACAAGAATAAGTGTACATCCAGGCTGTTAATAAAGAAGAGGTATTTACCTGGCAACATACATTAAAGAAAGAATATGTGACAGTATAAGATGCAGTGGGGAACGTAGCTTTATTTTTGGGGATTGTTGCAAACAATTATAAAATCTGAAGCCATGAAGGAGGTTAAGCAAATAATAAATAGATACTGATAGATCTTTAAAATTAAATTCTCATGTTCCTTCGGGATGGCATATATTGTTGAAAGATATCTTGAGAATGTTTGTGCAAAATAGTTAAAATGGTATTTGGATTATTTAATAAAATGGAATAATTTCGTTGTGCATGTAGTATAATTTAAATATCTTATACAAGTATTAAAAGTTTTAGAAGGAATAGTAAAATGCAGTTCATCCTCCAGCAAAATGACAAAACAATAAAAAACTCATCAGGACATAAATCAGGCAAAGCTAATACCTCTGGGTTTTGACTTCAAGGCACTGCATTTGAGAAGTTTGTGTTCGCATAACAGATTGTGTTACACGGTCTGGTCAGCTGACTGCTCCATTCCTCTTCTCCCCTCTCCCTACCAATCCAAACTGCAGAAGATCTTGTCTCAAGTCTTCTCAATTTTAACCTGCTTCTCACTTCCTCCAAAATTCTAACACCTTTGAGGCTAACTGCAGCTGAGGCCTCCTGGAGATCCACAAACTAGGGTGCTTGTAGCTTATTTTACTTCCTGACCTAGTTAGATAGGTGTTCTCTGATCATACATACCAAGCTAGTCTCTACGAACACACGAGGAAGTGGTGTTAGCTCCTCTTTAACTATAAGGTGAGAAAAAAGTAGGGCAATCGTCTGAGATGCTGGACATACAGAATAGGATACAGTGGCTTTCTACAGGTGATCTTGCTATCTCAGATTGTATTATACACAACAAAGTCAAAAGAGCTCTTCAGCTGACCAGGATAGGTGTCTGCTTCTGGGTGGCTGAAACTTCTCTCTAGACATTATTGATTATATAGGAAGCTTAGAAACCTCTTCATGTGTAGACATCTGGGCCACCAGAATTTATAACTGAATTACCCTCCCAGCATTTGCATGTTTTATAGGGTCCAGAGCAGAGCTGAATGTCAGCCTTTATCCTACTATGGCTGTTCTAAGTAGGTGATTTTTGAGTGTTCTTTGTTACTATCCAGTCTCTTTTGCTGCAGTGAATATTTAGCTCTTTTACCCAAGGTGAAAGAACTTCAAAATGACCTACTGAGAGAAGTGTTCCCCCCACCCAGCTTCCCTATTCTTCTTGAACAAAAATACAGTCTTCAATGAGAGCCCGGGCCAGAAAGAAACTTAACCTAGACACCTCATATAGCAGAGAAAAAAAGGCTATCACCTTTCCTTTGGGAAGTGTTCTACATGAAGTCTGATCTAGTTGACATTATCTAGATTTGCTTGTTGGGCTGGACCTAACAGGAAGAATATGTAGAGAATAGGTGATATACTGCTAGGGACTTGAGCAATCCCAGCCACAGAAACAGATTTGAAGTTATCTTGGATGCAACAGCACAAACATGCTTCCTACCATTCATTTTTTCAACTGCAAAAGCCATCATTTGGGCAGATTGGCAGGGAGTTGGGAGAATGAAGAAGGGCTATTTTTTTGCTGGTTTTTTTTGTGGGCTTTTTTGGTTTAAATTTGGTAGGTAGTACAGTGGAGTTCTTGTGATTTCTTCTCTTTTTAGGGTTTTTCTTTTTTTTTTTTTTTTTTTTTTGGCAAGAGGTGGCTGTTTTCTCCATTAGTCAGAGAAAGTTTAATGTTGTCAACAGCTGCCAAACTGCATACAACTATTACAATGGATGAATCTATTATCAGTTTAGATAATGCCTTTCACAGTGCACTGAGCAGAAGCAGAGTTGATACACATGAGAAAAGCAGAATTTCCTTTTACTTGTGAGGATAAATCCATCTTTTCAGTGCTGAGCTTCTTCACAGCACCCTGGCTTAAGGTCAATGGTAATGCCACTCATTCTGTTCTGTGTCTGCCACATGTTGGAACACATTTTTCTGGTCACACCATCAAGTCCTGTTAACAGCAATTTGCCATCACTGGTTTTCTTAAATTAAGCCAACATAGCTATAAAGCTGGTGGCTGGCTGTTTATATTCAACTTATCAATGAGTCTTCAGTAGAAAATCAAGACCTTTTGTTTTAATAGATCTTTTCTATATGAATGCTATCTGGAGGCAGAGCTCAAGGCACGTGCACGGGTTCTGCCATCAACATGTTTACCTCCATTTCCCTCCCCACTGAGATTGTGTGTAGTGTGGGAAGTCATGTTTCCTCCAGATTTTGCAAGAACCATGCATAAGTAATAGAGAATAATAGAAAACTCAGCCTGTGACTCTTGAATTGCCAGTCTTGTCACAGCGGAAGTACCAGAGTCATTTTTATCTTTCTGTATTCCATAGGGTTATTTGAGGTTTCCACTGATGCAGAGAGAATCTGGGTCACAGCTCAGCCATCTGTCTGTAGATGACTTTTCCTCAGAAATGCTTTCTGTCTCATTTTAGTTTGTACCTATGATCTGAAAAGTTACTAGAGCTGGGTAGGATGTTTCCACAAAGTATGTTTTCATTCAAAAATGCTGATGAGTTGAAACTGAAACTTTTTGTGGCCATTTGTTTTGACAAATGTTTGTTGAGATTATTTCTTTGCTTTAAGGCAAGGTTGCTTGAGGTTTCTTTTCAAACCTGGCTAGTCCACAATAGTCTAGTAGTTACAGTGCTTCCCTGAGGCCAGGGAGACTTAATGTCAGATCCCTGCTTGATGTGATTTGAAGGACAGATGTGAGCCCAGGTTAGCTGAAGAGACTTCATATGCTACTTTCAAACCCTTGAAAGAGTTACAGCTCGATGGAAAGAGTTATGTTCCACGAGTGTGTCATTTTGTGCAATCAGTCCCCAAAGTAGCCTTGTAGTGTGGTGATAAATTCCCACTGTTGAGAACCTAACAGTAAGAAGATGGAGCAAATTCAAAAAAATTTAGGTACTTCTGCTCTCCCCCTAGGACAGAGTAGTCTGTGGGTGTTGCTTCATGATTATTGCAAGTTAAGGTTAAGATTACACACCTTGATTTATTCTACTAAGATAAAGGTCAAACAACATGTCACAGAATTTGGAAACTGGTTTACAGACTAAAATCAATAGACTCATAGCTCCATCCCAAGCTGTTGGCGCAGGAACTCTCTCAAGAGTGCTGATCACAATTGAAGTTGCAGTTGTCTGTGTTGTTCTGGCAATTATTCTCCCCATCTGTACCGGGCTTCTCAGAGATGAATTTTGCTTTGGTTCGAGGCTCCAAGTTATGCTTTGGCAGCACAGTCCTAGATGGTAAATAGAGGGTCTCTGTGAGGGCTTTATGTCTGCCATGGAGGTTCTTTAGACACGCTTTGAAATTTCTTTTTTCCCTACTAACAAAGAGATCTTCTGTTCTAATGGATGTGACTTTGACGATGGGGTCTTCGAGTCCAGAAGTGCTCGGAAGTATTGTTTCCACATTTCTGCTGACTCCTTTTCCTAGAAGTAGATTCAAACACAGAGTTAAACTTTCTCAATATCACTTTGCATACCAAATGCCTTAAAGAATTCCTTTGTTTTCCTGCAAGAGTTTATGTTTTTGTTCACTCCTCCAAGACTGCGTGCTTTGTAACTTGAACCTCTTCATACTTTCATAATAACATGTAATTTGTCATATAATAGAAACCCTTTTCTGCAGAGCATCTCCAACCTGTTTCACAATAGAAGTTACGTTAAAGACTCTGCAGGGCCTCCACATATGCTGTCAAGATGACATACATGACTGATTTGACACTTAGAATGCTTCTATTTTCCCTTTTTCATAGAAATAATATCAGCACTAACATTCAGTTAACTTCAGTAATAGACAGACATTCCTACAATATTTCCTTAGACTTGTCTGCCTAAGGTAAGGTAGTGCTCCTTTCCAAGCAAGTCTGAAGATCATGATTGCCTGGCAGTTTTGCAAAAACAGCAGTGACTTTGCATGCCTGTCTTAAAATTACACCTCATTTTATATAGTAGGATTTTATCTTCTATTTCAGTCTCTTGAGACATTTGGCAAGCTTATCTTTTAATCCTTGGAAAAGCAGGATTTTGCAATATTTCCTTTCTGATGTTAATTCCTGGTGCTTTGGAAGGAAGTGTCAGAGTCCCTGCAAAGGGACAATTATATTCTAACTTGCCCAAAGGAAAGTTTCTTTACAACATCAGGCAGTAATTCCTTGGCATATGTCCCAAAACATGAGGATTATATGTTTTACAAGAATGGCATTATCTAAAATCACCATAGATAGAAGTGTTGGGTCGTTTGAACATGTAATCCTCTGTATAAGACTTCAGTTTTGGGTAAGGTCGTAGGAAGAAGACTGTGATGACCTGAAAACAAAGACCAAAATCATGCCGATCCCAAAAGGATTCTGGAACTGTGGGAGTTGCAGGTTTTACACTGATTATAAACTAACATACACATTGAAGTGGAAGGATCTAAAATAAGAGTGTTATACACTGTGAGGACAGTTACAGTTGCCTTAGAACTGATTCTGTCACCTGGCAAAAAGAATGGCCACGAGTGGACCATGGGTCCACCCAGAGCAGGTCCCTTGACCTTCAGCAGGTCAAGGAGATGGATAGTGAAATATATAACATGGCAAGAATGTAGTGATACTTCCTTAATTCACTCTTTCCCCTTTGTGGAGACTGGGGATCAAAGCAGTGTAAAACATCAGACAATATTGTGTGGCAAGAGATTTCCACAACATAACCATGTGTTTTATGGGAGGAAGTGGCCTCCTTTTGCCTGGGGATTTTTGAAACTTTACCCAAGAACACTAGCTGAAATACGAAATTTTAAAGGAAACTTCAGGATTGTGTGTGTGTGTGTGTGTGTTTTGAGATGGAGGCTGTTTTGTTTAATGGATGCCTGTGGAATCCTGATGGCAGAATAAATATTTTCTTTTCTTTTTATTTGACAAACCTGTGAGGTTGTTGGCCATTAACGTAAACCCCTGGTATATCACACATTTGGAGAAATAGTCAGAGCTTAAATTGGGCTTAGCATGACATTTGGTTCTATATTTGAATTCAGCCTATGCATATTAATGGCACCCTGAAGGAACTGCAGCAAGTAATGGAGGAAAAGGCGGTCAGATTTTGGTCTTTCTCCTCACCATTTCTTTTTAAAAATATTCTGGCTTCAACCAATGACAGAAAGTGCAATAACTTTGTCAGCAAGTGTAAACATCCCTAAGAAATATCGGATACTGAGCATGCATCGGTCTTTTCTGGTAGAAGTTTTTGTGATGCAGAGAATGATGAAGTTATTGCTTATTTTATTTTGAAATTTATGCAGTTTTACATTTAAGTTTTGGAGTATGTGAACATTGCAGTCATATCTGAAAATATCCATAGCGAATAAAATAACCAGCAAGGGTTAAAACTGTCCTACCTTGACAATTTTGTCTGAAAAACAGAGCTTGAAGTAGGATAAACACCAGTTTAGCTAGCAGGAATTCTTTATTCCTGCTTTGTAATCTGTGTTGTTGCCACAAATATTCAAACTAGTTGGAAATACCCTATGTCACTACAATATGTTGCTGGCTAAGGTTGTGACTACCGGTATATATGTGGCTCTGCCTATATTATGTCCTAGATGCTCCTATAGCGGATGCAACACTAGCAACTTCCCCTTGCAGTCTTGCCTGGGGTCCAAGTTCTGTGACATGATTATTAAAAACAAAGAAGCAAACAAGCAAAAAACCCACCAAAAAGAAAAAAAAAACCACAAATAATTAAAAAAAAAAGCAAAACCAAGCAACAACAAAACTATCATTTATTCGTACTTTCAAGATAAACCTGTTTTAATGAATTCTAGCAGTCTCCAGTTTGGCCTAATCTGAAAAGATTACAGACAGGACCACAAACTGGTACGGCAAATCTGTAAGACTCAGCAGAGGGTGGGGAAGGCTCTTTGTGTCATACTGCTGATAGGATTTTTGCTTGATTGTTTTCCCACCACTGCAATTTGAGGGTTGGGGTGTTACGTTGTGCCCAGGCTGCCGTCAGCTCTGGACGCAGCACCCTGCAAGCAGGCGGTCTCATGCTGAGGGCTATCCGGATGAGCGCAGCCATAACCTCATCCAAGAGGAAGGGGTGTAGTCCAATGTACGCGTCCCACTGCCTGCGAATGGCTCTGCCACCCCATTGTTTCGAGTGTCTCAGTGGAAGTGGATCAGGAAGCTTATCTAAGGCCATCCCCACCCTTTCATTGGCAGCAGTTGTTTAAACGCACCACATTTCCCTCCCTTTTCCCTCCTCCCCTCGGCTCTGATTTAGTTTTCGGTTTTTCCTACAGCACTCTGCTTACGGCGTCCGACATTTGCTGTAAAGAAATCTCATTTTGATTCCTCAAGCACTATCTGTTCCCTTCGCTTGGGGCTCATGACAGGTGCCCCTTTGTTCTTTGATTTGATATTATCTCAAATAGCCTCGGAGCTTCAGCCAGGCTAAAAAAACTTGCACAAGCAGCAAACTGCCCAAATTAGCATTTTTGCTAATTCCAGAGAAACGCAAAGTTGCTGAAGCCCTGCCAGGAACCTGTCAAACTAATTTGCAGTGGGAGAAGTGGATCTGGGGTGAGGAAAAGGTTCAACTGACTATGGCACAGTAAACGGCCTATATAGACTTTCCTATTCCTCCTTTTAAAGACAGAGTCATGAATTTGAAAGTCAGGTGAAGTAATTTAAGATGGAGTTTCTTTCTAACATGACTGAAAATCTTGCATTTTTCTGAGATCGCTTTTAAGTGTCATTTCCCTCCTGTAAGTTATTAAACCATTAATATTTTGTCTGTAAAGCACTTAAAATGCTCAATATTGTTGGGCTTTTTTAATCTCGGTAATTTTGTAATTTTAACTACATCTTTATATTTTCTCACTTTTTAAGAATATGGTTCTCCTATACTAAGTTGTCTGTGCTCTGAAGCTCAGGGTCGGGCTTTTCTTCTGGCTGTCTTGTTAAATATGTAGTTAAATATGATTTCTTCCCTCCCCCTCCCTCTGCTTAATTTGAGTTTCATTTCTTGCTTTGTCTGAAAGATATATGCCCAGCTCTTATCTAGGTAACTACCTGGCTATTGTTCTAGGCAAGGGGAAGTAAGTAGAGCCCTTGGTTTTACTTTCCTGTCCTCTGCCTTTGCAATATATCTGGAAAACACAGACGATGCAAAGGGTTATATAAACAGTAGATGAGCCATTGCAGGGTGGGTCACATTTTACAACTGGAGTAGCTCACTCAGGAGTGAAGTACTATGTGCCAGGAGCAAGGAGGAACTGAGGAAAGAACTGTACATCTGAGTCAGAGAGTCACTCCCAGGATAGTGTGCTTCATGCCCCACCTTTGCTGCAGGCATAAAGTTTCAACCCAATCTTTTATAATTTTCATTAGCAATATCGTTGAATGTTCGTTACTCATTTTGAGTAATGAACTATATTATGCAAGTTTTGGTTACCAATACCTCGCCATGGTATTCAAGAGAGCAGAAGCAAACTGTCACATAAACAAGATTAAATATTTTTAGCGATGGAAAAATCCAGGAAGGGGATACTATTTCTGTTAATAAAACTGCTTCCTTTTTGTACATTGCCAGACTTCTGCATTCCCGTTACACTGTACATCTTACTGTGGTGTGTGAAGGCTAAGCTAGCAAATCACTGCATAGGGAAAAGGTTTAAAAAACAGGGCTGGGGAGGGGGGAAGTGGGAGAGCTTCAAACTGTGATGCTTTCCAAACTGAGGGCTTGTGTTCCGTCTAGGGCTTGTTTCTAGTTGCAGTGGACTCCTAGGACCATTCAGTAAACAGTGGTAAAACCAGGTCTGAGCTCAGGTCTCCAGTTCCCAATCTTCCTCGTGCTTCATTCATTACCTACACTGCCAGAAAAAAAGGTTACAGAAACAAAGGATGAAGCTATAAATGATGATATGCTGTGTGTCACAGGGAGAACTTCTCTCATACTTTGCAAACCAGTTTTGAAATTAAAAAGAAAAAATAAGAATGTACGATTCAGTTATGGATTTTAGCTGAATATGTGTTACTGTTACCTGCTATCTCTATTATTTTGTAGTACAAAGGCTAGGCAGTCTCCCTCTCTCTGATGTTACTGTATTAAGCAACCTGATCTAACTTTGAAGGTAGTTCTGCTTTGAGCAGGAGGTTGGACTAGATGACCTCCAGAAATCCCTTCCAACCTATTATTTTTATATGGCTTTTTCAGCCCTTCCAGAAACTCTATCATCTGACACCCTGACACACTAATGTGGATATCCCTCTGTCCTCCCACCCTCACCTCTCAGCAGAAAACCAACTCTCTTTTTCTCAGCCAGACTTCTGCTCTCGCTTTGTGTGGGCTGGAGTCCAGGTGATGCAGGCACTTGGCAATCAGAGCCACACAGGCCAGTGTGGTCTCCCGGTATCCTGTGCCTGGTACCTGCACTGACTTCAAAATGCAGGCTGGCTTATGCCTCTTCCTCCCAAAGCCCTCAGTGACATGGCTTTTGCAGCATTACCTGCACACTCCAGAATCTGCATCAGTGCTTTGCTGAACTGAGACTTAGCATAGAAGATAAATAAGCTAAGTCCCTCTTTGCTAGTGCATCAGTGAAGATGACTGATATAAAAGCAAAGAGGATGAAAGGTCAAGTTATGGGCATGCAGACATCTTTGTTAGGCACCCAGGGCATCTCTTTTAAACAGAATAAATAGTCCATGTTTTAGAGACAACACTGTTAAGTGATGCTAAGACTAAATCTGAGACTCACATTTTAGCAAATTAGTATTTTTGGTGTTTTCCCAGAGCCCTGACATATTCTTCTACTCGTTTCCTAAAAGTACTATGCTTCTGTGTGCTGACCCCCATAAATCTGGCAACTGCTATCACTAGCACCTACACTGGTAGTTTGCCCCTAAGCCACTGTCCTGGTTTGAGGACTAATTTCTCCTCTAATAGTTGGGAAGACTGCACTTTTAAAAGACTCTGCTGTCTGAATATGTGAAAATATTTACTTTGTAGACAGCTATGGTGTGTGGGTTTCAAGGTCTCAGTGTTTCTGAGCTTGCCAGATGCAGGGATGAGGAGGAGCGAGACCTGGGCACTTGACCCAAGCTGGCCAACAGGATTATTTCATACCATGAACGTCACATTCAATATAAATTAGAAAGTTTGCTGCAAAGTTTCGGCTCTCCCTTGATGGCTGCGATCCTGAGAACTTCGTGTCTGGGTGCCAGACCCGGGAGGCCTTCCCTTCCTCCCGAAGCCGTAGCGCTCGTGGTGTCTGACATTTGCTGTCCACTGCTGGGAGTGCACGGCTTCCTACTGATAGAATGGGCTGAGTATAATCTTTGCATATTTTGTATTGGTGTCGGGGTCAGTATTGGTTCTTTAATGTTCTTTAATGTTAATTATCTAATCTTACTCTATAAAATCTGTTTATACTTCAACTCCCTGATTTCCTTGTTTTTTCCCCTATTCCCTTTCCCGGGTGGGGAGGGGTCATTGGGTGATATAATGAGTGTCTAAATAACAATAAATTGTTATGGGTTACTCAAACCATAACAGATTTGGTGCCCAACGTGTTATCATAACGACTTTTGCACCCAACATGATATTTGGCACTTAATTTAAATAGTGCTGGGAGAACCGTAGGTTTTAATTTGAGAGTTTCTGAAGGGTTGAAGTTTTAAACAGATTTGATTGGATTCATCAAACAGTCATTATGACTCTGTTAGAATGGTTTCAAAGGAATATAGTCAGAGTCCTTTGCTATCTTTGTATAAACTTCAGTCAGGAGTTATGGGAGCTGTGGGGGAGTTCATTGGTGTCTGTCTCTGTTTTAGGGCAGCTTATCATTTCTAAATGTGGACTTAAAAACATTGCCTTGTTATTTTGTGTGGTGATATTTTGTATTTTGCTATGTATCGGGTCTTTTGCAATCTTTCCGTTTTTTGTCGCTTATGTAACAGCATCTCAAGAATTGCAGCGGTTGGACTCACCTTGGGACAGTGGGAGGCCTCTGCTGGACGTTGTGCATAATTATACCTTGGGTTATCTTACGGGCCATTTAGTAAGGGGGGGGATGTCTCTTGAGAATTTCTATGTTCCAGTGGTATTAATAGTAACGGTTCTTGAGAGTTTGGAGTACCCTTGGAATGTTTTGATTATTGTGCTTGGGTTGTTAAGTTTTGCGGGCTTGATATTCCTCATTGGCTGGATCTGCAGCAGTGGGAAACATCTGGCAGCAACCCCACCGGCTCCTATGACACACAGACCCCACCGGCCCCCATGGCAGGCATCGGTCCGATCCAGACTCTTCAGGCTTGCATCCCGCCAGCTCCTACAACAGCCCCTGCTGTACCCCTCCCATGGACATCATGCCTGCACAGCCCCCAATAGCCCCCCCGACATGCATCATACCTGCATGGACCCTGTTGGCCCTGTGAAAGACACTGATCCTATCCAGACCCCACCGCCTCCCATGACAGGCCCCGCAGCTACAATGAGTACTAGACCTACTCCGACCTTGGTGATGGATGATGCAGCTGACCTACAGACCCAGTCAGTGCCAGGATCAGCCGACCATGTACATAAGAAGAAATGTGCAATAGGGCCAGATAGCAACAGTCAATCAGAGATATCACACAATGAAGTGACAGAGGAAACTACTCAATCATTATCCCTAAGTGAGCTGCGAGACATACGTAAGGATTATAGCCGTCAGGAAGGTGAGCAAGTGATTACTTGGCTACTCCGGTGCTGGGATACTGGAGCCGATAGTTTGGACTTAAATGGTAGAGAAGCCAAGCGGTTGGGACCACTGGCTAGAGAATCAGGTATTGACAGGGCTCTTGGAAGACCACCACAACCCCTCACACTCTGGAGGCGACTCCTGTTAAGTGTGAGAAGCAGGTATCCCTGTAGGGATGATATCCCATACCACCCATCCAAGTGGACAACTATTGAGAAAGGTGTTAAGAATCTGAGGGAAATAGCTGTGCGGGAGATGATTTTTACCAGTTTGGACAATCTGCAGACATCATTAGATCCAGATGGCCTCAAAATTACCAGATCCATTTGGCGCAAGTGGGTACTGGGCGCACCAGCAGCATATGCTAGTGTACTGGCATTATTTTTCTGGAAAGAGGATGAGACACCAACGGTGGGTGATATGGATATTCAAATGCAGTATTATGTACATAATCTTTTTTCTACCCCGCAGAGCAGTGTCTCAGCATTGGACAAATCATGTGACAAGGCTGGTGTCTCAGTTAAGGAAAAATGCTTTCCTAAAAAAACTGTTCAAGAGAAACAATACACCCCACGGCACGTTCTGTGGGCTATCCTGCGTGACTGGGGGGAAACCATGAGGAAATGGGATGGAAAACCTACTTCGGCATTACGGACACGCATACACGAGTTGCAGAGTAAAACGCCCCCAAGGGTGGGTTCTGTCAGAAGACGTGTTGCTCCAGTTTCCAGCGGACAGTCCCCCAGAAGGCACAGATGGGCTTTGGAGCCTGATTGTGACTACATGTGACTGTCAGGGATGGAAGTGAGGGGCCCTCTAGTAGAAAGTAGAGGTGCCCTGCCTCCAGCCAGGAGGGGGAGAGGGATAATCAAGTTTATTGGACTATGTGAATTTGATGGCCTGGCACATCAGAACAACAAAAGTATAGGGCCTTGGTGCACAGTGCACCATAATGCCATCAAATCATAGATGGACAAGAAGTCATCACTATTGCTGAAGTGATGGGGGAGTCTCAAGAAATGGCCGTTTTGGAGGCTGAAGTGACCCTAACTGTGAATAAATGGGAAAAGTTCTCCATCGTGACTGTCCTGGATGCTCCATGCATTCTTGGCATAGCTTATCCTAGGGGAGGGTATTTTAAGGACCTGAGGAGGTACTGGTGGGCGTTTGGGGTAGCGGCGGTGGAGATGGAGGAAGTTATGCAACTGTCTACTTTGCCTGGGCCATCACAGGACCCTTCTATTGAGAGGCTGTTGAGGGTCGAGGAACAAAAGGTGCCCATTGTTACTACTACAGTGCATAGGTGACAATATTGCACTAATCGAGATTCTTTGCTCCTTATTCAGAAGTTGGTCTGTCAGCTGGAAAGCCAATGGTGATCAGTAAGACTTGTTCACCCTTTAACAGTCCCATATGGCCACTGCGAAATCCTAACAGGGAATGGAGACTGACAGTAGACTATGGTGACCTGAATGAAGTCACACCACCATTGAGTGCTGCCGTCCCAGATATGTTAGAACTTTACTATGAACTGGAGTCAGAGGAAGCAAAGTGGTATGCTACAATAGATATTGCTAATCCTTTTTTCTCTATTCCTTGAGCAGCAGAGTGCAGGTCACAGTGTGCTTTCACCTGGAGGGGTGTCCAGTACACCTGGAATCGACTGATCCGTGGTGGAAACACAGCCCTGCTGTTTGCCATGGACTGATCCAGACTGCACTGGAGAAGGGTGGAGCTCCAGAACACCTGCAATACATTGATGACATCATTGTATGGGGTAATACAGCAGAAGTAGTTTTCGAGAAAAGGGAGAAGGTAATTCAAATCCTTCTGGAAGCCGGTTTTGCCATCAAACGAGGTAAGGTCAATGGACCTGCACAAGAGATCCAGTTTTTAGGAATTAAGTGGCAAGACAGGTGTCATCAGATCCCAATGGACTTGATTAATAAAGTAACAGCTATGTCACAATCTACCAACAAAAAGGAAACACAAGCCTTTTTAGGTGTTGTGGGTTTCTGGAGAATGCATATTGCTGGTTACAGTCAGACTGTGAGGTCTCTCTATGAAGTGACTAGAAAGAAGAATGATTTTAAATTGGGCCCTGCGCAGCAATCAGCCTTTGAACAAATTAAATGGGAGATTGTTCGTGCAGTAGCCCTCGGGCCAGTTCAGACAAGACAAGATGTAAAAAATGTGGTCTACACTGCAGCAGGGGAGAATGGCCCTACCTGGAGTCTCTGGCAAAGGGCACCTGGAGAGACTTGAGGCCGACCTCTCAGGTTTTGGAGTCAAGCATACAGAGGATCAGAGGCTTGCTATACTACTACTGAGAAAGAGACATTGGCAGCATATGAAGGAGTTCGAGCTGCTTCAGAGGTAATTTGTACTGAAGCACAGCTCCTCCTGGCTCCCCGGTTGCCAGTGTTGAACTGGATGTTTAAAGGGAAGTCTTCTTCCACACATCATGCAACCAACGCAACATGGAGTAAATGGGTAGCACTAATTACTCAGCAAACTTGAATAGGGAGCCCTAATCATCCAGGAATTTTGGAGGTGATCATGGATTGGCTGCAAGGCATGCATTTTGGAGGGTTCCCAGAGGAGAGGGTGGTGTGCGCTGAGGAGGGCCCACCACATAATCAATTATCAGTAAATGAAAGGCGATATGCTCTGTTCACTGATGGATCTTGACATGTTGTTGGAAACCAGCAAAGGTGGAAAGCTGCTGTGTGGAGTCCTACTTGACGAGTTGCGGATGCAGCTGAGGATCAGCTTGCAGAGGTGAAAGTCATTCAGCTGGCTTTAGATATTGCTGAGCAAGAAAACTGGATGGTGTTTTATCTTTATACTGACTCATGGGTAGAGGTACATGCCTTGTGGGGGTGGTTAAAGCAGTGGAAGAAGAGCAACACGCAGTGCAGAGGTAAACCAATCTGGGCTGCTGACTTGTGGCAAGATATTGCTGCCCGATTAGAAAAGCTGTCTGTGAAAGTACATCATGTAGATGCCCATATACCCAAGAGTCGGCCCACTGAGGAACAACAAAACAACCAGCAGGTGGACCGGGCTGCTAAGATTAAAGTGTCCCAAGTAGTCTTGGACTGGCAACATAAGTGTGAATTGCTTTTAGCTCAGTGAGTCCATGACACTTCACGTCATCAAGGAAGAGATGCAACATATAGATGGGCTCATGACCAAGGGGTGGATTTGACTATGGACAGTATTTCACAGGTTATCCATGAATGTGAAATGTGCTGAAATTAAGCAAGCTAAATGGTGAAAACCTTTATGGTACGGAGAACGGTGGCTGAAATATAAGTATGGACAGGCCCAGCAAATTGATTATATCTCCCTTCCATGGCAAATGCTGTGTGCTTACAATGGTGGAAGCAACCACTGGATGTCTGGAAACAAATGCTGTGTCTCAGGCCACTGCCCGTAAGACTGTCTTAGGCCTCGAAAGACATGGTACTCCAGAGAGAATTGAGTCAGACCATGGGACCCATTTCCAAAATAATCTTATAGACACCTGGGCTAAAAAGCATGGTATTGAGTGGACATATCACATCCGCTATCACACACCAGCCTCTGGGAAGGTCGAATGATGCAAGAGACTACTGAAGACTACCCTGAAAGCAAAAAGTGCTGGAATATTTAAAAAGTGGGACAAGCATTTAGCAAAAGCCACCTGGTTAGTCAACACCAGGGGAACTGTCAGCTGAGCTGGTCCTGCTCAGTCAGAGATTTTACCTACTGTAGAAGGGGGGATAAGGTCCCTGTGGTGCATGTAAAGAATATGTTGGGGAAAACAGTCTGGGTTAGCCGGGCCTCAGGTAAAGGCAGACCCACTTGTGGGGTTGCTTTTGCTGAAGGACCGAGGCATACCTGGTGGGTGATGCAGGAGAATGGAGAAGTTTGATGTATACCTTTAGGAGATCTGATTTTGGGTAAGAATCCATTTTAAATGTGTGGTGTTAATTGTTACATAAGGCTAACAGTGTTCAATAAGTGTTTTTCAGGATAACATAGTGGTAATGAAACCAAAGCCAACTTCATCGAAAGGCGTCCAGCGACAGGGAATATACCAGCCGTGAGGACAACACGTTATATTGCTGTGCCCAACTCCACATGTCTGTCATCCTGTATTGAGGCCTGGTCCCGATCTGACAACTGAGTGAATGCCACATCTAAAGAAACTAAAGAAACTTAGTGGATCTTTTACAGGAATAGTTCATAGCTTTAGAGAGTTATTTTTGTGTCTGTGTATATTAAAGGACAAGTATAACTGTAACTTGAGTGTGACATATATGATATGAAATAAGTGGTGGAATGTCCTGGTTTGAGCAACACAGGACTAATTTCTCCTCTAATAGTTGGGAAGACTGCACTTTTAAAAGACTCTGCTGTCTGAATATGTGAAAATATTTACTTTGTAGACAGCTATGGTGTGTGGGTTTCAAGGTCTCAGTGTTTCTGAGCTTGCCAGATGCAGGGATGAGGAGGAGCGAGACCTGGGCACTTGACCCAAGCTGGCCAACAGGATTATTTCATACCATGAACGTCACATTCAATATAAATTAGAAAGTTTGCTGCGAAGTTCGGGCTCTCTCCTTTGATGGCTGCCATCATGAGAACTTCATGCCCCAGTGCCAGACCCAGGAGGTCTTCCCTTCCTCCCAAAGCTGTAGCGCTCGCGGTGTCTGACATTTGCTGTCCACTGCTGGGAGTGCACGGCTTCCTACTGATAGAATGGGCTGAGTATAATCTTTGCGTATTCTGTACCGGTGTCGGGGTCAGTATTGGTTCTTTAATGTTCTTTAATGTTAATTATCTAATCTTACTCTATAAAATGTTTATACTTCAACTCCTGGGTTTCCTTGTTTTTTCCTGATTCCCCTTTCTGGGCGGGGAAGGGTCATCAGGTGATAGAATGAGAGTCTAAACGACAAGAAATTGTTATGGGTTTCTCAGACCATAACAGCCACATTTTGGGACATAAACTCTCTGTGAGGCCTATACTGCCTCCTTAAATTATTGGAGACATACCTAGGTTGAGACAGTGCACTACATAAATTAGCCCAGAAAAACTTTTAGAAAAGATGAAAGAGAAGTAAAGACAGTTAGCGTTGACAAGACTTAAGACCGGTTAAGAAAGTGTAGCTAAAACCTATAGTGTAATTCTGTGCTTCAGTATTTCTCAGTCAGAATTTATCTGCTGTAGTAGAGATACAAAAGCTGGGCTTCAGCGTTCCTCGAATGCCCCTGCCTGGCAGAGTGAATCCCTCGGGGCTAGGTCCGATGCTGGCCTGGGGAGCAGGCAGCCCAGCCTTTGGTATTCCTGTCAGCCATTGCCTTTAGCCCCCTGCTGCTGAGCTTTCTGCCTACTTGTAAGGGCTTGGGCTCGCTTCTGCCTTTCATTCACTCGTTTATCTGCCTTTATCTTAAAGCTGATTTCCTGCTTCTCACTCAGTATCAGTGCAGTTAGGAGGAGTCTCAGGTCCAGTATCCTGTGCCCTATTTTTTAGATATAAATGCAGATGTAGTTTATAGGATCCCTTACTTTTAAATGTTGGTTTCCTGCTTGTTATTTTTTTTTTCCTCTCCTAGACTAAATAACTTTCATAATGTTTATCATAGAGTATAACACACAAACTTTTGCAACGTTCATAGGACTGAGGATTGCAAGAGCAGCGATTAGTAATGCTCTGTGCATATACGCTCCTGCACTTTTAGTGTATTCTTGGCATTTGTCAGCAACTGCATGTGATGTCTTTAGACTCGTTGTTAGTCTAGGTGACAAGCTCGCGGAGGAAAAACATACTCTGCTTGAATGGCCTCTGAAGATGCAATGTTTTCACTTCTCTAAGCAGCTGTTGCCTTTTAGGGGTTCTTTTATCATGGGGATGTTATGAATTTTAAGTCAGCCTCTTCCCACCTCCTCCATGCTCCCAGCTAAAAAAAAAAAATAATAAAATAATCAGTTAGAGAAGAGGCAATTAGCTAGCACTCAATCTGCTGCAATGCCATAACCGTACTAATAATGATGTTTGGTCTGGATGTCCATAGGGACACAAGAAATTCCTTATCATGTGCAGTTACTGGAGTTTTAATTTTATTGTTTTCACTTCGTTTTCTTTTGCGTAAAAAAGAAAACCAGAAAAGCCAAATATGCTTTGGGCATTCTTGCAGTCTAATAATAAATGTGTGCACTTGTGGTGAAGTTTTGTTTGGAATTCTGTAGAATGAAAAATATTTAGAAATTTTGTACCTCAAAAGCAACAGTAAAACTTTTAATAGGAATTCTTTGCAGAATTTTATTAGCATAATTTAATTAGCATAAGTTACTGGTTAAGCAGTTGTCCCTCTCATCCTCTTCTCTCAAAGGATCCAAACATGATTTAGGCAGAGAGAAGATGATCAGACTAGCTGCTATGGATTGGCTCATTCAGGTCACAGTGGAGAAAACATTAGTTTAAGACTCCTAAAATTAATACGATTTTTCATATCTGCTTGATAACGAGGAATAAAAGAGTAGATTCACTTGGGTTTCAGCACAGTGTTCAACCTCAAAATAATCAAATATACCGATGGGAATAGTAGTTGGAAAAAATACCTTGAGATGATCTGGATTTTCTTTTCAAAAGTACCAATGTGGCAAACTTACTGAACTGGCAAAACTAAACCAATTGAAAATTTCTACTTCATTGACAACGTGAATCATGGCCTGCCTTAATAAAGCATGAAGTTTAAAAATAAAGAGTGACTTGTGTCTGTAACAGCTCCCTGCTATGATGCCACTTCTGCTTTTATTTTCAGTGTAGTCAGCTTCTGTAGCTTGGAGTTCTTTTTCCTTTGTACAGTACAGTTAATTTCTTTCTTAGAACATGCATAGCAGAAACCAGAGATTTAAATCTCCTCTTTCCTGCTGTGGCTAAACCACTCAAACAAATTGAATGGGAGTACCATGTGTGAATAAGGAGAATAAAATCCTATAATGAATTATTAATGTAACTGGGTCATCACCTGTTGAGGTGATCCAAGGGTGTGGGTTTCTTTTCATGGACATTAATCTAGATCTTGTAGAACATCTCATTCCATTTCCTGCTCTGTCCAGTCTCTGTTAAGAACATGACTGTGCCTGGAAAGATTGAGAAAAATGCTCCTTTTTTTAAGAATCACAATAGCGTGCAGAGGGAGTCAATTATCCTCGGACAGGCACCATTCAAATTCCCAGTAGCACTAGAAGTGCCAAGAAAACCCCAGAAAGTTCAGCGGCTTTATTTGGCTTGGAAAAACACTCAGAAATTTGGCTTTTCATTTATGCCTGATCCCTACAGCATGCTTCATTCTAGCTGGAGCCTGACTGAAGTCACATTATGTTTCCTTGATCAAGTATACCATTGGAGCCGTATGCAGGCATGGGACTTCTAAATGCATTTCAGGCCTGGGCTTCAAGCACAGGGAGCTTTTCTACTGACTTCAGAGTTTTAGACTGGGGTCTGTTTGGGCTATGATTGTCTGCCAAGTTAAAGTACAGTTCTCATAAGATTTCCCGATCATCCTGTTACTAGGTGGGCAAAAAAAAACCCCAAAGAATAGTCTTTTGGAATTTGATTGGTCCTCTGGACTGGAAGCAAAAGCAATCAAACAGAAAGCAGGGCTTGGAGAGGAGACAGTATATACATTTCAAGGCTGTGAATAGAGCCAGTTTCAGCTGACTACTGGCAAAATTCCATGTGTCCTTCTTTTCTATAGACAGGTTTATCTGTTCCCATATGTTAGGCCCTGCTTCAGTTCCAGATTCATCCACCTTCATTCTTTTGAATGCATCTGTCGTGTTAGTGCTCTGCCTTGGGAATTAAGAGGCTTTAAAACTGCAGCCAGTTGTTTCCATGATTTCTCACTCTTAGAATGCGACAAACTCACTACAAAGCTTTTTCTGTGCATTGCATGTGCATATCAAATGTGCGGAAGCCAAAGGAAAGAGGCGGTGCATGTCCAAAAAGGACATCTTGGCTTCCCTGAGTGCTTATGACTTTTCAGAATGAAAGGTTATTGAACATTTCCCAAAGAAGAAGCTGTACAAATGGCTCCCGCACTGGGAGGAGGAAATATATGTACTAATCCCTGAACTGGCAGTCCATGCCTAAATATCCTGGGGACAAATTGAAATCCCAGAGGGAAATACCTGTTATTGTTCAGGACCATTGAAATGCTAAAATCTCTTCAGGGTTTTCAAAGTTTCTATATTTTCCTATCAGTTTGGTTTGCGAAGCCCATTTGTTGCCCTGAGGCAAGTATGCTCCTAACACTTTACTGACCTCCGGTACGCATGAATTGACCCTTGATTTCAGCAGTACCCTACAAATTTGGTGGATCAGCAAACCCTGAAGGTTAAAATACTTTTGTATGTTAAGATTCTTTGTCTTCTGCTTCCGCCTTGTAATGTTAAACTGTTCCTGAAAATTCCCAGCCTCAGATAAGTACATAATACAACTTGCGGAGAAATGGGGAAGGAGAGAAATTACCTACAGTTTCTTCATTGTCAGCATTATGTCATCTGACATTTCAGCACTGTTAGCTCAGGTCTGTAGCTCTTCTCGAATGTCTGCCAATGTTTTTTCATCCCTGGCTCAAGGGAATGCCAGGAGGAGTGCACTTTCTCAGACTTGCCTGAGCATCACCTGCGTGATCTTTTATCCACCTCCATGGAGGAGCATGTGCAGGTATCTAATCCTCTTCCATTTATGTTGGAGTAATACAACATCTGATCACATGGCCTTTAGGTCTATATCCTGCCAGCCAAAACAGAGTCTATAAATAGGTCCTAATCTTGTATCCCTCCTTCCTATAGTGGGTTCTGTTGAAGTGTAGATCTGCTATTAGATGTGCATAGTTGATTTACCATCAGGTGGTCCGACATATTTGTCCTCTTGAATTATGAATGAAACTTAATTTCTCAGAACTTAAATATATCATTAGAAAATTACTAAGAGCAATTTTCTCCTCTTCACATCTGCATAATGAAATTCACTTCAGTGTTGTACTCTCCCTACATATATAGTTCCCATAGCAAGGCCAGAAGATGTCCAAAAGCTATGGAAAAGGAGTACAGTGCACATGCAGATTTACAGGAGGGGGACAGACCAGATGCACTTTTCCCTCTAGATTAGCACTTCTGAGTTTTGAGTGTGCATTCCTGTTTTCAAATGCCTGTGTAACAACCCAGATGATTCTCAAGCAGACATTGTCCTGAAGGATCCGATATGATTTTTATTTGAGAGCCATAGAAATTATCCATGAACATCAGCAAAAAAATTGAACTGAACTATAAATGCAAGGTCTTGTGTTTGTGTTTCCCTTTGAAATACTCATCTGAGTGAAGACTCCAAAAAACAGCTGCATGACATTAATTTCTGTAATCTGCAGAAATTTTTCTGTCCATAACCTTTTTATTTCCACCCTGGTTTTGGCATTGTTGTGACTGCAAGGAAGAAACACTAGTGTTTAAACAGAGCTGATACAAGATCCTAAACTATTAGTACTAAGGTCTTGCTTTTGCAACTTAATTCTGTTTAATAAATGTATGTGCCTCCCATCTCCTACTCCCTCTTCCCCATACATAACACTTTTTGTGTTCCTCATCCATAGGCAAATCTCTGCTACCTTTTTCATTTCCATCACTGGGCTCTTTGAGTCTTTTTCTCCCCTTTCTCCCCACTCTCAATATCTGGAATAGAGTACCTGGATGGCTGGGACGTCTCCCTCAGTGACGATACAGAAGCATCTCTGAGGGATCATGTAGGAGCACATGGTCTTGCCAGTGGACCAGGTGAACAGCTGAGGTCTCTTCTGGTCCTACTTCTCTGGGTTTCATTGAAGCTTAGAGCATTCAATGAGTGCTCAAAGGATCAGGGTGATTTATATAAACACTTTTTATGAAAGAAAGATGAAGGCATTTGTTAAATGTGGTCAAATATGCCAGCTATAAAATATAAGGTGTCACTTTTGACTGGTAAGTTTGTTAATGCAGCAGAAAAGCTGTAATGTACAAATCAGAGGCATAGCAACTGTTTCTTCCTATTTAAATTAAGTTACAGGGATTCTATGAGTAGTATCAGTATTGGTTGAGATGCTTTGTAGTTGCTGTCCTGTATAATTTGATCTATAAATTATTACACAACAGTAATAGTCACAAGTAAATCCTGTGATTTGCAGGATTTTCAGTTAGGTTGTTATTCAGATGTAATTTGAATGCTTTAAATAAAAGTAAAGTACCTATGTCATTTAAAAAATTGTTTTCTGAATTTTGTGACAGAATTATAATAACAACATTTGATATAATTTATATTATCATTATAAACAAATTTTGAAATCAGATAGAGACTGCAAAATATTTCTGCTGTAAATATAGCCAACTATTTCTTTTTGTTCTGTCATTCTAATTGCTTTTTATGTCTCCAGAAATTAACAGTGCTGGGTTAACCTTGGCTGCTTACTCTCCCACTCCCCCTCTTTAGCAGGACAGAGAGAGAAAATAAGATGAAAAAAGGTCATGGGTTGAGATAAGGGCAGGGCAATCATTCACCAATTACTGTTATGGGAAAACAGACTTGACTTGGGGAAGATTAATTTATTTCCAATTAGAAATAGACTACTATGGTGATTAACAAAAACAAAGCTTAAAACACCTTCCCTGACATCCCCCTTTCTTTCCAGGCTCAACTTCATTCCTTTGTTCCTGACTCTTCTATCTCCTCCTCCCCAGCCCCGAATGCCACAGGTGGATGAGGATGGTGGATTGTTGTCAGTTCATAACACTCCATCTCTGTCAATCCTTCCTTCTCACACTGTTTCCCTGCTCCAGCATGGGGCCCCTCCCAAGGGAGACAGTTCTTGATGAACTGCTCTGATGTGGGTCCTTCCCATGGGCTGAAGTTCTTCAAGAAGCATCCTGCCCATAGGGTGCAGTCCTTCAGGAAAGAAATGCTCCAGTGTAGGTCCCCTACGGGGTCACCAGTCCTGCCAGAAGACCTGCTCCTCTCCACAGCCTGCAGCTCCTGCCAGGAGCCTGCTCCAGTGTGGTATCTCCATGAGCTGCAGCTTTCTTCAGGACATATCCACTGCTCTGGCATGTAGTTGTCTACAGGCTGCAGGGTGGATATCTGCCCTGCTGTGGACCTCCATAGATTGCAGGAGAACAACCTGCCTCACCATGGTCTTCACCTTGCGTTGCAGGCAAATCTCTGTTCCAGCACCTGGAGCACCTCCTTCTCCTCCTTCTTCGCTAACCTTGGTGTCAGCAAGCTTGCTTCCCTTACATTTTGTCTCAGTCCTCTCTCTCACAGCATTTTTACTCTTTCTTGAATATATTATCACAGAGGTGCTACCAACATCTGTGACTAGCTGAGCTTTGTCCAGTGACGGGTCTGTATTGGAGCTGTCTGAAAGTCGTTCTGTTCAACACAGGGGTAGCTCCAGGTCTCTTCTCACAGAAGCCACCCATGTAGCCCTCCCACTACCAAAACCTTCCCGTGTAAACTCAATACATCGACATATGTGAAAGTTACATTTCTTTTCCCCCATTATTCTCTGTAGATTCATCAAGAAAGTATGAAAGTTTAAATACGTTTATCTGTTTCCAGGCAACTTACTGTTCTATAAGTGTTTTTCATTACTGATGTTGGCATTCCTTTTATTTCTGTGGCAAAAATGGGCTGCAGAGCATTTGTCTTGTATGTTATATGATACTTCGTACATTGCCTACTTAGAGTATTTTTTTGTGTTCTAAAAAGACACTATGAGTTTTAGTCCTCTTCTTGTCTTCAGAAATTCATGTTGTCCTTGAGTGCATCAGTGGTTACTATAGATTACAGCATGATTTTATTGCTAGTCTGTTTTTGCAGTGGTCAGAAAGGATTTGTCAAACAAAAGATCATAGAACAATTTGGGGCTTTAATAATTCCCATCTTTTCTGACTGCTGAAATAAAGGGTGAACTGTGTAACTGTTAGGGTTGAGCGTAAGAAAGACCCAGTGGATGAATGAACTTCAAGGACCTAGTGGTAATGAAACTGAGTCATGTTCTTTTTGGCTGTGTCTGGATTTCTTTGATCCCATTCTTGCTAAAAGAGAGAAGACTAGGGTGTGCTCTTGTTCTCTCTTTTTTCCCTTCAAAATTGTATATGCTAACACCGATGACAACTATGCTAGAAGATGGAGTTCTTTTGGAGGAAGCCCAGCATCATCCAAATTTCCTCCTGCCTTGTAGCCTGAATAGGGAATAAAAACATGATGTTCTGCCCATTTTCTACAGCACAACCAGCAGAGAAATTTCCTCCTGCAGTGGCAAAAGATCAGACTAATATTTGCTGGTATGTCAGGAAGTTCTGATAACTGTTTCTGGCCATGCCGAAGAACAATTTTGAGTTTACGCTTTTCTTCAAAGACATGTATTTCTACTTCAAAGGGTCTGCTTCATTACATAGCTTGTAGTCTCAGATAGAAGTGTTGTGGGGTTTCTGTTTTTTTTTTTTTAAGCTTTCTCTTTATCACACTTGATAAGTGACAATCACTGGAGCTGCCAGTTCTTAAGTTTGAAACTTAATTAAAAGACACAACTGCAAGATTATTTTAATGAAATAACATGTATTCATATATACTTATTAGTATGGAAGATGTTTTATTCAAAAGACAATATTTGGTAATTGATGTATAACAAATATTGCGATCTCACAAGTATCACCAGATCTTGTGTGAACAATACATTCATGAGAGGTTTTCTTTCTTTCATTTAGTTAGGTCTACACAACGTCCTGAGAATAATATGCACTATTCCTACAGAATGGAATAGAGAGAGAGATTCTTCCATTTATTTTTTCCTGTCTGATTAAATTGCACCGAGGAAGCTAATACTTTGCATGCCAGTAAAGTAAGGAGTTTTAGCTTAACAAGATTTCAGCACTTCCAGGACAGAGCTGTATCTTGTTTAAAATTCCTCTCTTCAGCCCCACTGCTTTCTCCCTGGGCAAGTACCTGAGGTCCCTCCAAGGAACCATTCATAGCCCACTCTCGGCTCTTTCCATCCTGACACTGGCTCCTGGGAATGAACAATGTAGAAGCAGACAAAGCAACAGCAAAACCAGCCAACCAACCAACCCAAACCCCATTAATCTGTCTCCAGACTGTTTTTCATCTCATTATCCACTTCTTACTATCTCTGTAGACTTTTTTGAATCATAAAGAGGTAAATGCTAGATCAAGGTAAGCATACTGAATATTGGGAAAGGGAAAGTCCTGAGAAGGGGGAATGAAGCAATGCTGGGTAGACAGGAGGGCAGAGATGAACAGGGACTCACTGGTGATGGAGAGGGGAAAAAGGAGCTAAGGAACAGAAGTGAAGAAAAGTTGGAGACCGGAGAAGAACAAGAACGCTTTATAGAGATCTATTGCCCAGCCTACCCGATTTGCCCACGCCCTTGTTTGCTTCCTTCAACCCTACTTCTTTTTGAGTAGTTAAAAGGAAAAACCACAGTTGCTTGATTTGAAAGGCTGCCCTGGTTGTTAACCATGATTCTATTATTTTTGAGTCAGTGTATACCTGTAACTTTATTCTTATGACAAGTGTCTAATTTCAGAAATATCTCCGTTGATATCAGCAGCACTTTCCAGGAAGTAAAGTGCCATTTGAGATGAGTAATTATATTACTATCTTCTACCTTTCTTGCATTATTTTGTGGGGCTCATTTCACGAGACTGCCGGCTCCGTTTCTTACAAGCTTGCTTGTATTACATAGCTCCATTAGACTCTCCTCGCGTCTCCCTATTTATAACAATCTAAGTTTAGAAATATTTGATCACATATTAGCGGTGGTATAACGTGAGAAGCTATTTGTATTTCTGTATCAGCAGATTAGGCATCAGCTATTTTCTCTCATACATGGCACAGTAAGCTGCAATACTTTGTCAGGAAGTAGAGGAGATATATTGGGCGTGCAACTGTAACTGCATGCAATGAAGAGATAAGAATGCTCTTTCAGGCTGTTGTACAGTGCGCTTTCTGCTGACAAACAGGTGTCCCTTTACGTTCCAGCAGAACTTGCAAATTATTTTACAAGTTCTCTTCATTCTAAGAAGTACTGTGTAATTTTAAGAAGGACCATATAAAACATTTATTATATTTATTTATTATAGTTAGCATAAGATAATAAGTAAGTGCTGTAGTACTTAAAGCTCACTCCTCTAAACAAAGATATCTGAGCATAATTCTCAATTTATCTTCCCAATTCTTTACTCTCACTGTGTTATGGGAAGGATATAGATTGCAAGATGTAAGGGGAGGAAAGCTTTCGGGCCCGCATGTATAGCTATTGCTCTCATCAGGTTTCTATGTGGAAGCACTGGGCTTTGTTTGGCTGAATACCTCTGACATTTTCCCTCTCATTTGAATGGAGATATGGTCAGACTTCAGTGATTACATACACTGCAGTAGAGGCAAAATAATTCCGTCTTCGTTGTGCAGATTTCCGGAGGCAGCAAGGCAAGTAGAAACATTTTTCTTTCCTATTCTTGATCAGACTTTTTATCAGCCATGTGGAACCACTTTTGTTTGCTCGGCCACAGTTAGACTGAGGTACAGTTTAATAAGACCCATGTGTTAGAAGGATGTTTAAGCCAAGTATTGGAGACTCTTCTCATTCCATGTTGGAACACAATGTAAATCCTGCACATATCTATGCATATGCATACATGTGTATGCATGCCTGTAAGTCCATAGATACGCATATATTTTTCAGTTGTTTAGAGATTGTTCCTCACAAACTTCAACACTTCCAAATTTCAGAAGTATTGCAGCTTAATATCATTGCAGTTTCTTTCTCTTCTTGAAAGTACCGAAATTAGACACTTAATCTAAGCTATGCGGCACGGGTAGAGTTAAAACTTTTTCGCTTTAATGAGCAGATAATCACAGACATATCGTTATTATATTTAGAGGTGGACTGGATACCGCAGTATTGTGAAAGTGTAAGGGAATGGGTGTCTCAAGACTGGATGTGGCGTCAAACCATGAGACGGGAATCCACTTTGCTGGATTTATCCTAGGGAAAAAAAGTCAAGACCTGTAACTATTTTTCCATGTCTCTGCAGTTCAGACAAGATGAAATATGATAAGAACAGAATCCTAAAAAGAATTAAATGGATTTTTTTACAAAGAAGAATCCTCTCAGTATTATTTCCAGGATTTTCCAGAACTGCTTCTATGTAAGGGACTAGTTTTGCAGCGGTGTAACAGCCTCTCAGTGGCATCAGCCCGGCAAAGGACTGTATAATGAAGAGAAGAACGAGGCCCATTGTTCTTAACAGGAAGACAGTTTTCTGAGTTATATGATCAGAATAACTGTGTGATTGCCTTGTTTCTTCTCTGCAAGAGAAGACACAGTTGAAGATAGAGGTGCACATTCACAGCTTGGCTGCCTTGGTACCGAGGCTAAGAACAGCTTTACTAACAAGACTAGCATAAATAATATCCCCAAATAATGTCAGCTGCTGTGAAAATACTGCAAGTCAATCCACGGTGAGGAAGGTCATCACTGCTCACTGCGTCACCACCGAATGTGAAAAATAGTAGCTCTGGAAGCTAAGCCAATCCATAATTTTCTGAACAAGGAACTAGTTCATAGCTGAAAGAGGAATAACTACCAAAGAAAACTGAAAGGAAGCGGAGACAATTTACTGCTGTTGGCGTAGAGCTAGTGGAATTGCTATTTGTCAAGGATTGACCTTTTCCTCTTCAGTGGATCTACTTCCATATTGACCTATCTTAAAATCAAAGTAATTGCTATCCACTGCATGCTACCTTGGGATTAGAACTTATTCTGTCTGATTTATATGTGTTTTAACTGCTGTTCACAGGCTGGCAAGTAAACAAATGCAGTTTTAGACTAGTTGACTCAGCTGTTTCACTGAAAGGAGCTGAGGGATAAGACTTTTTCCTCGACTCCACTCTGCTGTTTTACTTACTGCAGAGTCTTTCTCGGTCATTTCTCTGGAAATGAGATCAGAAACTAAATAAGAATTTAATAGCATTTTTCAATTTAAGTTTCAAAAATGGAGGGGGAGAACGCTTCTGGGAGGACAAAGGGAGTGGTGTTTTTCTTCTGTGGGACTGAAGGAACTTGATTTCTAGATAAACTTTATTTTTCAAAATTTCATTCTTTCTACAGCCATGGGCAAGATTGTACATTTATGTTGTGTTGTCCCTGGAATGATTCCGACAATACAAAAGAGTTTCAAATGACACCTCATGCAGAGTAATGCAAATCCTACTGAATAGGGTCCTTAATATGCTTGAAAGAAGCCAATTTACATCAACAATGGAGTGAGCCTGTTTTGGCTGATATTTCAGAGTTGAAAATAAGGTCTTCACAAATATTTTGTTTGCAACACAGTATCTCCCTGCACTGAACTTCCATGGTGACTGAAGCGGGTTGCATTCCTGTTTCTGTCTAGCAGAATATTTAGCAATCTCAAAGACCAGGATCTGCAGTTCAAGGCCTTCCTGTGTTATGAGTCAGGAAACATCGGGCAGCCCTCTCACTGCTAAATTTGAATCTTCTTAAACGATCTGAGACTTTCAATTTTAACTTTCCCATTCCTACTACCATGCAGTTGGAAATGCTATAGGGCCACCCTAGTGTCAAAGGATTCTGGACTTTCTTTTCAACACAATGAATGTTTCAGGCTATCTTTGATTTTCTGAAATTAGATGATCTCATGGTCCCCAATTTCCAGGGGCCACCCAGGTTGTTGCTCAGAATCAATCTCCAACAGTTTACTCTTCCTGAAGCAGTTTTTACCCCCTGGAATCTCCCCATACGCAGAGTTCAGAAAATGATTAGTTTTCAGTTTTGATTGGAGCTTGCCCTTTCCCCCACCTCCCCAAATGTCAGCATTTCCTATGGAAATAAAATTTTGAGTTTCAACCAGGTTTTAACAAAGAATCTAGCTGCCACAAAGCTTGGTCATAGTAAACTGCGAGCCAAACTGTGGAAACTCTTCATGCCAGCGTTCAAAGCAACCCAAACCACAGTCATCCTGCCTAGAAATTAATCAAAACAGCAAAGACAACACTGAATATGGTTTTCAGCTAGATTTTTACCCGCCTTCTGGAAATGAAACACACATTGGAACCAAATGTTGTTTAAATCAAATGAGTGATTATAGCAGGCGGTAAGACATGAGACATGTTCACTCATTAGTGATCTACTGGAATGTATTTGTGGCTTGGACATCCTCTTGACTCCTGAGAATCTTTCTCCTGTTGCATTTCCCACTATCATTTCTTTTCTCCTTCTTGGCAGAAGAGCCACAGCCATTTTAGGTAGATAACTTTGAATGGGTTAAAATGATTTTCTCTAGCTCGAATGGAAAAAGTGCTAAAACAAATTAATTACTAAGAATTTTGTCTGTCTGTTCCTGCTGACTGAGAAGAAGTGTTTTAATCACATTAAGAAGTCTATTTTAGAATATTCTTTCTACTGGTTACTTTAAATAGGGGAAAAGCCTGTTAGAAATAAAGTCCTTCCAAATATGCTGAAAGCCTTCTTCTTTTGCACATTTTTTGTCCCGTACGTAAGTTTTCCTTCTTGGGAAGTCCTGCTGCTATCTCCCATGTTCTAACTAATTTTAATTTACATTTCACGGAGAAAGATACTCTGTGCGATTGGCTAGGACAAGATCTGTGGTGTGGTCTGGAATTCTCCTTAAAGGATAACAGGCAGCCTCATCTCTTGCAACAAGAATCCCACTGCAAACCAGGCAAAATTGGATAGCATTTTAATGTAACAATAGTAAGCAAACCAGCAGTGGATATAGCACTAAATGGGAAGAGGTTTATGGCCCTGCAGTTGAGAATGATACCTCTTATTTCTGATTACAACCTTGTAATCTAATGAAAAGACTGTTCAAATATCTGTTCTGAATTTGGGAAAGTCCGTGGCCACTCACAATGCATTAGGGAAGTTTCCTAAGGTATCTATAGCTTTTTGCTGATGTCTGCATATTTTCATACAGTCAGATCAGTTAAGAATGTGTTTTGCTGTTAAAAAAAAACAAACAAACAAATCTCCACCCTGCCTTGTAAAACAAATTGGATAGCTCTGAAATGTTTTGCTGAAAGGTGAATTTATTAAAAATCTCAAAATTTCAAAAATGTCAGTGGTTAGATTTTTCCATATGAAATTAAACCTTTTTTTAAATCAGAATTTCAAGAAACAAATCAAATATACAGTCAATCTGAGGTAAAATATTTTCATTACAGGTTGAAATGTATTTGCACATGTGTAAAAACCTTTATTATAACCTTCTGCTGACAGAACAACCATTTGTTTGATGTTTCTGTACTCAAAAGTCATCAAGAGCAACTGAGAAGAGAGTCCTATGAATATTTGGTAATCAGGAGCTTAACACTCCTTAAGTAAAAGAATCTTCACTGGTGTTATCTCACTTTCTATATTTCTGTATAAATGAAACACAGAAGGGCTCTGTTCTTTGCCATGCATTTTCTCCAAATGACTCAAATATGGATTTCCGTTTCCATAAATCCATATATATACATAGTAATATAACTCACATATGAATTCATTTTACCACTGTCCCAAATCCAATCCCAAAAACTTAATATAAATAAATGTTCATTGTGAAACTCCTTCAGAGCTATCTTTTCTCATTTGTTTCTCATTAAAGCCAGTAGTGTAAATTCAACATTCATAAATTCTATAAAAATTCATTATCAAGAATGTTTTGCAGAAAATTAATAAAATAAAAGAGACTGCCTGGCCTAAAAAGACAAAATTTTGTTTTCATCAAAATTTTGAAAGTTAAGGAACAGAATGCAGTCTGTACATTTTCCCATCCGTTCTCCCACATGGGAGAAATTTTGAAACTTCATAAATGAAAAAAGTAGGGAAAGGGATAAACAGTTCTTAATACCTTTCTGTCCATAGTGTGAATGGTTAAAAAAGAAAAGAAAGAAAGAAAGAAAGAAAGAAAGAAAGAAAGAAAGAAAGAAAGAAAGAAAGAAAAAGACATCTTGAAATTAAAAAAACTATTTCTTTTTTGTTATTTTAAATCTCAGTTGCAATTTTTGTAATTAAAGTCAGAATTAGTATAATATTTTGTTAAGAATAAATAATGTTTTCTGAACAAATAACAGCTTGTGGTATTTTTGATTTTTCTGTTGTAATTTCATAAAGACATTCCAGAAAGGTTTTTTGGTGTCCTTATCTCTTGTGAAAAGGTACAGGACATTCCATTACATCTGATGTTGTCAACTACAAATTAGTATGGAATTAGTATGGAAAATTAGTATGGAATATGAAACATCAAAATGGGAATGGAGCATGTAACTTTTTGACTGACTATGATGTCTCCTCCACAGGAAGTAAACGTATGCGTTAGGTGATGCAGTCTTGACTCCAAAAATCTTGTTCAGGGTGACACCATGTTCTTCAATCACTCTTGGAGACATCTGATGTCTTGTTGACACTCCAGATACAGACAAGGTAAGGAAACTCCATTAATCACCCACCAAACCCAGAAATGTTCTCCATAGTTCCAAAAGGTTCTAGGAAAACTACAGCTGAAATGTGTACTTGAAAAAGAATTCTGTGCCCTTTGTCAGTAATTCTTGTCAGTGCTACTACTGCAGGGAAGGGTCCTTGTCGTTGTTTAGGCCAAATTGGCTACTAGGGACGTGGGGAACCCCAGATGGGACTGACAGATGCTCCCCTCTTCAAAGAGAGAGGCAGAGGAGGGAAAAAGAAACTTAAGAGTTTAGAAGGAACTAAACTACTTTAATGAAATATTAATAATAAAATAAAAGGAAATAATGAAACATATACAAAACCGTATCAAGCTCCCAGGATGGCAATCAAGACACCAGCTGGCACTGGGGAAGTCCCAGACTGGACTCAGAGACGGACAGGAACTGGATTCAGGATCTGCATTATGGATTGGGATCACAGACAGAACAGAGAGAGTCCTCCTTGGACATCGGCCATTGAAGAGAGAGAGAGCTGACCCTTTGATCCCTCAGCTTTTATACTGAGCATGAGGCAGATGGGATGGAATACTCTGTTGGTCAGTTTTGGGTCACCTGTCCTGTCCGCTCCTCCCCGCAGGTGGGACCCCACTATGCTTTTCCGCTTCCGACCCTCCAACGGGGCAACTAACAAAGTCGGTTGGCCGTGGGGGTTATAGCAGTGAGTATAAGCGAGAGCCTCTCTGCACACCATGCCTGGGCATCAGCTATAAACACAGGTTTTATCGCTCTGAGAATGAACATCGTCTGCACAATATGCTGTTAATTTCAGTAATTAGAAGAGGCCCAGCTAAGCAGCAAAGTTACTGAAAAAAAATGGTCCTGCTTTACCTCAAAACAGGTCACTCCTTTACCAGTTACCTCAAAATGTTCTTGACCCACCTATTCCTTCAAGAATTGAACTTGTCTACTGAAAGTTGCTCTATGTGGTCTTTTTTCCCTTTTTTTAGAGCAACATCAGCTTGCACAGTGGTCCTCATTGCATGTATTTCAACACACCTTATAAGACCAGTGCCCTTATTAACTACTTAAGCTGAACTCGTATTTCACATGGCAGGAGTTACACTGGTAAAAGCGAATTTTGGCAAGATCAAATCATGTACACCTGGTTTTGATGTGAACACCAGTACCCTCTTTTTCCCCCTTTGTGTGGCTGACCTTGGGTCTGATTGTTGCTGACATGGTCACTTAGCAGGAACTTGGAGCAGGTGGAATGAAAAGGCTTACGCACAAGAGCGTTAATATAACTTAGTAACATACAGTTTTAGTGGAGAAAAAAAAAGAAAACTAGTTCAATGATTGCAGCGAATATCTCCTGTTAATTCTAAGCCATTGTGAATACTTGTATCTTTTTATATTCAGTATTTGAAGGGGAAATACTCTCAGTACCCAAGTTAATAACAGTGGCTGATTGAAATCATTATAGTAATTCCATAAAACTTCATTCGAGTTCTTCTGTCTCAGTCAGTTGTCAGATATGCATTTCATATTTTGGAGTATAATTTGATGAATGCAAAAAACAGAGCTTAAAAAAATGACCAAAATTGCATACGGAGGGCCAGAAACAAGGTAGAAACCTACATAAACAATATTCTAACCCTTCTGAGAGGGCACAGCATTAGGCTTTTCTGTTTTAACTTTTTGATGTGAATTGTTGCTGACCCAAGTGATTACTCAAAATTTGGGACATGGCCAGTTGAAGCTACGATGAGAAACTGGTGATAGATGCTCTCCAGTTTATTTGCAAAAGACATACAAAATTCCATTTCCCTTATATCAAGAATCCAAGAGCAGACAGTTAATTTGCTCGCAGCTTCAAGTCCCTTTGACAGAACCAGAGAAAAGCATATCCATATCTGTCTCCTGGTTTTTCTTATGGCTATGCTCCCAGTCCTTAATCTGGTGGTGCATTTGGCATTCTATTCCTCTTCTCCAGCTTCTCTCTTCTTTCATCTCTTCACGTAAACATACAAACCTCCATTAAAAGAATAAAAAGGCTATAATGCTCATTCAGATATAAATTGTGCAAGACTTTTTTTTTTTTTTTTTTTTTACACTGTGTGGCGATGTATTTCAATGTTTGGGATATGTATCTAGGACAATTTGAAGAACTTCTAATTCTTTTTTCTTGTTACTCATTACACTCGTCAAGCTTTCTGTGATTTGATATCAAGCGTAGCAGCTGTGCCATGTGGTTCTTCTTAACTAGCTATATGCAAACATAAGTGCACACTGCTTCTGAGTGTTCATGGGGTAGGCTCGGTATAGTATTACTTGCCACTGGCGATAAGCAGCAGTTAAACTGAGGTAGAAATACTTTATCAAAACTTGTGATCAGGACAATAGCTCTCTCTTTCATCTGATGCACAAAGACGCTTATTTCCCTTCATTCAGTGCTGCATCTTTGCCTCTAATGTGCTGAATTTGCTGTCAACTCAGCTGAACTGGTTTATCAGTTGAAAAAAAAAATCATTACTCAGCAGACGCCTCTTCTGGTTTTGATTTGCAAATCTACAGTTGGCTTGAAAGAAGACAAAGAAACTGAGGAAATAAGCTTCCTAGGCAAGAGCATCTAGCTTGGACAACATCTAGCTATACCGAATAGGCAACTTAAAGGTTTATGACTTTGCACCAAGATACCAGCCAGTTTTTTTTCTTTTTTTTTAGGGGTGGGAGGAGGCTGTGTGGGTTAGCCAAGGACTTGAAATAGCTTTATTCTGACTGAGATGTTGATTTGATTCGATGTTTTCTTAAAAACCCCAAACAATTCATTATGAGCTCTTTGTAAGATTTTATAACCATCATTGGATGTGGTTATGTACACATAGAAGAAATATTATATCAATTGTGTTGGCTTACCGTGTCCAGTTCCAATTTAAAGGAATTTCAAGCCAACCAGCAATGCTAGTTTCTCATTGTCAAAAGTGATCTTTTTACTTTTACTTCTATACATATCTAACTTTTAACTCTACTCAGAGTGTATCACTTTCCACCTTAAAATGCCTTCTTTGGTGGAAATGTAATTTTAAGCTTTATATATATAGTGTTTATATCTATCTATATAGACACATACACACACATTAAGCACAACTGCATGCGTGTGTATGTATATGTATATTTCAATGTATATTTTCCAAAGGCATACAGCACCGACAACACTTTAATTATTAGTATCCACTTCTAGCACCTAAATTAAGCTGTAAATGAAAGAAAGTAGACATAATTCTCTTTCACTGGCAGTTTATGTTCACATATGCACCCGAGTCTCTGTGTAAGGTCACTGTCATTGGTCCCATAATAATTTTCCACTGCTTTGAGTCCCTTTGAGGCCATCAAGTCCAACCTCCTGCTCAGAGCAGGTCCCATTAGATCACTAAAGAAGTACCAAAAGAAAAAATAAGATTTCCAAGACTTGAAACTGATGATAGTCTTTAAAACTCTGAGCTATGTGTTCTCTTGATAGAAACTGCTACCACAGGAACTGTTCTTTTTAACAGGAATTAAAACTTAATCTCTTTAGTATTCTAAATCACAAAATAAAAAGGCCAGTGACCAATGTAAATACTTCAGTCAGATTATTCTAATCGAGAAATACTTATTGCTGTTTTATTACGAGCTACATTTAAAAATCCATGTTAATAGCAACTCTAGGGCACTTTTCAAAACCTTAATTTATTCAACTACATCAAAGTAAAATAAATAATATTTTCTGCTTTAAATACCTCTTGTTTGGCATGTAATAATGGAGGGATGCATGAGATTCTAACAACTGATTTAAGAAATCAAGGGATAAAATATTCAGAATAAATTGCTCTGCTGTAGCTTACTATTTATCTTTTTTTAGAACAATCCAGGTTATTCCTTTGTTTGTGCAGGAAGCATCTTTGGAAACAGCCACTGTGTAAAATATTCCAGCTCAGCCAGAAGTTTATGTACACACAGGCCACGTTCTGCTGCAGTGTTACCTGTGTCTTCATGCTGCTGCTATTTCAATCACTTATGTTGTTTTCAAAGGGCGCATCTATTTCCAAGGACCAAATAAAGTAAACATTTCGGACCACACTAAGACTAAAAAAAAAAAAGAAAAAATAGAAAAATAGTGCTCCTATTTCCTATTTTTTGTGTTCTGGCTATGTTCTTAGCACTTAATTCGATGATGTCTTTGGCACTCTGTTGCTCTTCAGCCCCTCTGTTCTGTCAGTCTTTGCAGACACAGAAATCTGCATAGGAAGCAGGAAAAACCCACTGAATGCTTTTATTCGTAAAGAGAACACCGCTATACAGCTGATGAACATGTAGACCTCAGTGGTTCCAGAGGACTAGGGTGGATTTTTGGATGATGTCTTATTTGCTTGCTTCAATGGTGGGTGTTCCTTTCAAGATTCCTTAAAGACATTTGATCTTCAAAAAACATGTCCCTTGAGAACTAGAGTCTCTTTGAACTGGACATTCATACTAGCAATGACCAATTACCTTTCTCAATGGATGCTTGAAGCAAGGACCTCATATAAAAACAGATAGGTTTTTTTTGACAGTTCTGTCTTCCTAGTTGTTGGATCACTAAAACGGAAATTTCAATGTGCTGGTTAATAGACTTCTGGAGTTGTCCTACAGTTTTTGGGCAGAACATGGTACATCTTCTATTTCCTTTAATCACTTAAAAAACTGCCCTTTTCATAGAATCATAAAATAGTTTGGGTCGGAAGGAACCTTTAAAGGTCATCTAGTCCAACCTCTTCCTCAATGAGCAGAGATATCTTCAACTAGATCAGGTTGCTTAAAGCCATGTCCAGCCTGACTTTGAATGTTTCCAGGGATGGGGCATCTACCACCTCTCTGGGCAACCTGTGCCAGTGTTTCACACCTTCATCGCAAAAAATTTCTTCCTTATATCTAATCTAAATCTACCCTCTTTTTGTTTAAAACCATTACCCCTTGTCCTATCACAACAGGACCTGCTAAAAACTCTGTGCCCGTGTTTCTTATAAGACCCCTTTAAGTACTGAAAGGCTGCAAATAAGGTCTCCCTGGAGCCTTCTCTTCTCCATGTTGAACAACCCCAAGCCTCTTAGCCTCTCCTTATAGGAGAGGTGCTACAGCCCCCTGATCATTTTAGTGGCCCTCCTCTGGACTTGACTCAACAGGTTCATGTCCTTCTTATATTGGGACCTCCAGAGCTGGATGTGGGACTGCATGTGGGGTCTCAAGAGAGCAAAATAGAGGGGCAGAATCACCTCCCTTGACTTGCTGGCCACACTTCTTTTGATGAAGCCTAGGATGCTGCTGGCCTTCCGGGCTGTGAGTGCACATTGCTGGGTCATGTCCAGCTTTTCATCCACCAGTAACCCCAAGTCCTTGTCGGCAGGTCTATTGTCAGTCCCTTCATCTCCCAGCCTCTATTGATACCAGGCCTTGACCCATGTGCAGGACCCTGCACTTGGCCTTGTTGAACCTCATGAGGTTCACTTGGGCCTACTTCTCAAACTTGTCCAGGTCCCTTTGGATGACATCGCATCTCTCAGGTGTGTCAACCACACCACACAGGTTGGTGTCATCTACGAACTTGCTGAGGGTGCACTTGATCTCACTGTCTATGTCATTGATGAAGATATTAAATGGTACTTGTCCCAAGACAGACCCCTTAGGGACACCACTTGTCACTGATCTCTGTCCATCTCCACCATCTCCATTGAGCTGTTGACCACTACCCTCTGGATGTGACAATCCAACCAATTCCTCATCCACTGAACACTCTCCCCATCAAATCCATATCTCTCCCATTTAGAGAGAAGGATGCTGTGGGCGACTGTGTCAAAGGCCTTGCAGGTCTTTTCCAGGCTTTATCCAACACAGTTGAAATCCTAGAAGATATTCTTATGAAAGAAACATGAGATGCCTAGCTGAGCATAATTTTTTGCCCCTCGTTATCACCTGAAGCAGGAGTCATTGGCCCAGATTGTTTTGCCTAAATCTGCAACAGAATAACATGTTCAGTGTTCTTTCTGAAAGGAGCAATGAGGGGATGGAGACTCGAAGCTATCTATATTATTTGTTAATACAGAATCTTGCACTTCTGCTGCCAGGATTGTCAGAAACCTGCAGTGGGTGTCCAGAATTTAGTGCGGGGTATAGAGGACAGACAGAGAAGGATATAGAAAGAAATGAGCTATATGTGCTCATAGGGAAGGGAAGATCATGTCTTCCTCATGTCTCTCCACTATCATGACGCATGGCAGGAAAAAGGTCTCAGATACTAATTTGGTTTCCATTTCTGTAGAATATATTCAAGGTTGTGAAGAAGCTGTATTTATCCTTGCTAAAGCCCTGTGGGACTGACTAGTCTGTAATCACACAGGAAGCCTGTGGCACAACATAATTCGAACTTGTGCCTTCTGGTTTCTAGTTCAACCATTGGCTTTTCCTTTTTTTCTCTTTTTCTGTGGGGCTCCTTGGGGGCAAGGGAGAGGGATCAATTCACGGTATGGAGCTGTAAAGGGATAGACAGAGTCAGCTTGGGGCAATACGCCTGAACCAGCTTTGCCTTTTATAAAGTCTCAGATCTATTATAACTTCAGATCTTTCTGTTGGGCAAGCCTACTTCTCTACCAACACTGAAAATGGGGTCAGCTGGTTCACAAAGAAGGCATTCTAGGCTAAGATATTTAGAGTGCACTTTGTGAAACTCAGTCTGTTTGTTCTCCTCCAGGACCAGTGTATAGTCTTCAGTTGTTTTTGTTTAAGTTAACAACTGGAAGAAACGCCCTTCCTCTGAGATCATTGATGGCTTACAAACTTTGCCATAATGTTCTAAATTTCCCCTTTACAGCAGCATTTACTGCGCCAGCAGTTAAGCTGAGTATGGTAATTTAATTATAACTCTATCAAATGTGAATCATCACAATCCAAACCTAAAAATGATCTTGTTATCCTTTTTAACAAAATGCCAGTTCTAAGTAAGTACAATAAGATTCATAGAGAATATAAAAGTTATAAAAAAATCTCTTGGTATGGTTTTCATACCAAAATAAAGGTCCTTCCTTTGATAATCCCAAACATAAACAGTCAACAAAGGCTTTGTGCAAAATGTCTTATTTATAGTGGCTAGAAAACTTTTTATTACATCAATAATACCACAAATCATCCTGACATTTATCAGTCATTTAATGTAGGTAAACTTATTATGTCTGATGTAATTCCACTGAGATAAATCTATTGTATGCTTTTTGTGCTATTTCTAGCATGGATGGGGTTTAGAACCATGTTAACTGGAAGTAGGAACACTTTTTTTGTACTAATTACCCCACTATTATTTTGAAACCATGAACTGTATTGTCATTGCACAACTTCCTAAGCAGAGTCTCCTATTGTTTAGAGAGAAAAGTTATAGAAAACTACTTATGACTCATAAATCTCTTATATTTTAGTGTGATGTATGGCACATGCTGGTATTGCTTTCTTAGTTTAAGCAAAAAATATCCTTCAGATTTTTTCACTTGTCTGCTACTAAATGTCAGAATCCCATGAAATTTCAGAATGAAATGGCAAACACAGAGTCTACTCCTGAATTTTCTAAAATAATACAGAACCATCCATGTCTGATGCAGCAAATATTCCTCCAGGTGAGTTATTCTCCATGGAGGTCAGTTTATAAATACAGCTATGGCAGACTCAGGAAACGTTACTATTCTTTTAGTTTTCCTAGTGCCCAGCGCACATAACCAATATCTCACTCAGTCACATAGACTCATAGAATAATTCAGGCTAGAAGAGGTCATCTGACCTAGTATGCTGCTTAAAACAGGGCCAACTTTGAAGTTAGGTTCAAATATTGCTCAGGGTCATATCCAATCAAGTTCAGAATATCACTACAGATGGAGAACCTAAAACCTCTCCAAGAAACCTGTTCCAGTATTTGATTGTTCTCATGGTGAAAAAAAAAAAATCCAGGAAGGAGTGGCTGAAGATTCAGAATCTGCACGAAAACTTTCAGTACAGTATCAGTTGTTTCGGAGAGGGAGAGATTGAGACAGACTCTGTGGGGTCATTTATGGCTTTTTTTTTTTTTCAGTTATTCTAAGTTAGCAATAAAAAAGTGGAAAGTTCAGTTTTCATGGAACAGCTATTTAAAACTTGACCTACACTGCCTGAAACAACTGCCCAAAACTTCCCCCTCCAACACACACAAAAAAAAACCCCACACCCACATTTTATAAGTTCTTGGGATAAGAACTTATAAACTCCATCCATCATGTGAAATCAAAGTGTTGAAATATGTCTCTGAGCAGCAAAGCAATGCCCGATTGAAAAGAGGTAAAAGATGGGGCTTGGCTGTACCTGAGCCCCCTGTCCAGAGCAGCAGCCTAGGCAGAGGATTTGGGTGAGATCCCTTTCTTCCCTCATCTGTATATTTTTATTACTGCTCCAGGTACTGAGTTTCCATTTTATTCCGTTTTATTATGGGCTTTTCTCATTCATGCACTACCTTATGAAGGCTACAGACATCAAAGTAAAACTAATGCCACCAATCCTGTCTCCTTGTTGCCATGCAGGAACTGATTGCAAGTCCATGCCCCTGCCCATGTGGAGTTAGTCAGCTGTGTTGGGCATTTCTTCCCCTCTTCTTTGGGAAAGACAGCATGATCCATCAGGGTTTTATATATTTTGTGCTGAGTAATCTCATATAGTGATAACATACTCATAGCCAATCTGGCTTTTTCTAAGACTATTTACAGAGAGGAAAGGGGTTTGAGCCTTAGGCATGCAGATCAACTTCGTGGTGACAATTTAAGATTTCTTTCCTTCTGTTCTATAAAGCTACCCCTAGTAGTAAGAGGAAGGAGTAGACAAGCAGGGAAGGCATACATGGTTCATCTTTCTCCCATCCCGAAAGAGCTCACCAGGACAGACCTCAGAGTCTATCTTGTCTTCAGAGAACTTCCTTGGCATACATAGCTGCTTTCTTCCCATCCCGACAGCATTTACTGGGGATGGATAACAGCCCCAAGTTTGCATACACTCTTTTTTTTCTGTTTTACAGCGTTCTCTAAATCTCTATGATCCCTTAAGCTATAAATTAATGAGTAGCACCCTATTTACCTGTCCCTATTAATGATGTTGCTGTACATTGCGATGGACATACTAAAGAAAACATTGCAATGCTCCTGCTTAAACACTCAACTGTACCCACAGCAAAATGATAGACTACAGCATCAGACTGTCTTTCAGGATGAAGAGCATCTTCTGTCTAAAAAGGGAGCAGAAAATGTAAGCAAAAACAGAAAGGGAAAGAGGGTTCTCTTCTGTGGTTTGAGCCAGTAAAGCACAGGGTTAATATTTTGCCTTTCAGGTACTGAATGTGCTTCTTGAATACTTCCTCTGATGACCTAAACATGGCCTACAATAGTCCTCATAGTTTCCTATCTTAAATAACTAGCAGCTTGATTATGATTTTATCGTCTTTTTGACTGAGACAGTTATATGAGAGTGCTGACCTTCAGTTAACTGCCTGTTTCCTCTGCACAGGGTACACAGGACGTGAGAGCTTGGTTCAATTCGGCACGTTAAGTCGCGTGTAAGTGGAGGCCTTGATCTCCACAAGCGATAGAATTGTTTTACTTAACATGTTACGGTATCTTTTGTGGTCTGCTTGTTACAACAGGGCAGTCCCTGACTCATTTCTACCTTGCCAGTGTACATACAATGACTGATACTGTAAAAATACCGCCACGTTTGCCAGTGCGGCTAGAAAAAAATGCAATGTAAGTTTGTTAACAGCTCTTCAAGCATCTCAGGTTGTACTGTTATTTAGATATTTAAAACAATTTCTACACAACTTGATGGTTAAAAATGTCATGACAGTTTATTTGCTTTGGGAGAAGGAAGGGTCAGAGCATGCCAAGATTGTTGCTTTCTAGCCGAGGGTCCATCAGGAGATTCTGCATAGGATGAAATAAGCGTAGCTGTTACGTTGCACTGGGAGATAATATGGAAAGGTGTAGGTTTTTTTTTTAAGTACTAGTATACACATAGCTGAGCCAGCATAAGACAAGCAATGTTGTAAAGAAGACAAGAGTTTGGACGAACTGTGAACTCAAGACTTAACATCGTCCTCTGTATTAAACAGATGGCTGGACTCGGAGGTTCGTATCTACAGCAGGACTTTAGGTTTTGATGGGTTGCATTTTGGAATATCTAATTTCCCCCAGAGATGGTGCAAGGGCACAGGTCCCTAAGATGGAAAAATAGATCCCACCAGCCAGCTGCCTAAAAGTTAGCTAGTACAGTGCTTGAAGTTTCAGTGCTTCCTTTACTTTTGCATCTGGACTGCAAGACCTACTGTACCTGTCAGGCTGGAAGGGCAAAGGTTAAATAAGTTCACTTCTGCATTGTGGCCTAGAAGGAGACCTCTGTGCTTTTGGAGACAAACACAGCCCTTGGTACATTTACCAGGTGGGGAAGCAGAGAAAATATTTGACGCACAGCTCTGATGATTTGATCCCTCCTCAAGGGTGGCACACACATTATAAAGAAAAAATGCTTTTAACTGTCTTCCAACTTGCCTCTTAATTCTGCTTCATTGATTTCTTAAAGTTGTTTCCCCAATGTTTGAGATTGTTGACACAATGCTTTATGATAGGTCTACAGGGAAACAAGCAAGACAACAAAAGCTACATAAACAGCTATTCATTATTTCTGTCATTATGACAGAAATCGGTCAGTCTGGCTGATTGAGAGGGAATGGTCATTCCTTACTGAATGATATACCTTTGCTTTAATTGGTTCCATGATCATTTTTAATTACAGTAAAACCTTCCTTAAAGACACTTTTAAACATGGCATTTCGTAGCTTTCTAGTGTCTCTTAAAATGAGGCTTGACACATTTTTTTAGTGGATTGCGTGATGTGGCAGTTAATCAGGGACTCATGTTACCGAGTCATATTGCCCCGTCTTACAGCAATACAGACAGGCAGATGCTATAGTGCCTCCAGAAACCACTGCCCACTCTGTCCTAGAAGACTTAATAGATCAATAAAAAAAAAAGGAAACTCATATGTGCTCTACAGGAGAACTGTCGAATTAATGGAAAAGGACAAAAATGATGGAAAGTCCCTGCCTTTTCATACAGCTTTTGCATAGGTTTTAATGGTAAAACGGCTTAATTTGTAGGGGTTAGCTGAAAAATTAGCTAACATCTATAAAGTACTCTGAACTTCTTTAAAACAAAATTTGTCAGGGGCACTATGTATTAATATTATTTAGTTGCTGGAAAAAGGCAATCACAGTGTTTCATTGTTACCTTGCTCCTCATCACACTCTTTTCCTAATTCCTCAAGCTAATAGCATTCCTCAGAAACATCAGATGTTAATATCTTTCAATATCAGATATTAGCAGTAAAACGGTTTCACCTAGAGGGTTTTTCCCGGACTGGGGTTTCCATTTACTACCGCTGCAATGACACAGAAGAAGCTGACGAGCCATGACTTACAGAGCTCAGGACTGGAATCATGTTGCTTAATTTTAATTTGCCTGTTCAGTCCTGTAATCAATGGAGAGGAATAATTACTTCCAGAGAGCAATGATCCCATTTACAATCTGAATCAGGGTCTGGAAATGAACATCTTTTTTGACAGTGCAGAAACCTGGGGTGATTAGGCTTCTATTTTATGTTACTAACTAAATGCTTATATTGGGAAGGAATGAATATATAAAGCCTTACCAATAAGTGCTAGGCAGACCTAGATACAGGAGATTAATTGGAAGGTCTTGGAAGAAGTAGAAGTAAAACAATATTGTGAATACATTCAGAAGCATTTTTGTGCCCTGTTTGTAGTTTTTGATCATATGGTACCACAACTTCTCTGGCCATCCTGTTCCAGTGTCTCACCATCCTCACAGTAAAGGATTTCTTCCTAATATCTAATCTAAATCTACCATATTTCAGTTTAAAACTGTTACCCCTTGTCCTATCACTACAGTCTTCGATAAAAAGTTTGTCCCCATCTTTTCTGTGGGCCCCCTTTAAATACTGGAAGGCTGCTATAAGGTGTCCTCAGAGCCGCCTCTTGTCCAGAATGATCAACCCCAACTATCTCAGCCTATCTTCATAAGACATCATCCTCATGGCCCTCCTCTGGACTCGCTCCAACAGGTCCATGTCCTTGTTATGTTGGGGGCCCCAGAGCTGGCCACAGGACCCCAGGTGGGTTCTCAACAGATCGGAGCAGAGGGGCAGCATCTCACTGTTAATTCTGTTTCTGCCCTTTCAGATCAGTAAATGGCTGACTGACACATATTCCTGTTTCTCTCTATCAGATCTTCCAAAATGAGTTATTGGGCTTTATATGAACGCTGTTGCTCTGAGAGTTGGGCTTTACTCATAACTTCACAAGCTAATGCCAAATGCTTCAGTGAATATCGATGGAAAACTTGCATTTGCTAGTACAAAAGAACTAGCAGTAGGTAAAAAGTCTATTTCAGCCTCTTTCAGGACAACATCAGATCAACTGTAACTAAACTGTGCCTTTTAAGCTTCCCTTGGCTTCATTGTGTCATCTTAATTACTGTACAGTGTTTATCACATACTTTTATAACAGCATTTTAACTTACACTTCCTTACCGTGGCAAACAGTGCTAATATAATAGATCATAATGTGTTAGCAGGAAATTAGATGATTCAAGTGGTATATTCTTAGTTTCTAGGACTGATTTATCATTATCTAACTGGTTTATCTTTCACTCGTGAGAACTATGGTTGAAATATTTGGTCATGCTTTTTTGCCCATATAACTATGTACACATTGTGGTTTCCTTTTAACTCTGCTTAGGTATATCCAAGAGAAAGCATGAAAGGAAGACAATAATTTAACTGAGGGAAAGAAGGAGAATATGTGAGAAACAAAAGCAACAGAAAGACTAGCTGGTCTGATGAATTCAATTTGCTTGAGTGTATCTGTAAACAAACACTGTTTCTATGTCCCCAGACTGTATAATGGCAATCTTTCCAGCGTATATAGAGCGCTGCAATGTCACTAGCGTGGACTCAGATTAGTTACTGCAATATGTTTACTCCTTTCATATCTATATGCTACATATTATATACACTTATTAGTTGAAACTGCCTAGGGAAAGTGACAGAAGATCTCAAACAACTAAGAGATTTAACTAAACTAGTAAATTGTATGTGTAAGCTTGGGGCTTGGATTGGACAGTGATTTTCAGAAGGAAATGGGCAGCGGTGCTGTTCGGTCATGTGATTCCACCCTTATGTGTTTGGTAACACGCCACATCAAATTGCATTATAGAAGGATGGGGTGAGAGGGTATGGGGCGGTGCCTTTGCCCCATGCCCCACTGGACGCTCCTATAGATATCAGAGTGCAGAATTTGCCATAGGGCACAACAGTGCTCCCAGGTGTCTCCTGCAGAGTAAACAGGATTGGTGTTAGATGAGCTGGTAGCCAGTAGCAGATCTGAATAGCCAGCGAGATGAATCTCACTGTGGTGCTACCTTGTCAAGAACATAAGGTGTGGATTGGGGTTTTAGGGGAGGAGGGAAGGTGGTTTTTTTTTTTTCTTCTCCTTGGGACTACCCTTTGGTTTAAATTTAGTATTGGCATATTGTCTGCTCACAAGTTTCCCAGAAATTCATTCTAGCACTGGAGAATGAATTATCACATACCTAATGTGATTAATGCCTATATGAAAATAAGCTTTCCCATAAGTGAAGAAATATAAAAGTAAGCTTCCCATGGCCATTTGTGATTACACAGACTACATCCATCTTATTCTGGAAATCCATGTAATTTCACATTCAAATAAAAGTTAGTGTGTGCGTGCATCACATTTAACAAAGGTAATATGAAAATCACTTTGTCATTTCTACAGTGAACCAATGTTACTATATATTACAAATGTCAAAATCAATACGCATGCTAAATATTGCAATATAGCTTTAAGTACCCACATTTTTCATATTCCATTGAAGAAATCGTATTTTCAAAATGCATTTGCCTGTCATTACAAAGATACGTGTATATATAAAAAAGGTTGCTGGATTGTTTCCAGCTGAGACTATTGCCTCACTGTGTTAGGTGCTGCACACATTTAGGAAGTAAAATAGAACTGTTGCTATGCAGTACCGTACAGGGACAAAAGAATATTTCCTTTTCTTGATCTTTGTGTTAAGTAGTCATCCATATATTTGGATGGTAAGTAGGGAAAATGGGCTCGATCTTCACAGCTGTAGAGTACACTGTAACTTTTAACTTTAGGAGCCATCTCACCTACTGGAGCCATCCCAAAAATGCTGGTGAAAGTTAAACATCCCTGAAATGCATCCTTAGAAGCTGGCTAAATTAGTGAGGAGGCAAAGATACGATATATTTGTCTGATAGGGCCAAGTAAAGTAGGATCTTTCTGCTCAGCCTGAATGAATGATTTCTGAATGTCCTCTTAGATTGGACACTTAAACTTCATTGCTGAAGGAGGAGGAGAGACGGATCCCATGATACTACCTAGTCTAGGGGTTAGACCCTGGACTACAGGAGGCATAATATCAGAATTAAAGCCTAAATCAGGTCAGGGGCCCAAACTTGCATCCTACATGTGTGTTGGAAGCAGATTCTGGGACACAGACACAGACAAACCTTCTCACCCCTTTGGGGAGTCACTAGAGCAGGCGGCTCCAGGGCTGCTCTCGCCCTTGGGAACTGTGGGGTTACAAGGATGACTCTGTCTAACCTCAACTTCCAGCTCTTTATGTTCCTGTTATTAATTTGTCTGCAGAATGATCCCTTGCTTTCAGATAATTCTGCCACGTCCAAGTACCTTATGTGCAAATGATCAAGTTTTTCCTTCTCTCCGCCTTTTCTTTGAGTAGCTGAGTTGACTGAGCTCCTTATAAGCCTCTGAAAAAAAATTGTGAGTCTCTCTGAAAAATTTATGAAGATGCCCAGACTTTTTCAGATCCTTGTACTGGGTACAATACTCTGGTAAAAGTCTTACCAGCTCTGTGTGCAGAGGGAAAGTAATTTCCCTAATTTCTAGATACCACCCTTTATGCAACCAAAAATTGCAGTAGGCTTTCTAGCTTCAACACTGTACTTGAGAGCCCATGCTGAGGTGATTATCTGTGATGATGATCTCTGCTTTAGCTGGAGATCTTGCTGTGATATGCTGCACCAGTGTGTTTTCCTGCCATTATTTCTAGCTTATGTTAGTTCCTTGCTTTTAAAAAGAAGTTGTGCTTACATTGAATTTGATTCTATTCCTTACACTTTCTGAATCCGGAATCAGATGAAACAAATATATCATACATTTTTAATATTTTGTATTATCTTAAATACCCAGTCCAGCATTTCTGGTATAAGCCTGTTCTGCAAGAATTTTTCCAGATTTGTTTTTTCAGAATGTCAGTGGAGCCAGTACATTCAAAAAGAGGATTTTAAATTAGTCATGCACCAATGTGTGAATAAAGACAGATCAGATCTAACTGAAACCACTCCCACTAATTTAGATTAGCTTTAGATATGAGGTGAAATACCCAGATTTTTCAGAACTCCAAACACACAAAACAAATCTGCAACAGAACATGGGGCAAAAAAAATATAGTATATTATCCATTGAACTATCTTAGTTCACTTGACAGACTTCACCCAAATTTGTGGATGGTATGGCTGTTTATTACCATTCTGTAGTTAAAGATGTCATTTTCTTAGGCTTTATTTTAGCTGTAAACCTTGCTCAAATTACTAGGACCTGATTTTCAGATCCACTTAGAAAGCAGCTCTGTAGGTTTTTATGGTTTTACACCTACCTCACCTTTGGTAGATTTAGCAAGTACACGATCTCTCCCTCACTCTGTTAAAAAGTCCTTAGGAGCCAACAATTGTGAGAGTTGAACCCTGTGTGCTCTCCCTCTTTCTTAACCCTATTCAAAAGAGAGAGACAGCTTATTTAGCTTATTTTTGTATTTGAGCTAACTCTTTTTTAAAGAAGAGAAACCACCAGCTATTGCTGTTTAAAATAGCCATAAAAGTAATTTAATCCGCTTCAAAGAAAAAACGTCTGGTTTCAGGCTTGGGTTGAGGAGTAAAGATAATTTAAAAAAAAAAAACTTTATTCTTTATCCTGTCTTTTTGCAAAGCATTATGTGGCAGCCGTGCATCTACATACAGCAATATGTTTAGGTTAGTGGTGTGTTTTGAGGTTATTCAAGGGCACACAGGTTCTTGTGTGCAAGTATGGCAAATGATTGAATTAGGTCAATCTAATAAAAATTATCTAATTACAGTAACAACTGGTACAAATTCTGTAAACCCTATCAGAAACAGAATAATCATCTTCCATATACAGATCTTAATAATTTAGAACTAGTTGAAAAAGGGAAGTTGAACAGTTTGCAGCAGAAGAGAGCTCTGCAGTTTTATCTGTTTCAGCCTTATATATCAAGACAAGATTTGGAACTCAACAAGCGATTTGGTCATTTTGGATCAGATCCAAAATGTTTTACATACTCCGAAAATCCTGTGGATAAAAGAACAGTTCAACCCTATAGTGTGATACCAATAATAAAGAGCTGTGTTAAGAAAGGAGACAATTTTAACTAGAGAATCCACGCAAAAGGTTAATTACTGCCTCCTATTAAATTTCAGAAACCAACACATGGAACCCTGTTTTGGAAAGAGCTGGTCAACTTAAGCTGAATAAGTTTCAGTTCTTAATAGTATCATGTCAACAGACTAAATCCTGGCAAGTTCAGACTTGCTTAGGCAGAAAAAAAAACATCATTCTGAATGCACAGACTTGAGTGACAATGCTGAGTCCCAGCTCTTAGCCTTTGACACAACAGCAAATTCCTTACCAGAATTGATACTGTTAAGGGAGATGTTGCTGACTGATTAACGCTCTGGCACTGTCTCCAATTGCACCGCAGACATGGTATTTTCTGAAGAGGTGCAACAGCGTTGCACGTCAATACCCAAGAAAATACGGTTATATAAAGTTGGTCTATAGAAGTTGTGTTTGCAGTCGTGTGGTCAGATGCCTTGGTGTGCATTTGTCTTTTAAGTGTCAAAAACAACAGTAGGCCCAATTTGCATGTACAACCTTTAAAAAAAGTTAAAATACGTGCAAAAAAGTATTCCACTTTTATACATAGGGACACTGAGGGACAGGTTGCAAAAGAGACTGGGCCCCGAGTTGCCGGCTGTAAGCTGTTCTCCAGCCACTCTGCCATGAGAATGTTATTTCTGATTCCCGGAAGTGAAACTGCGTTTCATGTTCTTATTCCAATTGTACCAGTAGACTCGGAGTCGGAATGATATTTTTTTTCACTTTCATCTTTCTAAAATTCTAAATGCTAGCAAGCTGTCTTTCAGGAATTTAATCACTCTGGTTTTATGGCACTATCATTTTTGTATGCTGCCTGGTTATACTAAGGCTTAGTCTCCAGTACACATTTCTCTTCCTCATTTTCAGTGTAACATGAGCTATAGTCATCCTAATGTTTTCTACCAGAAGTATTTATTTCTCTACTTTTAATCATTGGCAGTAATTTCAGAGGTTGTCTGCTTTTTCTTTGTCTTTATTTGTTTTCCCATCTCCATGCAAATTTAATTTAGCTTGTAAATCCTTGAAGACTTCATGTTTATTTTAACCTTACTTATATTTAATAATAATAATGGGCTGATACCAGAAATAGCAGATCTAGACACTCTGGCGGTATAAGAATCCCTCCTTTCGTTTTTGTTTACACTTTGTTTGACTTTGTTAAAAAAGTAGAATTCTATTTTTGTGATTCCAGTATGTAACCTTCTTGGAGCTTCTGAAATCTTCTTTCAAACATAAAAAAAAGGGAAGTTTTCCAGCACAGGGGCATGCAGTGTCGTATGCTGTTCTGCTGTTCTGAATATTCTTAAAAATACCTGGCAATATCCAGGTACATTTCAGGGGCTGCTACCAAAATTAAGTAAAAAAGCCCTGTTGAGCCCATGATCAAATTTGTTCCCCTATTTAAAAGTCTGAATTTAATCTTGATGAGTGGTAAGACCTCCCTGTGTCACTATGGGACAGGATCCATCTGTTAGAAGTGAACAACCTACCGTTCCTGACTTACCACTTTTAAGTCCTGCCAGTTCTCTTAGCACTTTTATCTAAAAGTCTTAGATCATATGTGTAAAAAGTCCCTCTGGAAAGGCAAAAAGTTCCCTAGTACTATGACTAAAACATAACTGTGAGAGAGATAAAGGTAAATTTGGCACTTAATAGCTGGAAAATGCAGAATCTACCTGTTTCGTTAAAATATTCAACGTGTCATATTACCTATGGGTAATAATAATAGAAAGTCTTATCATGCAAAAATCTTATGACCCCAAATAGGAAAGAATCACTGCTATACCCCCTTCCTTTTTCTGCTTTAGTCATTCTAGAAGTTGCATGTCAAACAACGTTCTCAAGTTTGTAACTGGCACAACTATGCAATTACCAGAAAGAATATTTTGCATGGATACCCATCTTTAGCCAGGTCCACCAGGATGGTCTTCCTAGTCTAGTCCTATCACACTGTATAAGTAAAAATGAGAAAGGAGTGAGACTAAAAGGAGACCAAAGCCTAAATCTTTGTTTGAGATCTTAGTCAGGCTGATGATAAGTAATAGGAATACAAAAGTAGGGCAGACACTGGAAATGAGGGTATGGATTATCATGCTTAAATGACAGCAAAGTGCGGATGGCTGCTGAAGTGAGGGGAACTGGTCTCCCTGCCTTAACAGAAAAAAAAAAAAGAAATCAGTCTTACACAAAATCACAGCCATGACAGCAAGGTTATAATTTGGCTCTCCGAAGAGGGTTTTTACCCACTCTGCACAACTGTAGAAAAGAAGAACGTCACTCTTATTTACACAAACTAGATAAATATTTATAAAAGATTTTGACCCTCAAGATTCATGACATAAAACATGCAAAACTAATCCCGTGCTCGGAAAAGCTGACACCTTCCTCTGGAACATCTAGCATGGATTCGTGTTATCGCACAACAGTGAATAATAACGACCATTGATCTGATTCACAGCAAACATTTCTGTGGCTGCAGTGGACCACGTGAACGCAAAGCAAAAGTGAGGTTCAGGGGCTTACATATTGCTTTATTACAGCAGAAAAAGACAAAAAAAATGTTCTGAATATAGGAAATCAAGTCTGTTCAGCGATCTGATTTTCCTTTTTGTTTTTAAAATATATATAGCTTTAAATTCAAGTACACATCACCATGTCTGCTGTTGCCAACATAGCTCATGAGGAAGTGTTGTGTGATTTCTGACAACATCTGAGTAGAATAACAATCATTTCGGAGCTGGACTTGCAGCCTCCTTTTGAAATGAAGAGCAGCAGAGGACATCCTGCAAGAGTTCTCCCCCTCCTCTCCTTGTGTGAAAGTATTCCTAAAGACAGCATGAATATTCGCAAGGGTTCACTACCATCAGCCAAGCTGGGCTCCAGATGGAGGTCTTTTAATAACCAAGTGATACTTAAGATTTCTTCCTCCTGTGCTAGAAAAGGTGTTGCCAGTAGCAGGTAGGATCTGGCCCTCAGAAAAAAAAAATACCAGTTGTGATCTTGCATCTGCTACTTGTCCCGTGATTGTGTGCAACTTACTTCTTTATGTGCCTTTTTGACTGCATATTTTGAGCTCTTCTGAATAGGAATTGTCTTAATACTGCAGTACAGTATGGCTCTTTTCTAAGTTGAGACACGTCTAAAAAATAATAAAAGGAGACATTTCTGCCTTATGTGACACGGCTGGATGTGTTTTATTGTTTTGTTTCTTTACAGTGTTTTTCCTTTGTTCTTCACTCTGAATCCTTACACTGCATCCTGAACTCATTGCAATACAAAACCAACATGATATTTACAGTTATCCAAGATAAATATTCATTGTTTCAATTACTTCGGTGCAGAAATAGTAAATAGAATAGTGAATAGGAACATCTGGAGCAGTCTTTGGACCAAATTTCCAAATTACTACAGAAATTTGACCTGTGTATTCTAAACTTGCCTGTGTCCCTTTTATTTCAAACAGTACTTATGCCAGATCTCAATGAAGGTGAGACAATCCATCTCAACAGGACTGACCCACTGGGAAATAAAAGATCACTTTAATCACTTTAACTTATCAGGAGACTTTATAATAAAAGATGCACTTTTCTGATTATACATCCTTGTCAGAAATACCAGCAGAGTGACTGAGTTTTGTGTGGCTTGCATATCTGCTTTAGGCTGCTGTGACAGCAGATCTTGGCAGAATTAAATATGAATCTTTGCATGTGGTTTCTATAAATCCGACATTTTCCACTTTACAATCCAGAAAAGATGATTGAGCAGATGGTAATGCAAGCCACTGGATTTATGTAATTTTTTGCTAAAACTGGGAGTTTTCACTCTCAAGAGCAGCTTATATGTGAGGGACTGAAAAGGCTGAATACTAATTTTTTGGCAAAGCAACATGCTCACATAACCTAGGTACACAAATAGTAGTTATAAATAAGCTGACTGTGGGAGGTACAGAAAACAAATTCTTTCTGTCTCAATGAATTATCTCTCAAGTCAATTTCATATATGCATATATATATTTGTGTGAAATCTATTAAATCATTTATAAAACAAAGAACTAATGCTTATATGCATTTAAGTAATCTAAATAAAATATGTTAAAACCAAAAAATCTAAGGACCAGAATGCATGAAGCGTAAGCAGGGACATACTAACAAATGCATTTTTATTTTAGGAATTCTTCTCAGGAGCTGCTGTAATCAGTGAATCAATACATAACTTATTAATAATGCTTCATGAGATACTCTTTCATCAGGTTTTCAACTTTTCTACTAGGGCCCCATGCAAACTAAAAACAAAGCCCTGCATTTTATTATTGGTCTGTTATGCTTCCAAGTTTTCCCTGAAGGCTGAAGTCTCTCTGCTTTGCCTGCGAACCATGTGAAGAAAGAAGAGGTGCCACGATGTTTTATAGAATCATAGAGTAGTTTAGGTTGGAAGGGACCGTAAAGATTATCATGTTCCAACCCCCCTGCCATGGGCAGGGACACTTTCCACCAGATCAGGTTGCTCAAAGCCCCATCCAACCTGGCCTTGAACACCTCCGGGGATGGGGCATCTGCGGCTTCTCTGGGCAACATGTTCCAGTACCTCACCACCCTCAGAGTGAAAAATTTCTTCCTATTATCTATTCTAAATCTACTCTCTTCCAGTTATAGCCATTAACACTCATTCTATCAACACATGCCCTAGTAAAAAGTCCCTCTCTGGCTTTCTTGTAGGTCCCCTTCAGATACTGGAAGGGGCTATAAGGTGTCCCCAGAGTCTTCTCTTCTCCAGGCTGAACAATCCCAACTCTCTCAGCCTATCTTCATAGGAGAGGTGCTCCAGCCCTCGGATCATCTTCGTGGCCCTCATCTGGACCTGCTCCAAAGTACTGTGCTTTCACATTTGTCACTGGATGATCTTTTTTGTCACAGGATCTTTCCAGGTTATCTGCCATGCTTATCCAAAATTTCCAGTCAGAAATGCTGTATTAGCCTTACCATAACTCCACAGAAGGAAAATCCATCTCTTCTACTATTAGGCACAGCAGCACTGATGTTGAGCGTATGCTCATGCGCAGGCACCTCTGTAGTCAGTCAGAAGAGAGGGGATCTTCCAGGACATAATTCAGCCAATTTAAGATGAAAGTGACCTTCTAGCAGTGCCTTTCACTCGCTCTTTAGCACAGAGATTCCTTGGGCCATGGAGTGTCCCACCAGGACCCATGTTTTTACCGTCTGTCACCAATATTCTTGTGTTGACAGTCTTGCTGTGGATGGACTTCTGTGTCCTATGAGAGTTAACCAGCCTTCGCATAGACACAGCGGGCTCTGAAGAGCAGCATTTAGGACCAGCATCCTAGACTGAAAAATCCTCCAGCAGGGATTGTCTTTATTTGCAACTCATACAGAGTTGAGCACATTTTTTGGCTCTTTACACTGAGCAATAATTCTCAATAACAGCACTGTCTGCAGGCCAGAAATGCTCTGATTCATCTCAGCTTGTAATTCTGGAGCCTGTATTAATGTTTCTTCATCAGCTTTTTTTTCTCAATGAAGCCTACATACTTTCATACCAATCGGGGTGTGATTTTTATTCTTTTTTTAATTGTGGCTTCCAGCCTCCCCTACCCTTTATAAATGCCTTTTAGATTTCCCATTGCTTTCTTGATGCTGCAAAAACCCAATGCACTAAAATGCCCACTGGCCTTGGAACGTATCCTGGCAGTGCTTCATGGCATAAATCCTTGCAGAGCAGTGTCAGGACTCCAGCAGTCTCCTGAAGTCTGTTGACCATTGCAAGAGCTTTGTGATTCACTTCTGCCATTCTCATGAATTTCCCCGAAGATTCATTAACGATGTTGCATGGGTAGAATATTCTAACTTCATAATCACATGCAGGTAATTTAAACGAAGGGCACAGCTCTTTCCCTTGCTGTCAGAAACATGTCTGTTGCCTATTACCTCTGAAAGTCCCCCCCTCCCCTTCAGCCTTTGCTCAGAGAGTCCACATTTCTGATCAGTAGCAGATGGAAGAAAATGATTAAACTTACACATAAGGACCAGATCCTGCAGTCCTAGCTCCTTTCTTATTCTGGCAGTTTTCCCATTGACTTCAGTGCCAGAGTAATAAACGTAGAAGGACATCTGGATCTGTAGCAAAGATATTATTGTTAGCTTCCTCTATGTTTCTCAGAATATTTTTCACAGACCGATTGCTGAGACGTAGGGAAGAATATTTTCCCTACCCAATTTCTTGTTTGTATTCACTACGTCTAATGAGATTGCACTGTGCCAAAGTAATGCATTTTAAATTTAACATTCAAATTGTAATTCACAATAGCTATGTTGCAAAGGGGGAAACACCATCCAAAAGATTTGACATTGGTCTGGTACAGGTGAATCCTCTTTCCTGGGGACTATCTGTGCGATCACGGGTAAATCCTTTAACTATTTTGTCCTTCTGTTTCAAGATAATAATTTTCAAATATGTTTTGACTATCTGGGTAAAATGAACTTTGCAGGTAGTAAGCAGCGTTGTGAATAACATAAAGCATATATAGATCGCATTGGGCACCCAATGGAATGTAGTTTACATCAAAGAACAATCACAGGGAATCATTTCACATGGACTTGCCTGCTTTAAAAGGAGCTGATTTGTTTCCAGGGTCTAATAAACAATTCAAGTGAGTCATTATTTTAACATTGTATACCTTTCCTGTTTATAAGCAGTAGCGAGAACAATCTGGAAATTATTTCAGAAGGCATTTTCATTTTTGCAAATCATAATCCCAGACTTTGTCTTCTACAACAGGCTCTCTCCTTACACTGCAGATAGTTTGGGGATTTGGGTTTTCTTTCACATTTCATTCTAAACTCCTGGGGACAGAAATCTTGTTAAATTTTTGCATGTCAATAAGGAATGACAGCATATCCACTAACAAATATGCATTTGGTAAGTATAAATCATCACAATTCCAGTAAACTCCGTAGAAGAATGATGATCCCATGGTTAGGTTATTCGGGTAGAGTTTCCTCTTCTGTCCATATGTTTCCTGCATGACTTTGAACATCTAAGCCTCATCCTACTTCCCTGTTACTTAATTGAAGCATTTATTTTCTAGGCCCTTTCTGTTATCAATGAAAAAAAATAGCCACCTCCAATGTGCCCACCCATTTTCTGTATCCACCCTTGAGATGGGATGGGATTGAGCAGGACTCATCTGTTTGATTTTGATAGGTGCCCAACCACCTTTGTGAGCCCTGTCCTTATTTTCTCCATGTCTCCTCTTCATTTTTAAAATAGAAAGAATTTTTAATATTCTCCTAAGATTATCTTGGTGCTGACACCTAACAAAATTATTAATAATGAACTGAAACCAATGAAGTGTGGGAAGACCAGTCAACAGCTTCCTAACACTGTTCTTAAGACTGGTAAACAAGACAGAGGATTTCAACATGGGTATAGTAGTGGCAAGAATTTGGCACCCACAGTTTGAGAGCATGGGAAAGATCTAACAAAATAAAATGCACTGTGCCTTGCTGGTCTGGGCATAACTAGTGTAGATCGGAGGTAAATAAAACAGCTTAAGTAAGTTTGACTGAAGACCAAGCATTTCTCCAAGAGGCAAAATAAGAGGATTACTCACTGTAATAGCCTCAGTGCTCTGGTGTAGTTTACCCCAGACTTATTCACAAGTATGTAATTTTACTCTGCTCTAAAGCCAAAGTTTCCCTCATAGGCTTTTTTTTTTTTTTTTTTTGTAAATTCATTGAATTGGTTTCACAATCAGAAGTACATGGAGTTTCCTAAGTGCTCATGGTATTATTCATTGTTATCATTCACCATTTGTATATAGTGTCATGTGTACTCATGGTTTCCAGAACAGTGTGTGCAGATGTACTCATTGGTCTGCAGTTTTTCAAATTACAGCCCCCTGAAATCCAGAGGAGTTTCAATCCCTAGAGAGTAGAAATGCTTGTGAGAGGCAGAAATAAGAGGGAATAACAAAAAGAAAGTTGGTTTAATGTTAGCCTAAATAGGAACAACCAGATAGTAGGTAAATAGTGAGGAGGTAAAAGCAATTTACCATGGGTCAGTAGGTTGTAATAAAACAATGAGATGAAACAGAGCAAAAGAAAATTTAGGTTGAAAACCTGGGAACTTTTCCTAATAGTGAGCTTTATTACACTAGAAATAGTCTTTTGGGAAAGCTGGTGGAAAGTGTATCAGGTGAACAAATTTGTTACAGAATGGAAAAGCTTTGAGTACAGTGAGAAACTTTCCACTAGACATGGATGAGTGGGTTTACCTACTGTTTCCTTTCTTCACTGTGTAGCTGAGTGATATCTGAGAATTAGGAAAAAAAATTAAATTGGGAGGGAGAGACACAGGTTTGATTCCCAGATTTGCTACAGATTTTCTGTGAGAACTTGATTTAAATCACTAAAGTTCTCATTTAGAACTGGCTGGGAAATGAATTTCACTACTATGTAGAATGTCAAGGTTCAGGGAGAAAAAAAAATAAAAAAAGTCCTTAACCAGGATGAACTTTGGCATATTGCACCGCAATGAAATTCTGTGGGAATAAGAAAGGCAATGACCTCCCATTCCCTTGGTACTGCTCAGGTCCCTGGCCGTTCACTTGGCAACCATCTGGAGTCAGAGCACTGAGGCATCCTTCCAGCAGGTGCAGCGGTGCTTACAGTGTTTCCTCTATGGCAATCTGGGTAAAGCATGAATAAAAACATGTAGCCACAGGCTTAGATGTTCAGCCTAGTCTCTCCTTGCTCTGCAACAGCTCCTCTGCCTTCCTTATATACTGGGCTGACAGAGAGTAAGGTCTTCCTCATTACTGCCTCCGAGAGGGCTATTTCAGATTTCGCAGTGGAGGCTGGTTGGGGCTTTGTTGGCTGCCGAGAGAGGAGGGAGAGCAGCAGCGTTTACATTTGCAGCTTTGCTCCCTTCTGCCTTCGTGCCACTGGGAACCCTATATGCACAGCAGCTGCCAGGATAAGGGTAAGTGCCGTGCTGGATCTCTCCCTGAGCTCCTTTGTGGAACGACGTACAGTTGTCATATAGAAAACCCACACCGTGATCTGCTTCTTCGGTAAATGACGATCCAACACATTTCCCCATTACTTGCGCTGTCACAGTTGCTGGGTTTTCGCTGCCTTATGGGCAATCTGTGAAATGAATGCTCCTCACAGCCCGCAGCCACTTGCACAACAAACAGCCACTAAACATTTTGCTGCCTTAGGCAACCAGGGTTTGACTGACACGTGTGAACTGGCTCTGGCTGCCTGTTCCTCCATTTGCTGTTCCAAGCGCTTCAGGTTCCTTGTTCACTGCTCTGTTTGCTGAGTTGTCCCTTAGCAGAGAGCCCAGGATGAAGCGAGTGTGAGGAAGAGGAACAAAGAAACTGATTGTTCTTAGAATTCGACTAACCCTCCAGCCTCCTACTAGGCAACGGCATTTTTGAACATACAATTTTAATTTTCCTTCCCAAAGATTTTTCGCTAGCTGCCTGCCTGCCTGCACACACTGCATTTTCTTTCACCATCAATCACTGCCCTTACAGAATCAACTGCTTTAACTGGTCTGTGCTGCGGTTGCAGGCGACCCACAATGGGAGGGAGCATCGCTGTCAGTGACTGTGCCTCTGTAACGTGGATTATTTTATACCCTGGAAATGGCACGGACCTGTTCAGTTTTCAACAACACGTCCTATGGATTATTTGGCTTAATATAAATATATTGCCAGAGTGCAAAATTTCTCTAATGTGATCACCTACAAATGGGAATTAGTAAGATATGAAGAGATGCGCAGTTATCTATATAATGTAATCTGTCTGTTACCCATAAGATTTTAATAATAGTTGTGCCCAGAAGTCTTATGTGCAAAGAGGTGATATTGGATTGGGGGATATGTTCAGATGATGTAAGAGACAGTCTTTGCCTCAGTGTAAGTAGGCAGGACAAAGAACGGAAGAAGTGTTTGCTGGCGCAAAGATGAGTGACAACACAGTGGCAGAATATTTGACTTTGGAAACAGTAAAATCTTATCTCAGTGCTTTTACAACAAGTCCTTCTACTCCAGTCTCATTCTAGTCTTTCATTCATCCGTGTTCAAGCAGGATTTATACATGTGTAATATATATAGCTGCCAGCAACAAAGGTGACCCGCAAGAAGAGTTCTTACTATCTTACTGTGGTGAGCTATATCTGTAAAGTAACCCTGAAATTAAATCTGTAAATGACTACCTAAAGCTCTCTGTTACCTTCCAGTTTTGCTGATACTTGGCAAAGAAGCTTTTATTCACGTCTACTAATTTTTGGGCTGCAGATAATGCTGATAAAAGAAGCAGATGTTAGGAGATGACCTGACACACATATTAAAAATGTTGATCTGCCGCACCGACATCTTGTATATGGGCCCGTTTTTTCTTGATGAGTCACAGCACCGCTAATCAGTCATTACAAGGTGCTACAAGCCAGACTTCTTTTAGTAGTGGCAGCAGATGCTCGAGTCCCTGTGTATAAAAGCGTCTTCAACCACAGCTACAGTCAAGATCTCAGTATACCAAAGTCCTCCTGTCTTAAGCATCTGCAGAAACAGACTGCAACAGAAAACATCGAGGAATGGTGGTATGTGCCTTGAATGTGTCCCCTGCAACTCCAGGCTATTAAATAACAGACTGAGGCAGGAACTGCGGTTAACTAAAGCAGAACTTGGTGCGTTGCCATAACGTAATAAAGGTCACTTCCATGTAGTGAGAAGGATTGCTTTTGCTCTGAGTCGGTATATCTCACCAGGATACATGGTAAATGGGGTGTGCAGTGTCAAACAGAATCCTCTTTTCAGGCCACTGAATAGCAACAGTGTCAACGCACTATGCCAAACATACCACCTCCAGGATTTCTGTAGGGAATGTACTATCCAAAGAAATTTGCTTGGCAAAGCCATATATTTTGAGTCTACTAAGCCATCTTCCTGTTCAACATTTCCTAGTGTGCTCGGTGTTTCAATTAACTTTTACTGCAAGCAAACCGAAGCAAAATACAGCCTCAGTTCTCCATCCTCTTCTCAACTGCAAGCACAGATAATTTGTAATTCGTTGTAAAACACGTATGTAAGCCTCTGCAGAATAGAAGCCAAAGTAAAGAGTTCAGTCCAGATACCGCATTCAAAACTTCTTAAGCACAAGGTAAAACATGACCAGTTTATTTTCCATTTTCCTCTTTCGTTTGGATTTATGCAAATTAGCTTGAATACATTCCAAATCTTAATTCTCACCAATAGGTGGCACCAACATTTTCTGCTTTCTTCATGACACATTTCCAGTAGCTAGATTTAAAGCCTACCCCAGCTCTAAATTATCTGTTAAATCATGATGAGTTCTGTTCTGTTCTTTTTCCTGCAGACTGTGGCTGATCACTATGCAGTGGTACATATTATGTGCTTTAAGCATTTCACAAACTTTGTGGGGGATGTTTTACTAGATACATTACCAATAATTCAGACTGCTGTTCTCTTTCATGTTGTGGGAGTCATTTTAACAATGCTTTATTGGAGTCTGGGTTCAGAGTGGTTTGGTTTTTTTTTAATGTTTGATGGCTTTCTTCAGCCTTTCACACAAAAATGTTACTGTGGTATCAACTTTTTTTAAAAAATGATCTTTCCTTCCCTCCCTTTTGCAGGTAATAAAAAATTGAAAAGCAGACTTGTAAAAAAAGTCAAGTAGTATTTTTACCTGCTTCATGATTGTATGATTGCAGCCTTTACAGCCAGGATTCTACTGAAGGTAATTTAATAGCTATTCCCTGAAAAGTTTCAATCGCGTCAATTTTATAGTTGTTTTGGAGAGTATAGTACTAAAAGTCTGCCGTAGAAAAAGTCACTGGACCCAAAAGCAAGCACAGCTGCAGCAAACTCAATAATTGATTCAGAGAATATTCACTGCCCTTTTTTGGAGGAAGGATCCTTATTCCCAATGGACAGAGTAACCAGTAACTCTGCACTACAGTCCCATGGGTTTGTTTGCAAATCATAATTTGCCTGTTCCAGGTTAATTCTCAATGGCCAAAAGACTTCAGTTTCCCAACTGAGATTCACAAATAAGACTGTTTTCTTAGTCTCTCCTTTTGAATTACAGTCATCATTACATGAATGTGTTTTCAGGATTGTAATAGTCATTCTGTGGATCATAATCCCAAGTCTTTTTAACTGTCGTATTTTTGGGGATGTGAGGTTTGATTCACAGACTATTCCCTATTCACCTGAACTCAAGCCACTTCTAATCAGGAAACAAGAATGCTGTTTCATCTAAAATTTAAAGTTTAAAGCCTGCCCACCTACCTTTCTATATGCACAAATCATTTCAAAGTGTTTATTCAGTTTGCTGTTCTGAGGAACATCGTGAAAACAGAACCTACCTCACAGATGAGTGCCAAGATTAATGAAAGTTTGAGCATCCAAGTGCCAATTACCTAGAAGTTAGTCTTCTCCTAAAATAATTTATACACCTGACTTCCCACCTTTATGTCTTGCTTTTTCATGAATCAAACCAAACATCTTTACTGATACCTTGTCGCATTCTTAATATTCACTTGTCCAAGCCTCATATTAACAGACTTGTCAGGTGCTTAGAGTCATTTCTGCAATTGAACGCCACCCTTGCATGTACAACATAAGCACATAAGCTGAAGAAACTCCTATGACACTGTTGTGGTTTAACTCCAACCAGCAGTTAGGACCACACAGCCACTCATGAGGTTCTTCCCCCCTTCCCCCCAAAAGAGCAAGGAGAAGGAGAAAAGAAGGGGAAAAGAAAGGAAAAAAAGACCTCATGGGTTGAGGTAAAGACAGTTTAACAGAACAATAAGAGGAAAAGGAAAATAACAATAATAATAATAGCAATAATAATAATAATGGTAAAAGAATATACAAGATAAAGTAATGCAACACAAGTCACTCTCACTGTCAGGTGAACTGAATGCCCAGCCCATCCCGAGCACTGATAGAGGATTCCTGCCCCCCGGCCAACCCCCATTTATATACTGAGCAGGATGTTTATGGTATGGAATATTCCATTGGCCATTCCATTGTTCTGTTTATGCTACTTCTCAGCTTCTATGGGAAGCTGAAAAATGTCCTTGAATACTATAAACATCACCTGGCAACAACTAAAACAATACGCATTATTGATATTCTTTTCATACCAAATCAGAAACACACCAACCACAAGAAAGAAAATTAACTCTATCCCAGCTGAAACCAGGACAGACACAAAAAAATTAACCAGAAGTATTCTTTACATCTCTGGTAAACTTATTCATGCCATACTAGTCAACAGGTTTGTCTAAAATCCATTGGCAATATCTGAAAATGCCCTTTGACTTGAATGTAAGTTCTTGAATTACTCTAATGACTTCAGTGGTGTGGTTATGCCCTAAAATGGGTGACATTACCTTATCCAAACTTTTCAGGAAACTTGATGCATTTAAAATAGTCATTATCCCACTCCTTAAATGATTTAACATTTTGCTGGCCTTTATGAAGCCTTAATTAACCTCTGCCTTTTTTTATGCTGAACATTCTGAAGTTTTCCATTTCTCTACAACTGAACGATTCCAAAACACACACCTATGGCTGAAACTTGTTTAATTTGGGATTTTAGGTATCCACCCTGTATTGCAAAAGTAGCCTGTGTGATGCAATATTGTTTTCAGCAGCAGATGTTTTAAAACAAGTATTGAGTAATCAGAATGTATCTTTATCCTTGCATGTTCTTAGCAGCCTTACAGGTCTGGATGACAAAAAGAATTTGCCCTTGGACAGTAATTTAGCAGGACACTAAACACTCAGGAGGAAAAATAAAAACTTTGCTTATATTTTGCAACTAACAGAGAGTGAATAGAGAACCTCACAGTCGCATTGTTTTACTCTAGGGCAGCATTTGAAACCTTTCATTTTTAGACCTGGGTAGATGCTCTAGGGAGGTCTGGAAGCAGGAACAAGAGATTTTCTCTTTTTGCATCCTATGGAGCAGCCGTGAGAACAGGTGTACAGGCACAAGATATTTCTTGACCTTGCTCTTAGCATTAAACAGATATTGTTCAATAATGAACAGATAAATGAAATAAAATAAAATAAAGTAAAAAAAAAAATAAACCAAAACAAATTAAAATTAAGAAAATAAGTAAATGTTACTTAATATACTTCAACATGCTTCTCAAATGCATCATAAAAAACAGTGTGATGAATATGGTACAGAAATGTAAGGGGATCAGATTAAGACTTGTCCAAATAGTGACGCTTTCCAAAAAAAAATCCATGAGAATAGGGTTTATTAACATCACTCAAGTCTCACGCTGTGCCCCAGTGCCCAACAATAAGATATCCTGTATTTGATATAAATAGTCCATATAGGAAGTAGATCAGAGCAGCACCTACCTGTAGCTAGCTAATTGTAGTCACGCTACAGCTGGTGTAGCGGTACCTATGTTTAGGGACTTTACATACTCAGGAACAGAAGAGTAAGAAGGCGCTCTCTTGCACAGCGTTTGTGTGTCCCTTACTGTGTAACACAACCTAAGTCTCCCTCTGCTGTTGGGCACCCAAAAACTGTTAGTCAGAGGAGTTATTACTAGATTTAACTGATATCACTGGTCTGAGGAGGTACCTGAAGTCAGAATTATTGCTGACCTTGTCCTTGTCGACTGCCTTACGCTTTGCCTCCATCCAGTCTGTGGGCAGCTCCCACCCTCTCGCAGCAAGCGAGAGGAAGGACTCTGAATTGTCTGCCCGCTAATTTTGTAGGAGCAGAAGGGACACATGAGGTTGTCTGGGTCAGGCACAGGGTACACCTGGAGCAGACACACTGCAGAGCAGGGAAACCCAGGCATATCCCCTGCCCAGTCTCTTGAATACCACAAAAGGTAAGGAATGGAGAGGGCTGGCAACGCCCATCTCAAGCTCATACACTGGGTCACATCTGCCTTCCAGGATAAGTGGAACTGTTGGGCACAGGCTTCCCGACTCAGCCTGACTCGTGATCCTCTGTGCTCAGAAAGGAGAGAGTTTTTAAAGGAATTAAACACAGAGAGATGCAGTTTGGCACTTGGTAGGAAGAAAGTATTGCTGAAATTAGGTTCATACCCAAGTTTGGAAGACAAATGCCTCTAAAAATCTGCTGCCCGTAGCTAAATAGAGCACAGTTCATGCAATCCATCTACTCTGACTCTCACCATCTACAGTCTAGGTGTCTACACTGGAACTAGTGACTTTAGGCCCAATAGAGAGAAATAGATGCTTTTAAAGAGTGAGTCATCTGACCTATTTTAGATATCTCCGTTAGGAAGAGACAAATGAAGGTCTGGAAGTGCCTGTTTTTTTCCACTGACTCTTAAAGAAAGCCAGATAACTAGATCAGAAACTATCCATGTAGGTGAATGTGACCTCGTGTATCCTGGAGCATCCACTGCTAAGTTGCAATTCACATTATCCAATTCAGGCAGTGACTGATAATGCAATGCTAACGTTTATAGCTTAACTAATAATCTATGTAGAGGTGGTACAGCTGGTTGGGAAGGAACAAACAGGCAATTAAAGGAGTACATTTCTTTCCCTTGAATTCATTCTCTGTGTGGTTTTGTTTTTATGACTGTCAGAGAAGCAGCAGTCTTTGCTAACCTAAGTCTCACAGAAGACAGAAACGTCTGCATGAGGGAAAGAAGAAAAAAATTACATCTATGGAAGTTAGTTTCTGGGGGGAAAGGAAGAAATGACAGCTTTCTTTTAGACCAATAGTACATTTATTAATGTAGGAATCCAGTATCTAAACTTGTTTGCTGACAAACTATTCCTTCTCAAGTAAATACCTAATTTTTCAATAAATTCAGTGGAGGGAGATAAGCTTGCTGAACACATACATAACTTAGATACGACCTTCTCTCCACTGACTGTAGCAACCTCTCACGGTGATCTGCCTAAGTTGGATATCAGTCCACCACGGAGTGAGGAAGCCACTCAGAGTTCCTGGGGCCATCTGCTCAGAGCGAGCCTCCATCATCACATCTTCTCTTCTAGCGACTGAGAGGGTTAGCTCACTCCTTGGCTAATCTAGACGGCAGTCGCACTCTTGCATGACACACTAGTGCATATCTCTCCCTGCATCTGAGCAAGTACAGGTGACTCAGTTAAGCACCTGTGATTTTTTCAGGCTAAGAAGGGAGTCACTTTGGAAGTATAAGGTCCTAAAGCACTAAAAACAGCAGGCTGGACCCTTGTTTGGATCTTCAGACTGTTTTACATGGCTCAGATCTCACCAGATACGGTCACGATGTTCATTGCAATGTTTCAGTATAGGTCACAACTTGAGCTGTTTTTTCCAAGGTTCTGTTATATCCAGATTGCACAAGGGACTCTCAGCTGTACTTATATTATTGTCTCATTTTATGTTTTTTTTTAAGCATTTCTGTTGATTGTTTTTAGATGACATTATTGCATTAGCTCATGTGGTCGTGCAATTTCTGTGTTCTCAAAAAAGCTTGAAAACCACAAATGCAACTGCTTCAGTATTTATTAATGTTGCATTAAAATATGTGAGGATATTCTTGTACCATCAGATCTATCACAGTTATCCCATATTTGAGAAACTGCATCTTAAACTATTTTGATATTGCTTTCCCTTGTCCATCATTGTTTTCAGCAATACAGGGTGAAATTAAATGTATTAATATTTTAAGTTCCTGAAAATTAGTCATCTTTGTATAGAACCTAAAGTAGTGATTTATTGGGTGGCTGCCCAAATATTTAATCCATACAAAAGTTTTATTATCAATGCAGCATTGTTGCTAAAGATAGAAAGTCAGCTGCAGTCACAGTCATCATATATACCCTAAAAATGGTCTGACACAAACCTTTACATATCCTAAATTTCTCTAACAAATGTCTCATTGGGTGTCAGGTTGCTATTATACTACTTTAAGACATGGAACAGGAAGTAAGGAGATGGAAACTTGTGAAATCTATCCTCCAATTTCTTCCACTGGAAAGAATATTAAATAATACTTTAGGAATACTCTGCCTGGTCACATTTACCAAAAATTTGCCCGTTTTCATTTATATGCTGGTCTTAACTATATGCTTCATCTATAAGCTGGTCCTAACTATTTGCTAGGAATACCCCTAGGTCATTTGTTTTCCCCTTCTAGGCTGTTTGTGAATGACTCAAAGTCTATCGAGTATTCGCTACTCAAATTTTTAGTCTAAGAGCTGGTTCAGTTCATGGGACTCCCTGTGTTAAACTGCACGCTGAGCCTGGCACATTGCTTACTGTATTTCCGACAGGGCGTTCAGTCACGATATGAGAAAGTCTTGAAGGGAGGGCTCTATCTTTTCCCTCGGCAACCTACTTGAACAACATTCGCACCCCCTCACAGTTAAAAAAGTGTGTTTTATTTCTAATTTGTACTGTATGGCTTTATCTTCCTGGGTTTGGTTCTTATTATGGCATCTGGGGCCTGTCTGTAAGCTGGTTTACGTGACTTAATGACTTACCCATGTGTGACGTCGCCATTTATTTAGCTCCTGCATACTGTCAGCTCTTAACGAAGCATTAACCTCAACTGCATGTGGTATGGGGAGCAAGGGTAGAGGGAACTGAAATTGTTTCCACCTCCTTTTAGTGCTGTCTGTGGAAGCTCATCTTCAAGCCGCGTTCGCAGTCGGTAGCCCACACATTCAGAGCAGGGCTGGATCCGCTCCCTATGTCTTCCAGGTCCTTTCTCTTTCTTAAGAAAATGCTGTCAGTAACCTCTGAACGTGGAGGGGGGAAGACAAAGGGCACAGCTGCTTTTACGCAGCCGCTTTCAGTCTGGCTTATGCCTGTGGTGGCCCACCGAGAGCCTGCCATGTGCAGGCACACCTGGATAGTTTGCAGAGCTTTGCGTACAAAATGTCACCTGCTCCGTTTCCATAACTCCGACTTCTATGAACTATGACTCACGCCAGCCAGCCTGCGCCAGGCTAAGGGGTTTAAAAAGCAGCGCTATTGATCTACCGCTGTGTTACTGATAAGTGTGAAAGATTTTTATTAAAAAGACATGTAGCAAATGCAAAAATAAATACCCGTTGGCCCAGCTGCCTTTGAACCCTCTGATAAGGCACCTCCCATGGAAAGCAGTGGAGGTGAAGTTTCCGTTCCACCCACCCTTGTGTAATTCACCTATCCGGATGAGGGATTTACGTGCTCCTGGAGACATTTTTAATTGCTTATGATAACAATTTAATTGCTTACAGAGGAAGAAAGAAAGATGGAAAAAACAGAAAAGTTATTTTGAAAATGTTGGTGTATTTAAATTACATGGGATAATTCAAGGTTAATTTAAGTAAAGAACATCAGAAAGACTTATAGAGCGTTAAATTATATTCAAGTAAGAGTTAGCATTAGGAATCAAAGTAATGGATAGGATAGCTAGGATAGTGTACTTCATTTATATTTGGCTTATATAGAGAAATTTTATACTTGAGAAACATACCATTTTTACAGAGAATGACAAATGTTATTATCACCATTGTATTTTGGGGAAACTACAGATTCATAAACTAAGACTGCATGAACCATATGTCAAAGAACAAAGAGCTGTTAACAGAACTAGGTCTCTTGACTCCCACTCTGTCTTTTTTTCCATTGGACCTTATTGAATGAAGGATAAATCATAAGCATAAATTTTAAGGGATCCTTTTATTTTTGTCTTTATCAGATATTGCACTTTCTATCATTTGCATAAAGAGAAAAAAAGGAAGCCTTCTTTGCCGGGTATATCTTTTTTTCCCACAAAGCTTTAGGAAATTAAATGGCAGTAGTTAGAAGTGGTAAAGGACCTGGTGGAGGACTAATATCTGTGAAGAGTTCATACTTCTGGAATATTTTAAAATTTGACTTCTATGCTTCAACAAAAGCAATGATATATTAAAGAGGTAATCCAGAGTGGTCTGCAAGTTAAGAAGAGATGCAAAGCATCTCTAACGTGCACATAGATAGTCTTGTTGCCCCGAGCAATGGGATTACATTACATTAAGATGACACCTGTCCGTTGGCTCGCCTTGCTGATTATATATTTGCTTCTCAGACGGTCAGCTTTTGATTCAGCTTGGTTTTTTGTGTCTCTCCATTCTGTCTGATTATAGCATAAGCCTCAGCTGTCCCAGAGCTGCCTCTTCCAAACTTTACATTTGTGTCTGAGAGCTGCCATTCCCTCTCACCAGCTGCTTGCCCCACCTAGCAGTTTCTCTTTGTTTCATGCTTGCTCCTTTTGTCTATTTATGTATACATTAATGCATGTAATATTAGAATAGACTTGTACTACTTTAGACCAGAAGCAAGGCATCCTAATTTTGAACCTCTTATAGATACAACTTGTCATTTCTTTGGCACTAACAGAATCCAGCTTAATTTTCTTTCATGCTGCAAAGAAAGGGCAATTTTTTACAGCCTCTGTGGAGCTGTTTCTTTCCTCTGCGGAGGCTTTCGCGGTGTACCTATCTCAGCATGGTACAAATTTCAGCAAAGTTCATTTCCCCCCCGCCCACTGTTGTGCAAGCATTGGGAGCCAGGGATAGGCATATTTTATAAATTAAAAAGAAATCAGTCAGTACATTGAAGCAATTAGTGTAAATGAGTTCAACAGACAAACAGGCAGACAGAGTTCGCTCTGCTGTTTGTCTTTTCCTGCCCCCACAGCCTTAAGTGTAGTACAAGAGCTTAATGAACAGAGTGAAAAATGACCACATATCATGGGCCAGGTTCCAGCTTCAGTGACAGAGCAGTAAATTCAGAATAAGAACATAAAACCTGCCATCCTGGGTGAGTGGGAAAGTCCTTTTAGTCCTTTTAATTCAGTCTTGGACAACAGTGGGCAAAAGCAGAGGCCTAGGACAAGAGTAAGGCAGATAAAGTGATATTTCTCCTGCTGTAGCCTGTGAACTGGAGGCTAATTTAACGGACACAGACTGTAGTCAATGATAGAGTTTAATAGCCACAAATAGACTTCTCCATGATCTAATCCCTTCTTAAATCTGTGTATGTTTTGGAGCCCCGCAACATCCCAGTGCAGTGACCTCTATATCTTCCATTTGTTTTAAGTGAAAAAGCTCTTGCTTTCAACCAACTACCTGATCATTTCACTGGAAGTCTCTTGTATTGTGAAAAACAAGGACTGAACTTTCCCGTTTGCTATTTTTGTGCCGTTTGTAATTTTATGGTAATTTCACTGATGCCACTGGAGGCCCTTTCAACTGACATTTCTGTATGGCAAGGTCAGAGACTTGTTTTTAAGGAATCTGTTTAATTCAAAAGTCCAGCTGCTACCTTTGTCAGGATAGTCTCCCTAAACATCACTGTTTGCAAGATGAAAGCCCTTAGGAGCATGCAGTGTGCAGGAAGAAGGGAAGAAGGTTAGGGGTATGTAAGCTGGGAGGTGCCTGGAGACACTATGCATTTCAAACACACCACTCTTCGAGACATCCAGATGGCACAAAGTGAGAAGTCTGTTCCTCAAGTATAGCCAGGACCAGAGGTGCATGCAGGTATGTAGAATTTGCAGCAACCCTTAAGGGCCTGGAAGGTTTCTGCTTTCCAGAAGCTGGGAGGGAAGTTGTGCCTGAGTCCTGCAGTTCATGACAACTGCCACCCTGCCGTCACCACACGAGCCTTTGCAGTCCTCAGAAAGCATGACTATCCTGTCCTGGCCCTACAGGATGCTCTTGCAGGTCACTTGCATTTGTGGTTAGACTAACCCCACACTTAGGATTGCTCCAGACTGAGAAAGCCTGTGTTTTCTAATGCATATTCAAAAGGCCATGCAGTATGACCAGCATCACCATATTCTTATGCTAGGCCAATGTGACTCTACCTCTTCATGTAGACAGTCCTTCATGTATTATCAAATAGGCTGCACACACAGCCAATATTGCCCAGAGCTCTGACCCGAAGGAAACAAGCCTGTTTCCAGGAGGAGAGCCATACATATCTGGCTGTATCATCAGAGTGCACGTGGTGTCTTAGCTTTGATGTAGCACCTGTGTGATGACCACTAGCAACCTCGTTGTTTTAGGCATTTTATAAAGTTAGATTTGGTAGGGGTATATTAGGATTAAAAAGAAAAGAAAAGAAAAGAAATGAAAAGAAAAAAGAAACGAAAAGAAACGAAAAGAAACGAAACGAAAAGAAACGAAACGAAAAGAAACGAAAAGAAACGAAACGAAAAGAAACGAAACGAAAAGAAACGAAAAGAAAAGAACGAAAAGAAAAGAAAAGAAAAGAAAAGAAAAGAAAAGAAAAGGAGACAGAATCACCACCATCACAAAGAAAAATGCTGAGTCTTCAAAGCTGAGGTTAACAACTTCCAGTTACAGTCAAGGGAAAGAGGAACACCTTCCAGTCCCCGAGTTTAAGGATACATTCAAAGTCCGGGGCAGCACACCATTATCATGTGAGTTACTGCAGGCTGTCCAGTATTTCAGAAAGGACATCCTACAGTCAAAGCCATATGCAATGCCCTGTTGAGGAAGACCTCCCATCAACAGCAAGAGAATTTTTTCCTACAGGAAGACCACTGGACTCACCTCTTCACGTTCACCAACTGATGCAGTATTGCCAGTTGTGAAAACTTTCTACTCGTAGCATCCAAGTGGATACATCCAACAGCTGGGCTTTGTTCCTTCTGTTCCAACACTACTTATCAAAAATATTACCCAGAAGTCCCAGGCCTGACTTTCCAGTAGCCAGATCATCTCATCTTCTGTGGTACTCCTTGGGCTGTCCAGTCAACAGCAATCTCCCAGATGTCTCTTAACTGCTACTCTGAATAGCTGACTATTCTGTATAGCTATGCAAAAGTTTAGGAGAAATCAGTCTCCTGGGATATTGCTGTAGAAGTTGACCCTGAACCATCAGCTTCCCTTCAACAGCAGGTGATGATAAGCAAGATATGACTGAGTCTATGGATATTGCTAAAAACAAAGATGGAGGGGCCCACAGTGGAGCATCTCTTGACGGGGTATAGGTGGAGAATGTTGAGACAATAAATGTTTACACAAGAATACATACACATTCTCAACTTCATACTACTCTCTTTTCTCTTAGCAGACCTTTGGTTATGAGTATGACACACCTGTGTGACAATAACCTTCAATTCACAGCACTTGCAACATATTCACAGGGATTAGAATACACAGGCAAATATATTTAGCCCCACAGCCTACTGTACTCCTTCACTCAGACAAAGAAGATAGACCACTGCACACAGGAGCAATGAGCTCCTCTGATGCTTTCACAACAGAATAGTTGCAAAATAGTCTCATGGTTTTTTGCATGCTGTCAATTGAACACAGTGCTTAAAACCTCAGAAACTGCCACAATGATGGATTGAGGGGAACTCATGAGTGTCAAGCAGCATGGGTACAGATCGAAAGGAATCTACTTTGAGAGGATGGTAGTCTCTTGCTTCTGTAAATGAAGCCTTGGAGACAGCTGTCTTATTCCTCCAGAACCGATATTAACTCTTCGAACAAGGATGTGAATGCGTCCTTCTGCACACACTATAGGTTACAGAAGCAAAATAACAGTCAGAAAAGACTGTTCAGAACCATTGTGGTGCCCTGGGCACTTTTCAGCAACTCAGATGTACTTGTCAGGTATTGAAGTTTGCTTCTAGCACCAACCAGGACATCGTAAAGCTTGAGAGGAGCCACGTACTTTGCACTGCGTCAGTTCTTCTAGTGTTTTTCAGCTGCCTTTTAGTAGAGAGAGGCAGTGGAAGAGACCAGCAGTCTGGCATAGTGACGTATACTAGTTATTCGTGCTTCCAAACCAGTAGTGGTAACTGCAGGCTGAGGTTTTTGTTTGTTTTTTTTTTTTTTTCAGATTATCTCTTCCCATTTTCTGAAGTCCCTTTTTTGAATATATGTTTAAGCTGTTCGTTCCCATTCTGGAGACAACATGATATAAGCTCTTAGCAACTAACATAAGCACAGTTTGAGAAGAGCAACAGCCATTTTCTTCTTCCACCCTGTCTAATTGCACATCAACATTACATTAAATAACCCTTCATCACTCATTTCTCAGCTAGAAAAAAGCAGAGGCAATATTACAGGGATACCCATGGTCCAACTGAGCCTTGCCGCTGTCTGGGAATCTACTTTGTAAGTTCTAAAAACAGGGTCACTTTTAAACCATTCAGGAAATATAATTTTGGTACACAGAAAAGAATGAGAAATAATAATACAAAAGCTACTGCAAAATATTTAAATACATGTAAATTAATTTAGAGATTATTAATTAACATGTTCTCATGTAAAGGAAACGGGTCTATTGTCATGCAAAGAGTTAGGATTCGAGGCATACCTTCTGCCCTCCTTGCAGTGAAATTCTTGAGACTGGTGTGAGAATAAGGGAGGCAAAGCGCACACATGTACGTTTGTGTCTGAGAGACTTTCTTGTCTTTGATGCCTCCTTAGTTCCACTAATTCAGTGTCTTCCTTTTTATGTGTCATGAAACTGTCTCCGAAGAGTTCAGTGCCTATGAACAGACAGGTCAGCAACCCTTTGGTTTAGTCCTTAGTACATACATACATTGAATCAACACACCAGGAAATCCTAATTCCCGGTGAAAAAGTTCCCCAAAAAACTGGCAGTTTCTTGTGCCGATGATAACATAGAGTGACACATCTTCATCAGAGACTGTGACTCATAGCTAGAGCTTGAATTGTTGGAGAGGATTATCTTATCTGTTAGCTGTATCAAGCTAAGAAAGATGGAGGTGCAATCCTGAATGTCTTATTAACTGCCAAAATAATTACATCATGGACCAACAGTGGAGATGAAAAGTACTTACATCAATTTCTACTCTTAGTCAGTTTATGTGTTCTGGAAAAAAAAGTCTGTATCTTGTATCAAAGGTCTCAGGCAAGTTTCTTACTTTACAGCCTGACAGCTTCTGCCCCTTCAATGTAAAATAATTATTTTTATAAAATGTACTGATGCTGTTATTTTCTCATCCTCTTATCCAGCTATCCACTGTCCTACATGATATCCTGGTCTCTAAATTGAAGAGACATGGATTCAACAAATGGACCACTTCCTGGATAAAGAACTGGCTGGACGGTCGCACTCAAAGAGTTGCAGTCAACGGCTCGATGTCCAAGCGGAGAGCAGTGACGAGTGGCGTTCCTCAGGGTTCGGTACTGGGGCCTGTACTGTTCAACATCTTTGTCGGCGACATGGACAGTGGGGTCAAGTGCACCCTCAGCAAGTTTGCCAATGATACCAAGCTGTTCGGTGAGGTAGATATGCTGGAGGGGAGGGATGCCATCCAGAAGGACCTGGACAGGCTGCAGAGGTGGGCTCAAGCCAACCTCATGCAGGTCAACAAGGACAAGTGCAAGGTCCTACATCTAGATCAGGGCAATCCCAAGCACAAATACAGGCTTGGCGGGGAATGGCTGGAGAGCAGCCCTGAGGAGAAAGACTTGAGGGTGCTGATTGACGAGAAGCTCAACATGAGCCAGCAGTGTGCAATCGCAGCCCAGAAGGCCAACCGTATCCTGGGATGTATCAGAAGAACTGTGGCCAGCAAGTCAAAGGAGGTGATTCTGGCCCTCTACCCCTCTCTCGTGAGACCCCACCTGGAGTACTGCATCCAGCTCTGGAGTCCCCAACATAAGAAGGACATGGACCTGCTGGAGCGTGTCCAGAGGAGAGCCACGAGGATGATTCGAGGGCTAGAGCACCTCTCCTATGAGGAGAGGCTGAGACAATTGGGGCTGTTCAGCCTAGAGAAGGCTCCGGGGAGATCTTATTGCGGCCTTCCAGTACCTCAAGGGGGCCTACAGGAGAGCGGGGGAAGGACGTTTTACTGGGGCATGTAGTGATAGGACGAGGGGGAATGGCTTTAAACTGGAAGAAGGCAGGTTCAGATTAAACATTAGGAAGAATTTTTTCACTTTGAGGGTAGTGAGGCACTGGACCAGGTTGCCCAGAGAGGTTGTTGAGGTCCCGTCCCTGGAGGTGTTCAAGGCCAGGTTGGATGTGGCCTTGGGCAACCTGGTTTAGTGGGAGGTGTCCCTGCCTATGGCAGGGGGGTTGGAACTCGATGATCTTCAAGGTCCTTTCCAACTCTAAATCATTCTATGATTCTATGATTCTATTTTTGTTGTTAAAATCCCTTCACAGGATACTTCATCCTGTCTATATTTTTTTCGGGTTTAGAGTTTTACAATGAAAGATGGCACAGTTAATGCTGCATTCTCCATGCATTCAGCTTTCTCCAGGGCGTTGGTCATTTCTTGCAGTGGACTGCTTGTGTGGTTATGGGTAAACACCAGCATTTATAGAATCAGAATCTGGCTGACTGGTAATATTAAAAAAAAGAAAGAAATCAGAAATAGAAAGTGCAACCATGGCTGTCCTCAGTGGGCAAGGTGGATAAAATATGTGAGCTTGCACTAAACCCTGAAGTCAGCAATTCCTCTACCGTGGTTAGCCAGAGTGCATTTTTCTTTCTTAAACTAAAGAAAAATGTTATTGTCAGAACCGCAGTGTAAGCCAGGAGAGGCTGCCACTGTGGGAGGTGGTGAGAGTCCCAGCAATCTCAAAATCAGGAGGAGACAGGGTGCCAGCATCACCTCCTTGTGGCATCCTGCCTCCATGTGAAGTACAGCGCCCAAGCTCAGGTGTGGTGTGATGCAGGGGCTGGATGCTGCTTTTTCTCAGAGAGTCATTGCAGGACGCTGTGGATCCTCACTGCCCCTCTGCGTGCTGGCTCTGCTGTGCACCCCTTGATAACCTCCCGCAAGCTGCCTCTGGTACCACGCGACAGATTAGCAAGTGCCTCACTAAGCAGATAGGAAACCCACAATTTGTGATCCAAAGCAGACACAGTTTCCTTATTGCATCAGGTCCATACAAATGTATTTTCTCCTTTCCCTCTCAGTCGAAGCAGAACCAATTATCTATAAGGGGCTAAATTGTTCAGTTACAGCCCTCCCAAAGGTCATTAAGCCTGCAACAGGGTTTGGATGTGGCTTGCAGCCCACCACTTTTCCTCCCATAGGAGTAGTGGTTGGGGCATTACTCAGAAAAACTGGAGGGGAAAAGATTTTAAGAAAGAAGTAGGAAGGAGTCTCCTCCTGGGAGAGGGTGGCATGGGAATTACTGTTGGCAGGAGCACGAGGCCCCTGTGCAGGAGAGGTGATGAAAGAGAGAGTCTGAAAGTCAGCAGATGGGGAAAGCTCAAACTCAGAGAAAGCTGTTGGCTGTTTTCAAAAGCAGACATGGTGGGAATTACAGAGGAGAAGGGGCAGGTTTGATATTTTGGGAGAAGGGCTGGGGACTCATTGGCTGCCACCCTGATTTCCTTGTGAACATCAGAAATGACTGTGTCCGCCAAATGATGTCTGAAATTATTTTTCAAGAAGGGAATGTCTTATTGCCCTTCCCAACACTTATTTTGAGCATCAGCTGCTGTTGCAGTAAAATATCAGCCACCCCCTTGGCTCCTATATAAAAAGAAGGAGAAAATGGGTTGAAGATTTAACCCTTTATTCTTCAGGAGTCCTCTGCACTTTGATCACCACTTTTTTTTTATGCTTTCCTACTTTCTTTTTTTCCTTTTGTTGTTTCTTCTCTTTCACCCAGAAAAATTCATCACACATCTAAATGTATGAAACTCTCTCCACACGCTGCTTTAAAGTCTTCTGCTGTATGAAGTTACAATTTTAAAGCTGTGACTGACAGGTGACACTGCTTTGCCAGGTGTGGATCTGCACAGTGGGAAGACAAGTTGTCGACTGCTAGTGACAGACCTGGAAAAAAGCAAGACGACCAAAATCATGAGAATATTGCAAAGGACGGATATCCCCAGGCCATTCTTTGTGTTGTAGAAGAAAGGTTTTGCTCTGAGGGAATGAATGATTCTTCCCCTGAATGTTTCATAGGTAGACCTTCACTATGGGGTAGTCCGACTCGACATTTCACCGCCTGAACTCGCTTGTCTTCAGTGATGTTGTTTTATATATGCCTGTGTACATATATATGTACTTGTAGAAATCTTTTCTGAATAACTACTGTCCTGCCCAGTCTTTTAAAGAAAAAGAAATGCCTATTACTGTAACTAGCCCACTAAGAATTCTGGCACACCAGCACTGACCAAGTGTTTCACATTGAAGTGTTAACACGTAGAACATTGCTTTGCTGTTGTAACTTGATGTTTGCCTTCCTCCTGTCACAGCTGGCCAGTAGTGGTAGCTGACAGCCAGGAGGAAAAGCAAGTACCTCTCTGCACGTGTGTTTGGTCCCCCCAGGGCTATAAATATTTTTTTACACAAAAGAAAAGTTACAGCAGGAGGGGCCGATTCTGATAATCATTTTACAGTACAGAGGTCAGAAGGCTGGAGACGCAGAAAGAGGAGAAAGGGGATTATTTTCATTAGATATGAGAAGAAGAATCAGAATGGCTGATACAAGCCAAATTAGTTTTAGGATGGACTTTCAGAAAAAAGCTTTCTGAGTAGTGAGGTCCATGAAAATATGAAACAGCTGTGTTTTGTGGATTGTTGTGTGGCTGATGCCATTTGAAATGTAACTGGACAAAGAGCTCAAGTACGTACTCTAGAAAACAATCATTTGGCACTGGGATGGAGTAAATGACTTAATAACACGTCTTTTTCCTTGTCTAATTTCCGTGGTTCCATGATTGATTAACAGTCTTCTGCCTGCTAGTCTTACATTCACTGTTATAAAATCCTGTGGCATAAAATTAATCTAAGTCTGACTCGAGTGCAATTAGGAGTGTGTGCAAGTAACGGCAGTGACGCAGCAGCAACCAGCCCTGAAGTGTGAAAATGAAGCTTTAAGATAGAAAAGCGAAGCACGGTTTTCTAAGAAGCTATTGGCAAGTTCTTTCTCCCTGCAGTGCAATCCACACAGTCAGTACTCTGCACCTTAAGTTCTTGAAATCCTGTGGTTCTAAACCCATGTTCCTGCAAACATCCAGACACAGATGAAACTTGGCTCCCATGAGATTCATTGACCTGATTGGGACTACTCCTGCGTAACGGTATACCCTCTCTGTTGTAAAGCTGTGAGACCTTGTACAGACATTAACTATGCTGCTACAAATCACAGAGATGTGCCCAGTGAGTCAGTGGCACAGCATGGCATAAAACTTAGGTCTAGTAAATCAACTTTTTCCCTTCAGGAAGAAAATGTTTTAGGTGTTTTTACACAGTGCTTGAGAATTTCCTTTTATTTCCAATGAAATTACAAAAAAAAATCCAAAAACTTCCAAAACATCCACCCCAGAAGCTGACTTTGCAGACACTCGTTTAAATCAGTTTTACTGGTGTAAGGAATATATTTGTGTTTATGTATATTGAGCCATGAGGTCTACCAGAAATGATTTTATGCCACTCATCTACTAGCATACAAGATATACACTAGGAAAGGCACAAGAGTCCAAAACCTGAAACTTTGCACTGCCAGTCTTTGAGAGGTTTTTTTGGTAGAAAAGTAGAAACCTTAGTCTGTCTTCTGACTGTCCAGGTTTAAAATTATTTAAGACTATTATTTCCACTGATTTTAGCACATGGCCAACATACACTGTTACCCAGAGAGCTTCAGAAATGACTTGAGCTATCATGACACTGGAAGCAAGCTTGAAACTCAAGGCTGTTATTCTTTTATTGTGTCTTGTTTTCAGCCTAGTAGGAAAACCCCCCTTTGCGCGGCCTCCTCTCTGCTCGCCTGATTGCAGCAGAACCCTATTCACATCCACAGATTCATCACTAAAGCTTCGGGGTTTAACAGGAGGCTTTCCTCAGTGGCCCCTGCTCAGTACAAAACTATTCCACCTGAAGGCAGGGCTATGCCTAATAACGCAAAAAGGTCAATTTAGCCACTGCCTTCATACTTTCAGCCAGTCTTTGTGCCTGTCAGTCACAGGCATGTCCCGTCCTTGCTAAGGGACAGACTCGTTTCACAATTAAGGCTGTGAAGTACTGTTGATGAACAAGTCCCATTGACATCATGACAGTTGTTCAATAAAACAAAGACAAAATGAGATTTTTCTCACACTTTGCAAGTATGAGTCTTACCTTTTGGAAGCTGGAACAATAAAAGATGTTGCTACAGTCACCCGCCGCCCTGGGCAGCAGCAAATCAGAAATGACAGGGCTCATCCTGCCAGACCTCCTTTGAAAACAGATTGCACAACAGCACCAATAGCAGTTATAGCGGGAATAACAACACAGATATTTCTTTTGCAACAATAACAATTAAGAAAATCTTAAGCATTTTCTGCAGTGTCAGAACTCTGTAAGTCGGCAAGAAGAATGAAACTGGCCCAGGAGAGAAACAAAGAACCCAACCTGTAAGTGCCACAGCTATCAAATGGTTCTCTTTTATTCCCTCTTAATGACGGGTTTTAACCCTAAGAAAGAACGAGAAGAAGCTTTTACTTTCCACTTTACTTCAGCCTAGATGTTTTTCTGTTGTTGTTGTTTGGATTAAAAACTTAAAATGCACTTTTACAATAAAAAGACTCTCCTTGGAAAGTCCCACTTGTAGCCAGTTTCCCATGGTAAGTCTGAAATACTTTTTACTGTGCCTCCCCTTCAACTGCCCTAACCGCCCAATAAATGGCCAAGATAATTAGATTCATTACTCTACCCTATTTATAAATTTTCACAGGAAACAATTACTGTCAGAAATAATGAATGTTTCATATTTACAAATTCATTGTTGGTCCTTTCCCTCCCCACCCTTTTTTTACTAGAGAAGACACATTTGCTTTGCTTATCCATAGAACTGGCTTTTCTTTCATAAAATCCGGACAGGTCTACAGTAGGCACATTTTCCAGCACAGCAGTATCAACTAAGGTCATTTGTATCTTATTTTTTATGTTGTCAAAAGCTTGGTGTAGATATGGTTACACTAGGATGGAAAGTGTTTTTGCCAGTCTAACTTATTCCGCTCGGGAACCTGCATTTTCTGTACCAGCAAAATTACTTTTTTTTTCTTTTCTTTCTGGCCAGTAGAAGCTGCACCCACACAAGGATGGCTTGCCAGGACAGTTATATTGGTAAACTTTTCCTCATGCTGACCTGGTCTCCAAAACAGCGTTGCATAAATAATAGAGGCAGGTGGGAGCAATCATAAGTGAATGCCAAAAAACTGCAGCTGAGTTCATTCTTATGTCAGAAGCACTGTGGTGGTGTGGTTCTGTCAAGGGTCAGCTATTTTGGGCCGGGTGGAGAAAACTGCAGAAGGAGATGACACACTTCAGCATGGCTTGAATTCTGCCTTTGGAAACAACTTTACAGTTAAAGCTGTTTTGAAAAAGAGTAGGGCCAGATTATGGCCTGACTCCAATTCCCAGGTGGTCAAGACCTGAAGCTAGAAGAGATGAAACAAAAGGAGAAGTTCTCATGGGAGCAGCTGAAGAGGCAGAGAGTCCTTTTTAGTCAAGCCAGGGAAGAACAGGAGATAAGTGTGGGATGCTGGCAGAGGGAGACAGGAGCTTAGGTGGGCTAGACCAGGATGAACACACAGCTCTTTGAACACACATTTCTGTGCTGGCTCCCAATGTACGTTGGATGAAAATCAAGGTATTGGCTACAATTTAAAAGCCATGGCTGGCTCCATTCCTGGTGGTCTCCAGCACTGCCTCATCCTCTCCGGTTGTCTTTCACTGCAGCTTCACTGCTGGTCCCAAAGGCTGGAGTCCAGCGAGGAAATAGTACGTCATCATCTTGGAAGAAGACTTTTTGTCTGGAATTCGCTGGTTTCTGTAGCATAGTAACATCCAAAATGTATGACTTTTTTGGTTTACAATTTTTTCATGTCCTGTTAGTGTTCATTTTTATATGGACTTAATTCATGTCTATTGGCCATGGGGTTTAATTTTCAAGGGATGTGTCTGGCATAGTCAGGGACGATCTCTGCTCTGAACCAACTTTTTTGAACTACACCAGTTGTTAACAAATGTTTCTCTGAGCAGCTGTAAGGCACCTGGATATTGTGATGAATGTCACAGTCTAACCAAACTAAATAATGCCTATATAGTACATAACAGATAACCTGCGTATCTACTGCTGGTTATGACATTTGTAAACTTATCCAGTGCTTTCCATAAATAAAGGCTATTGTAAATATTTAGATATTGTCCTTCTCTGTATGAAAGAATAGAAAACAAAATGTATACTGGAAATACCAGAGTAGCCTTATATAAAAAAATAAAATTGGGACCATTTAGCAATATTTTTTACTTTCTTATTTGAACTAAAACACCGGACTTAACCAAGTGCTGTTCACAGGTCTTCCGTGATTTTCTGGATTTGTAGACACTTAGACTTTAATGATGGTCAACGGAAAGCTATACAGGGAATTCATAGTGTGCCAGTATACCATGCCTTAACTTTATATGAAGAGAGATATTATCTTTACTACAGAGATGGAAATTTGTTCAGAATGAGCTTGAACCTTCTGCTATTAATGTCTAGTGCCTGAGAAAAGTCTTGCAATAAGTTTCTACTGCATTCTGTTGGACTCATTTTACAATCTGACAATGGCACTATGGATTACTTAATCTTTTCTTTTTCTAAAGAAAAGTCAAGACTTGCTTTCCTAGTGGAACAGTGTTTCTTTTGTCAACAGAGGGTTAATGAATAAAATTGTATTCAAGGTCAGATTGGCAAGTCAGTCTTATAAAAAGTCACCTCATGCTGCAGCAGTGATAGGACAAGAATTGCAACTCAAGTTTTGCTTCTTTCTCTTAAAACCATCTGATTAAAAATAATAATAATGACAGAACACTCTGACATGCATCACAAGTTTGAAAACTAATTCATACTCTTCCATCCTATTACATTAATGACTAACTTCCTCTATCTGCAGAATAATGTAAGGATACAAAAATCCCTCTGCAACAAATGATAAACTTCTATTCAACATGGGGATCAGTTCAGGTGTTTTAACAAAAGGCTCATGTAATGGAAAAAGATTTTATCTTGGTATATCATTTCCTTTCTATTTTCTTGCTGTTTGGTTTCGATAATTGGAATTACTGTATCCTTTTAACTCCTTATAATTCCTATCGAATGTAGAGTTGGTTCTCGGTTCAAAACGAAAGTTGGTCAGTTAGACAATACCTGGTAAAGCATCAGTTACTGATGGCTTCTGCAGATACTTTTGCTGTTCGACCAGCAAGACCCTTAAAACCTTTTTAAAATGGCATGTGAGGATTAAATTGCATGCTGCGAAAATCTAAGGTTGTTTTTTCTTACCCCCATTGGTATGCTTGAAATAATGTATATCTCAGTAGTACTTCAGATGGTATTTAATGGTAAATTTAGTCAGGAATGCATTTTTACACTTGTAGGGCCATTCTTCATTACAGCATTCATGCGCCAAACTGCCCCAGCACAGCAGGAAGCAAACAGCAATAATGATCCCAGTAACAGTTAATAATTTGAGGAACCTGAACAGGGAATCCACTTCCAGTTTTTTATTTTTTTTTTCCCAGCTACTAGTTCCAAACAGGTCGGAATTTATTGAGTTTTTTTTCTTTTTTCCCGAGCCCTCGCTGTGCTTCTACTTACACCTCCCAAACAGATCGCACAGAGATGATGGCGATATTTTGAGATATGAATACTTAAGCAAGATTTGACTTTCACCAGGAAAACTTAATATCAGTCATTTTAAGTTGCTTTGTTGTTTTTTAAGCTGCATTCACCACTATGTAGGTTGATCCACATACTGATGTGGTGATGCAGCAAGACACTAAAAACTAGAATTAACCTGATGGCAAAGCAATAAACAAACTTAAAGGAGTGGGAGGAAAATTCCATTCATTTCAAAGGTTTATGAATTGGAAAATAGGAAATTCTTCAGGAAAATAGTGGGGAAAAAATAATTTTTATATAAATGAAAGTTAGAAGAGCTTACTTAGAAGTACACAAGGCACCCTCATGCCTATTCCTTGTGTTATTATTCTTCATCAAAAACTTCTGATTCCGGAATATTCAGACTGAAGTACCTCCATCACTCTTGCTTGTTACACTGTGTATGGGAAAAAGAGTCTATTTTTTTTGTAAGCAAGGACTCAAATTATGAAGAACTTTTAGTAACATTCTTCAAGCCATAATCTTCACCCAGGACTTAACAGAGACTCATCACTTTCCCCTCTCTACTCTCTATTGTAAAGCTAATGGTATAGAGAAATCATATTCATATTTGAAACACACCAAACACTTTTGTCTCATTCTGCTCTGTGCAATGTATATTAAGATGCATCTGAGGAAGGTGGTATACCTTTAAGTGTTTTGGGGTAAGTCTGGTCATCTGCTATCTTTTAGCTAAGTTTAGATTATAATGACTTGAGAGTACAAGATACTATGTGTAGCGAGGGATAAATACTTGAGAATGGTAACTAAATCCTGCATTTTGGAATTATCACTGTGACCAACTGCCCGTGAAATGCTTCTCATTTTAATGTATAGTATGTCTGTATAGAATTCTGGATCTGTATTTATATCTGCAGCCATATGCTGCTAGATTTCCATCTCCTGTTCAGACAAATTACTTGAGCCGCAGTTGCCAAAGCAAACAGAGCTCTTTTTTTTTTTTCTCAAAAGCACCGAACACATAACACATGACGCACTTCATTCTTTCTTATGTGATAACTTTTAAAATAACAAGCTACTAATACACACGATGTGTAAATGGCAGCAAAGTTAAAAACAGAGGGGGAAGTAAACGAGTCGTACATTTGTTACTGGCTACTAATCGAAGCAGCTGTTTGGGGAGCACTTCTCAGAGAAAGCAAGAGACACATGTGCATGTCCTGTCATAATTCAGTATATTTTCCTGCACTCCAGATTAGTCCGGAAGATCTCATTGCTCACTTTAGATTGGTTAGTGGCAGAGTCTGCTAGAAAGTTTTCTGTAAATCACTGGAGGTTAATCTCTTGCAATCTGAGGATCGCTGGGGGGCAGGTTTTTGGTTTTATTCATTTTGCTGTGGTCTACTCATCGGAGTGGGATTCCAGAGCCAGAGCTTAACTCTTGAAGAAGTTATTAGTTTAATCAGGAGTGTAACAAGTCCAGAGATTAATTGCAAGGCAGGGAATAGCAATAGGCTCATTGATAATATTGTCAATATATCACTAAACAAAGCTCCGGAAAGGTGTGTGCCATATCTCATTGAAATCTTGTGTTCGTCTGCTGATTTGACAGCAAGCCTTTTTCAGTGGAGCAAATCTATACGTATTTTCTAGCCAAGAGTTATGAGTGGGAGTTTTGCCTGATTTCAACAACTTAGTAATCTCTCTTTTGGCTGACAATGAAGCAATATGAATATTTTTTTGCAAATATTTGTCTGGCAGGGTCTCATTTATATTCCTCTGTGCAAGAATGTTTGAGGATAAATTAAGCAGCATTGTCAGCTACGTTGCCATCAACATGCTCCTTGTAGACTTACCTAAGTTTTCAAGAAAAAGCATGATCACCTCCTGTTTACCTGTATGCCCTTTGACATGTAATAGCTGCTTGCATATGTCAGATATAGAATTCGACATGGAAAGTGACAATTTGTACCAAAAAATAGCAAAAACCACTCAGCAGTGTAATAGTCAATCTGTTTCTAGGGGGAAATTTATCTCCATTAATTTTAATGGTGTAAAAATTGGAGATTTAATTTAGCACAGTTCTCTAGACTCCGCAGGATGACAGTAGTAGTGTAACAGTTTCTAATTTAGACTATAGGAACGTATAAACAGCACTGCCCCTTGTCACAAATTGTTACCACTCTTTTACAGCTTAAGATCAAACTTACTGCTTTCTCTTGTTTTTCAAAATATTTGTGGTAGTTGGTTCCTTCCGAGGAACAAAGCAAAGGACAGTATAGTAAATCCCAAAGGCTGTTCTACTCTGTGGATGTTGCTGGACTCTAAAAAGAGGTGATTAATATCTTACAGTGCACATATGGAATTGAGACTTCTAATTTTGGAGTGTTTTCACCCTTTTTCACTCTTCACAGGGAGAAAGGAAGAATGAGGCCTTCTGTTTGATCCTGTTCAACTGAACGAGGTCCAAGAAAACATCCATTAGTGACAATGAGTCCCTTGCTTCTAGCTGTTCTTTATTTGTAGGCCAAAATAACTGGGTTGAGGTGAGCAGTGATGGTATGAAAAGTGAATACTTCCCTTTCCTGTTTCCAGGTCTGGACAGCAGAGGAGGAAGAGCACTATTCTGAAGAAAGCTTTGTCTCAGCTGCGCGTGCACAGGCTATATTCTCAGAACAAGTGTATCCCACCCACTCTGAGTGGTGTGAAAGTTAGAGGTCGAATCTAACGTGGCCCCGTAGCTCCTTCTGTAGTTGCTAAAGAGAGGTGGGCTGTTCCAGTTACTCCACACAGTCACAATCATCTCTCAACCACTCATGCTACAGTGATCTGACTTGCCCTCTGGAGGCTGGTTGATTTTTCTTTTCTCCTCTGGCTGTAGACAAAAACAAGATTCCTGTCTTGGTCCAGACAGCTTTAAATGATTAAAGTTGGCTCAGACGCACTCTACAGTTTTTTAGTGGAACCTGAGTTGTCCAACAGTAAAGAAAGCTCACAATTGAAACTATGTGTAATTATTGCATCCGATAGTGTAGGGCAATGTCTCTACTTTCTGCTAATTGCACCGAATAAACAGCAGCAAACCCTTTGCCTTGGCAAGCCTATATTTTCTCTATCCTGTTGAAGTAAGGTCGCCAGCTGTGTTTAAGGAAGTTTGCTAGCCATTCAGATAATTCCAATGTTCACATGCAGGGTTTCACAACTAGGCTTACTCTCATTTATTGTCCAGTTGATATAAAGCATAAAAGTAATTAAATGAGGTTATAGGCATGGACAGAGAAACTGCATTGTTCATCCAGTATGTGTACATGCTTGAAAAAGAACGAGCCCTTAACAGAGATAATTGGAAGAGAAAAAAAACCATGACGTTTATTTTTAGCTACTCAGATGTAATTAAGCCTGATGTTTTGATAGTATTAAATAATGAGCTATGTTGATGTAAGAAGATGCCATCATTCAAACTTAATTGTGTGTCTCTAGGTTTCTTGTGCCAACTGAGTCCCCGAATTACTTAAGAATTAGGGGAATGATTGTAGAAAGGGATTCAACTGTTAGCTTAAATGCAGTTCTCACAAAGATTACATGGAAAAAGTGATAACTTCTCAACTTATTTGTTCCTTATCTTTATGCTGAATTACATGTTTACTGGCATTGAATAACTTCCAAGTGTGAGGCAGTCAAAATTATTTAATCAGGGTGTATGTAAATATATTAGTATTAAAGTTCCCAGATGTGGTGGATTAAATCCTTAACATGTCTTTCAGTTTGGTCTTTGTAAATCAAACTGCCACCAGATTTCACCAAATGAGAACAGAGAAGGTGCTAAAGGAAGATATTGTTTGGTTCATTGTTGCTGCTGATTAAAAGTATAGTGATAAATGTATGCCAGGCATTTTCTTACTACTGAAAAAAATAGATTTGTTCTTCATATGGTGCCACGAAGTCATTGGTTCTGTTAGACAGCTGGAGTCTCTTTTGCCTGATGCAGTATGTAATAAACAGTTAAATGAGTTAAAGCAGGTAAAAGCAGAGTTCTCTTCTAAGGACATTGTTATGTGCTGTAATCAGCAGGGGCTGAACAGCAAAACCACCACGCTGCCCTGAAAACCTCAACCAGAATCTTTATTATTTGCAACATGATACTGGTAAGACTCCTGAGATATAAGGAGAGTTTGCAGAGCTGTCTGTTACGAGAAGAAAAACATCTTTTTTACTTCCTATCTGACTGTGTTTGAAAAGTAGCACTCACTGTGTAAGCATAATAAAAATAAAGCTTCTTGTACAGTCACTTTCCATTCAGTCCTCTATCAAAACTTTTAAAAGTATATTAGCATGTTCAGTCTGGGTAAATAGAACAGATATTAGGAAGAAATTTTTCACTATGAGGATGGTGAGGCACTGGAACAGATTGCCCAGGGCAGTTGTGGATGCCCCATCCCTGGAGGTGTTCAAGGTCAGGTTGGATGGGGCTTTGAGCAACCTGATCTAGTGGGAGGTGTCCCTGCCCATGGCAGGGGGGTTGGAACTAGATGATCTTTAAGGGCCCCTCCAACCTAAACCATTCCATGATTCCATGATTCTAAAAGGCTGTATTTTAATATTTTCACTCTCTGTTTATTTGGGAATTCCAAGATTTTTGTGAAATGCTATTAGTAATATCTTACTAAAACTGAAGGGAATTCTTATGCTCTCATTTTGCCAGTGATTCCAGTCATAACAGCAAGACATATTCCTTACTTTTTATTTTGCATGCCTTTTCTCTAATTCTATCTTGCTAAAGAACAGATCATTCAGGAATTGTAATTATGGGAAGTCTTCTAGCCACCAGCTGGGAACATTGGTTCACTGGAAAAGCGGGAATCAGCTGTAAAATCATAGTCAAGAAATAACAAAGATTGTGAAAAAGGACCTCTGAAGGTCACACAGGCCAATCTCTACTCAGAGTAGAACTAATTTCAAAGTTGAGCAGGATGCTCAGGGCATTGTCCATTAAGATTTTAAAATCTCCAACAGAGACTTGACAGCCTTTTCACTCTCATTGTGAAAAATATTCCTTGATCGTAGTCAATATTGCGTCTATTGCCTCTTTTCCACCACTGGAAAAAGGACTTTCTGAAGTACATCACGCCACCTTTTCTGTTCCTGCTCTTTATAGAAACCTGAATGTGAAGGATGAGGCCTACCTGAATCTTATCTTGATGTGGATCTCAACAGTACAAATCTAGCCTGTGAATCTTTGAAATTACACATGCATCTCGGTACATACACCTATTTTCGGAGGAGCAGGATGCTGAGCTTGTTGGCTCTGGCCATGCAAGCTTGGTCCCAGGGGTCCCTGGACATCCTCCGTGGTCGGTGTCCCCAAAGATAAAGTCATGCCACCACCACCTTGGGCAAGGGTGGATGGGGTATATGATACTCCCAGTAGAGCACAGTGTGGAAGGACAGAGCATCTGGCAGACACTGACTAGCCTGCTTGGGGGTCACATCGCCAGTTTTGAAGGACCCTGGGGTGGAGGACAAGGTCTGAAAAAGGTTTTGCAAGCATTAACTAGAAAGAGTGTGAGGAAGAAGTTGTTAGAAGAAATCATGGGAGGGATTCAATCAGTGGTGGAGCCTGAGGGCAGGATGCTCCCCCTGGAGTGGGGCTGGCCACATGGAGATGATAGTGGTGGTAGGAGCTCCCCCAGCAGCCAGAGCACCTGCAAAGACAAATAACCTGTGAAGGGGTGAGGAGGGCATATTTCTTACTAGAGAGGGCAAGCATATCCTCCGGAAGGGTTTCTAATCTGGAAAAGATTTTGAGCAAAAGAACCATACATTTTTTTCTCTTTTGGGCTAAAAAAAATCCATGGAAAATCCATCGGACCTGGTAAATTGCAAGCACACTGCCACCTCCAGAGAAAAAGACAGGAAAAATTCTCCATGATGAAAGTTCCTCTGACTAGTCTCCAAAAGTTTGTCCTTACAGTTGCAGATGTTCAGTAGAGAAAGCAGCCTCTTAATCCTCTGTCCTGCCTGATGCCACGCTGACTAACTCATCTTTTTTTGGTGCGGTGGCCGTAGCTCCAATGAAATACTGTCTCCCATGCAATGTAAGAGCTCTTTGCTAATCAGCCTTTTCAGAACAGACCATTTAAAAAGTCACTTCTGCATCTCCAGACTTTGTCATTATGGGTCCAGAGAGGGGACTGCAGATCTTAAAGGACTGACAGGAAACCTTTAACCTTTCAGGACTATCTAAAACTGGCTCAGTACAGTAATGACCAATGGCTGTTAGTGGTTTATGTAAAAATGACTAAATAGCCTCAGGTTTTGTTGGAGATTACTGCCCAGATAAAGGAGCCACAACAAGTCTTAATTGCCGGTCTCACTGCTTCTAGTAATTTTCACTGGAATAAGAAGCAACCAGTAGAGTCTGTGGAAAGAAAATCCATCAGTCTTATTTAACATGAAAAAATCCAGCAGTTCTGGGTCTTTTACTGACAAGAGAAACATAGTCTCTCTTCAGGCGGCATTGTGGTTGTTAATAGGAGAGTATCTACTTTTCTACCACCTCTAAACATGTCTTTTCAGCTGCCATTAGTTAATCATACAACGGTTTTACTGCTACAAGTCACTTTGCACTCCCCACAGGACATTCTCAACTGGAGACCTCTTACTGCATTGTTTCACTTTTTTTTTTCCTTCTTTTTTTTTCCTTGATAAATGTATAACCCTGAATGAATTGTTGCCAGCTTGTTTACAAGATCCTTTTAAATGCATTCCCTAGTGCTGGGAGCACATCTTTCTTTTTCTTTGTTCAGTTTTTCCCCTTGACAACTGAAAACAACAATAATAAAAAGTGCCCAAGAGCTATTTTAATTCTTTATAGTTATTATAATTGCAGTTTTCATGGGATTTCCCTGCTGTTCTTTGGAAGCAGACAGCAGTTTCCATGTTGAAGCAAGTCTGTGGTACACAGTAAAAGAGTGTGAAATAGAATGGTGATGGTCTAGGTATAAGCCAGATATTTATCAAGAGATATCACTTTATTGTGTTAAAATTAATACCCTGCAGTAACAGTTATGGCCTCCTATTGAGAACTTAATTTCCACTTAAATTCACAGTACCAAGCATAATGTAATACTCAACAGAAGTATAAAGAGGTCCATGCCTACTGAATTCTTTAATAGAAATATCTGTCATCCTTTTCAAACCTATGTTTTTAATAAAAATTAAGTGCTTTCAAAAAATCCTTTTAGAGACCATCCTGCTTGTTTAGGCTGCTGAATACCTTTCAAAAGATAGTAACAAATACAAGAATTTAGATTTCACACAAGGTCCATTGTGTAACGTTTTGGTGGAAGAATTTAAGAACGGAAGGAGACTCAGATTATTGTTATAGTGGACTGAATTTGAGAAAGAAATTTAGAACAGTAACTTGATAGATTTGTAGAGATGACACTTTCGGGTTTCTTGGTCGTTAAGCTATTGAAGCTTAGAGAAGCATAGCAAAAATATTTTAGTTCATATCACTGTAATACAAAAGAAATCTAATATTTCTAGCAACTTCTTAATATGACAATTATTAATAGCCAGCTTTTTAAAAAGGTAACATTTGCCTGAAAAGCAAAGTTATAACAATGAATAATTCAGTCTGTTTGCATTCTGATGGATTTTAAAATAATTTACTTGTCATAAATATTCTGTCATAATTCTCCATCAAATGTCTGCTGTTTTGTTTTTGTTTTTTTTTTTTTGTAAAAGCTGTCAGCACAAAAGACCAAACTGTGATTCTGTTATTTATGAATAGCAGTACTGTGGTAAATAACAAAAAAGAGAAATGCACCTGTTGGGCAAGCTCACCTGTTTTGCTGTAGAGCCGGTTATTACAGAAAAGGATGTCTGTGTTAAATCAGAAGAGGATGTCTGTGTTTTCCTTCACCTGTACCACACTGTAGTGTCTCACTTTGCTGTTCCATGGTTGCTACCCATGGAAAATTGCTGTTCGTTAAGAGGGGCAGCAAAACTTGGCCTCAGGGACTGAAACATTGTTATGAAATGAATTTTCAAAGGTGCCTCTACTAACCTCTAAATTGGCCCCGAGTTATATACAGGTGTGAAACCGCATTCATCAAAGCCAGGGCTAGCCCCATTTGGTGCATAGGAATGGTTACATATGCTTAGTTTGGTTTTATGTTCTGTGAAGTGCACAAGCAGAGAGATTTTCATCCTTCCTTCCTTCTTTTTATAGGCAGTGGGAAAGTCACCTTTACTTCAATGCTACAACAAGAGCACGCTGACATTACTGGAATTGACTACTCACACCTCTGGAGTTGGTCACCTTGCTGAACAGTGGATCTGAGCCCCAGTTCCACATCCCATAAAATTACCTGGGAGTCTTGCCACAGGCACTGGGGACGTAGAATCAATCACTGCTCCTATAATTAATGGTAAAAGATGCATTTAATTCTGGAGGAATGTGGAATTGCTTAAATGCTGATTAACTGCTGCAGGCCAAATACTAAGACAGGAACAATTCATTTTAAATAACTACATCTCAAACAAAGAAAAATTCTTGCTTTCTAACCATTTCTATAATTGATATTTTATTTGTTTATGAGTGGGCTTTTATGGCCATCCTGAAAAGAAATCTTGAGCACACATACATTATGGGTTTTGTATAGAAGTTTACGTATGTTTCTGGAAGTCAGACGCTTTCAAAGTGGGTGGCGGAAGAGATTTAACGGAGCATGGCAAGAAAATGCAGAAAGAAAAGAGTACCGGATAAGCTGTAAATTATATGGATAAGAAATGTACATTTATTCCAGATTCACTCAACGGCTGTACAATTTTAGTTGATATATTGAGTCTGAGCTGAGTATCTCCCGAATGAAAAGAGTGAGCCTCTATGGCTTGAGCTCAAAACTGTAGGCTCCTTCACTGGGGCAGTAATAGGATCATATCCTTTGTGGTTCAGGCACGGGGGAGAAGATGAGGGAAACTGATCACTGCAGATGTTTTTGTTCTGTGCAAGAGATTATTTCACACAGTGTTTGCTGGATAACAGCCTACAGGCTGGAGCTGCTGGGAAGGTCGTACAGGTTTTTGATTCATTGTTCCCGCTGCAGATTGCTGAAGTGGTTGAGCGACTGAGCTTTAACTGGGATCCATGAGTAATAGTCTCCAAAGGATGTTAAATTGCCTGGCAACCCCAGAGTCCTTGGCACCTGGACACTTTTATTCTTGTGTACCAGTGCACCCTCTGGCCATTAGGAGGGGACAGTTTTACCACTGATCTGCTGGAGACCCTGTCACACGAGGAACAGAATTTGTCCTTGGAAACTGGAACCAGCGCCACTAAATACCAAATCGCCTAAAGAGTTACAATAGAGAGCTTCTCTCAACAGACATATTTTTAGCTGTTCTTTCCAAATGTGGTGAAATTATGCTATGCAGACGCATTACTTAATCAGGTTTGATTGTAGCCACAGCACAATTTAGTCTCTTTTATATACTGCCGCCTAGTCTAGACTACTAGCTCACACAATATTAATGCAATACAGATTAAAAGAATATTGTTGGATAATACTGAAAGCAACCCTTGTTTATGTTCCACTCCTACTAAAACTGAAATTAAAATGTCTATTCTTCATCTACTGAATAGTGACTTCAATAGCATTCATTTAAAATCGCCTAAAAATTCTTAGATTGACATTCAGCAATTGTAGGTTAGAGAGAAAGGATTTGAATTATGCTATTTTCCTGAACTGAGAAACTACTGCATAAAATTTCTGTTGGGATAGAAAGGAAAGAAATGAATAGATTCCCTTTGTGTTTGTTATGGTTTTTGTTCTCTTTCTATGAATATTCTAGGAAGCAAGGTAACAGAAACAGTGAATTTAATATAAATCCAGAGTATATGCATGAGAAACTGATTCTGAATTCTGAACAGCAAATATCCATACAGGGAACGCGAATCTGCAAGACCGGAGCCCTCTTTCCAGTGCTTTTTACTCTGTGAGACAGATTATGTATTTGTGCTTATCTGAAGGCTGAAGACTTCTTTGCCAGAACAAATTATTCTTTGAAATAGTTGCATTCAGTCTTCCAGGGTTTTGGCCTAAGATAATGAATCTAGTTCCCATAGAAATCAGTGAAACTGAATTATGCCCACTGTCTGATGTTCCTGAAACTAATATTGTATGAAAATGCAAAGGAGCTTCTTTCAAAAAAAAAAAAAAAAAAAAAAAAACAAAAACCAAAACATGACAGAATTTTTGGAGGGATACAGAAAAGAATAAAAATCATTCTGTGGGTTTTGTGGGGTTCATCTTGTTTAGGGTTTGGTTGGTTGTTTTTTGGTGTTGTTTTTTTTTTAAGGTAGACTTAAAGTAACTTTCAGCAGCAAATCCGCTGACTCGGGTTAAGGAGATAGCAAGAAGTTCCCACAGAGTTCTCTTGCAAGGGCAAATTGAGTTTGGGAAGGCTTGTGTAACATTGGTTCCTCTAGGTGTCCAGAACACAAACCAGTTCTCCAGCCACAAAGATATTGATGATAATGGCATTGGAAAACTGGTCTTGTATTGTCAAAATAAAGAATAAGGTCTTAAAAATGTATGAGGTTTGGCTCAGTCATCAGATCATGAGACATTTTTTCAAGATTACTTTTTATTCCTGTCTTTATTTTTTTTTTTCATTACTGTTTTACCCATATGTTCAAAGTTTTCTTTTGCTACGCTGAAGGCTAGAAACTTGCTTCTGGAGAACAGATAGAAAGAACATATCAAAACACCTTAATCCAAATAAGAGCATTTTAAAAAAATGGAACTGTCAGTAACAGTATTCTGATCATTATAAGCAATTTCCTGTGGTTCTCTTACGTGTCAAAGAAGAGACTGAAGTCGACTTGGTAGTAGGCTACATTATGTGTAGCAGGAGATTTCTGAGAGCAGACAGCTCTTTGACCACCAAAAAAAAAAAAAAAAAGGTATAGTTAAACAGCTGGAATTTGGAATTAAGCAAATTCAGGCAAGGAATGACCCTCCAATGTGGTAATTTCTTTGTCATCTGAAAACCTGATAATACCTAGGTCTTAAGTATGTGTGATAACAGAAAATTTAGTTTAGGGACTTAACTAGCTGATGATGCTCTTTGACCTAAAATTTGGACATGCGGCTTCCCTCTGATTTTAAAATCTAAGATGATATGAAAAAGCTGAAGACCTCTGTTTCTGAACTGCTTGGACTACCCACCTCCCTGTTGTGGTTGTTGTTTTGATACAATTTATGGATCATTCTTGTGATTTTTATCATACACCTTTTTTATTATTCTGTGATTTTATTCTTAAACCCACAGTTTCTAGCATCATTCTTGCATAAGCATTCTTGCTTATGCAAGAATATTAGTTTCTGTTAAAATAACTAGTTAATGATTTTTGAGAGAATATCGTTGATAATAAAGAAACAGGCTATGTTATACTATGACACATTTTTAAATACTTTGCTGTTTTTCTCTAAGCCATTTTTTATTGCACAGCACAAGACTTGTAAAGGCTGTTGGTTAGAAGCCATTACAAATTAGAACCCAATTTTTAAAATTATCATCATACATTCTAATTTTTTAGGTGAAAGGAGTTTAATGGAAAGCAATGAATATTTGTAATTTTTTCCATCTAACTTTTCTTTTCTCAATACCACCCTATTATTTCTGCACTCACCCAAGCTTTTCTGATTTTCAGTTACATACATGAAATTATAATAGATAAAAATAAAAGTATACAGACCTCTGTATTTCTAAGAAAAAGGACACTTCTGAGAAGGGTTATTCAGGAGAGGTGTGCATCAATCAAGTAGAGATTTTTCACCCGTTCCAATAGTTCATTTGCTGTCTGTTTATATTCTATTTTTCCCTGCTCTGTAATATTCAGTGTATGCATGAAGTCAGTATTTCCTTCTCTTTAATCCTCTTGGTTCAGCAAATATTATCTAGTTTGTGCAATATTTTCTTATTACCGGACATGATGTCAAAATAAACCTTCCATTTTCCCGGTGTCATTAGAGATTCTAGATTTTTTTCTTAGCTTTTTATTAACTCTATTTCTCCTTTCAGTTAATATAAATTAGATCTTCAGGTGGTGTTAGCCAGTATAAACTGATGAAGCTTTGCAGATTTATGCAGCAGAGATTTTAGTTCATCGTTTCAGTAGGTTACATTTAATGGTAACCTATAAAATCACTTGCCTGTGCATCTGAAAATTAATTCACACACGGTGTGGACTGAATGATCCCCACCTATGCTGGTAGGAAACAGACAAACGTGAGTGAATGCACACACATCTAATCTGTTAGTGAAGACTTTTAATGTAGGACTCTCAAATGGGCATATCCACCAAGGACCACTTTATAGCAAATGAAATAAACCCAGTTCCACTCCATTGGGCAGAAGCTATAGGGCAGGTCAGATACAGGTACTTGCATGACCGTGTCTGATCCTACAGCATGATGGTTTAACCAGGAGACCATACTCTACAATTTCTTCTTTTGCTAGTATTTAGCAATAGAAAACCCTGGGAACAAGTCTTTTAAGGAAAGGATGCACTAAATAATTCACTTCTGTAGCAGAAATTGTGCGCTTATCTTTTCTTAAGGATTAACACAGTGTTACTTTATGTTGCTTTCCTGAACAAGGTCTTCAAAACTAACTGAACACTGATGACCTTCATGATTTTGATCCAGTCCCTCTTTCAGATTTACCTTTTTGTGGCAAGTACACTGGAGTGGATTTTCCCATGGCTTCTTTCCATATTTCTTTGCTCTGAGGAAGGATTTATTAGTATCTTATTCACCTGTGAAAAAAGACACACAGAGGAACCTCTCAGAACCTTTATAAATGGGAGTGACGATTTGAAGGTTAAAGCCTCTGCAGTTGTCTAATCTCATTCAGAGCAGGGTATTTTTTGTGGCTCCACTTACCATCTCCATTTTATAACAGACCCATCACTGAGCTTGCACCAGCTTGTGGGAGACTAAGACTCAGCCAGGAAGTTGTCTGAGCAGCCAGGGATCAAGTTAGGAAAACTGAAGCCCAAACAGAATTAAACCTGGCCAGGGATATCAAGGGCAACAAGAAAAGCTTCTATAGGTATGTCCGTGACAAAAGGAAGACTAGGGAAAATGTGGGCCCACTCTGGAAGGGAATGGGAGACCTGGTCACCTGGGGCTGGGGTACTCAATGACTTTTTTGCCTCGATCTTCACTGGTAAGGGCTCTAGCCACATTGTCCAAGTCGCAGAAGGGGAAGGCAAAGGCAGGGATTGGGAGAATGAGGAACTGCTCACTGTAGGATAAGACCAGGTTCAAGACCAGCTGATGAGCCTGAAGGTGCACAAGTCTATGGGACCTGATGAGATTCATCCGTGAGTCCTGAGGGAACTTGCAGACAAAGTTGCCAAGCCACTATTCATCGTATTTGAGAAGTCAGGGCAGTCCGGTGAAGTTTGCACTGACTGGAAAAGGGGAAATCTAACTGCCATTTTTAAAAAGGGTAAAAAAAGATACCCAGGGAACTACAGGGTGGTCAGTCTCACCTCTGTGCCCGGCAATATCATGGAGCAGACCTTCCTGGAAACTCTGCTAAGGTACATTTAAAATAAGGAGGTGATTGGTAGCAGCCAACACGGCTTCACCAAGGGCAAGTCATGCTTGACAAATTTGGTGGCCTTCTACGAGGGGGTTACAGCACTGGTGTATAAGGAAAGAGTAACTGACATCATCTATCCGGACTTGTGCAAAGCATTTGACACTGTCCTGCATGAAATCCTGTCTCTAAATTGGAAAGACATGGATTTGATGGATGGATCACTTGGTGGATAAGGAATTGGCTGGCTGGCTGCACTCAAGGAATTGTGGTCAACAGCTCCATGTCCAAGTGGCAAGCAGTGACAAGTGGTGTTCCTCAGGGGTCAGTACTGGGACAAGTATTATTTAACATCTTTGTTGGCAACATAGATGTTGGGATTGAGTGTGCTCTCAGCAAGTTTGTCAACGACACCAAGCTGTGTGGAGTGGTTGACACGATGGAGGGAAGGGATGCCATCCAGAGGAACCTGGACAGGCTTGAGAAGTGAGCCTGTGCAGACCTCATGAAGTTTAACAGGGCCAATTGCAAGTTCCTGCATGTGGGTCAGGGCAATCCCATGCATAAATACAGGCTGGGTGGAGAATGGATTAAAAGCAGCCCTGAGGAGAAGGCCTTGGGGGTGTTGGTGGCTAAGCTCAACATGAGCCAGCAATGTGTGCTCACAGCCCAGAAAGCCAACCACATCCTGGGCTGCATCAAAAGAAGTGTGGCCAGCAGGTCGAGGGAGGGGATTCTGCCCCTTTACTCTGCTCTGGTGTGACCCCACCTGGAGTCCTGCATCTAGCTCTTGGAGCTCCCCACATAAGAAGGACATGGACCTGTTGGAGCAGGTCCAGAGGCAGCCCGCAAAGATGATGAGAGGACTGGAGCACCTCTCGTGTGAAGACAGGATGAGACAGTTGGGGTTGTTCAGCCTGGAGAAGAGAGGCTCTGGGGACACCTTATAGCAGCTTTCCAGTACCTGAAGGGGACCTACAAGAAAGTTGGGAAGTACTTTTTACAAGGGCATGTAGTGATAGGATGAAGGGGAATGGCTTCAAACTGGAAGAGGGTAGATTTTGATTAGATATAAGGAAGAAATTCTTTACTGTGAGAGTGGTGAGGCATGGGAACAGACTGCCCAGAGAAGTTGTGGATGCCCCATCCCTAGAAGTGTTCAAAGCAAGGTTGGATGGGGCTTTCAGCAAGTAGGAGTCTAGTAGGAGGTGTCTTTCTCCATGGCAGGGGGGTTGGAATTAGATGCTGTTTAAGGTCGCTTCCAACTCTGACCATTCTATGATTCGATGACCCAGTCACTTGCTAATTTCAGAAACCAGCACATCTCCAAACTTTTCACCCAAGCTATATTTTTCAAGTGCCGCTTTCCAAAAGATGATGAGAATTGAAGTTGACTGGTGAAGATAGTTGCAACAGTTCCTATTGGTCAGAATTATTATAATAGAATAGAAGAGAACAAAACATAACAGTTCGGTCAGAAAGGACCTACAATGATCGCCTAATCCAACTGCCTGACCACTTCAGGGCTGACCAAAAGTCAAAGCATTTTATGAAGTGTTGCCCAAATGCCTCTTAAACACTGGCAGGCATGGGGCATCGACTACCTCTCTAGGAAGCCTGTTCTCCTAGGCAACCGTCTCCATAAAGAAACGTTTCCTAACATCATGTCTGAACCTCACCTGATGCAGCTTTGAACAATTCTCATTCATCCTATTAGTGGATCCCAGGGAGAAGAGAAGAGCACCTCCCTCTCCATTTCTTCTCTTTAGGAAGCTGGAGAGAGCAACAAGGTCACCCCTCAGCCTCCTTTTCTCCAAACTAGACAAGCCGGTCCTCATAGGAGCAGCTATTATTAGTTAGGGACTGTAACACAAAATTAAAAAATAAATGTAACCAGTGAATTGAGAGTTAATGTTGAATAAGATGGTTATTTGGTACACAGATTGCGTGAAGAATATGCCCATAGCTTGAGCTCAAAACCTGCTACTTACTGTTGTGATACTGGAACACAGCACATATAATTACATTTAGCGCCTGCTTTAAAAACAGAGAGAAAGAGACACTACAGTTTTGTGGAAACAATTTATTACAGGCATAAATGCTGATATTTTGATGGTAGTCAACAAAACAGGCAGTCAGAGGTCTAGAAGCTAAAACATTTGAACCTGCAATTTACTGCAGAGATTTGAATGTGGATTCATAATTATTTTCATTTGCAAGGCTATTTGCCCTCAAACATCAATTGTTAGCTTGTTTATTAAAGCTTTTGGTAATTTAGGCAGTTTCCCCACAAATTGATATATGCCTTCATTGTTCCGTGGCCACAGCAACAAAAAATATTACATCATATTATATTATAAATTTTACTCTTCAATTGCTTTTCTAAAACAAGATCTTGCCCAAAACATTTTCCTTTGGTGAGGTTAGAGCCAAATAAGAAGTGTCAGACTGCACCAGTTTAGCAGATGCATAAATGTGGTCATCAAGGTTTGCATTGCTGAACCAATAGCAGATATTTTCATGTGCACATCTGCCCTTCAGTGTACATACATTCTTCAACCTAGATCTGAATTTGTATTCACAGCTGTATAATTATTGCCTATTGTACTGAGAAAGGGGACAATTATATCCCAAGTGGAAATCATAAGCATGTCAGCACAAGACTTTCTCTTTATTTGGTTAAATACTTCACCTGCCAGCTGCCTTCCACATCACCGAAGTCACAGGGACCAGTGTGACAACACGGCAGACTTGACCAGTAAATGTCACCTGCATCCTTGTATCCTCATGTAGCGTCACCTAAGACAAGGTCGGTGCTGAGAATAAGGATTATTCTGTTTGCTTTATAGAAGGCTGACAGCATGCAAATGGAGAGATCAGTAAAACAAATGAATGAATTTACAGTGATTAAGCATACTCCCACCTGCACCTCCAGAGAAATGAAGAATCGACTTTCTAGGTACACACCACCTTGGCATCTGCATGGATTCATGAAGGTAGGGAAATACTGTGCACCATCATGTTGTTTTCCTGATCTATTTCACAGAGGCTTACCAAAGGAAGGAATGGCTGGCCCTGTAGGAGGTGGTGGTATCAGAAGGAAAGAACAGCTGAGAGGATGACTGCCGAGTGCAGTGGGCTGGTAGAAATTATTTTATAAATATGTATATTCGAATGTGTACATATGTATATGTGAACGTGTTACAAACACCTAATATAATGAGTTGATCACATTTGCCATCACTCAGCTCTGTCTGATTAAGACCTGTCTTGTAAGAAGCCAGACGCTCGTGCAGTGTGTGAATAAAACACGTTGATATCCAGGATTTCCTTCGGAAAACACAATGTTGGGTGGCTGCCAGACCGTCTTTTTTCATACACCAGGATTTCGTGTCCAGGGAGAGGCCTATGTGATATGGTGGGAATCTAAGACTTGCAAGACTTTCGGATTATTGGTTCAAACCAGTATTTCCACAAGCTGTTACATTTTTTTGTAACTGCAGCTAATTTGCGCTCACAAAGGACAGATATCCTCCCTTGCCTGTGAAACATCAAAGGCAGGCTGGTGATGAGATAGCGGTGAGCAGAGCTGTAACTGATTGCTTAAAATTGAGGCTAGCAATAATGGCTAGGTGTAACGAGCTGACTGGTAGCCTCCTGAAACACACTGAGTCCCTAGGAGATCAGCAGCTTATACCCCAAACCGCCAAACCCCCACGGGCCCCCTCTGGAGCTCTCTATTCAGGGAGGCCATGGACAGGTTAGGGAGACCGAGTCGTCCCTTTTTTTCAGATTAGCTCATAACTGGTAGCATATCCCCCTCTCGGAGGACCCCCTAAAATCAAGGTGGTGCGGAGCTCAAGCTAGTAACTTCTATCACACAGTCAAGAAGGGGAACTCGAAGGACGCTGCGGTGTTCAGGCGGTGAAGTGGGGACACTGGGGATGGCAGTGGCGGAAGCCCAGGCAGCAAAGCAGGCAGTCCCTGAGGCAAAAGGTGAATGCAAGGAGAAGGCAAAAGTAGCTGCAGGAACTCATGAAAAATCAACTCGGTATTCATTCCAAAAGCATTAGAATCCACTGCTTTAGCTCTTGGGTGTTTCCTTCCAGGATATGAGCTGTAAACGAGATGCTGCAGCCTGAAAAGGTTTAACCGGTTCCAACCAACAACATAGGTGCTTTAAGACAGGTGGGAAAAGAAAGAGCAGGTGGGCAAGAGTAACAAGAACTTCTGTAAAAACATCAATATTCAGATTTTTAGGCTACTTCCCCTTATTTTGTGAGCATTCAACAGATAAAGAACACTTTGGAAAGCAACTTACATTTCCATTTTCCAGCTATGCAGCATGTCTTTATGTCTCTGGATTCCTAAAGTGTTGTTCATCTGTATCTCTGTCTTTGGTGAATTAATTGAAATGCTTTAAACCTTAGGACTGTGGAAAAAAATTTAAAAGAGTGTTTCTCTTAGAAAAAAAATTATAGACCAATAATCATTATCATTCAAAGTTTTGAACTTCACTTTCTCTGAATAAACACGAAAAAGATTCTATGAAGACAGTTAATCAGACACTGATTCATCCATACATTCACAGGTTCCTCATCCTTCTCCTGAGCATCGCTGATTAAAAGACAAGAGATTATCAGTATAATACAGATATGATGGATTGGAGATGTCAGAATGAGGATCTTTGAAAACTCATTATTTCTTTTGAGCTGTTTAAGAGCATTCTGCAAGCACCCCTGCTGTTTGTGCAATGAAAACAACATATCCGTTGCTCAAGTAATAATCAAAATAAGTTTAACAAGTGTTGCAGACTGAGGCTTTCCTTTTCAGTATCAATTCGGGGCTCTTGGTTAAAGAATATGGATGCACTGACTTCCATAAGGTTCTCAATATGATTTGTCCTGATGCACGATGGCAGTAATATTCAGTATCGTTTCATTGGACCTGCCAATATCAGCAACAGGTAGCAGTTCTGAACACAGAGGAAACCTTTATTGTACAAATTATCAGTTTTGATAACAAGCCCTGCCCTTCGGGTGACTACACCAGTCTCTTCCACCCCTTTTTAATACATCCTTTGCAGCTTAAAGTTCCCATTATTTGCTTTAATTGTTCCTGAGTGTGCTGAGCATCACTGAAAATGCCAAAATCTGTCATTGTAGTTGCCGTAGACTGAACTTTTCCATTGAAGTGGGCACCCAGTTCACAGCAGACTTAATAACAGTTGGCCCAACTCCTTCACATTTCTTGGAGGAGAAGCTGTGATGGTTGGGAATGTCAGTCCCCCTCCACTCTCAGAGTTGTTTCCTCAGAAGTTACTAAATTGCTTCAGGGACTTCTGGCTCTCATGCTTTTAGGCATGGGGGGGTGCAGTTCACAGGGGAAATAGCTGTAGAAAGAACCCTCAAAATCACAGGTGGTTTGGGAAAAAATCTTCAGCTCCCATAAACAAAAAGGGAGATCAGCATTATCTCAAATCACTTATCTCAAATCGCAGAGTGTCATTACCAGATTATTCATTAGAAATAATGAAGTAAAACTCCTTATAACCTTGAGAAAAAGGAGAAACAGCAACGTGCTTTGCAGCAACCTGCCACCGATGCTAGAAAGAGTATTGCTGTCTAATGACCCCAGGGCTAAACCCAGGCACGGCGCGTAACGCCACGTAGGGTTAACCTGCGGTAAATACCTGACAGCTTGTCTTTCCTACTCTCCGGCAACACTTGTATAACTTGTCATGCCAGTGAAGTCATACTGAATTGAGCAAAACTAGTTGAAACCAAATATGCAGAGCAACATATTTGTCATTGCACTTAAGCTGACAGCTGTAGCAATTTTCTCTGAACAGACACACACAGCTTGATGACAAAGAGGGAAGCTTGTGTGGATTTCTAATTGCAGAGTTCTGTTGCAAAGGCCACCGATAATGGGCCTCTGATTTTAAGAAGGATTAGGAAACAATCAAAACCAGGTGGTTTGTTTGGATTTAATATGCATGAATCATTAGCAGTTTCTAACAGAATCAGGGAATAAGCTTTTCAGATTTTTCAAGAGGAAAAATCTATTATAAGATTTAATGTAGGATAGAAGTAGCATGATAATAAAAAATGGGTGACTACTTTACAAATAGTATAGGGAGAATTCATTAAAATCAGTAATAACAGTGGAAGTCTTCATTTTCGCCACCATTTAACTGATCGCTGTGACATTGACAGCAGTTTTAAAGGTCACTTAGTGAATTTAAAGAGTTATTCTGATCTACTTGGATGATTTCACACTGAAAACTCACACCGTTAAAAATACTGCAAAGGGGTAACTACCCATGTAGGTGCCTTCAAGTCCACAGCAAACACTAGGCAAATTAAATTAACTTAGCACGTGACAAACAAGTACCAAACTAACTCAGATGACTTTGCATTTGCTGCTCTAAGAGTGACTCTGGACTACTACCACAGCTCAGATAACGCATGTTGAGTGGCCATTCAGCAGTAACTTGTGTATGGCGAAACAGTGACATTAAAACGTTTTGCTGGAAATGTTTGTATCTTAGCATTACTGAAAGGACAGTGAAAGTCCATACCCACTCCTCGCTTTATGGTCAGCAGAAACCGTTTCTAAAGCATAAGTTTAATTATAATTAAAACATATGTATAGAAATTCTCTTTGATAAGCCCATAAATAACTTCCTTATATTCCAGATACTTGTATAGGTATGGTCTCAGTTCCCTTTAAACTGCAGCTGCCATGGAGTCCTTTTACTCCGCAGAGCTCACCAGTGATTACCCCGATCCATTACTAGACATTTGTCTTGTTTCTCTTCACCTTTAAATTCATCCAGGGATTTAGAGCAATTTCTTTTCCTCACTACTTGCTAAAGCTCTCCCGCTTTGACTTCCAGTGCAGTGACACTGCCGTTCCACCCATTTTTAGTAAGCTTTTTACTCAGTTGTCTTGCAGAACCTCAGCCTTCTTGTTTTGACAATGTCACTGATGGCAATGCACTTGCAAAGTCATTTTCTCTTGTAGATTTTACAGCTCTCTACTGTCTCCTGTCCCTACTCCTAACACTCCGATTGCTCCTTTAGGGGGTCTACGTCATCCTCACTTTGTTGCACAGTGCACTACCAGTACAGCCTCCCAGGGGAGAATCAACCTATGACAGACTTTCACCTTCCATTTTTCTGATGGTGAATGAAAAACCTACATTTCTAATTTCATATCATGACTTGTCATCGTGACATTACCTCTGCTTCTCTGCTCTAACATAAGATTTAGCAAGACAAAGCTGCACTGCTGGCTCAGGTACTGAGGTTGGATACTTTTCCTCCATTGTGAAATATCTTGGAAGATATTGGGCTCCCTCCACCCTGTAGGTGACAGCTCTTGGACCGAAAAGCTCTCCTTAATTTTCACAATTGAAGTCTGAGAGGATGCCCTGCATATTGTTGGGATCCTGCGTTGAACTATGCACCTCCTCTTCCCACACAGAGGTGTCAAAGGTGCAAAAGGTTTATCAGTTCATGGGATCTGTAGCCCAGACAGAAAAACATGGAGTAACAGGAAAATTAAATACATCTCCCAGCCTTTTGGGAGTAAAACCACAATTTTCTATCCAGTAATCAGAAAAGGTTTGTTTCCAAGAATTTTATGTTCTGTAATCTTGGTTACAGTAATTGTTTCATCTTCACTTCTCCTTAGAGCACAGAGATTACTCCCTCAGTTCCCAATGTTACTCGGTTCTCTGACTCAGTACCTTCATCACACAAACACCAGTTGCACAAATGAATTTCAAGCTGTCTGTGAAAGTTTTAAGGGCCTCCTTAATGTGAATTTAGGTTCCTGAACATCGTCTTGGTTTGGTTAGCCATGCTGTCCTGTGGGCTTGCAATGTCCTCCCTAACAGATCTGTGGACCCACCCTTTTGACTCTTCTCCCCAGGACATCCCACACTAACATGTATTTCTTCCAAACTCATGTTGTTGTCAGGAACACAGACTAAATACTTCTTTTCTTTTCTTTTCTTTTCTTTTCTTTTCTTTTCTTTTCTTTTCTTTTCTTTTCTTTTCTTTTCTTTTCTTTTCTTTTCTTTTCTTTTCTTTTCTTTTCTTTTCTTTTCTTTTCTTTTCTTTTTCTCTTCTCTTCTTCTCTTCTCTTTGTTGTTTGTTTTTGGTTTTTTTCTTTTTTTTAATGGTATAACACTCTTGTGAAATGGTATTCTATTAGAATTGCCCATCAAATACTGTTTGGATACAAGGGAGGCAGCATGTGACCCAAAGAAGCATGTGTATAGTCAAAAACTGAAGGGGAATGGGCATCTTGAGTAAGAAGGTGTTCTTACCAGATAAGCAGTTTTAATACTCAAAATTTATTTTAATATGTTTAATAATAGCAGTATTTGAAAGTCATTACCAGAATTTAAGATGATTGGTTCAGATATTTCATGAAGAATATGTTTGTACTACAAACTGACAGTGACACAGTAGAAAAAGTCCATTACAAGAAATCAATGTCCTTTTTTTAGGCATCATTACAGTCTTATTTTGTGTGTTTTCTCTTGTATCTGCAGTAAAATATTTTTTTTTAGAACTGCTCTGAAAACATTTTTTATTTTTCTCTTCACAGGTAGCAAGCTAGAGTAGTTTGTAATGAATTGAACAATGCCGAATAAAAACAAAGCAGAAAGAAAGACAACACTAAGAACAGGCTTCGAATGGATAGATCATTAATACGGCATATCCGTGTAACATTAGCTTTACACAACCTGTCAGCTTTCAGTTTGATGCATCTTCCAGATGCATCAAACTCACAGAACATGAATCTTCTGTAAAACCTAAATTAAGACAGCAATACGTGGCATAATAGCTTTGGTAAATTGTTTCTTGTTCACAGGGCGGTTTCTGGAATTGTGAGGATTAGTCCTTCACATCAAACATCAGAGAGGCTGGCACAGACAGGAAAGATAAACTCTCCGACCCTGTGAGCTTGTTCACGTCACTTCTACCCATTTAAATTCCAGTTAGGTTGATCAGAAGCAAGAGAGAAAAGCTTTAAATTGCATTATTAACAATAGGTTAAATCTTAGACAGCTGATTAAATCAATTTCTCTCAGATAAAATCATAATAGGCATTGGCTGTATTTGTCTGACAGGAAACATGTCATTGGTAATGCTTTGTGTTGCCTTTAATGAGTCTGATTGTCATCTTCCAGCAAGGAGAGCACAAAAGGCACCTGCAGGTCTGGGTGAATGGGATCATTTATTGATCAAGTTGTCAGGCCTGTCAAGCGTTCAGGAACAAGTGAACAAGTACATAAAATCAATGTGATCCTGTATTTGTATGGAGGCTTCCCAGATTAGTCAGCTGATTGAAAATTTTGACTGAATTAGTCAGACACTAAATATCATTTCCAAAATTGTCTAGCTCGCAATGTTGGTGTTTAAAAACAATGAACTTGTTGAATAGAATGTGTCATTTTTTTTGTCTTTACAGAAAATAAGATTTTGGGGTTTTATCACTTGGCCAGCTTTATCTCTGGATAGAACCGCAGCATATCCAGTTTCTTTTCTCCCTACAGGAAAATTACTTGTTAACTTTTATTTATTATTTATATTTAACTCCTGCTCTGCATTCACTGAGACGTAGCTCCATTTTGGCAATGATCTCTGCTACTGTTCAGCCATGCTATAAAGATGAGGCTCTTCTAGAAAGACAGTAAGCAGACAAGTAGAGTGCCTCATCTTCCCTAAGAAAACTGCATACTTCCACGTGAGCTCTTTGTAGTCCAAATCACCTTCCTGGGAACAGAGCAAAGAGAAATGAAGGAGACCAATCCCAGTGAGGAGGCATAGTAGGAGGAACCCTCTGCTACCTCCAGCTCAGAATGCTCCACCAGCTGAGGCAGGGTTCTAGGTTGACAAATGCACAGTGGAGCCCTGAGTCTGTGAAGGGTTTTGGAGTTACTGGGAATGGAATAAATAAGATTCAAGTAACAGTTCTGTGTCACACCCTGAAGCAGGCTTCTTTACAATGGACAATCAACATGGTCATTTTCATATGTGAAGCAATGCATTTCCATTACTGTTATCTTTTCTGTTTTCCTTCTGTCACTCCACACCCACATTTTATAGTTCATTCACTGGATTTCCATTCACATCCTACCCTTCCCTCACTCCATTATTCTCCCCAGGGAGTCACTTTCTCCGTACTACCTTCCACCTCTGTCATCTTTCTTCATTTGTTTGCCTTATTCCTAGTCACTAAACTCACAGAGGAATAAAACTAATCTAATTCAAGTCCACATCCAAAAAATGGCTTATTCAATTCAAATGTATTCTTTCTGCTTTTTTTGATACATGATATTTTTTCTTTACAGATGCATAGAATTCATGCTTGGACATGAAATGTATTACCAAGTTTGAAAGGCACAATCTTTTTTTTTTTTTTTTTAAATCTTCTTCAAGTTTTTATCAGTGCATCAGTCATTCCTGCACTCTTACTGCACAAGCTTGTTCCACCATTGTGCCTTTGGAGTCAGAGTAATTCTTAGTCACTTTCAGTAGGAGTTAATCAGTTAAAACTCCGCCGTAGCTGTAATAGCACGAACACCACAATGGGCAAGTTCAGTATAATTGAAAGTAATAACACACAATTTTAGCATCTGTTCATGTATAAGGTGGGGATAATAAGTATACTGCTTGGGGAAATCTCTTTCCAGCCCACATGTTGCTTGCAAAGTCCCTCCTCAGAAGCCTCCTGGATTAGTCCTTTGTCCTCCCAGCTGTGAAACAGAAGGTCAGGAGATCTTCAGGTCTTCTCACACTGCAAAACCATAAACCCTCAAATTCTGCCCTTTTCATGCAGGGACATGACTTATGCTCTGATTCAGGGAGAAATCTTCATGGATATAAGGCTGAAGTTGTCCCAAGTCCTAGATGTCTGAATTTTAGAAGATAACACAGTATTTAATAGAATGATGTGTGTCTAAAGACTGCAAATATAATTTTTTGTGTTGTTTGAAATTCAGACTGAGTTGACAGTAACGCAACTGTGGTCAATTTAAACTTTTTAAAGTGAATTTGGAGAGTTCACAAGATGTTCTTGGAGGTGATGAGCCTGTGACTGTAGAGTTCTTATATGATGATTAATGAGAACTCTAAATTAAAGCTCTTAATTACATGTCTTTATTGTAACAGGTAGATGAATGCACAGTAGAAGTAGTTGGTGGGGGAGGAAAAGCAATCTCTAAGGTTGCTTACATGAACTCATGGGTGATTGTTTAGAATCAGAATGTTCCAGGACACGTTACTCCACAGCCTTTACTGGAAATAGTAATAGGGATACAGCTGAACCTTCCACAAACATCATATTTCACTTAAATTAGTGAGAATTTTGCTTCTTTGGCAAAAGCAGGAATGAGATCTTGGGTTTTAGGTTGCCATGGCTAATATAAAAAGCAGCATCTAACCGCAGATGCATAGCCAGGTTTCTGATTTAATGTGTGCAGTCTAATGTTAGCACAAAGGAAAACACTTGTCATCAGTGTCATTGATTTGCTGAAGTACATCATGAGTGCTTTTCTTCCTTCCTTGATCTTTCCTTCTCAGTGGTGTCTGTATCTGTAACATCCTCTTCCCCTGTATTTTCTGATTACCACATAAGACTTTTTGAAAGAGTTTCCGTGACTTCTTACCTGTAATGAGTCTTCTCTAATCCAGACTACTATTGTTCTGAAGCTGAACAAATAGCTTGATCCAAAACAACAAGCATCTGAAATTACTGGGGAAAAATAGTTTAAATAAAGACACATTCATGCCTTTTTAGTTTATTTCATCTTTATTAACGTCTCAGAGAACCGGGCAACAAGAGTTGTACACAAGCAGAAAGTTCTTGCCCCCAAATCTGGTCTGTGCGTTTACACTCAGCCCATTACCTTCACTCTCTCCCCCAGCCTACCTTTAGACATAGCATTTCTGGTTTTCTTCAATAGTTCCATTAAATGGTGGGACCAGGAATGGAGCACAGCAGCTCTGAAAGGTGATGCCCTCTCTGCCCCAGTTTTATATGTAGCCTTACAAGGCAGTGCATAGAGGAACATCATGCCGTAAGCTCCTGGCTAGTTTGCTAATGCTTCTCCCTCCTGCGGCAGATAGCTATAAATTGGGGAATGGCTGTGTTCTTTATTTCCTCTCAGTAGGCATCTGTAAATCAAAATCAGCAGGTATCCCCTCCATTTTCACATGACCCCAACAGTTGGATCTCTTTACGGCCCTAACCGCTCCAGATCCTCTTTAAATGACTGAATAAAATTGGGGAAATATTTTAATTTCTATGTGCTATAAATAGACTGTAATTACCAGATACACAGATTAAGAACATATCCCCTGAAAGACTGCTAACAAAATCTATTTCTTACAAGTTGGGACTTTTATGTTAACACTAAGATCCTGTTTGTTATGACTTTGAAATTCTGGTGTTAAAATGTTTTATCTTGCAACTAATTTGTAAATTATTTTTTAATATACTCTAATTATTTCTCTAAGATTCCAGTAGTTAGGTACAGGAATCAGCATTTATAACTTTACAGAATGCGAGCTACCATTCGAATTTTAAACCAGACTTTGATTAACAAGACAGTTTCAAACTAAATGAAAAAATAGAGTCTAGCAGACACTGTCATATAGGTTGCAAGTTCCTACGTGTTTTAATATGTATGAATTGTGACATGATCCAGGGAACTTTGAAACCACATCAATTATTTTGCATCTGGCATTGCACACCACCTGCATAATGAGAGAGCAGAGGGCTTGATGATTTTCGAAACTTGTTTCGGTGGATAGTCACATGAGTGCATTGTATTGTTCTCCAGACAGATGGAAACCTAGCAATGCCCCAGAATTCAAAAATGACTTGTATTGAATCTTGGCTTATATTTTGCTTTGTTTGTTTGTTTTGTTACTTTGGTATATTCTGATATATCAAAAAGCTGAGTATTTTTTCTAATGAGCAACTTAAATTATATACAGCTACATCCTTCTTTCTACATGCAGTTAGGCCACCCCAGGGAAATTGAAAGCAGAATGTGATATATACTGTTTGAAAGGGCACATTTTAATATCTGCTGTTTCATTGTTTATCAGGTTTCAAAAAGATTCTGTAGCCAAATAAGTTAATGTACCCAAACATTTCGACACTCTCCAAAGACTTTTATTTGCATGAGAGAAGTGTTTCTAAAAATTTGCCACATTATAGAAGACCTGTTTAAGAAAAAAAACAAGGGCCAGAGCTGGCACAGTGAAGTTAATATTCCTATTAGCAAATGGTGATTCACACGCTGCCAATAACGCAAGCTCTTGAAAGTAGAGTATCAAAACTCTGGATCACTAAATACACTGTACGTAACTTAAAGAAATGTTTGTGCGTCACTTCATAGTTCAAAAATCATCAAAAATAATACAATACCGATTGACAAAGACTACTTTTGGATAAATTCATTGCAGCCTTCATTTTTCACTGCTAAGTACTTTGTGTGGTCATTTACACCAGTGTGAGGCAGCTGTTACAACCTGACACCTTGCAGCCTTTTAACACCTGTGTGAAAGCGTAATAACCTTTATGTCAGTGTAAATATTATGTGCGGGCCAGAAGACATTTGATCCTTAACATTTGAAGCAGAACTTTCACCTCTCTTAAACCAGATGGGTGCTCTCAGATGAGTCAACTGGAGACAATGACCGAAAAGAAGGGCAATGTTGCAACTGCCTGCTAAGAGGGATGGGTAAGGCTTCATTGTGTAGGGGATCTGTGTCATCTCATGGTTGTTGTAGCTCTGCTAGAGCCACGGATGATTGCCTACCCTGACATCTTTTGTCTTGAGTGTTTTCCTAGAAAGGAGTGTTCCTAGAAAGTGTGTTTGCCCAGAGAGGTTGTTGAGGCCCCATCCCTGGAGGTGTTCAAGGCCAGGCTGGACGTGGCCTTGAGCAACCTGGTCTAGTGGGAGGTGTCCCTGCCTATGGCAGGGGGGTTGGAACTCGATGATCTTCAAGGTCCTTTCCAACCTAAACCATTCTATTATTCTATGATTCTAATATTTGTACATCCAAGCTCTTAAAAATATTGATTTAATTATGTTACTGCCATGTTACAGGAGACAATAAACTTAATTTCCTCTGGTATCAGCTTCTGAAAAAGCCTTGGCCCTCCAACTAGGAAATGAATGACATTTCAGTGGAGGTGTACATACAAATGTAATTTTTAAAAGTAAGCAAAAAGAGTGGACTCACAGACTCATGTGGGTTTGAAGGGTTCCCCAGAGGTCATCTACTCCAGCCTCTGCCCCGAGCAGGTCTAGTAATACCAGGTTGCCCAGTCAAGTATTGAGTATCTCCAAAGAAGGAGTTTGTACAATCCCTCTGGGCAAGGTTCTCTAGAGTTTGACCAGCTTCATGTTAAAAAAGGAAATTCTTATATTAAATCAGAATTTCCCAAGTTCCATATTTTTCTCATTGCCTTTCATCTCTCCACTATGCACCTCCATCTTCTCTATGCTCTCCCAATAGAAGACTATAGGCAACAGCAAGATCTCCTGTCAATTATCTCTTTGTAGGACTAAACCAACCTAATTCCCTCAGCCTCTCCTCATACATCCTCTGCTCCTGCCCCCTGAACAGCTTGGTGGTCTTTGCTGGACTAGCATCAGTACTGAAATATTTACCTTTACTGGGAAATCCCAGAAGGTCACACAGAATCCAGATGTGGTATCACAGATGTCACATAGAGGGGAAGGATCACTTTCCTGAAACTACAGACTATACTCTTGCTAATATAGGACACGGCAGGCCACCTTTGATGCAAGGGGTCGGTGCCGATCCATGATCACCTTGTCGATGACAAGGATCTCCAGCCTTTTTTCTTCAGAAACACTTTCCAGCCAGCCTGCCACCAGCTGGTAATGGTGCATGGAGTTGTTCTTTCCCAGGTGCATGACTTGACGTTTGCCTATGCAGAATTTCATGAGGCTCCTGTCTGTCCATTTCTCCAAACTGGCAGTGTCCCTCTGAATGGCAACCCATCCCTCCAGCACATCAACCGCTCGCCACAGTTTGGTAGCATCCACAAACTTGCTGAAAGTCTGCTTTGATTTGATATGACTGAAAACATTTTAAAGAAGAAATCATCTGCAGAGGAGAGTGAGGCGCAGAGGTGTGCCTTTATCAAAGGTCAGTAGGCCAGTGGTCAAATCTGGACTAAACTCTAGCTGCCCTTGAAGTGAACATCCAGGTTGTCTGGCAAGGTCCCTATTGGGGCTAATGAGGTGTACACACGTGTCTAAGGAGACCCTCACTTGATGCAGAAGGAATTTTCTGTTGAAGCAACTTTTGATCTTTCTGACAGATGAAGATAGCGGGATATATTTCCAAATACCGTTCTCCACTTTCCGGCATTGTTATGTAAAAGTAATACATGGATTTCTTGGTAGGAATCATTCTTTTTCTGACCAACAAAAATCTGTTAATTTTCCAAATAGAGAGTCTCTTCTTCCTTAACTAGCTTGCTCTTTTTTCCCCTGCTAATATAAAGTAGGTATATTATAATTGAATCAAGTGAACGGGCAGTTCTGTAAGATATTCTGTATTTTAAAAATGAGATCTATTTTTGGTTTTCTTTATTATAAGAAAGAATCCTTTCTCCTTGCCTGAAAAAAATTGTTGTTTGCTTTCTCCACTCAAAATGGATTTTTACAGCCAACTTACAAACCTTGAAAGTAAGATGTTAATGGAAGTACTGGCTGACCTTTAACTGGAAGCAGAACAAATGGCTTATCTGTAATAATCAAAAAGATTTAAGAGCTTCTCAGATACGCATGCAAGTGATTTATTTTTGATATGTACTAAGTAGACATGAATTTAATAGATTTCAATTGATTGGACAGACTTTTTGTTTTAATTATCACCTACAATAACAATTTGTTTAACATCAGATGGTATCTAGTCTTTTGAATAGGATGTGACATCTTCCAAAAGATGTAGATTTCCAATGACTTTTTATTGTCACTACACTTGATGTCTTTCTCTTTAATGCTTCTCTGTGGCCTGATTCTCTTCTCCCCATTATCATTTTCATTTGTTTGAGAAAAGAAGCAAAACTTTTATTAGCAAGGAGTTAAAAATAAGCTAAGTGAACACCTTGAATTCAAGGTTCAAGATTCAGATCCAATGTATGAACTTCCCTAGGATCAGGGATATTTAGATTTGGGGGTTGTGAATAGGATTCACCTCTGTTTTGGGGGACAAATCATTTAGAGGAGAGTTAGTGTAATTCAGCATATCTGTGCTGTTCTCAGTAGTGTTCTGGTGGCTTATCTCAAATGGAATGACTCTTAAAAGTTTCACATCATGTAGGCTGATGAACCAACATCACAGCACCCAACTTTCATCTGTTGATGTCTCTGGGAAGAGAGTTCAGATGAGCTAAATTACTGATTGTAACCCTAAGATATCTGTATGTGTTGATCCCTTCTTCTGGTCCAAGTCCTCCACACTCCCTTTCATAATCAATGGGAGAAATAACCATTACATAAACAGGGATATTTTAGAATGTGATTCATTTGGCCTATTTTAGATCCATAATTTATAATTAAAATTGCACCCAGTAACCCATAAAGGGAATTTAGATTATTAGTTTATACAGAGATTTCTATAATCCATCTGTCCTTGATCAGGTAAATTTCAAAGTTTGCTTTAGGTGCCTATAAGTTATTTGCAGTATAGACTTCAGCCATTTATATTCAGCTGAATATCAACAACCAGATTTTCAGAGGTATTTCAATCCATCAAAGTAGTGTTAGGTTCCCATTGTGATGTTCAGGCACTTAATTAAAGGTAAATTAACATCTAACTTTCTGAGATGCTCTTGAAAGTGGTATCACGCCTGCATTGCCAGGCACACAAATACATTTGAAAATTGAGCCCTAAGTTTCCAATTTACTTTTGAAAGTAAGATGTCTGATATAAATTTTTATTCCAACTTCTAGTATTTCCCTTTTTTCTTTTCATTTAAATATTTTACATACCACTTACCACTAAAGCAGTTAGAGAGACATAGAGGCAGTGGTTGTCGGCAGTTATGTACAGAATCCCAATTTTGTGCAACTGACTACAGAAAGAAACAGGGTAGCAAAATATCCTTCCTTAGTTTCAGCCACTACCACAGCCTAGTATAAAGGGTACAAGATGTGCACAGTGACAAGTCAACAATTCTGTACTATGGCAGAGTAGTTCAAGACTCAGTGTTAAATCTGGGCTTCACTTAGTGTTCAAAATGAAATATAACTCACTTCCTGTCATTGACTTGTTGATATTGACATTGATAATTTTAATAATACCTTCTGGCAAACTTTGATTCAGTATTTATTAAAACAAATTTATTAAGTTGAGGTTTTGAGATATTGTGCTGAGACAGATCTGATTTCTGCAAAATCCATTAAACTAGTTAAATCATTATATGTAATTATTAAATATAATCATTATAATAGATCATATTGATCATTATAATAGATAATATTGATTATATATCAATATATAATAAATATTTAAGACAGCCCACTTGGCTGTCTTAAACTCCTAAGAATGGCCTACTACAAAATAACTTTAAATTGCATGCACTGGTCTCTCAAAATGCAGACATGAACAATTTTCTGTTTCCTAAGCCAAATAACCTTTCCTTAGTTCTGTAATGAGCATTCAGATAAATTGTTCTTATATAGCTCTATTCATTTATCTCTGGTGTGTGGGGGAGATAACTTGCGGCTTTCAAATGTGAATTACTTTGCACGCTAAAACACATTTTAAAAGCCTTAGACTATTTAAAAAAAAAAAATCCTTTATTTAAATTGTTTTTAGTATAGGGAAAAGTCTATATAGCCAGCGTGGCATCTGCAATATTCTGCAAAACACAGTGGCAATGGTTTTCTACAGGAAATATAAGTTGCTATTTCTTGGTTTAGGAGATGAGCGAGAGCGGTATTAAAAGGGCAGAACTATTGGTATGATTTCTGGCAGCAGGTGCAATTTGCTGTGATTGCAGACATTACAGTCATTTCAAAGCTGGGCCTAATTTTACTTTGCTTTATACTAAATGAACACAGGGAGCTCCTTACCTTGATCCTTCCTAGATGTTTCTGTTCCTTTGGCTTAGAAAATTTTCTGGACAGCTCATTTTTGAATTGTGAAGAATAAAGGCAAAGAAATTAGGAAAGGCAAAAGAAAAACACAAAATAGCCAGTGTGGTGGTGAGACTTTTTTCTACCTATTAATGTCTCTTTGCCTCGCTCCTTTCCTAGCTCCGCCTGCCTTCGCTGGAGACGTCTTTTTTCTTTACTTGAATTTGCTTGAACTCTGACAAAAACTTGCCATCTTCTGAAGCATTTTCACTGGACAAGTCCCCCAGTAAGAACGGAGCCTCTTGAGCCTTGTGAGTGGGTTCTTGTGAGTATGCTTCTCTTGACATGGCCTAATGAATAGCTATTGAAGCTTAGAATAGACTTTTCCTCCTGCGTCATCATGGTAATTGGACTGTGGTAGTAATCATGCTGCAGATCTTTTAGTACAGTGCAAATGTGATTGCTGAAAGCTTTTGAATCAAAAATAATTTGGGTTGCTTGGAAATTCTTGGTCTTATAATTCCTGGGCTCCAGGGGTTTTGGAATAGAGATTTGTTCTCACTCCACTAGAGAAAGAAGATATTCTGTGAAATTCTCCTCTATCTTTGAAGCACATGGAAGAAAAACATCTCATGGAGTTGTGCTATTTCAATGTGTTTTACCGTGAAAGAGGAATTTCCTTTTTTTTTCTTTTTTTTTTTTTTTTCCTTTAAAAGAAATGAAGGAGTCAGGTGCAACTTCAGACTGTCAAATATTGGTATTTAAAATGAAGCTACAAAGTCAGCTCTTTCAAAGCAACTTTAACGACAATAAAATATATCATCTCCCCTACATATGTGGATATACTTCCCATTACAATCAGTGTGAGTTTTAATTTAAGACAAAATAGATATAATTACCTTAAAAAAAAAAAAAAGAATTAGGACTAGAAATGTTTTTCTACCAGAGGCTTAAGAATAAATATAAGATCTATTGTGGTAGAAAAGATGGGAGAAATATTTAAAAATAGTTAATAATGTATCATTATTTGGTTATCCAGCAGATTAAGAATTGGATACCAGCCTCCTAAACAAGTGTCCTGACCATTTTTCTGGTTTCTATTTTGGTATGATCTCTTTGCAGCTCTTTCTCTCCCTTCCTCTCTTCTGCCCTCCTTCCCTTTGTTTGACCATACTGGGTTTGAGGAAGAAAAAAGTGTTTTGAATCATACTTACTGAAAGTTTGTCTTTTCATTCATAGCCATTCTCTGATTACAAATGCTTTGTCAAAATGTATACTTTAAATATAGCAAGGCCCTAATCTTGCTATGTCCTTATTCATGTTAAAAGGAAGCTTTAAGCAATGGAAACAACAGAAATTGCCCATTATCAACACCAGCGTCAGACTAGGGACTCTGTTGACTTCTTTTCAAAACTTATTTTCAAAATATTTACAGTATTCTTAGGGCAAAGAAGGGATTTGCAGGAAAACTTGCATTTATAAGAACATGCAAATAATCAACACCTTCTGTGACCACATGAGAGAAGTTATTTTTGAAAATACTCACTGAAATGACAGTTCTCAACAGAGGGCTAGATGATACCAGCAGGTCCAGGAGCAAGGATTTTCCAATTTTGCCCATCGATACCCTATCTGCCTAGGGAAGAAAATGAATAGAAAATGCTGCAGAGTTGAATGTGCCCATGGGACCATACTGCACTGTGAAGTGTAATGCAAAAGACCATTTTAATGCATAAACAGAAAGATTAGAAGATGTGGGGAAAATTATTTTCCTATAAAGGGCAAAGTGGGGCAGATATCTCAAAACCAATAAAGCTGTGCTATGGGGACATGTGTATTACTGGTTCTAATCTAAAATATAAGCAGGAATTCCTCTGAAACTTTGATAAATGTCGTCCTGAGAAGTTGTGGGGAAGCTATGAATAAGAGCCTTTGTGAAGGTAGTAAACAGGAGTCTTTTGGTCTTAGGTTGCCATAGGTTCAAACTGATGAGAACTTATCTGTGTCTTTATAAGCAAACACATTCAGTTTAACCATGTACTATTCGTAAGTGGTTTGCAGTTTGCACAGATATTTTAAAACTGTAAGACTACCAAACAGTACACAACTTACTCCGTGCACAGGGTTGAATTTCTCATCCTAGGCTCTAAGCAACTTGCCCTGGTTTCCTGAATTAACCACAAGGTCATCTTTTCTCTTGACCACAAAATTATTTTTCCGGTCTCATATGGGTATTTCAGGTCTTGTTCAATTATGGCTTAGATGTGTGCTCACTGAAGAAAGCAGCTGGAGCAGTTTGATATTTTACTTCCCATCAGCCAGAGAATAACACCTCATCAACTCTGGCAGGAGAAAGAAGTGTGAACCTTCCTCATCTGTTTTAGAATGAAGCCCAGAACTTAGCTTAAGCTAAGGTCCTGTGACCTTTCATTGTATGCCACTGGTCTTTACACTGAAGCAGCTTAAGTGTGTTCAGACACTGCAACCTACAGCCAGAGGCGGGGGTCTGTAGGAAAAATTCCTTAAACTGCTACAGCCATTTGTGAAGCAAATGTATGCCTAATCCCTACGCCAGGGCACACATCCCTGCATTTATGTAGATTGTAGGTGGTCTAAATAAGTGTCTGCTTTTCCTTTCCTCTCCCCTGTCCTGTTTGACCACAGAGGAGCAGCCTTCATTCAGCTCTTGCTGGTTGGCCTAAATGGAAGAGAGAGAGAATGGACGTGAAGTCTTGTAAGTCTCTGCCAAAGTCTGTAGATGTGGTGGAAACTGTTCATACCTTCTCCTAACATCCTTCCAAAGCCAGAGAGCAAACAAGGGCACACACTGCAGGTTCTGTGCGTCAGTTGCAGAATCCAGCCTTAGTAGTTGTAAAGCTTTCCATGCGTAAATGGTGCCAAACAGAGTAAAATATTTATGTGTGTTACTGTGAATAATCCAGAAATGTCATCCTGTAACCTAAGAAAGTGGCTTTTCCGTTGTTTCCTGGCCTTCTGTAGCATCGGAACAATTGCTGTACTACACAAAGCAGATGAAGTGTTGCTTTGTGGTCTCTGACTCCGGGTTTTCTGCCTCATGGCACAAAACTTTCAGGGTGCATTGCTATGCAAAATATTTCTATGATTAAATGTCCTTTACTACATAGTCATTACTGATGTCATATGATCTTCAAAAAATAACTGTGTTATGTTATCTATGACTTCTCAAGTTGAAAAGTTCTCTGGGGTGTGTTCATTCCCCATGGTGCTACCACTTTCAGCCTGAGAAATGTTGTAAAATCGGAATTTTAAAAAGGATTCCTGAGATATTTTAGAAGCATTTGATTTTAAAAAGTGATGTTACCCAGATTCAGAAAATGGGTCTCCTTTCAGGTGACTCAGGTTGGAACACACATTCTTAGTGTTGTTAGTCAAGCCATGGATGTACTGCTCAAAGCCAGCTACCAAAGGGGTCAAAGCCACCCTTCTCTCAGGTGCTGGAGGCAGTGTGTGAGTGAAAGTTTCTCCCTGCCCCCATGTAATAATGAAACAAGGACTTCTGGTTATTACAGCTCTCGTGTGTGGAATGCAGTGTCACCTGTTACACCACATACTGCCCCATAAGAAAGACAGGATGTCGCTATGACTATTTATGGCCTTCTCAGTAAAAAACTATATTCAAAGTCATCTGTTTCTTTAGAAAAGGTGTGTTGCCTCTGACTTGTCAGATGCTGTCCAAGCTCCTCTTCTTCTGAGCTAACAGTCAATGTCCTTAGAGACAAGCTGCTCTTCTGCTGCACAAGGACTCGAGAGGAGGATTATGATCATGCTCCCTTCTTCAGAACAGCAAATGGTGGGTAAAAAAGAAGAGGAGTAGAAAGGAGGGAGAGGACTTTAGACCAACTGTGGCTTTAGGCTGAGCACCATGGTATGGAAAAGTCTGCTGTAAAGTACCTGGAAAATGGCACGTGGATGGGTGTTTGAGGCAAAATCAGAATGTGTCCTACCCTTAGGCCTCCATACCTGTTCACTCAGAAAATACTTCCTACCCATGGCATCCCGTCCTTTCTCCTTGGAGGTGATGTCTCCCCTCACAGTGGCAAGTGAGGAATCTTTACTTGTGATTGCCACTGGGCTTTCCAGCCCTTCATCACTCCCACGCTAAGTAATCTCCTTCGCGGTTTGATCATACATGTCTTCATTCCCCACTCTTTCTCTTTTCCTTTCTTTCTTTGTCCCACAGGTTAGCAGTCCCTGCAGAGGGCAACGGACATTCTGAAGCTGCTTTGTTTGCAAAGCAGCTGCCATCACACTTCTGCCTCCTTGTGTAAGAGAAAAAGGTTTCTATTCCTTCACTGGTGTTCCCACAACTGCAGGAGGATCCTCTGCAGAAGGGAGGAAGGAAGGTCAGTAGGTAAAGCTGGTCAGACGTTTTCCAAAAGAACTTGGAAGTCTTTCTTGTTCATCAATGAAAGGTCAATGGAAATTAGGAAGTTTCAAAATCTGCCTCATTTCTTGCCAGCTCACCTTCCTCGCTGTTCATCAGCCAGGGGGTTGGCTGACAGGGAACCAAGAGCCTGGTAGCATTGCCTCTCCAGCATGGGGGCTCTCAGATCTGCACAAATCTAGGGTGGGAAATAACTCCCATTCTCCATCCTAACTCAAAAAAAAATTATTTTTTTTTTAAATGTAGCTTGTCTTGCTTTTACAGGATTTAAAATTCCTTTTCCTGATAAACTATAGTCTCATCTGCAGATTTGCAGCTACTTCAAGACTTAAAATCATCTCTTATTTTCATTGCCTTTTTCTCTGTGTCCCAAATACTGCCTTGTCCTCCACAGGTTTCTCATTAAATCAAAGGAAGGACAGCATTTCTCTCTTTGTTCCCTGCTCCTCAGTGCCAGTAAAAGCAACTGCAAGCCTCCTTCCACCCCCTGGATTCTCAGCAGGCAGTTGCACCAAGCATTAGGTGCACACACGTGCTGTGCTCATGACGCGCATTCAAAGTATTTTTAGAATTTTGTTAATAGCGACTCAGATAAAGCAATTGCATTCCGGTGTTTATTTAGTTACGGAAAAATGGGGTCAATTCCATTTTCAGATCACTAAAGGTTTAAAGACTTTCTTTTACACCAAAAAGGTAACAAGTTATTTTAGGTTATATTGACTATTTATATCTGTTTATTTCATTAGTACTGTTAGCATGGCTTTGTAAACAGTGTGGCTTCATCACTTGGATATAAAGCTTGAGCTCAGTTTATTTTTAAAGTATATTAATACTCTAGAGACAAATCAGATCAAAGAAAATTCTTCTTGCAAACTATCTGGTTTTGGTATCTTGTTGTGCTTCAAAAACTTCTTGCAAATAAGGTTATATTATGTTAAAACATTCAAAAAGTTGGTACAAGATCTAAGAGTATTCAAACACTAATCCACATTGCTTATGTACCTTAAACAGTTCTCAGATATTCAGGTTACCTTACCTCCAGGATACCCATTCTTGACAAAATAAAATGTGACCAGATGCCCTGCAAAACGCATACATTTTGGTAGCCAATAAACAAGTTCCCAGCGGTTCTCTTGCAGTCAGCAAGCTGCTTGTTTTCTTCTAACAGCTGAATAAATACATTCCTGGTATTATGATACCTTCAGCAAGAAAATGATTACACAGTAAGTCAAGACCCAGACATACTCCTCCTGCTGTTGTTTACCTGAAAGCAGGTGGGATATGGCCCAGGTACGTCTCAATGTCCTGGTTTAAGGTAAAACAAAACCAATGTTGTTCAGTAACTTCACTTCTTAGCTGGGCCTCATCTAACTGCTGAAATTAGCAGCATAATGTTCGCTCTCTCAGAGCAATCAGACCAATGTCTATAGCTGATGCCCAGGCATGGTGTGCAGAGAGGCTCTCGCTTATACTCACTGCTATAACCCCCACGGCCAACCGACTTTGTTAGTTGCCCCGTTGGAGGGTCGGAAGCAGAAAAGCATAGTGGGGTCCCACCTGCGGGGAGGAGCGGACAGGACAGGTGACCCAAAACTGACCAACGGGTATTCCATCCCATCTGCCTCATGCCCAGTATAAAAGCTGAGGGATCAAAGGGTCAGTGCTCTTTCTTCAATGGCTGACGTCTGAGGAGGAGTCTGTTCGTCTGCCTGTGATCCCCATCCTGAATGCAGATCCGGAATCCAGTTCCCGTCCACCACTGAGTCCAGCCTGGGACTGCCCCAGTGCCAGCCGGTGATGTGATTGTCATCTCGGGAGCTTGATACGGTTTTGTATATATTTCATTATTTCTTTTTATTTTATTATTAATATTTCATTAAAGTAGTTGAGTTCCTTCTAAACTCGTAAGTCTCTTTTCCCTCCTCTGCCTCTCTCTTTGAAGAGGGGTAGAGGGGAGAATCTGTCGGTCCCATCTGGGGTCCCCCACATCTCCAGTAGCCGATTTGGCCTAAACCACGTCACTCGCTAATTTTATAAGATCCTATAGATGAGCCAAGAAAAAACGCTTTCATGGGGAGCAGTAATTGGGATATTTCCCTTTCAATTATAATGTATTATAGCTGACTAACTTAATGGGACTGAACTGGAAACAGAAAATAAAATTCAGTATATGAAGCTTAGAGAAAATGACAAAGACTTTTAAAGATGGAGTTTTGAGACAGGATTTCTTTTTGTGATCTCTAAGAGCATCATACTTCCTCAAAATAAACTTTTTGTTGTCATTTGTCTGTTGCCTGGGGTTAGACCTTTACCTTTGCTAGTTTTCCAAAGTGCATCATTATCTTTACTCCTTAATAGCTCTAATCAGTCCCACTATTACTACTGCAGTACTAGACTTCATTTTCTGAACAAAATAATAAGGAATGTAATCTCTGATCCTTACAGGAATTCTGTATGTAGAGACCGCTCTCTTCTTCTACACGTAATAATAGATCTGTGCAAAGTGTACATTGCAAATTTTAGTTCTTCTTTTATAATGCATCTACCCAGATCTACAGTTCATTCTTTAGAGGCACAGCTGAGAGCTGGTCTGGGTAGACAAATGTACAGTCCTTCTTCTAGCACTGCAGCTGACAACAGTTCATTCATAATTCCTTTGCTGTACCTGAGCTAGTAAGACCTTGCTAAAATCACAAAGCTCTGGTAATGGCCTTCAGTTGACCAAGATCCAGCGTTTTCTTGCAAAGCCCTTTTCTGGGGCGGTCATGCTGGACCTGAGAAGGTAAAGGGAAGTTTCTTAACTGCTTATCTAGAGATCTGGGTTACTGATTTTTTTTTCTTGTTTTGTTATGCCTACAGTGTGTGACAGCCACAAGTGAAACCCCCCTGCTAAATAAGTGTTACCGAGCCCTGGTGAGTCACATTTTCTTCTCACACATCGAGTGGGAGAGTATGCTTGACGGAAAGTGCTGTGTTGATGGTCGGGACTGTCAAGCATAGCCAGACTCTGGGGGACACATCGTGGACAAAGAGCTGTTCACCAAACAGCAGATGTCTGGAGACTTTCTAAACAATACTGTTACCATTAACTGTCCTTACACAGGACTTTTTTCACACTTTTCTGTTTGTCTTACTGTGGCTTCCTTTTCCCATTTTTCTTAGCATTTCCCAGAAAGAAGTACTGTGACCCTCCAGCCATTTGCTGTCACTCGTGTTGACTAGAGTAAGTGTGCCTGATCAAGGCTCAGTGAAATCAGTCTTAGTCAAACCTAAAATACCTAAGGTGGATCCATCCCACTTTACCCAAGACATCTAATGGTAAGATATTTAAATTTTAGCTAGCTGTTGAGAAACAAGCAACAGCACCAAATGGTAATGCACCTCATCCTAAAGTGTGTGTCTGTAAATTATTGGGAAAAATGACCTTCAAGAAGTGTCTGTTTCCATCCATTGACCAGAGAGGAAGCCAAAGTTTAGGCTTAGGCAGTTGATTGATGGATGCATAAAGTGGAGTACAATGAATCACACTGGTTGTGGTTACACCCAGACTACCTAGTTTTATAAGCCATTGCCTAAAAAGTAAGCACCTGCCTTCAGCACTGTGAGTCAGCCAGCCTAAGATAGGAATGGGGAAGCTAGTCGTCCTATATATAGACGTATATATAGGCATAGTGTGAAAACTCAGCACCTCTGAAGAATGATTCATAAGTCTAAGTGCATTTTCCTGCCTCCATTAATCACGGGCCTTAAATGCCTCTGTAGACTGGCTCAGTGCACATTAAGCCAGGAGGTGCCCTGAAGCCAGCCAGTGTGAAAATCTAGATGACGCTGCCCAGATCGACATTGCCAAGCCTTCTTTTGAAGAACAGGCATCCTTTTGCAAGGTAGTCTCATGAAAGGAAATGAGAGTGCCAAGTTCTAGGCTTTTCAATTTAAGCAAGTTTAAACACAGAGATCCAGTGTCATAGTCCCTTAACTGTCACTCACAAATAGCAAGAGCGTCCTTATCAGTAAGTGACAGAGCCATGTGCCCTCTTGCCCATTTGCTTTCTCTCCTGGCTGGAAAATTATACACTTCAAGAGGAAGGTTAGATAGTTGTGCGGTCTCAATCTTCTCCACAGACTTTCCATTTAGGACAATGGACCTAGAAATGTTGTGACCAAAAAGTATATATTGGTTGATTTGTCAAGGTTTGGCAAGTGACCAAAATCACTCACTGAGACATGGTCTGAGTTCGGCACGTAGGCCTTATGTTTCAAGACGAAATTGCATGAAACATTCAACAGAGACCCTTGAAACTGTGCTTTCTGCTCAAAATGGGGGATTTGCAAGCATCTTTGTCTAGTGTTCTTACACCACCTTATAGTGCATAAAATTGGAATGATACATAAAAACAAGTGAAGAAATCTGTTCTGATAAGTTCTTAGGGACAGTTAATAGCATCAGGAAACCAGTACTTCAGAGAATTTGGCACATAACATAGCGAAACACCTGATTCTTAACTCTGCTTTGTTTCTTCTGTTGGATATTAAGGAACAAGGTAAATAGACATATAAAGACCATTCAGAAATTTTATACGCCAGCAAAAAGAATGCAATGCAGCTCTACATACACATGTTTAAAAATAAGCTTCCTGTATTGTGGGTATAACATACCACATATTGGATCCATTATCAGAAAGACTTACCTTGAAAAAGTATCAGTTTATTTAATTAGGTATTAGAACTGAACGACTGAGAAATAATAGGCCTGTAACAAGCATAGATGGCAATTAACTTGTGCAGCATTACTGGAATATGCAAATTATGCTAGACTTACCCAAAAATGTGAACTCTTTGAAATATCTGAGTGGCATATCACCTTCCTATAACTTGTTCTCATACACGCAAATGTGTCTTTCACGTGGCAGGCTAATGGATGGCATCAGTTTCCCCTTAAATAACTTGATGATCTTGAACACGACAGTTCACCTGCCACAGTGTGAATATAAAGCAAACAAGGTCAGAATGGAAATTATGAATCATTGGTTCCATCATTTGCAAGCCGACTCAAGTTGAAAACTAAATGCATTTAGCATTGACTCAGACTGGAGCTTCCTGACTCTGTGTGTGTACATGCAGCGAGAGGAAATCCTATTTAAAAGCAAACCTTCTAAAAAGCAGATTAGTCTCAGCAAGATTTCCTGTGACAGAGAGGTGGAAGTAGCTCTCTCAGTTTTATTATTACACTTATTTGTGGAAGGATTGCAGTGCTTTTGAGTGAAAGATAAAAGGTGATCTCGGGTTTAACAACTGAATTGTTCATTGGGCTTCGTGGGGCTTTTTCATGTTCAGGTGGGTGAATGGAAAGTGTGTCTCAGCACAACAAAAGGGGGTGTCATTTTTAAGTGCTTCTTCACATTCAAGGAACAAAATGTTAAGTACATTTCTTCATTGCTTACTAAAAATAAATGTAGCAGGGCACTTTTTAACAAACAGTGTTCCCCTTACTGAAAGATGTCTATAGATAATAATATCAAACTCTAATATGTTTTAGGTAAACCCTTTGACTTCATCTTACTCCTTTTGGAAGTGATAATATGAACGCATACATCAACCTCATTCACAAGACAAAAAATGAAAATAACAAAATTTAAAATTAACCAATAGAAGGACGTGTGCTAAAATATTTGGGTCCAATCCGGTATATTATGTACTGAATAGGAAAGGTATTATTGTAGCACTGCATAATACATTTGTAACATTGTCATGAATTATTGCCCAAATCCTGCAAACACTTGCATTAACCAGCGACTTCTCATGAGTCAGCAGTCCTTTTCAGATAAATAATCATATTTATAGTTGTAGGATCTAGGTCAGAATTCATAGCTGTCTGGTGTATCTGTAGATCTCCAGGGCTGTCAGTGCAACTCAGCAAGCATAAAAACCTTTGACGTATTCAGGTGTTTTTTGAAGAGGAGCCTATTTAAACTACTAGAACTGTCCTGTATGTATATAATCTGTTACAGTTAGTAGATAAATATGTCCAATGTTTCTCAATGAGCTGGAAACATGAATTTTATTGCCTTTCAGTACAATATAGACACCAGCAAATCTAAATCTTGTTTGAAACAGCTTTTCACTGCCCTGAATTACTTAGGGTAAGATTCATCTCTTCTTACTTTAGCCACACACAAGTTAAGCAAAACATCTGAGACAGTTGCCTGGGCTCCCTTTATCATCTACAGGGAGAGACAGGCAATCTCCAAAGAGCAATGCCTCCCTCTTGTTTTAGATATCTATTTTAGGATGAGCTAAATCATACTCTAGAGGTGCTTGTCTCTCTCCGTTGATGATAAAAAGAGCCTAGAGAGTTAGCTTAGATGCCTGACTATTGGACTGCAAAAGATACTCAGACAAGTAAGACACTCCCTTGAACACTCAGGAGCACTACCTTTGCATTTTAAAGTCTCTTTCCTTAATACCAAATGACACCATTTTAAAGAAACGTTAAAAAAAACATCAGCCAGATGCTGAGTTGTGGTAGATAGGTGTTCATCTATTAAAAGATTAAACAAACAAATAAAAAAGCAAAAACTACCAACAAAAAAAAAATGGCCTTAGAGTTCTTGAGTTTTGAAAGAGAATGGTTTTGAGCCAGTGTGATGCAGCTACCCAAAAATAGTATGTTCCTAAGATGTCTTGAGAAATAAAACATCAAAAGAGACTAAGAAGTGTTAATGCAGCTGTGCAAGAGATTGAGGAGATGATTCTGATCATCCAAGTTCAGGAAAGATGAACTCACCCTGGAAAAGAGTTAGAGAAGGACTGCCAGGATAATAAGGGAGTAGAGGGTCTGTCTGGCAGGAGTTTAGACTAAGAAAACAAAAGTTGAGAGTTGTGTTTGTTGTATGGGGGCAAGCAGAGTTTCAAAAGAGCTATTTTAAGCTAAAGAACAATGCTGGCATTACAAAAGCCTAGTATAAGTTGTGCATGAATAAATTGCTCTGGAAATTAAAGCAGTCAGAACAATGATGTTTTAAAACAGCCTTCCAATCAAAATAGAGGCAGAAATCTTAGCTGCTTTTCAGATTTGGGGCTTTAATGCATGGGATAATAAGACATGGTGCCTACAACAGCAGAGGAGTCGACTCCATGTCCTGGCACAGACAGCTATCCAGAAGTCAGTGGTACCAAACCCTGCAGACAGCTCCAAGAATAAGAATATAACCAGAAGATCCTTCCTAGGCATCTGTTTCCAGTGAAGGCTTGCAGACTATACCACAAGACAAAAACATGATAAAGGGAAATATTATTAACCGTCCAACTTAATTTTCCTATTGAATCCAAAAGGCTCATGCTGAGCCCTGAAAGCGTTAGAAAATTAGAATCACTTCCTAACCATCAAAGAAGTGAGATCCTGAAGGAATGCTGCTTAACTCCTAGTTTGAAGTTGTAGGCTGATACCTTTATGATTTTCTTGTATTGCATGGGCACTTGTGTTAGCAGGGTTTGGGTGTCATCACCCATGAAGCCTCTTCAGGCTTGTGGTCCCAGGCTATTAGAATAACAGAGCTGAGTATGGTAGGACTCAATATCAAAATGACAGTTGGGGCATTTTTTTGCCACAGTTGTGAGAAGCCATGAACTAGGAGTGATCTTCTGACCACATCTTTGTGGGACATCATCTCCAGTTTAGGAGACAGAAATCTTTAGTTTCTTACCTCTCTTAGGCTCAGGATGTACCTGATCAGAACAGTCTGTTCATTCACATGTCTTGAGCCATGAGCGTGTATGTTGTGGGGACGAACCTAAATCAGACTCCATATTACCAAATACTGAGACACAACCATGTAACCACGACTGAAAGCATTCAGTTCAGGATCTCCAATTATTATGTACAGTTCAGGGTCTTCCTTCTCTTACTGCTTGTGACCTCTTATTTGTTAGTATAAGCAAACAATGCTCTGAAAAGTGGAAAAAGCCATCACTTGTCACCACGCTCCAGAAACATCCTAAAAGAAAGGACTGGAACAATGCAGTTGGTTTTGTTTAATTTTTTCCCACAGATCTTTGTCGCAACCCTGAGGCAAACATTGCTGTGTCATAGCCACGGGTACTAGATGTGACAGACATACACTGGAGTCTGAACATGGTTAAAAGGTCTGATTTAAAATCTGTGAGGGATGTGATATTGGCAGCAGACTTCAATAATCAGTAGTAACTCCAATCTAATTTCCTGTTTACTGTGTCTACCATGGAAGATTGGGCATAAGATGATTATTTTTGAGTCCTTTTCCTTGACTGGGCTGAAGTTAGTTGCTCATTACACTCAGAAAGCTTGAAGGCTTTTAATTCTCTTGAATATTGCCAGATTTGTACTCAGGCAGATACAACTCAAGGGCCAAGGTCACATCTACTCCCCTGAGAGGAGACCATCTCTACATGCATCAGCAGATTGTTCAGATACTTGTCAGCCTTTGACTAATATTTCAGTGATACTCTGGGGATCCCATGTCACTTTTCTCCCTTCGGGGAAGCAGCAGTCAGGCTGACTAGTTGTAAAAGCAGGTGCACTTCAGTCTAACATGTTAACATCTAAGCACAGAAGCTGAACCAATTCATATTAGTCTGTTAAAAGTTTACTGTCTACGTAGTACCAACAAAAGAAGGTTCTCTTTTTTTATACCAATGCAGTTTATTCTTTTTGATGGGAAGAGAAATATTTTGTATCAGCATATTTTTTCCATAACAGTATCCTACTAGCCGTTACACTATTAATAGATAGTACTTCTGCCCAGTAAGGTTGTAGCAGGACAGTATTGGTAAGCAGACCAAGTTTTAGTAATATTTAGTTTGGAAGCAGAGAAAAAAGAGGAAAAAAAAAAAGGCATTTTAATCTTTTCCTTGAAGATTGTTGCACATACCTACAACAGCCTCAATGGGGATCACAGATTCTACGTGGCAAAGACTGGAACGAGGCTTGTCCTTGGATTGAGGATTTCAAAGAAGTTCAAGGTCTTAAACATAGGTCCTCCAATAGAACACATTGATGATGAAGGTAAATCTTTGAATGCTTGAAGAGCTTAGCTTTTGGGGCTGTGCTGGATTTGATTTACTGAGGATCTGTGGCTGTTTTCAGATTGATTTTCTCAGGGAACAAAAACATTCAGTTACCATTTTGACTATTAGTTCACCACGCTCCTGAAGCCCAAATATTTTCTTGCCGTCAATCCAGGACAGCCACAGCCCTGCCAGCCTTTTTCCCATTCAGATTTCAGGGAAGAAATTATTGCAAGAGTGAAGGGTTTAGCTGAAGCCAGATATGTGCTTAGAGAATAAGAGACATAAACTTAGGAAACCAGGTTTCACTCACTGCTTTGCTTGTTCTTCCTTGTCCTTCCAAAGAAAAGGACCTAACAAGTTTTTCCAAAACCTTGATGACTTTTTTGTTTGCTTAGCCTTGGATAGCCTACACTTATTCTCTTCCTTGAATTTTCTGGCAGAGATGGATTAGGTATTTTTATATACAAACACTAGGGAAAGATAGGTTGGATGAGTTTACATGCCTAGTGGAAAAACTTCCACTGAAGTAAACAAGTGGGGTTTGCTCTAAGGTGGTTTTGGAGATAAACTGTACAAGGAGGAGAGCTTGGAATGGAGTACATGCAGCTGTTCCAAATTTCTTTTCGAGTATAGAGAGCTGTTGTCCCCTTGTTATTAAAAGTCAGACCAGGTAAAGCAGAGAACAATTACATTATGTTGTTTATTTTTTATGTTAAATGAGTTAGGACATCACGTACAGAATCACCTCTGCAAAAGGCATGAAACCGTATCTTGAGGTCTTGTAGGAATTGCAGTGTTAGCAGCATCCTGTCAGCAAGGTTTTAATAACAATGAAGATAATAGCTGCTGCTTATCTCATGTTTTTCATCTGTATGGCTTGAAGCATGCTACAAAGGAAATATTATTATCCCCCTTTTATAAAGGGAGTATCATCTGAAGCATTAGAGAGATCAATGACTTGTTTAAGGTCATACACAGAAAGGCTTTTAAAATGGTCACAAATGCTGTTGCTAACATTTCAATAAGTTTAACAAAATGTCTTTTCTTTGAATAATCTGGATTTTTCAATGATGTGCCACTTGCAGAAACTATTCTATATATGTCACCATCCCTTTGCTGAAATGGAAGGTGTCCCTGTCCATGTCAGGGGTGTTGGAACTAGGTGATCTTCGAGGTCCCTTCCAACCTAAACCTTCTATGATTCTATGAAGTGAATCAGATTGCCAGTCTGTCAGATTTTTGCTAAGGAAATATTAGTGACACAGAATTAAGGGAATTTAGAAAATTCGCAACAGACTCTGGAACATTATTCACATTATCTAGTCTGTTGCTCTGCTGGCACAAGTACATCCAATGAAGTCACTGGCGCCTGAGAAATAATGGGTATCACGGTCTTTTTCGTTAGATGTAAAGAATGCCTTTTAATTTCAAACAATAACGTTTAAGACAGAAGAAGCAGCAATTCCAGGTCTAGAAACCATAGCTAAGATACCAATTAATATGTCCTGTTGATAAGAAGCAGCTTTCTTCTCTCCCTTATGATCTCTGCCTTTTGGTTTCAGCTCATTTCATGTTGGTAGTCTGGCTCCTCCTCCTTGCAAAACCCTTTCGTGTAAAACCAGTCCCCAGGCCACATGGGACTTTTGTATTTTCTGTGTGAGTGGTGTTTTGTGCTCAGAAATACAAGTGTGAAATGTCATTTATGGAAATTAAGGAGTCAAAATTTATGGCAGTGCCTAGAGTCTTTTAAGGAGAGAACTAACTAAGAAACATCTAAAATTTAGACATTTCATTAAAGCCGGTTGTATAGCCTCTTTGTGTAGTAAATTGAGGGAAAGACACTTCCAGAAAGTATCCTAAAATTTATGATTGGTGGGACATTCTTTTTCCAATTCCATCTTATATAAGGGACATAGGTAACTAATTTATGATTGGTGGGATGTTCTTTTTCCAATTCCATCTTATATAAGGGACATAGGTAACTAACAAGAAAAAAATGCCCAAGGTTTAGATGGCTAAAATCAGGTGATATGAATTTCATCCTTTGTGGTAAATCCTTCACTGCAGACAAGAAAATAGCTTTAACCTGACATTCTTGCAAGTCTATAACTAGGTAAACTCCAGAAAATACTTGGGTTTAAGAGCCCAAGAGTGGGCCTTTATTCCTCCTGTGTAAATACAGAAATATACCTTTTCACATATTTTTCCTTTCAGTGCATCGAATGTAATCTGACCAACATATGGTGATAATGGGATTGAGTGTTTATGGGTAAGGATCAGAGGGAGGGCTAACAAGGCAGATATTGTAGTAGGAGTCTGTTATAGACCGCCCAACCAGGATGAGGAAGCAGATGAAATATTCTATAAACGGCTGGGAGAAGTCTCAAGATCGCGAGCTCTAGTCCTCGTGGGAGACTTCAATTTGCCGGACATCTGCTGGGAATACAATACAGCAGGAAGGGAACAGTCTAGAAAGTTCCTGGAAGGTACTGGGGATAACTTCTTGACACAACTAGTGAAAGAACCAACTAGGGAAGGTGCCCTGCTGGATCTGTTGTTTGTAAACAGGGAAGGTCTTGTGGGGGATGTGATGGTCGGAGGCCGTCTTGGCAACAGTGACCATGAAATGATAGAGTTCTCAATTCTGGGAGAAGCAAGGAAGGGGGTCAGCAGAACTGCCACCTTGGACTTCCGGAAAGCGGACTTTGGGCTCTTCAGGAGCCTGGTCGACAAAGTCCCCTGGGAGGCAGTCCTCCACGGCAAAGGAGCCCAGGAAGCCTGGATGTCTTTCAAGACGGAAGTCCTAAAGGCGCAGGAGCAGGCTGTCCCCGTGTGCCGTAAGACAAGCCGTCGGGGAAAAAGACCGACCTGGCTAAGCAGGGAGCTAGTGTTGCAGCTTAGGGAAAAAAAAAGGATATATGGCCTTTGGAAGGAAGGGCAGGCCACCCAGGAGGATTACAAAGAGGTAGTAAAGCGATGTAGGGAAAAAATCAGAAGGGCCAAAGCTCAGCTAGAGCTAAACCTGGCTTCTGTTGTCAAGGACAACAAAAAAAGTTTCTATAAATATATTAGCGATAAAAAGAGGACCAAGGATAATATCTGTCCTCTAGTAGATGGGGCTGGTAACATAGTAACTAAGGATGAGGAAAAGGCTGAGGTACTTAATGCCGTCTTTGCCTCAGTCTTCAGCAGTAGGACCAGTTGTTCCTTGAATTCTCCGACCCCTGAGCTAGAATACAGGGATGGGGAGCAGAGTGAAGCCCCTGTAGTCCAAAGGGAAATGGTGAGGGACCTGCTTCAGCACCTGGAGGTGCACAAATCTATGGGGCCGGATGGGATCCATCCAAGGGTGCTGAGAGAGCTGGCGGAAGTGCTCACCGGCCCACTGTGCATCATTTATGAACAGTCCTGGATAACTGGGGAGGTCCCAGCTGACTGGAGGTTGGCAAATGTGACGCCCATCCATAAGAAGGGCCGGAAGGAGGATCCAGGGAACTACAGGCCAGTCAGTCTGACATCGGTGCCTGGGAAGGTCATGGAGCAGATCATCCTCAGTGCCATCACACGGCACATGCAAGAGAACAGGGTGATCAGGCCCAGTCAGCATGGCTTTGTGAAAGGCAGGTCATGCCTGTCAAACCTGATCTCCTTCTATGACAAGGTGACCCACTTGCTGGACAAGGGAAAAGCTGTGGACGTTGTCTACCTGGATTTTTGCAAGGCTTTTGACACCGTTTCCCATAGCATTCTCCTGGAGAAACTGGCTGCTCATGGCCTGGACAGGTATACTCTTCGTTGGGTAAAAAACTGGCTGGATGGCCGTGTCCAGAGAGTGGTGGTAAATGGAGTTAAATCCAGTTGGTGTCCAGTGACGAGTGGTGTCCCCCAGGGATCGGTGCTGGGGCCCGTTCTCTTTAATATCTTTATCAACGATCTGGATGAGGGGATCGAGTGCTCCCTCAGTAAGTTCGCAGACGACACTAAACTGGGGGGGCGTGTTGATCTGCTTGAGGGTAGATTGGCTCTGCAGAGGGATCTGGACAGGCTGGACAGATGGGCTGAGGCCAATGGTATGAGGTTCAACAAGGCCAAGTGTCGGGTCCTGCACTTGGGTCACAACAACCCCATGCAGCGCTACAGACTGGGGGCGGAGTGGCTCGAAAGCTGCCTGGCAGAAAAGGACCTGGGGGTGTTGGTGGACAACCGGCTGAGCATGAGCCAGCAGTGTGCCCAGGCAGCCAAGAAGGCCAACACCATCCTGGCCTGCATCAGGAATAGTGTGGTGAGCCGGACTAGGGAAGTAATCATCCCCCTGTACTCGGCACTGGTGAGGCCTCACCTCGAGTACTGTGTTCAGTTTTGGGCCCCTCACTACAAGAAGGATATTGAGGTGTTGGAGCGTGTCCAGAGAAGGGCTACAAAGCTGGTGAAGGGTCTGGAGGACAAACCTTATGAGGAACGACTGAGGGATCTGGGGTTGTTTAGCCTGGAGAAGAGGAGGCTGAGGGGAGACCTTATCGCCCTCTACAACTACCTGAAAGGAGGTTTTAGAGAGATGGGAGCTGACCTCTTCTCCCTGGCGACAAGTGATAGGACAAGAGGAAATGGGTTCAAGTTATGTCAGGGCAGGTTTAGATTAGATGTTAGGAAGCATTTTTTCACTGAAAGGGTTATTAAACATTGGAATAAGCTGCCCAGAGAGGTGGTGGATTCACCATCCCTGGAGGTGTTTAAGAAAAGGGTAGATGAGATGCTTAGGGACATGGTTTAGGAGTGGTGGTGTTTTTATCAGGGTAGGTTAATGGTTGGACTTGATGATCTTAAAGGTCCCTTCCAACCTCACTGATTCTATGATTCTATGATTCTATATCATAGGAAAAAAACGTATCATCCAGAAGCAGCCATTTAAAACCATTTCATACCCATGTAAACAGTTTGTTTTGGGGGACAAACACCAGATGGGAATGTGCTAAGAAACTGAGTGAGTGTCCTGGTGACCAAAAGAGAATGAAAATCAGGAAGACTTCAACTTTGCTTTAAGTGCAGCAGCACTAATAGCTACTCAGTGAGTCAGTTACCAAACAACAAGTCCCTGAAGGAACAGAAAGCTACAAAGTCTGTACGTGATAATAATCCTGATGCGACGAAGCAGGCAGCATCCAAGAGAGGTGTTTCAGCCTCCTTGAGAGAGAGAGAAATTGTCATTCGTCACTGCAAACTGGGAAGAATGGAGAATAACAAACGCTGTAAACTCAGGAATACAGCTGAAAATTAGACAGCAACTGTCTGAGGAGTAATTTTCTGGAATAGTTTCTCAATAGATGTAGTGAGAGGAGATCAGTATTTCTTATTTTCCCATTAAGTTTGATCAGTTTTAGTATTAATTTTGGACACAGCTTGGTAACTGTTGAAAACCCTATTACCTCGGGCTGTTAAGACAAAAATCAGCAGAAGTCACATGGACAGTAAGATGCTGCAACATTTCACTGGAGTAAAAATAAATCTGTAACAATAAGTTTGGAAAGATCCTACAGCAATTGCATCATTCTTCCATAAGGAGATACCACATGGAATTATGTAAATTATAGTTTTCAGGACGTTAAACAGGATTCAGCTGACTTTCCTGGAGATGCATTTGCTTCACCAGTGAGAGCACAATGGACTGTTGGGTATACAAATGATATGAAAGAGAAGATTTGGGATTTGGGGAACTTTCCACACCAATTCTGTAGAAAAAATCTCTTCTCATGTAAGCAGAGGCTTATAAATATGGAGTGCAGACTAGCCTCCCTGGTCAATGGCAAACTGAAGTAGCGTGGAAAACTTGGTTAATAGTGATGACAATAATTATATTTTTATCAATAGAGATCATAGAACCAATTTATTACAAACTCTTTTTTTTGCAAATTTATTGAACTAAAGGAGAAATAAAGTGTAGAAATTACTTTTTTTGTTCACATATTTAAGCTAAAAACAACAGAAAATTCTTGAAAAGCAGAAGTGTGTTGTAGTTGGCAAAGCAGGTTATAGTAAGCATGTTTCAAGCAATTGGAATTTTAAAATATTTGGCTACAAGATGTAAAGACATAGTGGAGAAAGCATGGAGATGCAGCAAAACATTTGTGGGTATTGGGAACTGAGTAACTTAGTTCAGGAGATGGTGATCATACGAGGTCTGTAGCAGGTCAAAGAAGTACCCCAGAAAACTTTCCGCTTGTCATGTATAGAAAACTAAATATGTTTTGTTTGGGAAGTGTACGCTGTGGGGCACAGGTACCACAATTTCTAAAACTTATAGAATATTATTCCTATATAAAAGGTCTGGTACTCAACAATGGTTTATTTTGTCTGCTGTTAAGATGGACAAAGATTATTTGTTTCCTGGACCTACAAATAGGTGATTGCCTACAGAGTGGTGATCATGTTCTGGTTATATTCAATAGGTAATTAAACAGAGGACAGTCCTAATCAGCTGCATACACAGTTCCTCTAAACAACAATTTCCCAAAGCTGAGGGTAAGTATGAGTAATATTGAGTAGGAGGGAAATGCAAACAAAAAGTGAGATAACTTGAAGAGATCATTAGCAGCCAAAAAGCCACTACTCCACAGCCAAGAAGGAAATATTTGACCAAGAGCCCACCATATTTTGGTGATGGTATTACCAGCCTATTGGTGAAATGGAGTAATGTCGTTAATAACAATTCAGAAATGCCGTTTTCAGAAAAAAACTGGTTTGTGTCAGAAGATTTTTGAACACCCTATTTTCCACTAGTGACCTGGGAGGTTATTAAGCAAAGGTTTGTTAGGACCACACCTTTAGAAACCAATAAGCCAACAATACTTTACCCCAGAGTTATAGACAAGAGATCTCAGACAACTGGCCTCCTGGTGCTCCAATATAGTTTTGCTTCCTAAGAAAACAGTGCTTATGTGATCACGCTGTCTGCCTATTGAGCTGTCTGTCTGCTGTCTGCTCGCACTCTTCATTTTTTCCAAAAAAAAAAAAAAAATTCTGAACACACTCGCCAACTTCAACTACATTTGAGACAGTGGTAAAAGATTCAAATATAAAAAAATTCCTAAAACTTTCCAGAAGAGAAGTGCTACATGGGAGTTTTAGTTTTAAAATTGTTCAGAAAAAAAACCAAACCTGTCCGCACAGTCATTTGAAAGGTAGTGTGTATCAGGAAAATTATGCGGGTAAATTTTCCTGTGTTTGTGAGTCTTTAGAAATGTAACAACCCCAACGCTCAGATAGGCTCAATATTTAATAGTGTACCACACAACCACTTTTTTTAATTTGAACAACACAGTACCACTGATTTTTAGGCAATAGCTACACTATTATTCAAGTCCTGTTCTTGTGGGTGTTATTTCCTTTCACAAGGGCAAGACAGCATCTTATCTGTAAAGACAACGGGTATCTTGGATCTCTGGATGCCCAGCTTGGTAGGGAAAAAAAAAAAAAAAGACATCTGCCTCATACAGCAATCAAAAAGCAGCTTTAATTAATCAGTCCTCATTTTGGCTGGGCTGGATGGGGCTTTGAGCAACCTGAGCTAGTGGGAGGTGTCCCTGCCCATGGCAGTGAGGTTGTAACTAGATGATCTTTAAGGTGCCTTCCAACCTAAACCATTCTATGATTCTATGATTCTGTGTTGGAGACAGTGACTTCCATTTCCCAGTGAGATCCAGGTTAGCAGGAGTTGGAACTGGAGAACCACTGCTGCAAACCGAAAGAAAAGTCCATTTCAACCTTGTGCAAGGAAAAAATTCCTTGACCTGCATAAATTCAGTATCATAAAAGGAACTAATTCCTCCATTCCTCCTCCCTTATTAAACACTTCCGGCATTTTGAGCCAACAGAAACGAGTGTTTCCGCTATCCTGAACCCAGCAGAAAGCAAGACCCTTGCCTGCTCTGGGTGCTGCGCATCGCTAGTCAGTGGTGCACATTTCTGCAGTCTACTCAGTTGCTTCATCCACACCTGCAAATGAGATATAGCCAAAGTTTAAATGACAGAGACCAAGATACACTTTTGGATTATGTTCTTGGGTTTAGTTGATCCAAACTTTCATTGTTTCTCATCCACGTGTAAATGATGTAGAAGTAGCAGATTTCTCAAATGCATATCAAGAAAATGCAGTTTATGCTGTATGTCATCTGTTCGCAGAGGGCAGGGTGACGAGTGGGCAGCCCAGGACAGGAAGCACAGAGCCCTGCATGGTATGGGAAGTTGTACAGTTTTACTGAGAGAACAATTTGATGAAGAAAACAAACTTTAAGTGTCAACACCTTCAGAGCAATAGAACAAAACAAATTTGTCTCACAAAAGAAGTCTTCAAAAAGCTTTTTTAAAGTATTCTCATATAGCAGTTTTTCCATAACTTTTTATTAACGAGAACTTGAAGATCAAAATGTATGGTTATTGTGAAACATCACAAAAAGGTCAGCAGCTGTAGTTCTGCCCTGAATTTGCAGTGTCAGAAATTACTTACACACGTATCCATTTTTCATTCATAGCCTCTTCGCTAAAAAGAGTGTGCTACAGTACTTTACTGCAGGATTGCTGAAATGTAATTTCACCGTCCTCTCCCATGAAATCATCCGTGCATTTCATCATCAGAACAGATTTGCACTCTCCGATCTCCAGAGGGGTGGGCCTGCTGTCACACAATGTTCAGTTCTTTGTCTGAGGAAGCAGGCACTGCTCCATGTATGCGCCATGCGTATGTTCTTGCAATCTAGGATGCCAGCAGGAAATCTGGGCTGTATGAGGACAAACAAATATGAGTCACAGAAGCCAGAACTTAATGCCACTCCATTTCACACTCCGAAGGTGATGGCTCCAGCAACAGCCTGTTCTTAATACGAGGGGGCATCGGTTCAGGAAAAACACAGCAACCTGCTGGATAGCTGGGGAGGGAGGAGGGTTTGGGGCTTTTGGTTTGTTTTGTTTTGGTATTTTTTACTGCAGCCAGTTGTCACCCTAGATACCTCTGATTAACATTAAACCTCCTTAAGTTGTAAGCACAGAAAAAGGGGGAAAGTTAGCAGGTTAGGCACTCAGCTTTCGATGAATTTAAAACCTGTTTCCCCACATAGTTCGTGAAGTGGTGCTCTCCCTCCAGCCCTTCATCATACACGGTGTTACCACCAAGCAGGACTAGCAGCTTAATTTGAGAGAGAAGTGCGGAAAAGAAACTTGTTTGCTGAGGTCCTTAACATTTACAAAGGCAGCAGAAATTTTGGGCTGTACAATTTGGAGACTCTGAGATCAGAATCAGGCCCTGGTGGTATTTTTTAGGATCTATACAAGTTATTAGGAGTTCGTAGTTCTGTGCTACTTCAGGTCCTTAAAGATCTTTTCAAATGGGTATCTATTGTATCTACATCAAAGACCCTGGAAACTCAGTTCAGGTTCTTTCTCTTAACACTCCTGCCAAGTCTGCTTCACGTATAATCACAATTCCAGGTGTGGGTAAGCCTCTGTCTTGCCGATCTTTCAGCTAAAATACTGCATTTGACTGAGTCCCGTATTTCGAATTATTTCCCTGGCTCTTTGGTGGGAGGGTCCCCTCCTCACTGTATCCTGCACGTCATGTTCCTGGGTAGCTCCTGTCCAAATTGTCATGCCTCCAGACAATTTTCCCTTCTCTTATTCTTTTCTATTAGTTGTTTTGCCTTATCCTACTATTTATTTGTCTTTTCTTTTTAATTTATTTGAGTTTTTATCTCAATGCAGTCACTACTTGGGATGTTGAAGATCCATTTGTCAATGATTTGAACACAGCTATGTTCTCTACCATGTTTGCTGGTGACAGTCTCTGCTCTTTGACTTTGTGAGGAAAGGTACCAGAAGTTGCTTGTGTTGCTAGCATGGAGAACTTCGGGCTACAGTGTGCATCCTCCCATAAGGATATGAATTTTGTTCATATTCCTCTTTGGAAACAAACAAATGGACCATGAATTCCCTTTAGAGAAACAGGAATGCAGGAGGGATTTCCAAGAATGGTAGACTTGGCAAACATCGTATGTAAATCCAGACAATTTCTGTGTCCAACACATTCTTGTTAGATCCTAGAGCTGGCCACATTTTATTTTTACTGCTAAATTACCAAGAGAAATCTTATTTTATGGTACAGTCACTCAATCTGTATGGTTTTCACATTTTCCTCCCTTTCAAAATCTCTTTCATTTCCAGAAATAGCCACATCAATGATTAATTCTGCCTTCAAGTTTTCTTAAATCAGCCGATGTCATGCTGGGTTTTCTCTACCTATACAGCTGTTGAGTCATACAGAATTTATACACTATTATTCTGAAGTGTTTCTTAATGTTATGTCCCCATACCTCTTCACCACATTCTAGTTTATGCTTTTTCAGCATCCCCCAGTGCAGATTTTCAGATACCTGATAATGTAACTTGTCAGGAAGCCTGCAAAGATTGACCATTGAGTTACAATATGTTGCCTTATTTTTGATGTCCCATTATGTAAAAGGACCGATGGCAGGGTTTTCTCAGGAAAAATGTCTTGGGCAAGAATGAGGGATGCATTGCCAGCTAAGCTTCAGATTCTGCTTTGCTAGCATCATACTCTTTCCAAAATACGGCACGCTAGGATAAGATTGCTATTTTGTGCGAAAAGACTTTTTTCTTAATTTCCCTATTTACACATGACATTATGTCAGGACAGAGACATTCAGTTACCTACTGCAGTCATAACTAAGATAGGCAGTCACAACAAAAAAGTTAACCTGGAAATTCAATAAGAATACAGCTCTAAATGTGTAATTTAATAATCAAAACTAGATTCTGCTACCCAAAACATTATACATGATTGTGGCTGAGAAGATAAAGTACAAGTTGCTTTCCAATAAACAAGGGCACTACAAAATGAGTGATCTAATACGTCTGCTATTCCAAAAGTGCAGGCCAAACATTTGATACTCACAATCATTGTCTTAAAAAATGACATATTAGCTTCGGGCTGAATTCTCCCTTATCAGTGTTCAGCGGAAAGAAGTAAGGAGAGAAAGTGAAAAACATCATTAGGATGGGATGAAGGGACACTCAAGGATGGCATATCTTACACATCCCTTCTTAGACCTTATTTGTTTGTCCAAACTAGTCCGTTTGTACTATTTTCAGTATACAAAAAGGATGGTAATGCCAGCTCAACTATCTCGTGGGAAGGGAGTCTTGAAAAGTACAGTAGTTGTTGCTTTCTTAATATGCAGAATGACAGCAGGAAGGGCAGTATATGATATTTACTTGTTTACTTTGTATTGCTAATAAGTACACAGATCATCCTGTTGCCACCATGAAGGCCAGGCTCCAAAACTGAGTTCAGGCAACACCTTAATTGTCTCAAAAGAAAAGAGGGATTGGTTGTGTGTGAAAAAGCAGGAAGGTGACAAAAGATAGTAAAGGTAGGATACACTGTTTAAAGCTTTTTCCAGTTCCTTGACTGTCTCATATTCTTAACAAATGCTTTCAAATTATTTAGGTAGTGTTACTTTTTTTTTCCTTTTAACACTGAATGTTAATTTATGGAGCTACTAATGATGTTTTAGAAACAATCAAACCAGCTACTTTTTTTTTATTTCATAATTACTTGAATACCCAATCTCAAAAACACAATCTATTGGGCTAATGTGTGCTCACTGAAGTGAAATGAAATGTCTTAAATCTCTGCACCTCATTTTCTTTCTTGAGAAATGTTAAAAAAGAAACAGTATTACTTTAAAGTCGAGTCTATGCATCTTAAAGGTTACCTTTCTTAAAAATAAATAAATGTATAAATACTTAAATAAATATTAATTAGCTCTTCCGTTCCCCTTGCCAAAAAAACTCAAACCCCAGACAAAGCTCAGTTTATAAAGCAGAAATGCTGGGACACATGGCCATTTTACCTACCTTACAGGAGGATTAGGATTCACATGCAGGTACAGCTTTGCAAATAACTTTTGGGTTCAGTGCACAGGCAGAATTTCAGATTTCTGAAAAATCAGAAAGGAAAATTAGTTTTCAATTGTTCTAAAAGGTACATTTTTTGTTATCAATGTTTTCTTGACATATTCAAAAGCAAACAAAGACAGGTTTTCTTCTACCCAACATTTTCAGTGAAGGAGGCTTAGTCCTCCTAAAAGCATTTTAATACCATTTTAAATATAAATTTAGAATTATCAAAACAGAATGGTTTCAAGATGCCTGTATTCATCAGTTTAGTTTACTTGAACATCTTTAAAAAAAAAAAAAAAAGATGAAGAAGTCTAGTCCCTTAAAATTACTGGGTTTTATTACAAAACAGATAGGACATCTGTCCGTAAATTTGTTCTCTTTGATTGTTAGCACTCCAGATGAAAAAAACAAAATTCTGATCACTTTTGTCAAGCTCTTTGGCAGATAGTGATTAAAAGTGCATATATAGGAGATATCCGTTATTACTACAGCCAGCCAATGTACATGTGATGTCAAGTGCTCAGAATGAAAACCTCTTTCAATACACATGCCTATTGGAAATTGTCGGTCAAAATGTGAATTTTGTGAAAAATATGGGTTTGTGATAATTGAGACCTTCCCAAGAAATATCCCTAATTTATGAAATTCTGGTTTTCTTTCTAGTTTGGCTTGGTTTAGCTTGGCTTGGCTTGGCTTCAGATGGGAGGTACGCTTTGGTTTCTTTTTGGTGAAAACTGACCATCAGTGTTCTCTTTGCTCAAAAAGGATTCCCAAAAATAATTCTTCCCCAAAATAAAGAAAACCTCAAATTCAAACTCTTTTCAACAGCAGCCACCCACTCATCTTTCCTCTCTCCATCCTCACTAGAACATTTTTATCAAAAGAAAATACAATTTCCAGAATCATTCCACTAGTTGTTGATGATCAGTTGTTGATGTAGGAAAATATCCTTTTACAGCATTAAATATATACTTAATATTCAGTTACATTCCATCTAATGAAATTTAATCACATGCTTGAATTATGTGGTCCGAGTAATCAGGCCTATCCACTTAAGCTTTACAACACTATTAGGCCTCAACGTGCCAGTTTTGGTGTAACCTGACTATGATAGCGCTTGTAACTCTGAAAACATCATTCAAGAGAAATCACTAAAATCCAACCACATACCCAGCAGGTAGTAACAGCTTTCAGTTGCTATTTTAATAGTTTGTTTGTTATTTTGACTGTTGCTTTCATGAGGCTGCTGCTTTGTTCATTCTTATTTTCTTTATTCAACATGCAAGTGCCACTGGTTGCTGGTCAGAACAATTGCTTTTGATATATTGTCATCAAAATTACTAATTCGGACAAGACATAATCACATTGTAGTTAGAAAGGTGTTGACTGGTTTAAGCAGTGACTATATGACCACCAGAGGGAGACTGTACAGATTAAAAAAATGAAATATTCAGTTCTGTTTATTAGAATGGCTGAAAGGTCAGACATTCCATTATTTGGTTGTGGCCGAATTCATTTATTTTTTCCTAAGCTTTAACCTATGTAAATTCTCTTAATTTAACGTTTCTCAAAATGCAGCAACAGAAGACGACCAAATCCCAAAGGAAACTGAACCCCAAGCAGACAGACAAAGTTTAGGGTATAAAGCAAATTATTGTCCCTCAGGGGTCAGTACTGGGTCCAGTCCTGTTCAATATATTCAACAATGACCTGGATGAAGGGATAGAGTGTACCATCAGCTAGTTTGCTGATGACACAAAACTGGGAGGAGTGGCTGAAACACACTGAAACGCTGTGCTGCCATTCAGCTTGACCTGGACAGGCTGGAGAGTTGGGTGGAGAGGAACCTAGTGAAATTCAACAAGGGCAAGTGTAGGGTACTGCATCTGGGGAGGAATAACCCCACGCATCAGTACAGGTTGGGGGCTGACCTCCTGGAGAGCAGCTCTGTGGAAAGGGACCTGGGAGTCCTGGTGGACAACAGGATGACCATGAGCCAGCAATGTGCCCTGGTGGCCAAGAAGACCAATGGCATCCGGGGGCGCATCAAGAAGTGCGTGGCCAGCAGGTCGAGGGAGGTCATCCTTCCCCTCTACTCCGCCCTGGTGAGGCTGCATCTGGAGTATTGTGTCCAGTTGTGGGCTCCCCAGTTCAAGAAGGACAGGCAACTGCTGGAGAGGGTCCAGAAAAGGGCTACTAAGGTTATTAGGGGACTGGAGCATCTATCTTATGAGGAAAGGCTGAGGGACTTGGGTCTTTTTAGTCTGGGGAAAAAAAGACTGAGAGAGGATCTTAACAATACTTATAAATACCTAAAGGGAGGGTGCCAGGTATGTGGGAACAGCCTCTTTTCAGTGGTGCCCGGTGATAGAACAAGAGGTAATGGGCACAAACTTGAACACGGGAAGTTCCATCTTAAGATCTTTACTTTGAGGGCGGCAGAGCACTGGCACAGGCTGCCCAGAGAGGGTGTGGAGTCTCCCACTCTGGAGACATTCAAAACCTGCCTGGACTCCGTCCTGTGCAACCTGCTGTAGGTGACCCTGCTTTGGCAAGGGGGGTTGTACTAGATGATATCCAGAGGTCCCTTCCAACCGTGACCATTCTGTGACTCTGTGATTGTACACCCAATAGGTCAGGATAATCTAGAAATACAATTAAATTAATAAATATTGTCTTCAGCAGTCCTAGCACTTGAGCTAGAGCTTCTTTCCTCTTTGGATCGCCCCCTCAGCTGAATCACAGTGAAATTCTGTAGCCTTTTCGGCAAATTAGACTGTTTTGGCTGGAACTAGCTGGACACATATGTTGCCACCTGCTGCACATTCTTTAGTCTGAAGTTTTACAACAGCTTGGTTTATGTCTTTGAAGAATTTGTTCATTAGAGAAGGTAGAAGCAGGGGAAGGGCAGTGCCTCCTTGACAGAGTTTTCCAGGAGTCCTGTCTGATTTGGTTTGGTTTATTTCTCAGGTTAGGAATTTAGTATTAGGTTGCTCCTAAGTGGTACCTGAGTATTGGAAGAGTACAGAGGTTTATGGGTCAGACTTCTGTGTTTTCATTTCTGAATACATTTGCTGAGTCAGTGCTGGAAAGAGGTCCCTTCACATGGTGATATTTTCTTCAGGATTGTAAACCAAACTGTAAATGTGCATATGCAGACTTTTTCACATTCGTTTGAATACTCATCTAGGTGTACAAATGGGTTTGTAATCGCACACTATTGTACAGGCATTAAATACAAATTTAGAAAGAATAGTTGAACATTTGGCTTCTTTCATTTGCTGGACAGATCACTTCCAGTACCTTGGATGGAATAGTAATGGTCTTTTTTTTTCTCTTTAGTATATTTTGTCACTTGTCACCCTTCCTGTTATCTTTCTCACACACACGCACACCCCCAGACCTCATCCGTTCAAGTCAAGCTGCAATAATCATAGTCAGATTAAGAATATTATATAGCCATGATGACACCCCTGTGACATTTCATTCAGCTTAATAGAACAATTTCTCATACATGGCTTCAGTCAACATCAGCCACAGCCAAGGAAGCCTGATCCACAGTGTCTCCATGAGCAGAGGCTATCAGTTTGGTTTGCTATGGTTGTGTACTCATATTATTCACTGCCCACAAAGACTCCTCTCAAGTACGTAATGTATTTTGTATGCCAAAAAGCTGTAGGGTTTTTTAGCATCCATGATTATTTTTTAACCTCCATGATCATTTATAAGGAAAGTTTATATCATAGTCTCATGCTTCGTTATTAGCTCTACTGTTAAAATGACTCATTCATCCACTCACAGTGTTATCCATCACAAAAAAAAGAAACGCGGAGAGCTCAGCAAAAAGTTCACAAATGAACCATGCTCTTAAAATGGTTAATCCATAGTTTTCAGTAGATACTTATGAATAATAAATGCACATGTAGGAGGTAATCAGTCCGGACTTGCATGGGATAGGAATAGGTGATGGCCTGCTTGTAAAAATGTATGCCCTTAATGTTACATTAACGAAAGTAGATTGCAGGTCTTTGGTTCTCATCTCTGATGGTTGAATTATACATGAGCTTATCTCGACAGTTCTAAACCAATTTTTTATTTGTAAATATTCATTAAGCTTGTTCACTTACGTAAGCTTAAAACCCCAGCTTTCAATGACTGCTATTTTGAAACAGTTTGATCGGTTTGTTTTGCAGCCCCTCCCAGCATCACAGGAGAGCGGCTGCTGCGCTCGCAATTGTCCGTGCCTGACAAAGTTAAACCTTGGCAACACCGGGCAGTCACAAAACATTAATCACTTCAAAGAGTGTCCAGGCTGCAAACTGTGCCGTGGGCCACTGCAAGGCATGTTGTGACAAGGAGGGGCCCAAGTGCCTGGCGCTGAACACGAACTTTGGTCTCACATCTCTTGGGGCAGCCTTTGAGGAGGGTAGGTGGAGGGGGAGATGTAATTGCACAGCCTGGAGGATGCTTGGGTGGAGGAAGAAGGTCAGGGAGATGTGAGGGAAGGCAGGTTTGGTGGCAGCGCCCAAAGCCAAGTAGAAGCGGTCAAATAGGTGACAGGGAACCCCAACAACATTCTTCATTCTACTGAGCAGGGTATTTCCAGAGGTCTAACTAAACAAAGTTTGTGTTAGAAAGGAGGAGTGCGGAAAAGAGGCTGTAAAGAAAGAAGCCTAAAATTACAAACATCAAAGACATTCTGCACACTTGTTGTTTTGGCAATATTGAGTAATTTAGAAAGTACCTTCTCCTTACTAACAAGCAGGGAAAATGCAAATAAACGAAGACAATTCAGATTCCAGCTAAAGATACTGGTTTCCTGACTATGTTGTTTTGTGTGGGTTTTTTAACACAGTTGAACAGTACTGAATAGTAGGATAAAAAATAAAATAATATTTATATATCATCATTTATGCTAGCAGCTGTCTGCATCACGTGGGAGATCTGTCTATCATCCATTCTTCAAAAAATAAAAATATTTATAGCAATTAAATGTAATAATTTTAAGATGTTATATTTGATTCCCGAGCTTGAACTTCTACAGAAATCAATGGACTTAGGTCCATTCATTTTGATGCTTACTATGTCAACAACCCTTGAAGATTTCATCCTATTTATATTATTGACTAATCTAGTTTCACCAATGTAAGACACAACATTAAAAAAAAAAAGAGACAAAACCAATTTTTAAAATCAGTATGCTTTATTAAATCATCAGGAAAACAAATATCTTTTCAGATATCATTGGAGACTGCTGGAATAATTTCCCCTCATCAGCATAATAGCCAGGTCACCTCAATTTTCAGACAAAAATGTTGCAAAATCTTCTGAAAATGCAAAAACTTGTAGTCACCATTGAGAAAACGCTTATTATTAAACATTAATACCCCTCTGTGAAATACTTCATGGTGTCCCCTTATTAAGTGGGAAAGAAAGGCGTGTTTAGAATCACTGGTGTCAGGCATCAGTTGAAACAAAGTTAAAAGAAATAAGTTCTTTGAATTATCCTTCGACCTAACCTGAGGTTCTCGCAGGCATGCTGCATTTCTGAGCTGCTAGGGATTTAACAACTGTAAATGCTGTAAAGGTTTTGTTTCAAGACCAGATAAACATGAACACCCCCCCTTCAAAAAAAAAAAAATTAACAAAGAATATCAATTAAAAAAAATGGAGTCTGTTCTGGGAAACTTAAATTACAAATCCCTAGAGCTCTGAAATGAAGAATAAGGAAATTGCTTTCTCCCTTTGGGCATGACCTTTTCCTTTGAATGGATTCCACAGAATAAAAAGAGGAATCATCTTTTATTTAAACAGGAAGCAACTGGAGGCAGTTTGGGGCTCTTGGGAATATTTAAACACATGCTGAGAAAGAAATTGAAAGCCATGACTATTTCAAGGACAGAACTTCGGCGATCTATGCCTTTAATGTGATACCCAGCCCTTCTGACACCAAGAGCAAAAATAGCATTTATCCTTTTATCGATACACAGCATTAGCAATGCAACTGCCTGTGATAATGGCTGAAATTAGGGACAGAGCTGTTTTCGGGGCCTTCTGGAAGGAGTGGACACTGCTGGTAGGTCCATTAGAAGTTACATTAGAGTAATTTAATTCCTCCAGCCCAGCTCCATTCACAGCTCCTCCTTTCTTCCAAGTTACAGTCTGTTGAATCAATAGCCATTAGAGCAAATCAGCCTCAGTGGGAAAACACCCTTGTAAAACCGTAGCCTGCCTCATTGTGATCATTGCAGATCCCCGCTTAAGCGAGAAATTCAGATTTGGATTCTCAGATGAGATGTACTCTATTTTCAAAGCAAAACCAGAGCCTGCAAGCAACGCCTCGGAGCCGTGATATCCACAAACTCCAACAAACCGAGGTCTAAATCGCTTACGACTTCCTTCTGTGTCGCTTTACATTTGCTTCCGTAAGAGCAAACGCAGTCCCCAAAATGCTGAACTTTTCAGAAATACGAGGAGATTTAAGAGACTCTTACAGGCTATTAGGAAGAAAGAGCCATTTTCCTCTCCTCCTCCACCCTGTATCTCCTGTCTTATGTTTGTCTCTCTGAGGCTTTTCATTTGCTGTAATGACAGAGTATTAGGCTACGACTTTTTGTCGCCTTCCAGAAGAGCTGACCCCCTTTATGCCATGCTACTCACTTCCATTAGCATTACCCTACAGAGGATAGTAGGGTCTAAATCCACTTTCCTTCACTCAGTGGGTTCCAGTGGTGAGAAAAGGATGTCCGGCGACATCCCAGAACCTTGCATGTGTGCAACCGGTGCAGGGAACTGTCAGGCTCAGGGGTGGATTATCTTCTCCCGAGAGGCAAGAGAAAGAGAGTCTTCTGAGGCAACCTAGGCACCATACTCCCTACGGTATGGGACAGGATTTTGTGAAAAATCTGAATGTACTGTAAGCTACAAATGAATTAAAAGGCACTGCCTAAAAATTATATTGGAAAACTAACGTATTTAGCTGTGCTATTTCAAAATAGATTTTGGCCCTAAAAAAAATGTTTTCTATCACAGCTATGATAACAGTTTAAACTGTATGAATATATTTCTGCATATGCTTACTATATGGAACTCAATGCATATATTAATCATGACTAAAAATGAGTTTTCTTTCTGTGGCTTTCCTTGACTCTTCTTTTTTATCAGCTCTAATGTACTATGGTATTTTATTATTTTTTTTCTCACTAATTAACTCAGAGAAGAGCCAAAGTCGTGTGGCTTAATGTACAGTAATGAGTATGACATGATTTTCAAGCTGTAATATGAAACACTGAAAATGTGTTATTCATGTAGGGAAAAACATTACATACCTATTTATAAATCTCCTGAAATGATGAATCTTTCAATGCTGCTACCTATAAACAGCTCAGGGGTATAAAGTACATTGGCAATTTGATGACATAATATCACATTATATTTGACTTTTTTTAATCCACATGCATTCTGTAATTCGTAACAGCTCATATTGTATTACTTTATGGCATGCCCTGAATATAATAAATCTGCAAAGTTTTGCAGATAAACCACAATAGTCACAAACAATTTTCTCTTATTTACTTTTCATTAAAATTATTAATCTACCTCTAATGTCTATATTTTAGTCTTAAAGTAACAGAATAAAGGATAGGATCCTAACCACACTTTAATCGCACAGTGTGGACTTTTTTTTTTGCTAAGAGTGCTTTAAGCACAAGTAAAAGCTGAGCATGAGACAGATGACAATGAATGGAAAGTATGAAAGCTTTGGTTTAATATGGCTCAAGGCTGAGAGGAATAATTGATGACAGGGAAATAAAAATTGATGGAGACTTTGCTATTTTAAACAAGGATATGAATGGCAATAAGAAACAGAGGAGATGAGCTGGAACAAGCTCAGATTAAGAAACGCCAGGTTGGTATGCTTTTTTGAAGCATTATGGTAAGACACAGAGAGCTGTTCTTCCTTGCTATGTATAGTGATATCTTATTAAACTCGAGATGATTATTGGAAATTTTCTAGTTCTGAAGGAAATGCACCAGGACGATAACATGAGATTCACACAGAATAACTGGAAGGTTGCAAAGAGCCATCTCACAAAAGCCATTCCTTGTCCTTTCTATACACAGAATCCCTGATCCTGCAGAGGCTTATATGTTGGTTTTAGACTCTACCCACAGGAGCGGGCTTATTAGATTCTGAGTACTTAAAGCTGGTCAAAGTAAACATTTCTGATACTGATAAATGTGTGTTAACTGGGTTACAGACAATTTGGGGGTGGGGGTGAAACATGTTTTTCTTTTAAAGTTTCCAAAGCAAGGTTCACTTCTTTTGCTCTCTGTTCAAAAACGAACTCTGATACAAGAAAGCCTTGACAATTAATTAATTGCAGCAGTGGATGGCCTCTCATTTATTTAAATTAACTTCAAACCAGGAACATGCTGTGCTTCCAGGTAAAATGTTACTATTTTTTTCTTAAGTTAAGCCTTGATTTCAGCAGAAGGGACAAAAAATTTCCTTCAGGCCAACTTGTACGGTTTCTGAAAATACATGAGTTGTACATAATAGCTTTCCAAACTTAGGTAACTGATTGTTTTAGAGGGTCCAGGTTTCTGAGACCAAATCACAGCAAAAGTTTCTCTTGATCACAGCTGAGGCTGTTATTTTTTAAACTGTTCTAAGATAGTTGAAAAAAGGGCAAAACCTTCATCATACGTGAAACTTCCATTTTATAGCAACTGATTCGTTCAGAATGAAATATAAATGTGAACTGTCCTAAATGCATAACAGTCAATATTAAAAATTCTTGTGATACCAACTTCTCCCGTCTCCCACCGCTGCAGTGGAATGTGGTTAAACCAAAATGATCCAATTATCTCCCGAAGTGCTGGCAGAGCAGTGTGAGAGGAGGGAGAAATGCACAGGGTGAGATCCTCAGCTGAGGTAAATCCAGGGATTCAACACATCCCTGCTGATTTACTCCAGACAAAAAGCCAGCCTGCTATTTTTAGCTTTTATGTTTTACTGGAATTTTTCAGCATTTGAGCTCCTTTCCAGAGGAGCGTCAGTTCTCCCATCCGCAGGCAGAGCACGGATGGGGCCACCGGCTCTGCTCCCACACAGCCTCAAGCTGCTTCTGCCGCTCTTCCAACCGCCCATCCTTCCAGCTTGCTGACAAACCTCTCTAAACTACAATAAGGTGGCTGCCCACACATGTGCTGGCTGATTCGCTTCGCGCAGACCCAACATACCACCTCCGCAATCACAGCAGCCTGTTTCAGTGATTAGAAGTGTGAAAGAACAGCAATGAGCAGGGCTCACGCACCGAAGCCTCTCTGTTTCAGCGATGGAGGTAGAGTGGGCTTTATACAGAGCTTCTTGTTCTCTTCCCTGCAATACATCACTTCTTCAGGGACTTCCTTAGCAGAAGGTTAATAAACTACAGTTACAATAAAAGTTGCACCTCCTCCCACACAATGTATGGTACGCTGCCACCAGAAAGGCTGCTTCAGGAGTTTGTTATACAGACAAGTAATACTTAAGTTATGTTGAGTGATTTTGCTGGAAGTTTCAACACTCGGAAATGACTCAGATTGCCCAGAGAGGTGGTAGATGCCCCATCCCTGGAAACATTCAAGGTCAGGTTGAACGGGACTCTGAGCAACCTGATCTCGTTGGAGATGTCCCTGCTTATTGCAGGCGCAGGGGTGGGGTCGGAGTAGGTGACCTTTAAAGGTCCCTTCCATACCAAACTATTCTATGATTCTACGACTCTATGACACTGCTGCATGAAGGTTTTGATTGTTTCATTTATATAGTTTTTAAACATCCACACGTTCTGCCTCTGACCAGCTTCCCATGGTTTTCCACCTGTGTGAGTATAGCAGTCAGCTCTCTAGATGTCTGTCAACCTGGAGTGCCTTTGCCTCGACATTAGGGCTGTTTGTCCCTGGGAAAGTGCTAAATTTATTTCTGCAGCATTGTGACGGGCTAGTCAGTAGTCTTTCAGAAGAACACTATTGAACAGGTGTCTTTACAGGGCAAGAGGCTTAATTAATTAACAACTATAATGCTTTTGAGACCCACTAAACACTTTAAAAGAACTTGGGATGATTAACCAAAAGTGCAGGCTCCACAGAGAAGCTCAAGTTGATGAAACATGGTGGAAATATCCTAACACGCGAACCGTATGGATGTAATAAGAACCTAGAGGTGCAGAGTACGTTAAGTGGGAGTTACAAAACTGCTATCTGCTTAACTTATGCATCTAGGTGTTTCTCACAGCACTGGTTTGCCCTTATTTTTATTTATTTGCCATGTCAGGTGGTTTCCAACTTCTTCAAAATTCAATAATAAGTGGCTGAAGCTGTTATTTAGTATGTTGGTCTTTGTATGTAGTTTGTTTCAGTTTCAGACTTACACCTCCATCTGGATTTAATTGTTTTTCACACTCAGGGAAACATTGGTTTACAGAATGGCATATTTTTCATATTCATTTGGTTGTGAACTTCACAAACAATGCTGTGGATCCCTGCCTTGGGGCAATGAGTCATCAGAAGTGGCTGGAGGAGTGAAATGATTACTTTGAAAGTGTATTTTTAACTACAGGAGGAAATAACTTTCATTATCATCAGATTGGCAAAGTACTTGAAGGTAATAGCTCCATCAGGCAATTTTTTTCCTAGTCCTTATGTCAGAAGATAAAAAAAATCCACCTCTTTTTCCAAAACACTCTTCACAGCAGTGGAAAGTTAGATGGAAGGGCAAGATGCAGTACAGACACTGTCAAAATAAAATAAGTGTTGAAGAAAATAATAGGTGAATAAAAAGAGTAGGAAAGAAAAAAATCCCTCAGGATACATTCATTTCAAATGGTGCTTTTTTTTAAGATCCTTTTGGACCACAAACACAAAGAAACTCTTTTAAAACATTCTAATTCGTGCCAGAAAAAGAAATAGTTTGAAAAGATTTCTGATAAAGCCTGTGCGCCTATGATTCTAGGCAATAAACTGGGTTTAGTTATGTGTGTAGTCAAGAAAGGAAACATTTTTACTGTTGTATTTGCTTTAAGATATAGAAATACCTAAACAAGGACTACCTTTGTGCTGCGTTTTCCTCTGAAGTCTCTCACTTACAACACCAGTGACCGTGGCCGTCTGTGGCCATGAACTTCATTCGATTCTGAATCAATTTCTGTATTCAGGCAGTCCGTCAAGCAGCAAAAGAGCCCAACATTAGCGTATCACTGGCTGCACAATAATAACAGGACCTGTTTATCCAACAGCTAGAATCCAGTATATCCTATTTACACTTGTCTTTATAGAGAGAGTATGTGCAAGTTGCATTTCAAGCTTGTCAATGGGCAATGCAGAACATTCACATACCTGATACTCACAAATCAGTCTGCAGTGATGCATTTGTCAGATACATCTTTGCAATATTTGGAGCTAGATGGAGAGCCAGGAGTAGCTTACATGCGTATCTGTAATCCAGCTTGAGTGAGTTTAACTACAGGCTTTGGTTAACTTGTCAACATAAATACAAGACAGCATTATGCATCCTTACTCATTGTAGTTTAGCAGCCCTGCAGTAGACAACGGTTCCTCTCCTCATTTTCATCCCTAATTTTCATGACAGTTAGTCCCAAGCCTCTACTTGTAGGCAGCCTTCTCAGAAAAACTGGAACAAAAGTTGCCAGTAACAGAATAGGCCAAATCCTCTATATTAATTACAGATTCATCGTATTATTCAGCAGCACCATCTGCCAAGACCTGGCCAGAATTGCAGTGGTCCTCAGTCAGGGTTTCCCAAAGTAGTGACAAAAAGCTGAATTAGGCTCCCTTCAGTTTCTGGATGGAAAAATTCCTGCTTACTATAAACTTCAAAACACTTCCTCTGACACTTTCTATGTGGATACGGATGTAGCCATGGGGAAGTTTCACAGTGTTGGGTGTTGGTCTGTCTGCATCCACATCTCATCTAAGATGTTTGATCTAGGAAGAAACCTTACATTTCTGTAAGTCCAGTTCTGTTTAATACCTTTATCAAAGATCTCGATGAGGCTATCGAGAGCACCCTCAATAAGTTTGAAAACTACACCAACTTGGGTGGGGGTATTGATATGCTTGAGGGTACAAAAGCTCTACAGAGGGATCTGGACAGGATGGATCGATGGGCCGAGGCCAATGGTATGAGGTTCCACAAGGCCAAGTGCTGGGTCCTGCTCTTGGTTCACAACAACCCCATCCAGCGCTACAGGTTTGGGGTGGAGTGGCTCAAAAGCTGCCTGGCAGAAAAGGACCTGGGGGTGTTGGTCGAGAGCTGGCTGAGCATGAGCCAGCAGTGTGCACAGGTGGCCAAAAAGGCCAATAGCATCCTGGCCTGTATCAGGAATAGTGTCGCCAGCAGGACTAGGGAAATTATCATCCCCCTGTACTTGGCACTGGTGAGGCCCCACCTCAAATACAGTGTTCAGTTTTGGGCCCCTTCACTACAAGAGAGACATTGAGGTGCTGGACCATGTCCAGAGGAGGGCAACAAAACTGGTGAGGGGTCTGGTGAACAAGTTTTGTAAGGAGTGGCTGAGGGAACTGGGGTTTAGTCTGGAGAAAAGGAGGCTGAAGGGAGACCTTATTGCTCTCTACAATTATCTGGAAGGAGGTTGTAGAGAGGTGGGGGTCAACCTCTTCTCCCTAGTAACAGGCAATAGAACAAGGGGAAATGGCTTCAAGTTGTGCCAGAGGAAGTTTAGATTGGATATTAGGAGAAATTTCTTCACTTGTCAAGCATTGGAACAGGCTGCCCAGAGGAGTGGTGGAGTTGCCATCCCTGGAGGTATTTAAAAGACAGGTAGATGGGGTGCTGAGGGACATGGTTTGGTAGTGGTTTTGGCAGTGTTAGGTTGAAAGCTGGATTCAATGATCTTAAAGGTCCCTTCCAACCTAGCGGATTCTGTGATTCTATGATTCTATATATTTCTGTTCACTTTAGCAGGTCTAGCTGAGATTTGAAAGGGCTGCTCATCTGAGGTAGTCACACTTTAATCTCCAAAAAACTTTCCCTGCTTAATATGGATTAATACTCAATATTCGTTTTAATGCATGCTATTCCCTATAGAAACCCATGCCTCTAATATGCCGTTCACACTATGCAAGGAAATATTTCTAGATTTTCCAGAATATTTCATTTTCATGATGTTTTAACTTAATTACACTGATATAATGAACCAGGTCCATTTACAGCCACTGCACAGACCAGTATATATCAAACTTCCCACCCAACCAGACGGTTTTAAAGCCTTTGATTTGTTGCGTGGTTACTAGTGAAATGAATCAATACCTACTAATAACATTTACAGCAGGAGAAATAATATGACTCAAGTGTGTTTTAGCTTTAGCAGACCTAATTGTTTTCTCTGTTCAGTACTCCCGCTCAGTATCTCAGGGCTGACGAGTTTTCGTTGCTCTGTGAATATCAAACTCAGTAGTCATAGCTCTGCATGTGTTATTTATTGAGCACAGCGACTGTTGTTGCTGTGGCAGAAAATGTGTCCTGCCAATTCTATGGGGCAGAACTGCAGGTGGACAGAGTCTTCCTTTGAGGGTGTTGAACAGCACCTGCCTAATAAGACAGAGAAAGTAGATCCTTACAAGAGGAAGACTGACACATTTAGGATCTTATATTTAAGCAGATGTGTTATGTACTGGATTCGCTTCTCTGTCTCTTTTAAGCTCATCACCTGAGTGACAGAAAATATATTTTGTAAAGATATATTTAACCATCTAAAGAGCAAATAGCAAGGCTACAAAATATTAGTATGCGATGTTTGTTGTATGACTTTTCAGTTCTGAGACAACTGTACAGTTAATACTGCCAACATAGATTCTTGGTTGACTGGTTCCTGGTGACAACCTTTCGACCCATTTTCCTATTTTGTCCTTAAACCAGATAAACTACCTTAACATTACCAATCAAGCACCCTGTTGGTCACTAGGCTGTCACTCAGCTGCTCTTTTTCATTTTTTGCAGAAAATCAAATAATATTTTTGTTTTCCTTGTCACCCCTTGGGGGACTCATATCATCTCTTCCCCCTGTTACCAAAGGCAGCAACCTGAGAGCGATGTAAGCTCTTGCCTTGACCTTCTGGGCAACCTTGGTCTGCTCTAGGGTGTTCCACGCTGATTCAGCCTGTGGTTTTTTGTTTGCCAGCCTGCTTGTTCCTAGGGCCATGCTGGGCAGCTTCAAGTGACCTTTCCTCTCTCTTGGGCAATGCATCTTCCAGTTTGATTCTTTTCAGGGCAGCTGCTGTTCTTACATCTAGCTGTTACTGTGTTGATCAAGTTTTGGTACATTAGACAAGAGAAATCAATATCTAGCAGAATCAGGAGAGTCTGGCTGACTTTTTCATCTGGAGGATGCAATTATTTTGTTTTCTTGCATTGTTTAAAATGTCCTGTAAAATAAAACTGGTTGATAGTCAGGTTAATTTTACCTTTAAAAACTATTGTTTACTTTTTTGTAAATAAGTACATCTGGTCTATATATAGGTTGGGGCCTTTTTTTGTTTTTTGAAAGAGAAAGTCCTTTCTTTTCACTCTTTCTCTCTTTTTGTTTATTATTTTCCTAATTGTGGAATGATTCTTTTCCCTCTTTCTCTCTTTTTAAAAATTATTTTGCTAATCGCAGAATGATTCATTTACCTGCTCACTCAAACTGTCTCTCGGCTCCCCCTTCTATTCCCCATGGGCAAATGCATGACAGAAGAAATAGATCTTGTGCTGGACTACAGTTCAGCTCTGGTGAGACAAATCTCCCCATGGGACAACGCGCTGTTATGTTTCACTCTTCCCCTTCTGCACTTCGCCTACAGAAATAAGCTGTAGAGATAGGTGTCACACCGCTTAACATTAAACACCAAATGCATTCTCTTTCCTCACGCTTCTTCCCAAGAGGTGGGAGTACAGCGATGACCAGGGCAGGGAAGACATACAGTCATGCACGGTTGGGGTTTTTTTGCACAACACTTATTCTGAGATGTGAGGTATTTTTTACAAATCTGAAAAATTAATTAACACTACCTTCTACCTCCGTCTTCCAGAAAAATGGAATAACAGCTCTGACAAGATGTTCCTGACAGAAGCTGCCGTTGCTAATTTCTTTTGGATTGCTATCTTTCTTCCTTAATTTATTCCACCGCATACTGGCTGTTCCCACCAGGCTCCTCTTCGTCGACTTTTAGGCCATGAGGCTGTGGAGGTAGAAATTATGTGTTTCCTTTCATCACTTTGCTCAGTCAGAAAATGGCAAATTAGGGTCTTGACTGTGTCTGGATGGGTGTTTGCTAGTTTCATTTCATCTGCCCAATGATCTGCAAATATTTCACAGCTTTTTCTGTACTGTATGTTCACTGTAATATTATACAACTTTTTCAGTTCATCATGTCTGTTTTTGTAATTACATTATTATACCATTAGTATATACAAATTGGGGTTTTTTGCTTACTTATGTCTTTGGATAATCCACCTCAAAGGACTAATTTCCTCTTTGCCAATCGATAGGAAATTATGATTTTTAAAGCTTGGGAAAATAACTAATTTGGAATAAAATAAAATAAACCCCCCAGTTTTCTCAGTTAAAGCCATATTTCTGAACCATTTAAAAATGGAATAGAATGTGCTTGAAATGTGAAGCTGATCAGAATACTGTAGAGATATGCGTTTTTTCCTGAGCACAAAAAATTGAGTTTGATTTAATGTTTCAAGATTTTGAAAATTGGTAGCGCTGACTATGAAAAGACTTATGCTCCCTTTGAGTGTGTCCATTCAAGTCAGTGGAACCGGTCTACAGATTTCAACAGTCTTTGTGTTGCAAGCAGATTTATTCAGGTGAGATTAATTGGGTCCTGGGTGAGGGGTTTGAAAGTGTGTGACTTTAAAACCATATTACAAAACAATAAGGAAGTGGGGGTATTTCAAATGAAATCATGATGTAAAAAATGAAATAGCCGATTTACTTATTCACTCCACATTAAACAAATTACTTTTGCATAATTTTAAAGAGTCATTAAAAAAATAAATCACTTAAATTAGGTCCAGATTTAATGAACATAATGAACTTCCAAACTTGAATGAACATGGTATTCTCCTCATGCTTAAAGCTGTACTATAATCTTATCTACCTAATAATAAATCGAGATCTATTCAACAAGGTTTTCTGAAGTCACAGCAGAGCCACGTAGGTAGAAGAAAGGTCAAATAGTAACCTCAATTTTTCCATGAAACACTGTCGTGGTTTGGCCTCAGTCAACAACAAAGAACCACACAGCCGCTCGCTCTACTCCCACAGCCGTGGGAAAAATCGGCAGAAAAAGGCAAAACTCACGGGTTGAAATAATGTAATTTAACAGAATAGCCAAAGGGAAGAAGAAAGAAAAACAATAACACCGATAAAGTAGTATAAGGACGCGATTACAGTACCGCAGCGCACCGCCTGGACGCGCACGGCTGCAGCCCACTCCCAAGTGGCAACTGCCCTCCCCCGGCTAGCGCCTCTTATAGCCCGGCGTGGGTTACGTGGGATGGAATACCTCCATACCTGCCTCCCCTGCCTGCTCCTGGGGGAAATTAACCCCATCCCTGCCGGAACCAGGACACACACCAACCTGGAATAGCCTGTGGTTTCCCACCAAGCAGAGATCCTTGTCAACAGTATTTCCTTCATTTACTTGTCTTGAAAATAAAAGCTGTAATATACTTCATTTGACGAAATGTGTACGGTGAAGATATCTGCACCTGAGCTAAGTGTACAGACCGCCTGTACGGCCGATGGGGAGAACTGCCAACTGCAGAGTGCATCTCGTCTCACTTACAGTAAAGGTGTATTACAGATAAGATCAGCTACATGCCAGAAAATTTCTCTTTCTGTCCACTGTCTGAAGAACAGATCTGGATCCCCAGCTCAGATATCTGTACTGCATGTATGTGAAGTTGAGTTGAACTGTACCATTTCACTGTCACCTCAATTCAAAAAGTAACGTTAGGACCCTTTAGATCAGTGTGCCCTTTTAAGTTTTAGCGTTTGTTACAGATCTCTTTATTTTGCATTCTTCACTTATGACTTAGCCTTTGCCTCAAAATGTCCTTTTTTAGTTTCCTTCTATCATTACTGAATTCTGGCTGCATTAGTAACACAAATTCTTAGAAAAACTTTGGAGAACAGTTAGCAGAAAAGATATTATAAAATACATTTTGGTTTACTGCTATGACTTGACTTTTATAAATATTTACACAAAAAAAATGCCAATTTGCAAAATATACAAATAAGGTAATATTTTCTAACGTCACAGAAAACTATTAAACATTCTTGGTAAGAATATCAAAAATATAGGAAAAAAAACAGAATCTATTGATTTCATAACGAACTGCTGAATGATCTGTCCCCTTTCTTACTATAACTGGCAACAGATACCTACTGTTCTACATTTGCAGCAACACAACACTAATTTTTTCAGGCTCTTCACTATCTAAAGGTTGATTGACTCTTCAGTCTGTGCCCACTCCATTAATCCCAGCTCTGAAATATGCCAGTAAATACAAATTCCTGGTCAAAACATTTGTCTTGACGAGTCGCTTATTCACTTCAAGGGAAATTATTTTTAAACGCTAAGTTCCAAAGAAGTGTACCCTGAACATGAGCAGACTTCAGAAGAGGAATTAAAGTTTTCTACCTGAAAGGTTCATTGACTTATGCACACTTACACCAACTGCGTAAGTTTGTTCCAAAGTTCCACCTACCCAACCCTGTTCTGAAAAACAGTTTCTGAACTGCTTTGAGGATGAACTAAGTCAGCCTGTCCAGTGGTATTATTGCTGGCAAAATTTAAGCCTTGCTTTTTTTGCTGAGAGGAACATGTGCTAAAAGCAATGACCATGCTCAAGTCAATTCCTTAATAGGAGAGGATTCCTGAACTGGAATTTTGGATAGTAGAAATCTAGTGGTCAACAAGTTTCAGACCCAGCATGATGAAAACAAAAGCGGATGCTCTGTCTGGATGTCTATATGTACATTAATTTTACAGTCTTATAACAGGTACTTTCAGTAATATGGTCAAAGTCTTTACCATGCTAAATTTCTGTCATAACTTGAGAATATCTTGCATGCCAGACCTTTTTTTCCCTAAATGAGATGGAGGCACTTTTCATTGACAAGCTATTTCAGTGCAGACTTCAAAGAACAAATAATGAAACACTTGTTGTGGAGAAATCTGATCAATAGATTAATTGAGATAATTTTCCTACGTTCTCTGGGTGCCCACTTCCAGAGGAGAGGTTTTTAAAACTTTGAAGACTTCCTTGTTAGATGTAATGATACGCTAACACAACATAAATGACCCATATCCAATTAGCAATGCATTCATCCCACTGGACTTTTATGTGAGCCATGTAACTTTAATAAAAGATACTGTCATTTCTCTGCTGTGGTTTATTGTGGTTATACATTTGGATATGTGAACTTCACAATTTAACATGCATTTTCAAGCCATCAGGAAGTGAAGTTGAGGACATCATGTATTTACTCTAAGTGTTCAGTATAAATGTCAGGTATTCAAGAGGAGAAGACCAAGGGTCAATTCCTGAGGTATTGATGATATGGGTGGGAAGCTTCCTGTACTCACCAAAGCCATAGCAGCACTTGCTTACGTGAGTCAAAGGATATTCTATGTCCTAACCAAGAACATCAAATGCACTGAAAATCACTCACTGAAAATCATTTTGATCCTATCTTCACAGTAGCTTTACTTTCTCTTGCTTTTTCTCTTTTTGTCAACGTGACCAAGGAACCACTTCATTATACTTTTTTAACATATATTTTTATACTTATAGTTTATTTATATTTCCATAGTTATACTTTATTACATGTTTTAGTTTCTGTTGTGAGGTATAAAAAAAGCTTGACATAAAATTTCCCACTCTTTCAAATACTTTTCTTTTTTATTTTCAATTACTCCATGATACAGATTTGTTGCTGATCAATTCCTGTTTCTATTCTATTAGACTCTTAGTTCCTAGTATGCTTATGATGGTCATTCATCCAGATTAACATCAGAGTCACTGAGTTAATTACATTGTACAGGTCTCATACATTTAATAGTAACAAACAGTAGCTGAAGCTACTATTCTATTTGAAACACACCTAGGTCTGTTAGCTAATGTCTAGTAGATGTCCCAAAGGAGTCCTTTCTTAAGGTCCTGACACCCTCTCCTTACTAAAGGAATCTACACTTAATTTAACATATCAATGTTTCTTAGATTTGGGGCCAAGCCCAAACCATTTGCCACACACTATCTTGGTGCCAGTATCCCTCTGAAGTTCTTCCTGCTGCTCCAAGACTGGAAGTTGTATTTCCTAATAATTTCAGGAACAAACACAAAGCTGTTACACTTATTAAACAATCAGAAGTGTCCAATTCTAAGCATTTAAAAGGACCTTCTCTGTGGCACATACAGACACTTAGGAACCTCAGAAAACAGGGAGATCAGTGCACAGCAATTGAGCAATACAAATGCAGGGCAAGCACATCTGAAATTCTATCTGCAGGTCTCAGTTTCGCAACCCTTTTGAATGCGATGATGTTGCACAAGTATAATGCAAGGCAGAATGTAGTCTTCTGCAATGAATAGTCAAGAGCCAAGGAACGCCTTCTGGTCCATGTATAATGACAGTTTTTGCTAGCCTCCAAGATCATCAAAGGCACTGTGTGAAGAGCCTCATAATTGTTTTATTATACTGCTTTTAAGGGTGGGATTCACTTCAATCATTTTAAGAAATTGTTTCTGACAACAGTATCTAAAGAGATCTTTACTGCAATACTTCTGATTATGAAATTATTCTAGGAATTCAGGAAGTAAATGAGGATGTTCCTTCTCCACTGTATAGGAGAAACCAGATAAAGTCAGTTCAACTCCCTAGAAAACAGTGTTACAGCAGCCAAAAATTTGGCCCAGGATGCTATAATGCCTTGAAAGGACACAGAAATTTTCCACTTTTCTGCATTAAGGATGACTCATTTTTCTTTGTTTTAGCAGCAATGCTAAAACAAAGAATAGAGAAGGTGTATGCCAGAGGCGCGGGGAAGAAGGAGAACTTGAATCATTTTGAATTGTTGAAGAACTCAGTTTAATAAGAAAAAAAAAACTTATTTCAACAATCTGCAAATGAATGAGCCATAGAGGAGGGAAAGCCATACTTTTTGTATTAAATCAGTTCATTCATTTAACAGTTGGATGTGTTGATAGCTGAATTACCATCTGCCATATAACCAGATGTTTTCCATCCATGTTTTAATGAACCTTATTTTTCTAATCAACTTTGTACAGAGTAAAAATCTGTTTTTAAGAAGCGCTGCATTTTCCTTACACTGCACTACTTTGGCCTGTCAAAATTACAGACTATCTTATCAAATTAAAGTGTTTATATGACTGTACTTCCATTTATGGTGTGAAATGCATGCTTGCTTAACCAAGGATTCTCTCCCATCCTTTTAAAAATGAAGCAGTGACACTGCAGGCTTTCCTAGAGCCAGGCTGTGGCAATCCATCCACAATTTGAGTAAGAGCATGCAGATATTGAAATAATTACCTCCCACTATTACGCATGGGCTCTCAAGTAATTACCTGTTTCCATTAGCATTTTATTTGATTTGCTAATTACCTTCAGAAATGCTGGTTGGATGTCCACTACCTGAAAGGATTACATTGAAATTAACCAACAAAGATTTCACTAAAGCTGTCAGCATGAAATTATAAGGTAATGTGATGTATATGAATAGTAGAGCAGTAAAATCCTCTGTACAAGTCCTTTAATTTTCATGTGTTCAAAGTCACAAGAAGTGGCAGGGGTTTACAAACAGGAGAGAAAAGAGAGTGACATCTGCTCTCACATCCACGCTGATCATGCAAGCAATTTACTGTGGAGGAATATCTATGTCATTTAGGTCTGGTTCATCACACGAAGGGTTATATGAGCACACAGGAACAGATTATTGAAGGATTGACCTCTGAAATGTAGATGGTTTCTTTTTTATTGTATACTATATGTACTATACTATGGACTATTATATTACTATCTTGATTGTTTGATTGATATGAAGAATCTAAATGTGTTATTTTGGCAAAATGCTTTGTTTAATTCATGTTTAATATCTGTACGTTTAGGTATATACTGCTCTTGTTAACAGGCAATAGAAAAATATTTCTTTTTAAATGCCTCATAAAAGAAAACCCATTATAGATTTTCACCAGGGAAATATTTTTGCACAAGCAGGCTCAATGTGGTTCATCTGCTTTTTTGATCTGGTTATAGTTATATTTCTACTTGCACTTATGCCCCCTTTTTGTTGCCTGTGAATGGAATCTCCCAATGCTTAGCTGCAGGCACATGTTTATACATAGTTATTAGCACATAGGTTAAATACTGGGCCTCCTGATGGACTCCAGCAGCTTGTTATTTTGCAGAACATTTCCTGTGTGAGCACCTCCCAGACCCTCCTTTTGGGAAGTACTGACTATTGAGACCCACCAACAAAAGCTGTGCAAATTTTCTCTGCAAAAAAAGGAAAGATGATGTAAAGTAGGTAAAAAGATTGGCAAGACTAATTTGACTTTGGTGAAAGATGTTGGCTATACTGTCACAAACACACACAGAACTAACACATATATCCGATAGATCAGAAAATTCACTACAATGTTCTTGAAGATACTTTTGTTTTGTTTTGTTTTTTTTTTTCTCCGGACTGCCCAAAAAGCAGTTAAGAAAAACAAGTTGAGGCAATTATGTAGTGCAGAACACTTCTCAGTGATGTGAAAGAATTGAATTAATTCATTGAAAAGAGCTGCCTCCTGATTTAGATCATCGATTTGAATTTGGAGCTGCCATCTCCTTTTCAGATGAAAACCTCCATACTGTAGTATACTTTGGAATGAGCCTCTGCCCCCCATAAGTAATTCAGTATTAATCAGAATAGCAAAAGAGTTTACAGATCAGTGGTTATGTCATCATTTGGAGAAGGAGATACAAATACCTAAGATTTGGTTATAAATAAATCTTTATGACAAACAGAAAGCATCAAATAGAAGACTGAGAGCCTAAATTTTTAACAGTCCCTGAGGTGGTGAATTAGAGAACTTACAGCCAAAGCCTGAGATCCAAGCTGAAGCCCACTGAAGGAATTAGAGAGAGGGTAAACAGGACTCCAAGGGTGGTTTTTTTCTCTTGGGTGAATACGATAACTTTACAGTGTAAGGGAAACATCATTTACTCTTTGATCTTGTGAATCCGGCCCTTGTAAATCTAACCGAACGCAGTTTTAGCCTTGAAAGTAAAGCAAAACTAATCATTTGGCTCAAAAACAAGTGGTTTTAAGTTGAAATCAACTTTTTATCTTACTAAAGCGGTATGAACATTTCTCTTTGACTTCCCACTCTCAGTTCTATTTTATTTTCCAGTTCAAGCATCAAAATGAACAATATTAACAAAGCTCTTTGACCAACATCCTTTCTTACACAGCCTATTTCTGTAGAATATTTGGAGTAAGGTGCCAAAACAGGTTTTTAGATCAGCGAGCTGACTGCACACCTGCTTAGTCTCATGTAGTCCTATGCTCAGGTATGCAGGTTTCCCATCAATTTACAGGAGAGAGCTTAATGTTGTCTTGGGCCGTCATGTCCTTGCCAAGATCCATCACAATTCTGCTCATAACTTGCCCCACTCGCCGTTTTTTTTTAGCACCGGTGGCCCTTCCTCACCTAATGTTAGCCATGTTAATTGAACTGTAGGCATCCAGCCTGCACTTTAGTCAGTGGAAAGAAGCAGACATCTCCATACTGAGATTCACACTGATGAATCTTGTTCCGTGATAGTAGTACACTCATGTTTTGCGACTGGTCAGCCCACCCACTGGAAGTCCCTCCCTCATTGACTGTAGAGGTAACCAGGTAAACGGCTAAGGCTTGGCACTTAATTTTTAGACAAACAAATTTAAATAAAAGCGCTTTGGCAATCTTGGCTACATAAACAATGTTCTCACTCTGCAAGGGAAATATTAACACGCCCCTTATTGCTCAACCACTTCTTTTTCCTGAAAGATGACCCACAAAATTTGACCCATAAACAGCGCTTCTGGTCTTGGGTACCTAATAGAAGGTGGCCTCAGTGGATTATGTCTGTGTGTCTGAAAAAATGGATCTTCCTTGCTGATAAATATGATGAAATTGTCTCATGGAAACAAGTCTCTTCTGCCCAAATTGTTTTTTCGCCAAATATATAAAACCAGGTATGCACCTAAATGTACAGGTGCGATTGCTGAAACTGTCACATGCTGTGAAATGAAAGATGTTTTTGTGGTATATGGCAGGTAATCAAGATGGGGTTAGATCACTCTGGAGCATTCCTGGTTCTGTTAAATCAATGACAGTATTGTCTGCCACTTCAGATGACCTAGGATTTCATTCCTTCCGAATATTCTTTTTCAAAATTTTACCAGACAGCAAATTGCCAACAACAGCCTTTACCAGTAAAAATGATGTGAAAGTATTATTGAAAAGCACCATAAGCTAAAGACAATGCAACACATTAACATATTTTGGTTATACGAAAATTATTGTTGTTAAATAATTTTCAGGGTTTCTAGAGAAGGTAGAAAATGGCTATGTCAGTGCCCTGTTGTATTTGAAAGTAGTTTACAGTGTCTGTAATAAAAGATTATCAATAATTTGTTTTCACTGATTTTTTCTCACTGACATACAGCCTTTTCATTTCATTGACTGTAACATATCCACACTTAGAAGTATACTTACCTGTACAACATCACCACATCCCCAGGCCCATTCTTGATCAAAAAGGTCATTCCAAAGAAAGCAGTCAGCAAAACCAACACAAAATTTCAGATGTGACCATGTTGCTGCTATCCCTTCCTTGTGTAGCAGCATTTTTCCATCTCCATTTTGATTCCTATGTGCCCTTTTCATCTTCTCTTTGCAGGACACCTTTTTAGACACCTAGGGTAAAACTCATCTCACCACAGTTTTGAAAAGTGACAATGTTATTTGAGACACCTGTGTTCAGGAGAAGGTTTCCAGGGCCCTAGGTAATAGGGTCATATTCATTGCAGAGAAAATCATCAGAACATAGCCAGATGTTTTCCAGAAGCAAAAGAATAAGGTCTGGGTCTAATAATGGCAATTATATTGCATGCTATGCTTCTGGTCTTCTAGAACAGGAAATACATTTTAGAGATAGAAACTGCCATTTCCAGAGTTTTGACATTTTTCTTTTTCTCTGTTTTGTATTGCTGTCGCTGCTTTGCTCTTTACCATTTTGTGTAATCTTAGAAGAGGTTTTATGAAGAATCTCTGAAATATAAAATCAAATGGCACATGCTCTGCTTTTAGCAGACAGGAGGGCTCTGTACTTAAACAGTATGCATTACGAACCCTGTTTTTAGTGTTTGAAAACTAGGAGATTATCTAACCTTATCCTACTTATGCAGCAACCCAAAAACAAACTGTAGGTAATACCATCTTATGCCAACAAAGCAGAATTCCTCATATCCTGGTCCTTGCATGTTCTTCAGGCACGATCTCAGGTAATGATGTCAAAAAGTATAATCTTCTTGTTCATATACAGCAGTAAGGATGTCAACATAGCAGACGTACAAAGGTCAGTTGGGTAATTACACTGAACCAATAGCCTTTCACTTAAAAAGGAGGCCTAAGCATGGTGTAGGTAGTGTTGAAATTAAGTTATGTTCCAGCAAGTCTTCAGGAAAATGAAAACTTAGTTTACTGAAGTTGCATTTTGCCCCAGCCCAAATTTCTACTCCACACGGAAGGACTCCTCCCTGTTATTGTTTTTAACCAATTTGTTTGAATGAGAAGATGCTCATAATTATATGGCACATTTTCTGCATATGCTATTACAAAGTTTAGCTAATTTTGTTGATGTTAGGGTACTGTTTACCACTACGTAAATAATAAAATATTTTATAGTAAGGATAAAGTATTTCAATTCCTCTGTCTCACAGAGCAGGACTGTTCTGTGTAGCCTGTTTTTGAAGTTGAGCCTGACTCTGCCATGTCCCCGCTGAGCTGAGGTAGAGCCAAACGTGTCAGTTTTAACACCTGTGTTACAATGTTATAGTATTCACACAATTAAGTACTTCATTTTATTCCAATGAAAATAATTATAGAATCATAGAATCATAGAATGGTTTCGGTTGGAAGGGACCTTGAAGATCATCGAGTTCCAACCCCACTGCCATAGGCAGGGACACCTCCCACTAGATCAGGTTGCCCAAGGCCACATACAACCTGGCCTTGAACACCTCCAGGGATGGGGCCTCAACAGCCTCTCTGGGCAACCTGTTCCAGTGTCTTACCACCCTCAAAGTGAAAAAATACTTCCTAATGTTCAATCTGAACCTGCCCTCTTCCAGTTTAAAGCCATTCCACCTCATCCTATCGCTACATGCCCTAGTAAAAAGTCCTTCTCCAGCTCTCCTGTAGGCCCCCTTTAGGTACTGGAAGGCCGCAGTAAGATCTCCCCGGAGCCTTCTCTTCTCCAGGCTGAACAGCCCTAATTGTCTCAGCCTCTCCTCATAGGAGAGGTGCTCCAGACCTCAGATCATCCTCATGGCTCTCCTCTGGACACGCTCCAGCAGGTCCATGTCCTTCTTATGTTGGGGACTCCAGAGCTAGGTGCAGTACTCCAAGTGGGGTCTCACGAGAGTGGAGCAGAGGGGTAGAAACACCCCTTTGACCTGCTAGCCACACTTCTTCTGATGCAGCCAAGGATACAGTTGGCAAATTACATTACAAATACAGTAGTTTGCAAACAGAAAATAAATCTTTATCTAGGAAATCCTTTCATGTTTTACATGTTGGTTTAGCAGCTTTGTCTTATTGGTGGTTTCTTCTAACGTCATAATTTATTATTTCCCAGCTACCTCATCTCTCCTGTGGTGTATCTCTACACAGTCAAGTTGGAAGCCCCACATTTAATATGTTACTTCATCATGTAGAAAACACAGGTAGCTTTTGTTATGCAGATATGACCAGCTGTTCAGTATTGTCCCTTCCAGTCACAAAAGTCTATGAGAGACCATTTTACATCTTCCCAAGGATACCTTGCACTCCCTCCCCCACTCCCATATTTACGTTCCATGAGATCTCATGCAGGCTACAAAATCAAGATGTTTCTTATGCCAGCTGTGGGAAATGGCCATTCGCATTATTTCAGTTCTCCAGTGCTTGGCCTGCAGTATGGTCTGCGGAGCACCTGTGAACCTGTTTTGAGCTACCAAACCAACATGGAAGTGGGACAGTGTCCTTTCTACCCTTTTGTCTAGAATGGCTGTTTTCAACATAGTCTCCCTTGTCAAATTTCACTTCCCCGGCTATACTTCAGATTGTAAACCAGCAGAGGGATATTACCCCGTAGTCTGTATGTACTTACACATCACAGAAATCAGTTTGCCATTCTGTGCTGCACAACACCAGCGGGACTTTTGAAGTTGAAGAACTGTGAGATCAAATGAGCAAATGAAACTGATTTTCCCTTCTATGGATGCAAAGGAGTTAACAGAAGAATGGAAAGTAGAGTTGGAGCATTCCAAGTTGCTTGACCCAGATTTCGTTCCCATTTTCAAACACCTGCTGCAGTTTAAGTAGAACCCTGCGCCAAATCTAAGTGAGAAAAACCAAAGACAGAAAAAAGTCCCTTCATGCAGTGCTGCTGGATTTTTATCTGTATTCACTATATACATAAATCTCATTCATATGTATCAGTCAAGCAAAAATCTAGGATGTCATTTTCTATTTTATGATGGAAATCTTGAATCCTTTGATATAAATTGATGCTGTTAGTTCATTTCCTTTGCATCAAGTTTTCCTATACTTTGCTATATTTGACAGTCCAAAGTGAAGTGAATGATTAGTTGAAAATAATATTGCATCGTTGGTAATACAGGCTAATAATACTGGAAATAGTTTTCTGCAAAAGCAAGTGGAGATTAGCTGTAGATAGTGCTGGCCAGATTGTTTGATGTGATTTTGGTGTAAATCAATATATATTCAGGGCACTAAGACTCAAGCTGATAGAAGACTTTAAAAAAACTAGATCAAAAGTTTAATGGAAATTTAAGGGTGTAAATCTCCATACAGTAAGCATCTCACTTCTTGACAGAAAGATATCTTGATTCTGGTTCTTTTCACAACAGCGTCTATCCCAGGAAAGTTGACCATTTCTGTTCCAATTTCATATTTAAGTCCACTGGTGGGATTAAATGCATCACGATATTCCTTGAAAATGATGACTTTCTCTCAAAAACATGGCTGGAATTTGTGAGTTGTAGCAAAGGAAGAAATAACAGAGGAATGCATCATTAGGACCAGAATCCACCACAGTTCACAGTAGCCATGAAGTAGTACAGTAGTAGATAGCTCTAGGGCATGAGGCCTGCAGGAATAATGTAATTACTGTAATTTTTATGAAGGGTGATATCATTTCAGTGCATAGCAGTTGGTGGGCCAGTATTTCAGGTAAAATGTTGTGAAAGACCTGGTTTTATTTCCAGTAAATTTAATTAATTAAATTAAATCTTTTTATTAATTAATAAATTAATAAGTAAATTAAATCTTACTTGAGACAGACTGCGAGATACAAATTTCAGACTTGTTGCAGACATGTGCTGAAGATAATATCTGGGGGGGCAGTTGTAAAAATTACTTGAAGAAAACTTACTCAAATAGTGTGAACACAACACAATTCTTTCGTGTAATGCTGACTGTTGGCACTGATAACCTCTGAGGGTCCAGGCAGGATGCATGCAATAACCCTGTCTATCGTGGAGATAACTGATTGCCTGACAAGTAAATAAACTAACAAGAATGATGTTGTGGAGGCTCTGAGCTTCCCGGTTCTGAGTGCGGTAAGTTTTATCGGTATCTGTTTTCTGATTATGGGAGATGTCTGGATGATCTAAGAGCAGTTTTGGCAAAGTAACACTCTGTGGTAAATACTTAGTGAAGTCACTAAGCCTAGATTCAACCAAAGGATACCAGCATCCACCATAATGACAACCCACAGCATGATATGGGTTAATTCCATCCCCTTTTGATGGCTTTCTTAAACGCATGGTCTATTTAAATTGCAAATTTTTAGGAGAAGAAGCTTGACTTGATATTTACGTGTAAACGCTGCAGGTGCCACACAAGAGATACAGCAGCACTGATGAGGATGACAATGACAGATTGTCCATTAGGACAGACATGTAAACCGCTTGGCCCACTGGTAGGATGATACTCAGAATTCTCAGAAGTTCATTAAATTGTTTCAGACAATCTCCAGAGGGCACATTGTTTTGTAACTTAGCCAATACTATTTCCATTATTTCCCAGGACCTGCAATAAATGTAAAATACATGCTTATTACTTCACTTTACTGACCTAGCATTGCCTGAAAGAAGCCTGCCGATTTATGTTAATTTATTATGGTTGTTTCATGACTTGAAGAAAGCTCTTTTCCACTAAACATTACAAATAAAAACAGAACAGCTTTGTTCTCAGTGACCCTAAACTGTAGGTGAGAGATTTTTGGATCAATTTATCGAGATATCTAAAATTAATGAAGAAGAGCAAGTAATTGTGACATGTAGTAATTTGACTTTAAAAAAGAAAACCAAATGTGTTCATTGTGCCATAAGTTAAAATAGCATCATTTTCAAAGCTGTAGAATGCAAACTCTGTTTGATCCTCAGATAATAGCAAAAGTGCATTTTGTTGGCCTTATCTAACACAGCATCTTATTCTTACATAAATCATAGGAAATATCAATAACTAACACAGTAGAAACTATATATGAAAGAAAAAGCAGCACTGTTACTAATACTGTTTGCTAAGAAAAAAAAAAACTCGGCACATTTTTGTGTTCAAGAATATAGTACCACTTACGGGACAATATCAATGGACTAATGCTCAGTTTAGAACAGCTAGTTCTTTGCATTCTATTTTTGTAATGTATGAAAAGTTAATCCCTCAAAGAGACATTTCTAACAACTGAATTATAAATTAATTCTCTTTAAATATAATTTTTACTTCAAGGGTCTTTACTATAATTGCTCATTTCAATTCACAATTACATCATCCTTAACTTTCTTCTCAATTTCTACATCAAAGCAGTAGAAAAAAGAACATGCATTCTACTTTCATAAAATTCAGGGAAAGAGGCCTTTGTATCTACTAATTTATGGAAAATGTAGTAGACCTTCAAGGCAGTCAATCAACACAATTATTTTTTATCCCAATGGAATAAAATCATCGCATCTGGAATGGCGATTTTCTGTGATTACGGCAAGAGTGTTTCCTACTTGAATTGACACATTTAATCAAAGTGGCTAAGTTGGAAGCAATCTGACCAAAACTTACAGGGACTATGACCAATGGAAACAAACGTACCTTGGGGACATCCTATGTCTTAGGTGCATTTCTGTGTTGCTGGAAAAGGGAGACAAGAATGGCTGAGTTGCACCTGAGAAATTATGGATATTGAATCCAACTTTAAAATTGACTTCATGGCCAATAATATACAGAAAAAAATACGTAGAAACTATTCAAGTAATCAGTGAGAACATCATGTATTTTAGTCCAACCACATTTCACCTCTAATAGAAAAAATACTTTCTAGAGGAAAGGGATGTTTGGATTACAGTATTTTATACTTCAAGGTAGACTAAGGAGCAGAGGAGGTAGAATTTGGAGAACATACTTTTTCTTTGGCAGGAGTCATAGTGATTCCAATGGGCATCTGAAAGAGAGCTCCACAAGGAGAATGCACTCTATGTTCACCTGGTCTTTTGTCTCCAGAAAAAGACCCTGGGCAATCAACCAGACATTAATTAGCCAAGACACTCTTTCTTTAACTGAAGGTAATGCATCATTTTTTAAAAAATAAATTGTAACTATCAGTAAAGATTTTTTTTTATTGAAAAGTATGAATGGAAAAGGAAAGATAAAGATAAGGAGAGGCAGCAGCAGTCGCATGGGTGCTGAAATCAAGCCTAGATGAGTCAATAAGTTCAAGATACTTCACAGATCATTGAGTTTGATGATGAAATCTCTGCGTAAAGCTTTATGACCTGCAAAATAAGTAGTCCAGACACTGCAGAAGCTGTCCTGTGTGTCAGGGATAAACAGGTATGCAGAGTAGAGTTAAAAACAAAGTGTAAGAGCTTTTGTGTTCTACCCACTCCTAATGCCTAGGGTGGCTTGAGTAGTCCATCCTGCTGACAACACCATGCAGATGTAACAATTTCTTTAGGATTCCCCCTCTCCCCCTCCAGCTATACAGGATGGAACCACCCAGAAGGAATTGATTCTTTACATTTTTATTCCCATCTTTTTTGCCTAATTATTTTGAAAATTAGAAGTGAGAGAGAATCATGTGTCTACATTTAAAAAAAAAAAAAAAGCAACACAGTTGCTACAATATATTTGCAATAGAAACTTCTTCCAAGTGAAAAGGGAATAGATTCTTCTATTTCAGAAAGCAACTATGTGCATTAAGCAAAACACTTAATTACTCAAGCTAAAACAATAACTTCTGCAATGACCTCGATGGAAGCATTACTGCCTAATACTGGAAAAAGTGTTCTAATAATTCCTATGTTTTACAATAGCACTCAGTGCATTCTGAACTCCCACTGGACTCTGCCTCAAATCACAGCACACAGAGGATGCAGCAAGGAATATGCAAAATGTGGAACATAGCCAAATAAAGCTCAGTAGCTTCCCTCAAAAGGAGTAAGAATTTATAGAGATTTACCCTCGACTTGCAGTACTAACGATTCCACTCAAAAAATCCACCACATTACTGCCTTTTGCAACAGTGTTGCATAGACATTAAGTAATTGAGAAATACGTTCTTCTACAAAAATGAAGTCAAACAAAGATGTTGTGGTTTTCTAACTCTTGTTTTTAAATGTCCTCTGAACTAGCTGATACCTTGAAACAGCATTTTGTGTGTAAATCTGAACTTTTCTAGAAGCATAAAAAGAAGTGAGATCTTGAGCTTAGGATTATAATTATTATTTTGAAAATTCATAATAGTTTTCTCATAGAGGTTAGTTGTGGAAAGAAATGCTAACAGAAATATTTTTTGTCCAACTTAGGCAGAGTTATTAATATGACCCACAGAACATTGCTACAGATGTAAAAGCTATCAAATGGTCTGGGAAAGTTTTTCTTTAAATATGGCTTTGCAGATGTTCAATCACTTGGCATTTGCAAGCAGAGTAAATATGATGTCTATAGTATCTATTCCCATTGGCCGTCTGTGACCAAGGTTAGCTTTTCCCTTAAAGAAAACATAAAGCATTGATGCACTATTCTTTTCCTTTGCTATGAAATTTAATAAAATAATGACAAAAACATTTGCTACTGTATAACCAACAGTAACATTTTAGGTCTCGAGCAGTGTAAGGTCACAGCTGAAAACTTGTTACAGAAAGTTTTCCTATTTTCTTTATCCTACAAGCTACAGTTTGGAAAGCCTGTTAGTAATTCAAAGGGAAGGTACATCTCCATGCTGGAAGAAAACTATGAAATGAAAGGTGTTTTTATAATGAATACTCAGAAATACCTACCATTCTGTGTAAATTTGATTTCTTGTCTATTGTGCATTCCAAAACAGGTCAATTTTATTTCATAATGATTCTACAATAGAAAAAAAAAAAAAAATCCAAGGTCAATACCTGCATCATTCTGAGATCACTCTTGGATGCCATCTTCAAATAGTTAATCCTTGTCAAATACTCATTCAGTGATATCTGAGATCACAGAATCACAGAATAGTCAGGGTTGGAAGGGACCTCTGGAGATCATCTAGTCCAAACCCCCTGCCAGAGCAGGGTCATCTACAACAGGTTGCACAGGACAGCGTCCAGGCGGGTTTTGAATATCTCCAGAGTGGGAGACTCCACACCCTCTCTGGGCAGCCTGTGCCAGTGCTCCACTACCCTCAAAGTGAAGAAGTTCCTCCTCATGTTAAGATGGAACTTCCCGTGTTCAAGCTTGTGCCCATTACCCCTTGTCCTATCAACGGGCACCACTGAAAAAAGACTCCTCCCATCCCTCTGGCATCCTCCCTTTAAGTATTTGAAAGCATTAATAAGATCCCCCCTCATTCTTCTTTTCTCTAGACTAAAGAGACCCAAGTTCCTCAGCCTTTCCTCATATGAAAGATGTTCTAATCCTCTAATCATCTTCGTAGCCCTTTGCTGGACCCTCTCCAGCAGATCCCTGTCTTTCTTGAACTGGGGAGCCCAGAACTGGACACAGTACTCCAGATGTGGCCTCACCAGGGCAGAGTAGAGGGGGAGGATGACCTCCCGCGACCTGCTGGCCACACTCTTTTTGATGCACCCCAGGATGCCATTAGCCCTCTTCGCCACCAGGGCACATTGCTGGCTCATGGTCATCCTGTTGTCCACCAGGACTCCCAGGTGCCTTTCCACACAGCTGCTCTCCAGGAGGTCAGCCCCCAACCTGTACTGATGCGTGGGGTTATTCCTCCCCAGATGCAGTACCCTACGTTTATCCTTGTTGAATTTCATTAGGTTCCTCTCTGCCCAACTCCAGCCTGTCCAGGTCACACTGTAAAGCAGCACAGCCTTCTGGAGTGTCAGCCACTCCTCCCAGTTTAGTGTCATCAGCAAACTTGCTGATGGTACACTCTATCCCTTCATCTAGGTCATTGATGAATATATTGAACAGGACTGGACCCAGTACTGACCCTTGAGGGACACCACTTGTTACTGACCTCCAACTAGACTCTGCACCACTAACCACAACCCTCTGAGCTCTATCTGTCAGCCAGTTCTCAATCCACCCTACTGTCCATTCATCTAGCCCGTACTTCCTTAGCTTGCATGTGAGGATGATGTGGGAGACAGTGTTGAAAGCCTTGCCAAAGTCAAGGTAGACAACATCCACCGCCCACCCCTCATCCACCCATCTAGTCACTTCATCATAGAATGCTATCAGATTAGTCAGGCACGACTTCCCCTTAGTGAATCCATGTTGACTACTTCTGATAACCTTCTTTTCATCCAGGTGCTTTGAGATGATACCCAGCACAAGCTGTTCCATCATCTTTCCAGGGATGGAGGTGAGGCTGACCGGCCTGTAGTTTCCCGGGTCATCCTTCTTGCCCTTTTTGAAGACTGGAGTGACATTAGCTATCCTCCAGTCCTCAGGCACCTCACCTGTCCTCCAGGACCTTTCAAAGATGATGGAGAGTGGCCCAGCAATGACTTCCCCCAGCTCCCTCAGCACTCGAGGGTGCATCCCATCAGGCCCCATGGATTTGTGGATATCCAGTTTATCTAACTGATCTCTAACTTGCTCCTCGTCAACCAAAGTAAAATCTTGCTCCCTCCAGAATTTCTCTGTTACCTGCAAAGTCTGGGTTTCCTGAGGACTGGCCTGAACAGTGAAGACAGAAGCGAAGGATGCATTTAGCAACTCCGCCTTCTCTGCATCATCTGTCACCACGGCACCTGTCTCGTTCAACAGCGGGCCCACATTTTCCCTAGTTTTCCTTTTGTCTCCTATATACTTAAAGAAACCCTTCCTGTTGGCCTTGACATCCCTCGCCAGGTTCAATTCCAAGGCTGCCTTGGCTTTCCTTGTTTCCTCCCTGCATACCCTGACAGCATTCTTGTATTCCTCCCAAGCAGTCAGCCTCTTCTTCCACCTATTGTAAACTCCCTTCTTCCACCTGAGCTTTTTCAGAAGGTCCCTGCTCAGCCATGCAGGTGTCCTTCTTCCCTTGCCTGATTTCTTTCTCTTTGGGATGCACTGATCCTGAGCTTGGGGGAAGTGACGCTTAAATAGCAGCCAGCTCTCTTGAGCCCCCTTACCCTCTAGAGCCCTCTCCCATGGGATTCAACATGGGGAGCCTTCTCCCATGGGATTCAACATATCCCATGAGATACAACATGGGGAATTTTTTTCCATATTTACAGTATGAAAGAAGCATGGTTCTTCTGAAGATTTTCAGTGGTAGCTGGTAATATATGACATGAGAAGAATTTATCAACACATGGTGTCATGCAAGAACAGTTATTCTGTAACAGCTCTTCTTTAGCAGTTCTACGACTTTTTACAAAGGGTAAGAGCCTCTTACTCTGTTTAGTTCTATCTGTGTTTCACAGTGAGAAGAAGGGTGAGCTTTTAAGATCACACTATACCTTTATATGAATTAACTTCCATTTGTAGATAACTACCATCATTGTAAGGTGATTAATAAAACAAGTGCCTAGTTGGAAGATCAGGTGTTGATTTTGGACAAAACCGTTCACTATCCTTTCTGAAATCCAGGGGAATCAGTAAGAATTCTATTTTTTAGAAAGATAAATTTATTTGATGATTTCTTCTTTGCTGCAAAGTAGATGTGACTGTGTTTTAGGATCAGAAGCGTATCTGGGTGAGTAACTCAGAGTAACTTGAAAGCCCAAGACAGCAGGGAAATGCTGCTGTGTGGATGAAATAACTCCCTTTTTTTCCTTTGGAAATGTAGATGATAAGTTCTGCTCATTCTAATCCAGTTTTACTGCAGATACAGCTCTGCTGTTTATTATAGGATTGCATCAGTGGCAGGTAGACCATATGGTATGTTGTAAGAAATCTGTTCTATGACATGAAGGGATACCAGGTATTTAGTTTTATTTCATCATTTTGTTCCCTGGCAACTGCATAAAAAAAAATATTTTTCCAATGAATTATGGAAATACACAACCCATCTATACTTCATAAGCATCTGAAAGAATCCTAGAGTATGTTCTGATCTAGCTTCCTCATTTTCACAGCTATAAACAGAGGGTAAAATCTAGTCTACCATTCTTCCATGAAGAAAATACACCAAATTTATGTTAAGTCAATGGCACAGTATAAAGTAGGCTGTTTTTTCCTCAACACATTTGCCTGTCTTCCATAGAAAGTTTATGCCCTGTAAACCAGTGTAAAAGTTCTAGGATGAGCAGCATATTTCCATTAAATTTGATGGACTGGAGATCCAGGAATCCTAAATCCAAATCAGTTGCAGATGAATTTGACCTGTGAAGAAACATATGGTTAATAAACAAGACTTTTAGGTCATGTAAAACTACATCATTTGGATAAGAATGATCTTACTTAATAGTACCTGGAGATCTAGTTCATAATTGAAAAATCAATAAAATGTCACAAAAGAATTCTGCAACCCTAATTACTTTCAATAAACAGAAAAAAAAAACCATACCTTTCTTGATCTATTTTTCCTTTAAGGAATACACTATTTTCTATCTATCCTACTGCCCATTTCTCCATATTTTTTCATTTTCTTGAGAAAAATTACAGGTCATTTGTCTTGTCAAAGTCTGTGCTTGATAACTGCCACATATATTTTCCAGTTAAAATCAATTGAGCAAAATCAAGAAAGCAAAATAAGGCATTTCCCTATGCTGAGACTGAATATGAATAAGACATCTATCATTAACCACAGATGGAAATAAGTATGTGAGGAAATTCACCTGCTGTTTCTTTATATTGAATCTATTTGGGTTTTATATAGCAAGTTCTGCAAGGCCTAGGCACAAAAGTCCAGCAAAGGAAATTGATGTCATTGATTTGGAACAGGTTGCCCAGAGAGGTTGGTGAGGCCCCATCCCTGGAAGTGTTCAAGGCCAGGCTGGACGTGGCCTTGGGCAACCTGGTCTAGTGGGAGGTGTCCCTGCCCACGGCAGGGGGTTGGAACTCGATGATCTTCAAGATCCCTTCCAACCTAAACCATTCTATGATTCTATGATTTGTTTGAAAGCCATTAATTGAGCCTTTTACTCCCTTATGCAACTATATTTTCTTCCCCGTACGACATTACAGCCCTACCCTACAACTTAGCTTTGTTCCTTTAAACACAAGCTATATTTAATTCTGTCTGAACTTAGAAAACACTTTCTTTGGGTCATTGTTTACACTGTTCTTGCGCAATGAGGTTTCTGTGTAGTTCTAAAATAAAGCCAAGTAATAATTAAGAGAATGTTAAGGTTAATGTGAGAAACAGCTTTAATTGAAATTCTCTGCTGTACTGCTTTCTGAAAAGTGATAGAAGCATCATATTTTTATCTCCTCTTTCAAGTTCCATCACCCTCCAAACTAAGTAGAAGTTGACTCTTACACTCTCTGCTTCCCTCCACTGTCATTTCTAGTGGCTTTCCAAAGCAGAACTCAGCAACAGTTTCTCAGTGTAATTGCTTTTTTTGTGTGTGTTCAGTGACACTGAAACACTCCACAGAAGCATATCAGTTTCAGTGAAACATGTACAGGTCAAAGTTAGTGAGGAATTTTATTTGTAGCAGTCTGAAGCCCAGGCAATAGTATGAAAGACAAAGGTTCAAGTCCTGTTCATCTTGGTGTAAAGCAGAACTTGAAATATGATGTCTCACACTCTGCTTAATTGCCCTAAATTATAATCTCTGGACTACTCTGGAGTGAGTCAAATTTCAGGCTGGAGGGATGTCCTATTTTCAGCTGGGAAAAGAGTTAATTTCTCTTTCTAGTGATTGATGTGAAAGGAATGTCAATAATACCTATTGGGTTTAGTTGTTGCTAAGTGACATTTATATTATTCAAGGACTTTTCTTTCAACTTCCCATAGAAGAATAGACAGAACGGTGGAATGGCCAATGAAATATTCCATACCATAGACGTCATGCTTAGTATATAAATGGCGTTTAGCCACAGGGCAGGAATCGGCAATCACTGCTCAGGACAGTGCCAATTCACCAGGTGGTGAGAGTGCTTGGTATTATTATTTTTATCAGTGGGTTTTTTCCTTTTCTGATATTGTTCTATTAAACTGCCTTTATCTCAACCCACAAGGTTTTTTTAACTTTCCCTTCCTTTTCTCTCTCTTCTCTCTTGTAGGTGGAATGGGAGGTGAGAGAGCGGCTCTGTGTTGGGGGTTAAACTATGATAGGGGAGGTGATGGGAAGGGAGGGAATTGTTTTCTTTTTCCACAGCACTAAAAGGTCTTGGATTTTGCAGTGTTATAAGGAAAGAGATCATCATCACTTCTCAGAATCCGAACAATACTAGTATTAATTATGTGGGAAGCTATGTGAACTCAGTGATGAGGATAAAAAGATAATTTGCAGTAGGTATCTGGTCATTGCCTTAATGTGACCCATGGATTGAATAGAGCAGAAGCCCTATGGGGGGGAAAAATCACATAGGATGATCAGACATCTGTTCTTTGTTATGTGCCCCAGTCTCCAAAGGGGAAATAACCCTCCATTTCCTGTACATATTACAGACACTTGCTAGACAATAAAAGAATGTGAAGTACCATCCTGGCCTGTGGAATACATTTATTCCAGTAGTGATAGTCTTGTTCGCTCTGCTTCACTCTGCTTCTTATCCATTCCCTTGACGTACCCCTTCCCCCATATGTGTCACTCTTCTAACACTCATCTCTGTCTTCCCTCATCTCTCTTCCTTGTCTTGTGCCCACCTTTGATGGCAATGGTATTCTCAAGGAAACAAGCTAGCAAGTTTTAGGTTTTTACTCCTGAAATTATGTGAAGTGCAATTTTTAAAAGCCTTGACTGGTTGATCATATCTAAGCAATTTTCAGGACACATCAGAAGGCAAATTTCTGAAATTAGCTTGTTAACATCCTTCCTCCCTTCCAGACAGGTTCCAAGTCTCTGTTTAATTGCACATTAAGGTGGTAGAGCTTCACAAATAAGAAGCTGTAAGGTTATCTTTAGATGGGCAAGACAAAGTATTTTCAGAAAGAGTAGAGCTGATTTAGGTGGGAATGATAAAAATTTTCAATCTGAATACAAGGTTTCTACCACATAATGAGTATTTTTCAGTTTTAAGAATCACAAAACCACTCTTCATACTGGAAATTTTGGGATAATATTAATTACCAGCACAGTTAAAAGGTACTGATACATCTTAAATCAAAACCAAATGTGAACACTCTCTTTAGTGGGATAAGTTCAGCTTGCGCATCTTAGCAGAACCATTCAGATATGCAAGAATAAATCATGTGCAGCATCTCCATAAAAATAAACAGGGTAAAACAGTCTAAGAACAGTGTGACTGATCTGACTTTGCCATTAGATCTGGGAGAATACCTTCAGAAACACAGGTCAAAGACTAAATTCAAAAGAAGGCAGAACATCACATTGAAATAATGAATGATGTGCATGACAATGATCAGACAAAGGTGATATGTGCTATTACTCTTGTGGAGAAAATAGTGCATGAGATACAGAATGCAGGATAAAGGAAGATGGTATAAAATTGTTTGTAGCCACTAGAAATTAGTACAAAATATTTCTCCCTGAAAAACTTCATTATAATACGACTGCAAGTTGGGAAATCAGTTTTGCTAAATTATTCATTTTGATTAAAGAATTTCAGCTATCTGCACAGTGCACCTGTTCCTCGTCAGGCCAGGGATTATTACCATGGGGTTGCTCTTTACCTACTCAGGTGTGCTACACTAGGCAAAGATGATAAGTATGTAGTCATATGATTCATCTTGGCGTAGAGTAAAGCAAAGGCATATATTCTTCTTCACAGTAAAAGCTAATATAGTAATGAAGCAGTCAGAAGCACATTAAAGAAAATAATATGTAAAGCAATCTTATATTCTGACCTTGGGACCAAACCCTCAGCTGCTGTAAATTAACATCCTTTATTCAGCTAAACAGAGTTGTACTCATTTGCACCTGAAATACTGGGAACAAAAACAGAAAAATAAAATCAAAGTTCACAAAAAGGGGAAAATACATACATTTCTGTTCTGTTAAGTTTCCTTTTACTTACACTTTCTGTACTACTAGAAGAAAAATGCAAGCTAGAATCCGAATAGAATGATACAGAATATATCTTGTCATCGCACGAATGAACGTTAAATTGACAAGCAGGTAAATACTGAAGGCAAAAGTTTATGGAAAATGTATACTTTCCCAGCAGTTCGGGAGTCATAAGGCAATCATAACCACAAGTGACATGAATAAGAATGGTGTCTATTTACGTCTAATCTGCAATGCCTGGGGAGAAGGAGTTGGAATTTTAAGAAGTATCAGCAAAAAGCAGGGCTCAAAAACTGTGTTGAACCCACACTGAACCTATTTGTCAATTTGAAAAATTCCATGAGCCAGAAATGTTAGATGGGAAGCTGGTGACCCTAAGTGCTTTTAACAGCACTGGGTATGAAATAACTGTATCGTGTAACCAAGCAAGAAGTGTATTATGAGACTGAAACATACAGCTGTGTTCAGCATTCTTGTAAAAATAGCTGGACGATATCACACATGCCAAGCAAAATTATTATTCTTCAGCTCATATGTGAATTCCAGCTGAAAAGAGATAGCAGGGTTGGGTTGCACTTAAAAATCAAAGAGGGCACAAACTAGCGTTTTGTCTCTGATTTTATCCTACAGGTAGTAACACTGGAGAGAAGGAATAAAACCGAGTCTTATCTTATTTTTACTACATAATGTGTGGCTTTTGCAGTGCCCTTCATCTGAAGATCTCAAACTTTGTATGAACAGGAAGCCTGATTCCTCTTTACTTTATTCTTAGCTGTTAATTGATATTAATACAAAAACGTATAAAACTTTCTACTACGATTCTTTGGACAATAATTTATATTGGGTTTGTGTAGCTTTTGATAACTTCATAACTCCCAAATAAGTCAATGGAAACCAGTACTAAGCTCTTCGAATTCCTTTATTACCTCTTCCTGTCCTAAGTGAGAAGTTACCATGATTATATTCAGCATATTCAGGTCTCCTAAGCACCTTAGCTTTTACTGCGTGCCATCACTGCTTCATCAATAACACCAATTTCCTTGGATCAAGGAGCCTTCTCCTTTACATACAGAATATCTTCACAAGCCTTTTTCACCAAACTGTTAACACTGCTACTTCTCCTGTACATTCCCTATAAGATTATCTTAAGATTCAAACATGGACTCCTATTATTTTCTCTTTACAAATTACCTCTTGACGTCTGAGTAGCCACTTCAGGATTTTCTTAGCAAATGGAGGGCAGCATGGCTTTTTTTCCGCCTTCTCATTTGCCCACAGTTAAGTTGAATGAATATGTATTTGACAAGCACACGTTAGAGAGATACTGCAGCTCAGGTGATCTGCAAATTCTTCACACGGTAACTTGCTCAGATGGGCAAATGGGCACTTAGCCCATCCAGGAGTTACACAGTATTTCAAATAAAGCTTTCTTTGCTGCTCTGGTAGAGTAAGGAAACCTATGTCCAAGGGAGAATCAGACTCTCCTTAATAATATGTGTAGAGGTGTCATGCAGCTGTTAACATTTGCTAACTATGTGACCTTGAAAGCATAATTGTTGGCCTTTCTTATCCCACCGTGCTTGAGGTGTCTTTTTTCCTTTTGCTCATTGTGCAGTGCCTGCAATTAGTCTTTAAGCTCTTTACACCAAGGAGTCTCTTGTGCAGTTTTATTTGCTGTTTAATACCCATTAAGATGGATTTGTTCTTCCTTTGCCAAAGCTATCCAAGCCACTCTATAAATATTTGAAAATAAACATGCCACTCTCTGGGTTTCATTGTTTGTTTGGGACCATTGTAACAGTTATCCAGGATGCTGTCTTAACTGACGTTGAAAAAAAATCAACAAATCCTGTGGGCTTTATGGAATACTTACATGATACCTAAATCACCTTGCCACTTAATCTACTTGGGATGAAGGATGTGTTTTTTGATTGACTATTTTCAGCTGATTGACTTTCCCTCGGTTTGTTTTTTTCAAAGCTTTCCTACACTAGCAATAAGCCTCTGATATCTAAACCACAGAGGAGATATTCTGTTTATGCATATTCATAGGTGATTAAAGGAAATTGTACTTGTTTATTTTGCCCATCTGAATTGTAATATTATCCGTGTTGATTCCTGCCTTAGAAAAAGCTGCTTAAAACTCATGCGAAAAAAGGGCAGGAATTCCCTGTGGAACTGTTCATGGTTAATTCTATTTTGAAATAAATCTTATGCACAAAAGGCCAGTTTTATTTGATGCCATAAGAATAAAGATTCATACTTGCTATTATTTTACTGAAATGATTTTGTAATGCAAATTGAGCAGCTTTAGTATTCAATTACTTTTGTGCTAATATAAATGGTAAGATTAACATAGCTGTACTATAGCTTCAGCAGTTGGTATTATAAAAATTCAGCCAATTTCAACAGCTGCAGCTAAACAGTATCCTGTGGTCCAAATACTGAAATCGAGGTACTGGTAATAGAAATGCTTCTTTTGGACACAATTGTGATAATTAGAATAATGCATAATTTCTGAGTCACTGTCATGAATAAACAATAAAAGTAAAAAATAGAATAAACATACAGTAGATAGAAGCTTTTGTAATGCTGTGTTCTCGCTGCAGTGGTAGATCAGGTAGAAGAGACCACAGGCAAAGAGATTCATCTGCATCATTATGATGCCCATAGAGCTGCAGGTACTTGAGCTATTCTGGCATCACCTTGTGATGAGGAAATATATGGTCGAATAGAAATCAGCAAAAGTTCAATCCCATACAGAACTGGTCCCATGGGTGTTGTCCTTGTGCCTAACCTCAAAATACACGACCTGGATCATCCGCAAGTTGTATTATTTTGGTTTATTTCATTTTATTTTATTTTATTTTATTCTTAATGCTGGGGGGAAAACAAGGGAGAAGGATACATAGATTTTTATTTGAACACAGTGTCTCTAAATAAACACAGACTGCAGAGCATCTCAGCTAGAAAGGTGGAGAAGCACCCAGAATTATTGTGGCAGCTACTGAGACTGCTCCTTATCTCTTTCTGAGGCTGTCGGGGAAAAGTCCATGGCTGAAAAAAATGCTCCTCATTTTCCCATTTGCAAGAGTCTGATTGGACTGGAATTAGTGGGAAACAGAAATCAATGGAAAAAAAAAAAAAAAGTGCTCATTATAAAAATAAGCCCCATGTAGTTATTAACCAGATAAGGTAGCCCCTGTGAGGGACTGGGTCACAATCCTTTCCCCACTACTGATGTAGATGCATGCTATTTAATGAAACAGCAGATTATCAAACCATATTTTATGGATACATCATGAAGCTGAGAGGGAAGCAATAGCTGCCCTTATAGCCTTGACAGTCCTATAACGTTTGGATTTAGCTATTAACTCCTATGTTAACCTGAGATAATGCCTCAATTAAAGAGCTAACAGAGCCAGGTCAGAACGAGATTGGCTAAAGATCACACTCTAACTCCTCCTAAGCCACCACCCCAGCACGTGGCACTTGGAGTATCTCATTCCTTGCGTCTGCTCTGAGGATCCTCACTCCGTACAGGAAAATGCAGAATTACAATTTTTCTGTATGGTTCTGCCTCATGGTTTTCACCTGTCTTCCCACTTGCAAATGAACACACACACAACTCAAAAGAGGTTTTTGTAGTTCAAAACAAGAAAAATCTCCATTGTGCAATTTGAGTGTTGCCAGCACAGTACATAAAATTTATATTGATTATCAAAACTTGTGCATAATTAGTTGCATATTATAATTTGTAATTGCGTGGCTGCTTTTGCTGTTTTAATAAGTTACTAAACACATTGCCATCAAATTTCACAAAACATAAACTCTTTTTGTTTTAATTTTATATAGAATTTTGACTAGACTAAAATACAGAGAGTAATATGATCTTTTCCATTATACTTTCTACATGATTCCTGTAATATGGAAACTGTTAAGAGCTTGCAAATTCGTTCAAAATTAATTTGATTTCATATTATTGCATTCAAATGCTTTTTCAGCATAAACTATTTAATTAAGCAGCTTCGGGTCTTTCATTTGCTATGTAAAACCCTTGGTAAAACATGTTTCCTACGCTTGTCACTTGCTGTGGTACTGGCCCATCTCCGTTTGTCAATGAGGACTGGGAAGTTTGTGTATAGACATGATATATGCTGCCAAGTCATGTAAATGTAATCAAAGTTCTGGTGAGGTTACTGGAATGGCATAAGTAACCGAAGCATGGACCAAGGAGGCAATAACAATAACAGAATCTGGAAAAGGGGTTATCTCAGCATCACTGGCATCAAAGATGGAAAGTATGGGCCAGATTCTATGTATGCACCATCCTGGACTTTCTCCATTTATCTAGAGAAGCCAGTGAGCTGAGGTTTTGGATGCTTTGCATTATTGAAAGGAATTCGATGTGTTATCTTGTTTTGCCGCAAAGTTAGAACTCTGTCATGGAACGGAAAATTTTGTCCTTGTTGATGATAAATGCATAGTACAGTTTTCTACTTTCCAGGGAGGTCATCAGGTCTGCGGCCCATCATTGCCACTGCTTCCTATGGTCAGAGACTGGTGCATAAACAGGATGAGGCAGCTGCCAGTCCAACTGTTGAGCTCAGTACCACTCTGTTTTCATACTTTGAATACAGAACTGAGTTGCCTCATTGGCTCAGACTGATGGACTACTTCAACTAATGGCTCTTGTCGTTACATGAGAAAGCATACACCTGTCAAATTGTTAGTCTGCATCAAATTAGGGCCTTCATTGCAACTATCCAACAGCCTCCAAATCTAAATTACAACCACCGTCTCAGTTTTTACTCTCAAGAGAGAAAACAGCCCAATATAGGGATAGTTTCAGAGACGGTGTTGGAGGATGCTCAGGAGATATGATTATTTGGATAGTAGCTTTTACCATCATGCTTCATGCCCTTTAGTCAACTTATGGCATGAAACTTTGAACAAAGTTGTGGATCTGTCAGGTCACTGTAAGAACAGTTTTACTGCATAGCCATGAAACATGGACACCAAAGAAGCCTGAAACTTGAAGGTTTCACATTTTTCTGATTGTCCTCAGCAACAATCCAATCGCAAGAATCAAAATAAGGTCAGTGATCAAGACGCTGACACTTGCAAAGATCCACTACTAAAATCCAGTTCCATTTTGACAGCACTTTGGGTAGAAGCAGATTACAGGGGTGGAAACAACAGAATTATAAACCATGTTTATAAAGAAAAACCACTGCGTAGTTAGTGGTTGTATGCTTCAAAACCTTAGGTGGCATGGCAACACCACAGTGACAGCCTTCATCTAACAACCAGACAGCTCATTTTAATAATTCAGCCAAAATGTGGTCTAGCTGGCATTCAGTCTTCATTGAGGCTCCCTCACTTTGGAATTTTTCTCCTAAGTAGGAGGCAATTGGATCAAACCACAAACTCTGCCCAACTGTGTCCTTCTTTGCCTGTGAATTTAGCACCGGCTACGACCTGCAGTGTGATTTATGTATTACCATGACAAAATGGCTATAACCAATTAAATTAGATGCTTATACTTCATCTTATTAATTTCCTAAACTGGCAGTGCTTCCAGTCCTCTTGATTTATTGCCCACATTCCTGAGACACAGCCCCAATTTACTACTGTTACTAAACACCCCTCCCAGAGAAGGGAAATGCCTAGCTCAGGATAGGGCCCTGCCGCACAAAGGTGAGAGGAAAAGCCCCTTTCATTGCATCATGCCAAAATGGGAAGATTTGGAGAAACAGCCTTCATCTGCCAACAGAGAAGAGGCTCTGTTGCAATGATCTGTCTTTGCCCCATGTCAACATTCCTTGCAAGAACGGCAATATTGAAGAAAGGTCCTCTACCTTTCAAATGATCCCAATTAACCGTCTGTAGGTCATTGCTAAATACACTTTACCTGAAGATGCTCCATATTTTGTATACTTTAGAAGTATAAAAATTGGATTCAAGCGGCAAGCACATTCTGAGGCGAGAGTCTTGGATCTGGACTGCAGATCACCTTAGAGTCCACTACACAGCTCAGAAATTGCCACTGAGTCCAGGATGTTCCCCTGGACACTGCTCTCACAAAACTGTAGACTGTGTTCCTATCTCAAGCCATAAATTTGGGCTTCTTCCATTACATGCAAAAGAACACAATTAGCCTAGTTTTTAATGAAAAATGACAAGTCCCGTTCAGGCTATGAATTAAATTACAAGTGGAGGTTGCAGACTGTATACATGCAGTTGACCTTGGTTTACTTTATAATGAGGTTTATAAATCTTGAATTTTGATGAAACTTATCATCTAAGAACTAGATTTTACTCTGCTTCACTATAGCATCTAACTATTCCCCTTTTTTTTTTTGTTATCCATATAGAAAATGGGATTAGCAAGGGATCTAAATATGAAGATGCCAAACTGTTGAAAAAGTTGGTTTATATGCAAAATGTTGGTTTATAAGGTGATGAGACATTTGAGTCTGAATTTCATATTTGGATTCTTCCCTCATGAAGGGAAGCTGTAAGCATTTAGACAGTAAAATTCCTGTAGAGACATTTTAAATTTCCGTCTGGTTCTGAATTTTGTAATGGTACAAGTGGGCTGTCGTGTGGGAGCGTTTTGGCTGGGTGTTTTTAACCTGGTTGCCTTGTGAGGAGTGCAGATGGCTGCTTAGATAGGAGCCATACAGGTCTCACTGCGGTCAGCCTTGTGCACGAGAAAAAGTGAAGCCCCAGCTGCCCCAGAAGAAACGGTGACGGGGATCACGGGCCGCTCAGGAAGACCATTTCCTCGGTGAGCTGCTCCATCCTACAGGACTAGTCAAGGGAGAGATGAATATAAGCTGGCTCTGTCTTGTGCTTCTTTGCTTTACAGTGAATAAATAGCTTAGCACTAACCAGCAGGATGGAATGGAGGCCACTTAACAACTCAGCTCTCCCAGCCAAGCACAAGCCTCTCAAAATCTGGTCCATTGCATACACATCTGCCTCTTGTGTCCATAATTACATCATATACACCCAGGTTTCATAGATTTCTCGCACAAATGTGTAAGCAGAACAAAATGGGGGAATTACCATGCAAATAAATGATTCCTGCAGGGAAAAGCGTTATGAACCCTGCTCAGCATGTTGCACCTGCAAGCAAAGAGCATTCCACCTGCTGTCCAGTGCCAACAGTAATTGCAGGTTTAGTAAGAGATTGAGGAATTCAATGGACAGCACTCATGTGACTGAATAAAATTTGGAGCATGTGAAGCTATAGAAATATGTGTGTTTACACGACAGTCTTGGAGTCTGTGTTATCCATTTGTTCATTTCAAGGCAAAATAGGAAAAATAATTATCTTTTCAGCAGAAAAATACTAGAGCTGTAAAAATTTCCATTGATTAATCCAGAAATTACCCAAGAACTTGAAGCATTTGTTCACCATAACCTGTAATTTTGCTGACGGGCTACAGCAAGGCTCTCGGAGCCAAAAGGGTTCAGCTGAGGTGACACAGTAAACACAGAAACATGCTGCATCGAAGCTGCATAGAATTTCAACTCACATCATCAGCTTCAAGGATAATAACTGTGAACTCCAGGGCAAACTTCCCTTATAGAGAACTAATGAGTTTTTGCAATACCTCAGAGCATCTTGTACCTGCTGTTGAGCTCTGAGTTAAACAAGCAGGAAGGAAAGTAATTGTCATTGCTCCTGCCTTCTTCCAGTCCTGTGGTTATATGTTACTCTATGGCAAGTCATTTCACTTCCAGATAACTCTTCACAATTCCGGATCAAATTATTCCTCTTTACAAATCTAAAAAAAAAAATTAAAATAATTCAGTTGAGACACTGTAAACATTTTAATGTTTTATACGACATATATTCCTACTAGTTCATTTCAAATTCATCATGTTTGTTATAAGAATGGACAAAATATTCAAGAGAGCTTTTTACTATCAAACTTGTTTTATCAGAACCAGAAGAATAAATAAAAACATGTAGCTCTCAGTAATAATGCATTGAAACCTTTTTATATTGTTTCTTTTCCATTGTGAATTGCATATCACAACTATTAAAGTCAGTGAATCTTACCTCATATGCCAAAATAAGATTAATTGAAATTATGAAACAACATTTTGACATAACTGCATTAGTGATTTAACAAAAATGAATGCCTATTCTGTGAGAAACATCAAAATTCTGACTTTTTTGGAAAGGAAATCTGATCCCCACACTCCATAATTACATACCTCAAGGGTTGTTATGGGACAGCAGATGTATACGATGTCAGGTTTCTGACACTAAACAAAAACGTAAACAGCCTGATCTGTACTTTCCAACTTTGCATGGGTGAAAATATACATGCAAATCGCAATTGCCACAGCCTTGGGTTGATATTTTTCACATACAAATAAAATGCATTGAGCGAGCTGCCTCAAGACCGCAGTCCCCATGCAAGCAGGCCCTTCCCGCTCGTGTCAGGTATGTTCCATGAGGGCTTTACCTTCACAGGATGCTAACCCGTGCCGTTTAGTCTGGGGATATAGAGCTATTAACACTCCCCAGGGAGCCTGGGAGAGGGTCGCTTTCTCCAGACCCACAGCCACGTGAGACCTGCATGAATCCCACGGCTGTAGCTATTGCTATCCACCTCAGCACTGCAGTAGGTCTCACCGCTTTCTCCCCTTCCTTTCAGGCTGCCTGCAGACCTCACCTGCCCCTGCTGCAGGCAGCGTCAGCAGCTCCCGCTGGAACCTGTTTAGTCTTGCAAAGTGCAGGCAGGATAAACAGAGGCTGCACGAACTGCCAAGCCGGTTCTTCGAGCAAGGATGAAAAGCACCTAATTCACAATAATGCATAGGACACGTCCAAGTTTTTTCCTTGCAAATCTCATCCAGACAGTTCCGATGATACACCTAAGCACCTTGGACAACTTAGAATGTATCTACACTGCTAAAGCCATTTGCTCCACACAGTGATGCCCGGTACCAATGCCTGGTGGCTCAGGGTGACTTGTGTCCACATGGCCTCTCTGGATCAGACCAGCCGTTTGACCAGCGTCTCATGTGCACCTCTAGATATAAACCAGCAACCTATCCCAAAGCCCATTCTCTGGCCCTGAAGGCTGGCTACATTCTTAATTTTCAAATCTCTTCTGCTGTGAAAGAGTGGCAGCGCACAGAACACGTATTGGGAACAGAGCCTGGCTGTGTTTCTGAACTTTGCTTAGTTTAGGATAGTGCTAGATGTTCTAAACAAAAATTGTGTAGGGGACTGTTCTACTACTTTAACACTCAAGAGGCTCAAAGCACAAATCTTGGACTCATCCCCTCATTGTTGCTGCAATATTTGGACTCATCCCTCTGTTACTTAGTTTACTAACAGAAAAGTAAACCTCTAGCCCTGAGACAGAATTACTAATTTGTTTTCTTATATTTAATTTCAAAATGCCTGCAGTAATGCAAGTGCTGTGTCATAATTAACCAGAGTGGGTTTTATACACTGTGATAACACCATGGGGCTAGAGATGGTCTTGGGATGGGGCTAGAGAACTCATGAGGGTGGCCACAGGTATGCTGTGGTTCTGCAGGAATACTGATGTGCTGGAGGAGGGGTGGAAACGTGTGAGCAAGCAAACCTGATTCACAGGTGGTATGAACTACCCATCAGAAACAGCCTCTGGACTGAAATCATGTGCGGGTCTCATCACAGAGTAAACACTTTGTGCACTCCCCAAAGAGAACCAAAGTGAACTAACAAACATGCAACAAGGATACCATCAGAGCCCAGACCTCCCCCCAGGAGCAAACAGGAGAGGCAGCTTGTTTGCCAGTACAGACTCACCTCGGTTCAATTCCAGGCTAAATGACAAAGAATCTGTGTCTTTTCCACAGCAGACAGTGGAGATTTCTGTTTCCCCTCAGAGCTTCAGAACAGTGATAGTGACATTAAAATGGTGTATTCATCCACAGTGGGTTTGCGTGACCCTGTATGTACACTTTTGCCATGCTTCATAAAACCATTCCTAGATTACACAAGCCTAGAGAAATGCTGATTAAGCTGTACAGTAAATCTGAGCCTGAAATATGGATAATTAACCGCTGCAGCAGCTGCCAATAACTGCAGGGCAAGAGCTTCTTTTAATTTTTCTTCAAAAGCCGAAGGAAGCAATGTTTGACTGTGAGACTTCAGCCAACGACAGAATAAAACAGAATCTAATATTTCTTTGCCTTTGAAATAACATGGTGAAGATTACCAGCACCTTCTTTGTGAGACAGAGAACTCCAAATCAGGATTCAAAAGATAAAAAACAAATAAGCGTGCTATACATATGTGTCTTAGAATAAGAAACAATAGTTTGAAGACAAGAAGAAAGAGATCAGGATTCAAAAGAAGACAGAACTGCTTCTGAGGAGGAATTCCACCTTTGGTTTAGGCAAAGGACCACCGTGGGACCTCAGGAAAGTCACATCCCAGACAGGCGCCTCAGTTTCTCCATTATAAATATCCTAAAAGCTAATGACGGCAAAGTTATATAAAAGAATTGTATCATATGCAAATATATATTATTCTGTAAGTGTATCAGCTATTAAATACAGAAACAGTGGAAGACAGCAAGGTTTCTTCAGGATATGCTCTATTTGATCCTGTAAGGGTCACATACTCACAGATAAACATTCCCCTTTCTGCTTCCTTTCTTGCCAGGAGACCAAAATCAAGAGATAAGTAAAAATGCCAGTGGTCTGCACTCTAGCAGTATCTTGCAATCAGAGGAGGTGGTGAGGTAGCAAAGGCGGACAGACTTTTCAAAGGTAGAGATACCAGTCTGGCTAGCTTTTCCATAGATACCTATAATCTTGTTTACTTTCTGGAGTTCATAAAATGGCAACAGGTATTACTTGAGATTTTTGCAACACTGCCTCCAGATTTCTGGAAAGCCTTTCAGGCTTGTCCTAGCATCATTGTACAGAAAATGTACGCATAGAGGCTGAAAGTACTGAGAATATATTATCCTTCCTGTGGCAAACAAATTTATGTGGGAGGAGCTGGAGGCCAGTGTACAGCAAGGAAACTACGATACAGTTGCCATCACAGAAACGTGGTGGGAGGACACACACAAGTGGAGTGCTGTAATTGATGGCTACCAACTCTTCAAAAAGGATAGGCAAGGAAGGAGAGGTGGTGGGGTGGCCCTCTATGTTAGGGGCAGTTCTGAATGTCTGGAACGTAACAATGTGGATGACAGTGTTGAGTGTGTATGGATAAGAATTAAGGGGAAGGCCAATAAGGCAGACATCGTGATGGGAGTTTGTTATAGAGCTCCCAATCAGGATGTAGAAGCCGATGAAATATTCTATAAGCAGCTGGCAGAGGTCTCACGATCATCTGCCCTTATTCTTGTGGGGGACTTCAACTTCCCAGACATCTGCTGGAAATACTACGCAGCAGAGAGGGAAAAGTCATGGAGGTTCCTGGAGTATGTGGAAGACAACTTCCTAACACAGCTGGTGAAGGAACCAACTAGGGGAAATGCCCTACTGGACCTACTGTTTGTTAACAGAGAAGGTCTTGTGGGGGATGTAAAGGTTGGAGGTCGTCTTGGGCAGAGTGATCACGAAATGATAGAATTTTCAATTCTTGATCAAGTAAGGCAGGGAGCCAGCAAAACTGCCACCTTGGACTTCCGAAGGGCAGACTTCAGCCTGTTTAGAAGCATGGTCGAGAGTGTCCCTTGGGAGGCAGTTTTGAAGAGCAAAGGTGCCCAGGAAGGCTGGGCATACTTCAAGCAGGTGCTCTTAAAAGCGCAGGAGAAGGCCATCCCCTTGTCTCGAAAAACGAGCAGACAGGGAAGACGACCAGCCTGGCTAAATAGAGAACTTTGGCTGGACCTCAGGAAAAAAAGGAAAGTTTACATTCTCTGGAAAAGGAGGTTGGCAACCTATGAGGACTATCAAGATATAACAAAGCTATGTAGGGGGAAAATGAGAAGGGCCAAAGCTCAATCAGAACTCAGCTTGGCCACTGCAGTTAAAGACAATAAGAAGAGATTCTTTGAGTATATCAATAGAAAAAGGAAGACTAGGGAAAATGTAGGCCCACTGGTGAATGAGACAGGTGCCCTAGTGGTGGAGGACACAGAGAAGGCAGAGTTACTGAATGCCTTCTTTTCTTCGGTCTTCACTGCTAAAGCTGTCCCTCACGAATCCCATACTCTGAAGGCAAAGGGGAAGGTCTGCAGAAAGGAAGATTTTCCCTCAGTTGAGGAGGACCGTGTCAGAGACCGCTTGGCCAAGCTGGACATTCATAAGTCCATGGGCCCTGATGGCATGCATCCGCGAGTGCTGAGAGAGCTGGCGGATGTTATTGCTAGACCACTCTCCATCGTCTTTGAACGGTCATGGGGAACAGGAGAGGTGCCTGAGGACTGGAGGAAGGCTGACATCACTTCGATCTTCAAAAAAGGCAAGAAGGAGGACCCAGGGAACTACAGACCGGTTAGTCTCACCTCTGTCCCTGGGAAGGTAATGGAGCGACTCATTCTGGATGTCATCTCCAAACACATTGAGGAACAGGAAGTTATTGGAAGTGGTCAACATGGATTTACCAAGGGTAAATCGTGCTTGACCAATCTGATAGCTTTCAATGATGTTATAACTGGGTGGCTGGATGAGGGGAAAGTCGTAGATGTCATCTACCTTGACTTTAGCAAGGCTTTTGACACTGTCTCCCATGACATCCTCATTAGGAAGCTGAGGAAGTATGGGCTAGATGAGGTGACAGTGAGGTGGATTGAGAGTCGGCTGTGGGACAGAACTCAGAGGGTTGTGATCAGCGGCACAGAGTCTAGTTGGAGGCCTGTAACCAGTGGTGTCCCCCAGGGGTCAATACTCGGTCCAATTTTGTTTAATATATTCATTAATGACCTGGATGAGGGGACAGAGTGTATCCTCAGCAAGTTTGCTGATGATACCAAACTGGATGTGGTGGCTGACACCCCAGAGGGCCGTGCTGCCATCCAGCGTGACCTGGACAGGCTGGAGAGCTGGGCAGAGAAGAACCTAATGAGGTTCAACAAAAGCAAGTGCAAGGTCCTGCACCTGGGGAGGAAGAATGTAAAGCACCAGTATAGGTGCACCAATGTGCCCTTGTTGCCAAAAAGGCCAATGGAATCCTGGGCTGCATAGGGAAGAGTGTGGCCAGTAGGTCGAGGGAGGTCATTCTCCCCCCCTACTCTGCACTGGTGAGGCCACAACTAGAATACTGTGTCCAGTTTTGGGCTCCCCAGTTCAAGAGGGACAGGGAACTGCTGGAGCGAGTCCAGCGAAGGGCAACTAAGATGATGAAGGGCTTGGAGCATCTCCCTTATGAGGAAAGGCTGAGAGAGCTGGGACTCTTTAGCCTGGAGAAGAGAAGGCTGAGGGGAGACCTTATTATGTCATACAAGTATCTAAAGGGTGGGCTGAAGGAGGATGGAGCCAGGCTCTTCTCAATGGTTCCAAGTGACAGGACGAGGGGTAATGGGCACAAGTTAGAACACAGGAAGTTCCGTTCAAATACACGGAAAGACTTCTTTACGGTGAGGGTGCCAGAGCACTGGCACAGGCTGCCCAGGGAGGTGGTGGAGTCCCCTTCCCTGGAGATTTTCAAGACCCGCCTGGATGCAGTCCTGAGTGATGTGCTCTAGGCAATCCTGCTTTGGCAGGGGAGTTGGACTAGATGATCTCTAGAGGTCCCTTCCAACTCTGAAAATACCGTGATTCCGTGATTCCATGATAAATTCCTACATTGAATAGTGTGTAAACTGAAATTTGACGCGTTATCTGTTCTCATACTAAACAATAATTTTCAGTAGCCTTTTCAAATTTCAGTCACCTTTCCAATTTATTGCCTTAACGTCCCCATTTTAAATCCTGCCTAGTATTTTATAGAGAGAGAAAATAAGAGTGAAATACCCCACTCAGTATCAGATTGATAATTGAGGAATGCCGGAGAACACTAAATAGTTTCTTCTCATGCAAAGTCCTCTGTTATAATTGCATTCAGTTATGTTAAAAATGCATGTACAGGGGTGGCTGAGTAGATCATGACTCGCTCATGGTGAGACTCTAAGTTGTCACTTCATATTCAGTTCTGGTAGTGAAGTGACTGAAAGATGTTAATTGTTCAATATCCCACATGAAATGAGATGTGTGGTCTCAGACCGCTGGAGAAGTGTTTAACATTACAAGAACACCAACTCACTTGGCACTAACTGGAAACTTTATTGTCAGCCTCAGCTTATATGCAAATGCAGGGATAGAGCACACTGACCAAGCAGCTATTAGGATGATGATGACTTGTACACAAAGAGACCCTGAAAAGTAATAAGTGGACAGGAATTAAATTGCTACTCTTTATTTTATATCCAGTTCATGATTTAATAAAAAGCCTTCTAGGGCTGGAAATCCACTATCTTTGGCTAAAGGATAATTTGCTACAGAAAGAAAATCACATTTAGAAGAAAACAAAATGAGACATCAAAATGTTTAGGAAGATTCAGCTCTGAGATTTGTCACAGAATTCAGTGGCAAAAATCCCCCTGTATTGACAACAGAGTTCACTTGGGAGATTAGACCTTATGGGTCACATTTACCCTAACTTTAACTATATAAAGAGTTATGAATTAATTGTAAAATTATTATTTGTGAACCCTCTATAATCAATGGAGAAAGAAAGATAATTAAACCTATCTATCCTTAACACTTCTATCTCTTTATCAACTACAGAAAGAGCCCAAATGATGATTCGCTATAGGTAGTCTGAGTGCTTGGACTAGTCATGTACATTTCCACGGCTAATGTCAGGAGTAATTGATCCCATTCCTTCTTTTCATGGAATAGTGTTCTTCTTGAACATGCCTTTGCTCACATGCCCTTTCATAGCATACTGGAATTGTCTTGCAACTGCGCCCACTGGAGCACGCTGAGCTTCACTGTACCCCTACCTTACGGGACCCCGAGCATCTTGGCCATCAGGCTATGGAGGGCAGCAAGACTGATCCCATGGAAGTGCTAAGGGAAAGTTATGGAGCAGATCTGGGCAAAATTCAGCTTTTCTATTGAACTAGGCAAAAGGGGAAAAAAGTCACTTAATTTCAAAGTTCTGTTCTGTGTGCATATTGTATTTTGTATAGATTCTGCAAACATTCAAAGTCCCTTTCAAAATATCTCCAGTTACAAGACAGTATCTTTCATTTTTCCCAGTCATGATCCTTCCCCCTTCTATGGTGGGATGAATTTGAGAGTCTCTGGCTAATAACGAATATGCAGGAAAAGGTGGAAAAAACAAGACATGTATAAAGTGTCTGACTCTTTGTCTGTCCTCTCAGCTCCAGCAGCAATCTGTTTAAATATTTCCTGAGCCAGACATTGCATCTGGGTTACTTATGGATGTATTCCCATGAATGTCTCTAAACCCTGTTTAAATCCATTTATATTTTTGGCATCCACAGCATCTCGTGGAAATGACCTCACAGTGCAGTTATGCAACAATACGGAAAAGTATTTCCTTCTGTTTATTTTAAACTCACTACCTGATAACTTTATTGTGTATGTATCCTCCTGAGTTCCTGTACTGCGAGAAATCCAACAAGTCTTCCCTGTTCTCCACACTATTCATAAATTTATGCAACTGTCATATTCCTCTAAGTTGTCCTTTCCAAGATCTAGAGGTGCATTCAATTTAGTCTCCCTACATATGGAAAACATTCTCCATCTCTATCATCCTCATTGCCTTTCAGTCCCATTTTATTACTACTACAATATAATATTATTGGGAGGTGGTTCTTTTCCCACAAAAGCTGCTAATACTCACAATTTTTGTCCTATTTTTACATTAGCACAGCTCAAAAGCTTCATATGAATATGCTTCCCTTCAGCCAAAGCATTTACTACCTCCAGGACTGAATCCTCAGTAACTATGTATGACATGCAATAAAAGAAAATCAGTTCCTTCATATCTCATGTGGATACAGTTGTATTTTGTTGAGGATTTTACTTATGGCTCTCTTTTCAAGTTTCTTACACATTGTGAGAATTGGCTAATAGTTTTAAAGCTTGAGACAGCCTCGCATGCTGCTCATTCTGGTGGCTTTTCCATACCTTCTGAGGGTGTATCGATTCATTTGGATATCTTTAGGTATAAATAAGGGAAGAGCAACAGATGTTTATGCTAATATTTAGTATTAGTATAACATCTTTACAGCTCTATTCTGCCTAAGTCATAAGTGCAAGCAATTTCGTCAGGCACATCCACTGCCTTGTCAGCCTCTATCACTTCCTGTGGTGCCAGTAATATTTATAAGTGAATTAGTGGATTCAGAAAAGAATGAAAAAAAGAAAAGGAAAAAAAAAAAAAGAAACAAAAAAAAGAGAGAAAACTAATGTATTCATGTTATTTAAAAATGAGTATTTCTCCAGAAGATATATTGGAGTGAGCAAATGTGTACTGGCAAATGGACTAGATGTGGGATTTGTATCATTTACTGGAAACCTTCTAGTAGCATAAACATGAACTTCATCAAACTCACACTCCCAAGTCTTAAGGTTGACCTCACATGCTCTTTGTATCAACAGACGGGTCTATCTGACTCACACTTGTTCCGTGCACTCAGGAAGCGTTATGTGTTAGCAAGCCTGAGACCCCGAGGAACTATATAAACCAGTCTGTGAGCTGGAATACATGTTTCTTTTTGATGTTTGTTGCAGATGAAAGTAGAAAGTTCATGTGTTTTGGGGCAATGCTGCTGACAGTATTTAAGACAGCGAAAAAGGGATAAGGAGTTCAGGAAACCTCTCTCGATATCTGATTTCTCAGGTTTTGAGTTTACAGGATGTGTCTGGTGCACCCTTTATTGTCACTAAACATTTTTGCTAGTGATTTTTTTTTCTTTTTTCATAGAATCATAGAATTATAGAATGGTTTAGGTTGGAAGGGACCTTGAAGATCATGGAGTTCCAATCCCCCTGCCATAGGCAGGGACACTTCCCACTAGACCAGGTTGCCCAAGGTCACGTCCAGCCTGGCTAGATATTTTCAAAATACTGATTTAAAAAAAAAAAAAAATCCTCCTCGATATTTTACTGGATTCTCCCGAATCACCTCACTTTTACAAGCAAATTTATTTGCATTGTCTTTTGCTAGCTGCTGCAACACCTAAGAAGAATTTAGTTAAATGTCAATTTCTTTAGAAAATATCAGTTCTCATCACTTTGGTCCTTAAGATCATGCTTCATAATACTACTGTTGTGAACACCGCCCTTTCCACACGGGATTAACTTAGAAGCAGAAACAGGGCATTCAGCTGCAGACATCATGTAAATACAAAGGAGCTGCTTGAAGATAGAACAAGGAAGAATTCAGCCACTCCACTTGTTCAACTACTTCTGTCACCTGAGATGTGGCCCATACCTCCTCCCTGCCTCGAGTGCCAGCTCTCTGGGCTCTTTCCGGCTGCCCCTACCCAAAAGTCAGATGACTGTTAAGGACTGAAAGTTCGCAATCTTCCCTGGCAAAGCTGGGCACAAACAGGCAACAACTTATTTGTAGACTGCACAAGACAGGGACAGCCTCTACTGCACCATGGGGTCTCTTGCCACTACCCCAAGATAAATAATAATTAACGCTAACAGTGCCAAATAAAGCTTTAATATTTGCTTTTCTTCTGCTCCAGCAACAAGCCGAGAGGAAGACCGGCTTTCTAAAGGGACTGAGTGTAATTTGTTCGTGTCCCTCACAGCAGGAGACATTACATGAGTTTCAAGGGCTGCCTGGATAACTCAAGCACACATCAGCACCAACCCACTTCAGCAGCGTGAAGGACAGTGAATTTTTGAAACGTATTTGTTAACTTCAAGAAGTAAATTGCAAATACAAAGAAGGGAGGTGAAATACCTTAATCTTGGGGTTTTGGTAATTTTTCTACAAGAAAGATTCTTGTATCAGAACTGTGTGTTCTGGTATAATTTCTCATGACATGACCAACAGTAAATAAAATGAAGTAGAATAAAATAAAATTAAAAAAAAGAAAAAAACATATATCCATGCAGTTATGACATTTTCATTCTCAGGTTAAGTGTATTTGAATAGCAGAGACCTTTTATTCTATCACACTCAGTTTTGAGATCTTTACACGGGTGTTCACCTTGGATCACCTGGGTTACTAGTTAGAGATTTACTATGAAAAGCATATTCAAAGAGGCCGTATGGGTGATTTGTTAAGATTAAAACTTATTGCATGAGATCCTAGGTTCTGTTCCTGAGACAATCCATGACCTTCCTTTTAGCTTGTGTATAAAATATGTTAGCAGTTCATACTTGAATGTCCCCGGCTTAGGAGGGAAGCGTGGATTTATTCAGTTTAAGTGGCTAAGTGCATGAAAATAAAAGTCAAAGTCTGACTGATATAAATCCGTGGCCTTCTCTTTTGTAGCTCAAGAAGTTTTCCCTTCAAGTAGGAAAAGTGGGTAGTACTGCCTTTCTTCTTTCCTGCTGCAGTGAGCGAGGATTCCTTAATAAAATACTGTCTTGTTCTGGTGAAAGCCCAACATCTCAACATGCCCGTGTAGGGCAGTGCAATGCTGTACAGAAAATCTAAACCGAATCACCCAAACATCACGGCTATCTGAAAGCAGTGTGGTCTGCTGCCCTTGGGAAGTACCACTCACTGGAGTGCCTTGGTTTCCTGGCATGGCTTAGTCCTCTTGAGTCTCATAGGGAGTTCAAATAGGGAGGGACTCTCCACAAACTGCACAGGGCATCCTTCTGTCCTACATTGACTTATAAATTTATTTTCCTTCCCAGAAAGAAGTAACTAACGACAATGCAAACAAATCTTGCTTATATAAAAGTCTTGAAGACTTGATAAGTCTTGAAAGGTAGGTGAAGAACACGTGGACAAGGAGGAGATTCCAGAACTTCTCTTCCTGGAGAAGGAAGCAAAAAAAATGAGACATAGATCAAGGCAAATTCTTTAAAAGAATGACAAAATCTAGACAGACCTGGGTTGGGTCAACTCTATCAGTCTTAAGCACCTTAACATGGTCTTAAATTTTACACGTCTAATGAAAAGGTACTCTTCAAGTAAGAGCCTACATTTCTTTATGCTTAATAAAGAAGAGCAGATACCTCAGGAGACAGATTCATTTTGCCTGTCTTTAAATAGTCTTCCTTGCATATATAAGCAACTCAGCTGTTCCCCTTACAAGCATCACTTTATTAGGCACTTAAAATTATACACGTTAGCTGAAAAATTCAATATCGACTGCATGCAATTACAACATGGGGGTGGGCGGGGATTATTTTCCTGTATTTCCCTGTTATTCACCAAACCAGGAGAAAAAGTAAATAATATTATAATGTTAAATTCTAAGATTTGAGGTTTGAGGGTTTTCTTTATTATTAAAAAAAAATAAAATATTTGAAACACCTGTTAAACTGAAAAAATCTGCCATAACTTTATATGTGGTATTTCAAGTACCTCCACCATGATAAATGTGACTTTTAGTCTAAGATAAATACACCCACAGAGGATAGAATATCTCACTTACTATAGCCAGAATCATCCCCATCAGGACACAGGATTGATGGAGTTTATCTGCTTTAGGATAAGTTCATATTTACTGCATTATTTTTATCTGTTAACAAACAGAAGCAACTATTTTCAACTATTTACTACTTTCTTTTGATGTCTTTTTTGCTTCATTAGTTCAGTAGTTACAGGAATTTTGAAAGTGTACTTTTTATTTCAGAGCTTCTTTGGCCTCGCATAAAGCGAGTGCATATTGGACTTTAAATTATATAGAACGAAAGCAAAACAGGATAAGATTTTAATGGGTTTCTGAATCACTGACTATGTTTATAATAATGAATATCTAGTAGGCTACAAAATTTACTTCTTTACACTAAATCTATGCTCATTGTCTCATCGAGTGAGTTCTATTGTTTGTTCAATATTAACTTGATATTCTTTTAAATCCTGTTAAGATTTTAACCTAGAGGTTCAAAATGTGGAGTGATTAAAGATTATTTAATGATTCTAAATTTCTAGATTATTTTATTCTCTGTCATCACATTAAGCCTGATGGGTTGGATACAAGACAATTTTAGTAATAACCAATTGGCAGAAGGTAGGCATGTTTGCAACAGAGTTTTGAGATTTCTGTTACTGAAGAGGTGGTTTGACATTCAGTGTGTGTGCGCGCACACGTGTGTTTGAGAAAAGCAGGAACTGAGGTCTTCTTCTCGCCTCTGTCATCTCTCATAAAATATCTCTGCACCTTCTCTTATTTAGGAATATTCATAGATATCAATAGTGTCTAATCTGGCTGTTCTCACCATAGCTGAGGAAGTAAAGTCATGCACAGCACTGATTTTACATTCTCTTTGTTTCATCTCGCTTATCTCCAGCTCCTGTTAGTGACATTAGTCACAGACATAGTCTGATATTTTAAAACTTCAGTTTATTAATTAAAATGCTTTTTCAGAGGGAAAGTAAGATTGACCTTAATCCTCTCTACATGGGACAGAAAACAGGAGCCAACGTTTGTCAGGCTGAAATTTTAATTTGGAACCTGAAAAAAATACTTTGTAATCAGTGGAAAAGTTCTCATTCACAAGTAGTTTTTGGATCAGGTATAAAATATTATTTTTTTTTTATAAAAGTCAATAGTTTCCTCTGGCTCAGAGAAGTTCTGCATCCATTTCAATCAGACATGGTTTGAACAAGTAGCTAGCAAATCTCAAAAGACTTGTGTATGAGCTGGTTAAGGTAGAATTTTTCTGTTGTGTCAATCCAGTTTTTTCTTCAGCTTCCAGTTTTCAGAAAACGGAATTAAACCTCCTGTGAACAGTGCCCTTCAACTTTGCTTGCATAGAACTGAATGCAGCTCCTAACAAAGTCCATGAAAAGACTAAATCTGGCATACAAATAACATACTGCTCCCTATTTTCAAGGGCATGCTGCTTTTTCAAATATAATTTCTATCAAATGTCCATTCAAATCTTTTTTTTTCTCTTCAACCTAACCTTGATCCAGTCAATGCAATGTCCCAGTCCTGAATCTGCTGAGAGAGGTTGCTTACATTTTCTGAAAACAAAGCTTCAGGCTGGGGAAATATATTCTGAAGGTATAATAAGAAAGATAAGCTTACGGTCCAAGGGTCCAAAATTTAAATTAATGGTTTATCTTCATTTGCACCACAGAAAAGCAGATGCTCCTTAAAGCAGTGTAGAAGTTAAAGGTGGACATATTTTAGAACGGGTGTTTTATTTTCTAAGGAGTGTCGCTGCTACTTTATAACTAAAAGCAGTACTGTGAAGGTGAAACACAGACATAAATATTCAGTAGTAGCTAGTCTTTCTCTATACTTTCTTCACAGTCTTAGGATTAGGGTTTTTTTCCTCTGAAAAACAGGACTATTATTGCCAGCATTGCAATAGGCTTGTAAATATTTTTACAATCCCTCAGGTTTCATGAACTACTGGAGAGGTGTTCAGCAAGCTAAGGAGATCCTCAGAGAAAAAAGGGTTCTCAAGTTCCCAACTATATGGACTTTGCTTTGAGCTTGTAAATAATTTCAAGAGGGAAGCAAAGTGAAGACACAAATCAGTGCCCCGAAAATTTTGTCGCCTGAACAAACAGCATATTAAGCATTTTGATCATTTTTGCTGCTTCACCTTCTTGTGGAACCACTGGTGGTATTAAAGAAGTGTCCTAAATGACAAATCAAGAAATCATTATTTAGACATTCTGAAAATTTTTGGTTTAGCTGAAAAAATATTGAATTTCCAATACATCAGTCATCCTGCCAATTCATCATTTTCCCCACATCACAAATGGTGCAAAGTAGTTTATATTTCCATATTTCTGTGCAATGGGTATATATATATTAGAAAAATATATATACACTGAAAATTATCACATTTGAATTCTCAAGAATATTGTATTTTAACACTTCTGATGAAAAGAAACTTTTAAACTTTCCCCAAGTTTTGCTTTGTTGAAATAACTCAAAAATCTTTCACAAGCAATTTTAACATTAAACTGCATTTTCCTGTAGTTCAGGAAGCCAATGACTACATTTTCATTAGCTGAACTATTCCTCCCATGTGCAAGCAGGTAACATTCATTTCCTACGGACCATGTATCTCAGAGAGACATTTGTTGCAAAGACTTCTGGAAAATACAATTTCGTAGGAAGGTTGCTAATCAGGAAAAATGTGGATCAGAACACTGTTGCTAGGAATGCGATACAACAGGAACATCTCACTTAGTGTTTTGCTGAACTAATTTGGACAATTCAAGAATTCTGGTTCTCCTTGAATAAACAATTTTCCCCAGAGCAAAAGTAAAAAAAACCAAACAAACAAACAAACAAAAAAAAACAGATAAATCCAACATTTTCTAAAATATTTTGATTTTGTAGAAACTGAATTTTCTTGGAGAAAATATTCAATGGAAGACTCCAACAATAGCTGAAACCTGGATGCAATGGCAAGTATCTTGCTGCAGGCAAGCTACAGAGAGCACCACCCACTAAAAGAACAATTTATTTCAGTCCCGTTCCCACAACCCCTTTGAAACCACAACCACCTGCAACCCCAGCAAAGAGAGAGCCAAGTATGACACTGTACCAGAAACCATAAGAGCCAGCACCTGTCCACCAGCCGTTGTTATGTTCCACTGTTGCAGACCTGCAATAATCACGTACTTCAGTCCTTTTTTCATCCCCGCCTAAAAATCTGTCCTTTTAGAATGAAAATTATGCTTTCTTAAACCAGAATCTGTGTTTGAGGAGACTGAAGCTGAAGCATCTAAGAAAACATGTAGGAAATTCCCTCCTTCGTGTAGATATTAATCTGTTAATTAGAGAAACCAGGATGAGAGGGAAAGGGATAAGACTTTTTCATCCTAAAATAGCAGACAGTGACATCATTAAAGGCAGGAGATTCTGGATGTTAAATAAGGGTGGCACTGAAAAACGGCAAAATTTGACTCCAAAGAAAGATTTTTGCATTTAATTTCTCTTGTACTGATTTTTTTTTTTTTTTTTCACTAAATAAGATAGAAAGGGCTGCCACTTGCAGGTAAATCAATAAATGAACTGACATAAATAAAAATGCCATTCATTCATTGTTTAAGATTCTCCTAACATATAGTCTTACCTTAGCTTTTTTTATGACTCTAGGGTAGATAGAACTTTGTCCTAGAATTAGTTCTACCAAAAAGTGCACTTCTCTTATCCCTTTGACAATTCGCTACAATCTCTCAAAGGAATAAATTCTCATTCAATGTCATTGTAAAACATCCTTTGCCTGGAGAAAACTGTTCTAGCTACAGCATAACAAAGCCCAATAAATTTGATTTTTTCCTATCAAGCTGCTCAAAACAAAGTTTGCAGGTGACACAATACATTTCAATAACGAATGTCTACAGGCTTCAGAAGATATAAAATTAGGATGTGAAAAAGCAAGAAAATAGAGAATTTTTGCCAAAGTAATTTATCTCCCACTGCTACTTTTGTTTCTTACAGAGCAAGTACAGTTGTGATTCGGGTGCCTATGTGAAACTGATACCGTCTATGACTCAAAAGCTCTAATGAATGACTCACCAGTGCTGAGAATAGCTACCAAAGGGTCACTCTGGGACTGGAAGGTTCCTTTCAGGAAACAGAGAGAATAGAAATGTACATCAGTTCCTCCTTGACAGTAAAATACTCTGAAAAGTTAAAGGGAATTTCAAACACCTTTTTTACATAAAATGAATGCTATATTGCTATAAAATAGTAACAATACACATACACACACAAAAAAGTAAACTTTTAACCAAATCGTTACAGAAATATTAGGAAAACGAGGGCTGTGATTTTAGATTTTGCTTCTAAAGATATTTTCATTTCACAAAGAACAAACTTTATTTAATGTAGAAGTACATCTATTGTGAATTGTATCATTTACATCTCATTACTCAACAAAATAATTTTACACCCAGCTAAACACCTTTTGCCTTCTGCACAGTTATTTGTATAATATATTCTCGCATCAACATGATTTTCACTATAGCTGATTAAATCAAAATGTGGGTGCCGTAGGTTGTGGACTTTGAACTCGGTGAGGAAGAATCTAAACAGCTTTGTGCAAGAGTCAGTGGCACTGGAGGGAGACAGACTAAATATATTTTCCCTGGAGATGTTCAGGATCAAGTAACAGAGGAAACAAAGTTCTGACTGTGGCAGATCCTGCGGTAAACAAGAAAGACTGACTGCTGCAAGAAATTCAGTAAAGGGCAGGAGGAGGGGAGAAGAGGTGATGTGGGATGTTAGCTCTGGAAGACCTGGGGGTGGAAAAAAAGAGAGGACCGAAAGGAAAGCAATACAATGAAGTCACAGTTCTCTACTGCTTGGAAGCCATGAAAAAGACAAATGGGTGGGCTACATCAGATGAAATTTCGCGTGATATATTAGGCCGTGCTTTGATTATCAAACAAAAGTTAGCGTTGTACGAGGGCCTTTCTCAGCAAAGGCTTTCGGTACGTAAGGAATCTATCAGTGCTGGATGGGACTGAAGGTCAGATGAAGCCATGAAAATGACTGAGTGGGAGTCAAAGAGATTAACAATCACCTGAATGAAAGGTGACACCACAAAAGATTAGGCAGAAAGATATATTATCTCACCACAGCACGGATATAGATTCTCTGAAATAGTAGATCTTTTCCATCTCAAACATACTCTGTAGAGCCTGGTATCTCCCGATTACTCAGAATTGATACCACATCTCTGATAGCTTCTTATTACTATTACAGCTGTGCACCTAAAGCACCTTGCTGTAATATATAATAAGGCAGAGCCTTGGCTTTAGCCTTCAGAAAATACTAATGTGTTCTTTCATTCATTGTGAGTCTGTGGCTGTAGCAGGCTGTGATCTCTGATCTCTGGCGGTAAGCAAGCTCCTCTGACTAGAAGGTCTGAAAAGGCAATGACAGCGTAATAGAATTTTATGATTACATTTTGAACATTTCCACTGTGAACAGAAGGCTCCTGACTCAGATATTTTTACTCCTGCTTAAAGAACAATAAAAAATAATAGGAAGGAATCAACAAGTCATGGTAGAAATAACTCAATACCTCTGCTACATTTCTTTCTGCATTAGTTTCACTTGAAATTAACTTACTGAAATACAGTGAGAGTAATTTGGCAGTTCTGAAAAAGAGGCCAATACTACCCAGCCTGAGTGGATGGTCAGCCTGCATTGCCAGAAAGGGGGTGTTGCTCCCTATATAATAGTGCTAAGAATGAATGAGTGAACCAAGCAAGAGGAACTGAATGTGACCTTTGAAGGAATACGGGGGACAGAGAAAATTCTGTGTATGAGATGGTTCTAAGACAAAATAGCTTCCCAATCAAGGCAGAAAGAAACTGGGCATCGGGAAATCTGAACAAAGCCTGTAAGAATGTGCCCACACTGAAGCGGAGCCACAGCACGTGTAGAAACGGCTGGGATTTGGGATCCCTTGGTTTAAGAGACTCGTGTTTTATCCATCTAGCCTGACGGTGTCTTTTTATCAGGAAAACTAAAATAAACTTTCATTTACTTCATCACAGACCTTGTTCTTAAAATGAATTCACTAGTGTTTGGAAAGCACTTTGAGATCCCTGCTCGGCTGGCACAATATAAGCACAAAGTGTTATTAAATCACTCAGTATAAAATGTCCTTTACCTCATTATATTTTATAGCAGTAACTTTTTATTATCATCTGATGGCAGTAAAACATGACACAGCTCATCTAGCATGCTGGGGCAAGGTCTTGACTGAAGTTGATTAGAGTTTTTTCTGAGTGAGGAGTGAATAAAAATTGAGTTAAGGACTTCAAAATTTGATTTCCTAATAAGGCATTAGGAACACATATATGAAAAACAAAAATGGCGTTCTTCTACATGATAGGTTGCTAATGCTTTAGGTTTGATTGACTCCTTTTAATGAGAATATGAGCTCTCCTAAATTTCAAATAATTACGCTATTTTTTCACATATTTATTGCTGTTGCTTACTGTGATTCTCTGAGCGCTGTTTCTATATGCCTCCCTCATGCTGCCTTTTCTATGGCACAACCATAACTATTTTTACTATATAGTGAAAGTCTTTTGCAAGAATAATAAGGATGATCAGTATCATTATTGACCCATTGAATGGAAAACACATGAACGTGCAATGAAAACGATTCTGCAAAGAGAAGAGGACTTTTTTCATGAGAATAAGGGCATCTCCTTGTACTTTTCACCTTTTGTGTCATTAAGCCCTCGAGAACCGACCTGTCATTTTACACTGTGAAGCAATAGCTCTGGAGGAGTTAAAAAACAGAACAAATATTGGAAGATCAATGAGAAGAGAGCTCCGTGATAAAACTGCCACGTGCTAGGTAGGAAATCAATGACCTGGGCATCTCTTCCAGACCTCTGCCCATAGCTAGGAACGTCAGCAGGTGGGGAATGTAAGATAAAGCAGGTTCTCTCCAAATCCACATTTACTTTCACTTGCTGTTCTTTCTTTTTTTTTTTTCCCAGACTTAAAATAAGTAAATTTTGCTTACACTGTTGTAATGTCACATCATTTAAATTACTTCTCAGCTTTTTGCCTCCACAACATTACTCTGAAAGAGTACCAAAAGCTTCCCTGACTTCTACCATGCTCTTAAGTGTGTTTTCCAACCATGGAAGTTTTCCTCAAGTCCTGCTTAATGCTTTTTTAACATCCATCACTATTTTCTGTGGTACTGGAATTATACGACTTAGATATGTAATGTAGCAACTCAAATTTAAAATAAATTCTTTATGCAATGAATTGCCTTTTGGCCTTACTTCTCATAAGTAATTATTAGAGATATTTTATTTTGAGAAGAAAGAAGGAAAAAAAAAAAAGAAGGGGCGAAGAAATTATTAGCAGCTATCATCACCACAGCAAATAGTTTCTACCGAAAACTCGAACCATATAGAAATCCCCTATGTAGGAGCAAAAAGAGAACAACATAGGCCACCGGGAGTAGAGAGATACCAGTCAATGCAGAGGTGGGAGGAATTGCTGCAGAAGGGGACACAATTAAAACTAATGAACAACTCTGTGTTACAGAGAAGGCTGATGGGAGCTGCAGAGTGGTACCTGGAGAGAGGAGGTTCTTCGTATTGGTCTTTTCCGGAGGTCACAGCTACGTCAGCGTAGTCTGTGGGCTGCAGGCGTTGTGTAAATAGCCCTACCCCAAACCAGGCACTCTGTGCTTTTAGCCAAGTGTCCCCTGTGTCAGCCCAGCAATGGGATGCTGCGGTACATGAGGATAAAGCACCCATACTGGATGAATAGCAGCATTAATTGTGGGGTTCCCAAACTGCACTATGAGACAAGCTTGCCTTCTGTTTCAAAATTATATTCATGACAACAAATCTGTTAAACTCCTCCGCTGACATGTTTTACTTTCCCAGGACGGGAACACTGTGAAGGTTGCTTGTTGGCTCAGCTTCAATTTCCATGACAGATTTCAGGCAGTGACCTAACCTACCTCTTGCTTTACAGGAAACAACATGGAGATTCAAACTAGCTTCATCTATAGGACCTTAGTGATAAAGTGATCAGTGATATATAAGAAAATAATATACTTTCTGTTTATGAAAGACCTCCAAGCCGAGGTTGAAGAGCTGTGCATCTTTAAGAGAAGGAAGTTTCCTTCCTGAACTAGAAATCTGCTTCTAAGAAAGAAGACGGACTTGCTGTGGAAGCTACAGAGTTCTACTGCTTGTATTTCCTTCAGTGCCACTTTACAACCACAGTCAGCAAAAGAAGATGGCTTAAGTCACTGGTAACAGGTAACAAACCTTTTCATCAGACAGCTATTTTGAATACTCTTCAGATCAGGATGGGGAAAAAAAGGGACTTTTAACAAATGGTGGCTTGCTGGTGAACTGTACGAGACTTCACTTACTGAGTTAATGTTCCCGAGTCACTTCCCAAAACAAACACACTTGGTGCTCACAGGAAGTCTTCTCAACTCACCAAGGAGACAGAAAGCTTAACTAGATGAAGAAACAAAATAATCTTCCACAGTCTAGTGTTGAGGTCAAAGGAAGGAATTCTACAATATTCATGCTGTGCCTCTTCACTAGTTAAAGGGTGAATCTCATTTTTCAGGTCAGTCAATAATGCGCCTGTGACCAGCAGTAGATTTTACAACTTCTTTCCTCCTCACCCTGAAAGACCTCCTGTCTGCTCTTGTGAAACTCTCTGGACCACAAGAATCATTTCTTCTCTGGTCTGACCAGGGCTGAAGGATATCCAGGCTGTGGGAGGAGGGGAGGCACACCACCTCCTGCAGACAAAAACAGCAGAGCCCCAAGAAAGTGGAGGAAAGGAGTCGGACATGAACAGAAAAATCCCCTCTGCTCCACAAGTGCCAAGCATGTTTCCATGTCCCTGAAACCCTTGTCTCCCCAGTCTTAGACTCTCCTCTTCTGCCACCTGACCCCAGGGCAACAGTTCATTTGAGTAATGGGCACGGGAAAAACAGGCCTACATCCACGCTGCTGTTTTTATTTCCTCTGCTCACCAAACACAGTGGCTACGCCATGGGCTACATCCTCAATCCAGCGGAGTTAGTTAGAGTGCATTGCACTCAGACAATTTACCGCTTTGTTTCTACGAAAAAATAAATTGGTTGAGTTTGTGTCACCTTAGTCTTTTTATGTATTTTTTGGCATTAAGTGATAAGGCCATGCAGGCAATCTCCCCTAATATCTAGTTTCCAGCACAAAATCATACTTTTATGCATCAACACATAACAGCCCAAATGCTGTCCAGTTTCCCAGTATCAATCTGTTGACAGACACGTATCACTGCCAGACGGTGCTTCAGCACTCCGGAACACCCTGCTCAAGGGTACGTACACTGACAGCACTCACTTGAGGTTCATCTCTCGGCTGTATGGGCATGGGATGGGTAAGATGAGAGTACTTACTGAACAGTTTAGCAGTCTAATGTCTTTTAAATTTTTCTGTTATATAACATTAGTCCTTTTTGTACATCTGTTACGCTCTTCCCATGGGAGTAAAGCAGGGCAGACACCAGATTGTCTGTTTAATGGGAAATAGAATGATTTTTCCCCACCTTTTTTTTTCCCTCATCAAAAGAAACAAAAGCAAAAACAAAGGGGAGAAAAAAAGGAAAATTGAGAAGAAAGATATTTAAAGATTTTTAACTGTTTTGATTGAAAAAAAAATGACATTTCACTCGGCTTTCAGTCTATTTAAATTTTAAAAATATTTTAGTAGAAAAAATTACTTTGATTTTCAAAAACATATTGTAATGGACATAATAGACATTTACTTCCAAGTGTGTCAAAATAAGATAGTTTTTCTGTTGCCCCTAAAGTACCTCTTTTAATGTGGAGCTTGAAAAATTCAGCTTACAAGATATCTCAGAGAAAAAATTATTTCTACTTTTACACTGAGAAAGATTTATAGTAACACTCAACAGAGAAATGAAAAGGAAAAAAACCCACAAAGTTCTTAGTGGAGCTTTAAAATTACGTTATTTATCCCTGATTTTTATGCAGGTAGAGTTCAGAAGTCCCTATTTTGACTAGGTCATTTTGTGATAAAACCTATATGGAAAAACCTATATAGGAAAAATCCCATACCTGCAATGGATATATATTTGAACAAAGTAGCAAGATGGCAGTGATAATAATCTGCCCATGGCATCAACCTATTTTTATAGCACTTCAAATACTAAAATAATAGGATAATAAAAATTAAATATGACCCTTCAAATACTAAAATAGGATAATAAAAATGACTCTTCCCTACTCCTCCAGAGTCTATGATCTAGAAGATGGAAATGGTCTCAAGCACGTGAACACTGAAATCAAACTGTTTAAAAAGCTCCACTGAGTCAAGCTCCATGGTGGGAAACAGCATCATCATCTTGAACTGGTAACTTTGAAGCCTAGAGATGTTACCCTGCAGTTATCCTTTTTCTTTGAGATAAAAGGTTCCATTTTTTTCTCAGCTGACATTGAAATTGAAACTTTTCTCTCTTTGGGGGCTAAGGAAATCATGTATAGAACCAGATGTGTGCAAAGAAATCACATGGGCAACTACTGCTGCACAACGAAATGGTATGTGCACCAGGTTCCATCTCCCATCCATCCCATCCATAATTAAGCCAGGTTATGGGAATTTGGCTGACTTTACCTACAGCATATCCTTCTGTATAGATCAGTGAGTCTGGAAAAGGGGCAGAAAGTAATTTCTCTACAAACCTCTCTATAAAGCAGGACTTCAGTAGAAAATGTAGTTTCATGGGGGGTTACAGCACAGCAGAATTTGTGGTGCCTTTCTGCACAACACGTCACCTTTCTAATAGAATATGTCTGGGTATAACCACCAGTTGCTATGATGGCTTGTTACTTCTCTGATCCAAGAATGTGAATGTCATAGCTAAAAGTGCAATGTTAGTACTCCAGAAACCATGTATATCAGCTTTCTCATTTTGTCAGTATTGTAGAGAAAAGATAAGATGTTGACAGCTCTACCGTACAACAAGATGCACCAAGTCTGCCAGGACAAGTCATGCATAGCATTCAACACAAAATAATGAAGAAAATTGATGAGAAACAGGAAAGGACCTGCGAATCAAATGGCCAAACCTCATAAGATACATACCTGATTGTGTGTAACTATTGTCAGTATTATACTGCAGCATAACTGGAGTCCACTTTGGCATAAGGATTGGGGACACCATTTCAGCTTTTAACTTATTTTCCCGCCTTGCCACAGGTTTTCTGGGGAACTAAAGTCATGCCATCATTTAAGGGGTGCTCCTCTAAGAAGGTGACACAAACAATAGCCCAGCTACAGTGCCTCTACACCAATGCACGTGCACGGGCAACAAACAGGAGGAGTTGGAAGCCAACATGCTGCTAGAAAGCTACGACCTAGTTGCCATTACTGAAACCTGGTGGGGTGAATCCCATGACTGGAGTGCAGCTATCAAAGGCTAAAGCCTGTTCAGAAGGCACAGGTGAGGAAGAAGGAGTGGAGGTATTGCCCTGTGCATCAAGAAATGGATAGAGTCTGATGAGTTGTCTGTGAAGAATAGCCACGAGCAGGTTGAAAGCTTATGGGTAAGAATTAGAGACCAAGGCAACATAGGTATCTATTACAGGCCACCTGATCAAGTACAGCCTATTGATGAAGCCTTCTTACTGCAGCTACAGGAGGCTTCATGCTCACGGGCTCTCATCCTGCTGGGGGACTTCAACCACCTCGACATCTGCTGGAAAAGCAACACGGCAAGCTGTAGGCAATCCAGGAGACTCTGGGAATGAATCGAAGATAATTCCTTAATCCAGTTAATAGACAGCCCCACCAGAAGAGATGTGATACTGGACCTGATGGTCACCAATGCAAATGAGCTAGTCAGTGACATCAAGATTGGAGGCAGCCTGGGATGCAGTGATCATGTACTGGTGTTTGAAATCCTAAGGGATATGGGGCAGGCGAACAGTAAAGTCAGGACCCTGAATTTTAGGAAAGCAAAATTCCAGCTCTTCAAGGAGTTAGTCAATAGGACCCACTGGGAAACTGTCCTCAGGGACAAGGGAACAGAACAAAGCTGTCAGATCTTTAAAGACATTTTCCACATAGTGCAAAAGCTCTCCATCCCCAGGTGTAAGAAATCAGGCAAGGAGGGCAAGAGACCAGCATGTCTGAGTCAAGACCTGCTGGTCACACTAAAGGGCAAGAAGGAAATGCAGAGGCAGTGGAAGCAGGGACAGGTATCCTGGGAAGAGTATAGGTACACTGCCTGGTTGTGTAAGGATGGGGTCAGGGAGACTAAGGAGCAGCTGGAGCTAAACCTGGCAAGGAACACAAAGAATAATAAGGGCTTCTGCAGGCATGTCAGCTAGAAAAGGAAGGTCAAAGAAAGCATATCCCTCATGATGAATAAGACTGGCAAATCAGAAAAAACAGGTGAGGAGAAGGCTGAGCTTCTCAACAAATTTTTGCCTCAGTCTTCACCAGCAACCTCTCTTTCCACACCTCTCAAGTGGATGGACCACAAGGTGGGGACTGGGGTAGCAAAGTCCCTGCCACTGTGAGAAGATCAGGTTCATGACCACCTGAGTAACCTGAATATACAGAAGTCTATGGGACCTGACAAGATATGTCCCAGAGTCCCAAGGGATTGGCTGATCATAGAATCATAGAATCATAGAATCATAGAATCATAGAATAGTTAGAGTTGGAAGGGACCTTAAAGACCACCTAGTTCCAACCTCCCTGCCCTGGGTAGGCACAACTACCACTAGACCAGGTTGTTCAAAGACCCATCCAACCTGTCCTTGAATGTTTCCAGGCATGGGGCATCCACAACTTCCCTAGGCAGCCTGTTCCAGTGTGTCGCCACCCTCACATTAAAGAGTTTCTTCCTAATATCTGGTATAACTCTACCTTCTTTCAGTTTAAAACTGTTATCCCTTGTCCTATCACTACACTCCCTGATAAAGAATCTCTCCCCATCTTTCCTGTAGGCCCCATTTAAGTACTGGAAGGTTGCTATAACATCTCCCCAGAGCCTTCTCTTCTCCAGGCTGAACAAACCCAACTCTCTCAGCCTGTCTTCATAGGATAGGTGCTCCATCGTGGCCCTCCTCTGGACCCGCTCAAACAGGTCCATGCCCTTCTTATGTGGGGAGCTCCAAGAGCTGGACGCAGGACTCCAGGTGGGGTCTCGTGAGAGCAGAGTATAGGGGCAGAATCACCTCCCTCGAGCTGCTGGACACACTTCTTTTGACACAACCCAGGATGCAGCTGACTTTCTGGGCTGTGAGCACACATTGCGCGCTCATGTTGAGATTCTCATCCACCAACACCCCCAAGTCCTTCTCAATAGGATTGCTTTCAATCCATTCTCCTCCCAGCCTGTATTTGCGCTTGGGATTGCCTAAGCAATGATGTAGTTGCCAAGCCATTCTCTGTAATATTTGAAAAGTCACGGAAGTCAGGTGAAGTCCCTGGCGACTGGAAAAAGGGAAACATTGCACCCATTTTTAAAAAAGGTAGAAAGGAGGACCCTGGGAACTACTGACCCGTCAGCCTCAACTCTTTGCCTGGGAAGATCATGGACCAGATCATCCTAGAGGCTGTGCTCAGGCACATGGAGGACAAGGAGGTCATTCGAGACAGCCAGCATGGCTTCACCAAGGGCAAGTCCTGCCTGACGAACCTAGTGGCCTTCTATGATGGAGTGACTACACCAGTGGACAAGGGAAGAGCTATGGATGTCATCTGTCCCTTTCTAAGGAGTTTGACGCTGCCCCCCACAAGATCCCTCTCTTTAAATTGGAGAGATATGGATATGATGGGTGGACTTTTTGGTGGACAAGGAGTTGGTTGGATGGTCACATCCAGAGTGTAGGGGTCAACGGCTCAATGTCCAGATGGAGACTGGGGACAAGTGATGTCCCTCAGGTGTCTATATTTGAACCAGTACTGTTTAATAACTTCATCAATGACCTAGACAGTGGGATCGAGTGCACACTCAGCAAGTTTGCAGACAACACCAAGATGAGTGGTTGACATGCCTCAGGGACGAGATGCCATTCAGAGGGACCTGGACAAGCTCAAGAACTGGGCCTGTGTGAACCTCATTCGGTTCAACAAGGCCAAGTGCAAGGTCCTGCACCTGGGCTGGGGCAACTCCAGCATCAATACAGACTGAAGGATGAAGGCATTTAGAATAACCTTGCCAAGAAGGACTTGGGAGCACTGGTGGATGAAAAGCTGGACATGACCCAGCAAAGTGCGCTCACAGCCCAGAAAGCTAACTGTATCCTGGGCTGCAACAAAAGAAGCATGGCCAGCAGATCAAGGGAGGTGATTCTGCCCCTCTACTCCGCTCTGCTGAAAACCCACCTGGAGTCCTGCATCCAGCTCTGGAGCCCCCAGCACAGGAAAGACATTGACCTGTTGGAGCAGGTCTAGAGGAGTGCCACAAAAATTATCGGAGGGCTGCAACACCTCTCCTATGAGAGCAGGCTGAGACAATTGGGGTTGTTCAGCCTGGAGAAGGGTCAGAGGAGACCTTATAGCAGCCTTTCAGTACTTAAAGGGGGCTACAGGAAAGACGGGGACAAACTTCTTAGCAATGCCTGTTGTGATAGGACAAGGGGTAATGGCTTCAAACTAAAAGAGTGTAGATTTAGACTAGATATAAAGAAGCAATTTATTTCAATGAGGGTGGTGAAACACTGGAAGAGGTTGCCCAGAGAGGTGGTAGATGCCCCATCCCTGGAAACATTCAAGGTCAGGCTGGACGGGGCTCTGAGCAACCTGATCTAGTTGAAGATGTCCCTGCTTATTGCAGGGCGTTTGGACTAGATGACCTTTGAAAGTCCCTTCCAACCCAAACTGTTCTATGATTCTGTGATTTGTTCCTCTAATCCTTCTCTCACACCTATGTATGTACACCACTGTTAAATGAAGGATAGTATTGACCTATCTCACAGGGATTTTGAAAGGATAAAAATGTTAGACGCTGTAAATATAGTAACTGATAGTGACAGAGGGGGAGGCAAATACGCATTGCAAATAAATATACAAAATGTGGGAAAAGCTTAGAAAATACCTCACATTTTTCTCTTTGATACAAAGGTTCATAATAATTAAAACGAAATCTAAAACAAAAGTCCAATCAGTTTAAAATTTTAATTTCTGCCTTTGCGTGTTATAGAAACAATACTCTTGTAATAAATACTTAGACCTCAGCACTAGAATTGAGGAGAAGTAAGACCAGATGCCTGGCAGGCATAATTTATTTATCACAGATTATTTCAACACTCCAAAATGGATATTTTTTCACAAGTCAAAGATTTGGTGACTGGTTTTTTATTTCCCTTTATTCCTTGCCTTTGTTCCATAACCTCAAGGAGATTATGCTTCTGTCATCCATAAATTTGGCATAATAATATTTGTCCCTTCTAAAATTACTTTACCTCCAGAATACAAGGTGCTCTTGTTTACATCCTTTGCTGTTTAAATCATTATTAATTTCCATGTGCCATGTTTAGCTCCCCCAAAAGATAATATTTTTGAGGGGCAAAACAACTACCCCCTAACTGGCGTTCTGTCTAATCGGAGTGCCAAAGCAAGGACTGTACTAACAGACGTCTGATGCCATCTATAGCTGGCAGAGCAGCAGCTTTTTTCTGTTCACTGTGAGCACAGTCCCCACTGGGATCAATTTACTTTTTCATTCACACCACACAAAAGAATGTGTCGATAGTGCTGGAGGTGACGTCAGTGCAGTCAGCTGCAGAGAGCCATGGAGAGTGCAAGTGCTGCAAACGAGAATAGCCATCGATAACATGCTCTTCGGATGAAAACCTTTCTATTGGAAACCAGTGGTCGCATTTATTAGAGCTTTGTTTTAAAATATAGGCAACAATGAAGCAAAACAGCCAAACAAACCAGAGCAGGAAATGCATAATGGTAATATTATCCTGGATTAATTTAAAGAATTTTGAGCATTGGAAAACCTCCCAGTTCTAAGGAAAGATTCTTTTGTGTGAGTATTCTAGTGATATAATACACACCAATTTTGGTGCATAATTCACTATCTGGGGAACAAACTGCTGCTGCTAGGGGACATACTGAGCTCTCTCTCACCCACAGAGCAATGCAGCCTCTGGTTGTAATATGAGAGCAAAATTTAGTTTGTTGCTTTAAAAAAAAAAGAAAAAAATATTTTTTCCTGGGTATTCAGCATCATTTGTTAAGTTCTGATTGTAAGATCTTTCATTGTGCAACGTTTTTGAAGTCTTTTTAATATAGAAAATGAAACCCCATCGTGGCTGCAATAATGACATTGTCACAACCCACAAAATTTTATCAAGTATTCAGATGTTAGTTTGGAGAAGGTACTAATACTTTGCCTCCAGACAACACCCACATCTTAGATTTATTTAAGTAATCAATATTTTTCTAAATTTAGAGGTTGTTAAGGCTGTTTTGCCAAAGCAAATCTTAGAGTGCGTAAGTAATCCCTTTCCACTTCACTCATGACACTCAGGTGCTTTAAGGGAGGTAAGCATTTAAGCAGGCTGATGAGATGTAAGCTAAACATAGGAAGGTGGTCGCAATGGGGAATCTCTCCGTTGACTTCAGTGCCCTGCAAATCAAAGCCTTAGAAGCACAAATTCAGAGCTGCAAGCTGCACCCAGCCTGTAATGGGAACGTTACAACAGCACACAGAGGCATATCAGACTCGTGACAATTCAGCTAGCTCAGTATTAATAGCAATGAAGTTATGGTGTCTGCGCAGACGAGCTTCCTAATCGGCTACCCCGCATCTCCAATGGCCTCGTTCAGCCCACGCTGGAGCCAGTGACACTGCAGCTTCCCTGGCAATGACACATGCTGGCTACACCGAAGCGAGCGCCTACATGGTACTGCCTGAACGCGGTGCAGAAATAACCTTAGGGACTGATGTCTTTTATGTAGCTATGAAACGGAACAAGCTTTCTCTGCTATCTTCCCTCTCATGTATCCTGAGAGGACCGACTCTCAGAGCATCGCTGACTCTCTGTGTTTATTTGAGTCTTTGTCTCAGTGCTGACATTTTCTATGAGCAAGCTGATTTGAACCAACTGGGAGGGGCAGCAATAAAGAAAATGAAGCCAAAACCATGTTGGTTGGAAGAAGATTAAGGAAATAAGTAATTATTATTTTTTTTTAACAGGGAACTACTGGAATGACTACAAACCCATTAAACTGCATAAAAGGCATTTTATTAACATCATTAAGGTTTGGTTCAGGAACAAAATGAGTAAAGTCTGATCCAGCAATCTCTAAAATGAACGGAAAAATCCTCACCGCTTTCAGCTGAGGCTAAATCAATCTGCAGAGTAAACCACTTGGGCTAATTTAAAGTTCGGGGAAAATAATGAAAACTAGCCAACAGAGGCTGGTAGACCATTGGCTTGTTTGAGGTTCATTTACTTCTTGGTCTGGAGACTTCTCCACAGTATCTTTAAGGACCTTAAGAGATTCCAGATTTCTCAGAGAAGTCAGAGGTTAATCAGATTGTCAGGTTCTTTCAGAAAAAGCCTGAAGCTGAGGGAGGGAGAGAGGGAGGAATTAAGATGCTTAGCATGAAGCTGCTCCTTATACAGGGTTTCTGACTTATGTGCAGTGGTTGTAATTTCAAATATGGCTTTTCTTTTGTGCATACTTACAGGCAACTCTGCCTGGAATAAAACTGTAGAGAATTTCATTCTGCTTTAGTCAGTAAAAAAGGAAAAGTCAGCAGAGGCTTTGCCTCGTGTTGCAATGCAATGTTCCTCTTCCCTCTCTGGGCACAGAAGAGGGTTGTAGGTCATAACCCTGGATCTGTGGTTTCCCTTGGGCAGACAGGTTGCACTGCAAGGATGTTCCCATTTTAAAGGCAGGTTGCCATTTTCTATTTGAGGCAGAAACTTTGTATTTATTGTCTTACAGATTCAAGGTATTGTGAATTATCACCACCCAAATTTTAACAATTCATTTTTATTTTATTCTATATAATTCCATTGTCTTGTTCATACATGGGATGTATGAACAATATGTATTTTATGTCTATATTATATATACACACATATGTGTATATATAAAAAATATGTGTGTAAACACACCAGGGAGGGAGGTCTATATACATTTAATTTAGGGATGATTACTGCTAAAGAGTAATCATGGAGGCGATCATTCTGGCACTGCATGTTGCCTGAACACGTATCTGGATTTGCTTTTGTGAATAAGTAACTGAGAGAGAGAAATATATATGTATGTTTTATGTGTACGCTACAAACATATGCAATGTGTATATGTATTATAGAAGGTGTACAGCTCACATTAGGGAGACACCATATGAAAGAAAAACCTGTCACTTAGCTTTTTGACAGGCTGCAACACATTTTGGCTAGCACGCATATTCAAAGCATCGTTGTATAGCGGAGTAATAACTGGTTGGCATAAGTCAGCAGCTGGACAATATAAAAGTGCAGTGTCCTGTCAGGATAAAAAGGTTTTTGGCTGTAGCGGCCTGAGGACCGTGGTGGTCCAACAGGCACGGGCTGCTCGGGTGTGCGGGGAGCAGAGGCTGGGGCTGGCCGGCAGCTCTGCAGAGTCTGCGGCTGTAACACTGGTTTCCTGGAAGACAAATACAGGAGGACAAGAAAGAACAGAGGTGGCAGTAAAATCAATGGGCTGTGTTAGTAGGGTAAGTGATAATGGAAATGGAATATCCGAATTCAACCGCAGTGAATCAGAAATCCAGCCTTTATGTCAGGTAAATGTGGCGTGTTGGAGAGGCTCTCCTTTGAGCTCCTGTCAGCCCCCCCAGGCAATGCTGAATCCATTCTTACTAGCTGGTGATTTTGCAGCCCTGCCAGCAGTTCGGTTTATTTTAATAACACCTGGATCTCTGCATCTGAGAATCCCCAAACAGCAGCAACCACCTTGCTATTTCTTCACTGCCCACCCTTCCTGATGCTCTTGGGAGAGACCTGTTTTTCACAGCCGATGCCCTTTGAGAGAAAGAATCGAGCTGATTTTTTATATTTTTCTCTTTTCTTGAGAAAAGACACAGCTGCAGCCTTAGCACAGATTCCCTTCTCTATCTTGGATCCCTTGCTGCTAGAGTAAGTCCAGTGATATGATTGGGAAAACTTCTTGTTTCCTCTGGGCTTTAAAAGCATACAAATACTAAGTAATTTTGTGCCATAAAAATGATGTCTATGAAGTTACAAAAAAGGGCTGTACCACCCCTGTCTTGTTAGGAAAAATGCCATGAATAGGCATCTCCTACTGCTTTTGCTGACACAGGAGTGGTCCAAATTACTTTGGGGCCAGAGGCTGAACCTGCAGAGAGTAGGTAAAAATTACTGTAATTTAGACATGTGAGTATTTGGTTTCCAGGAGCAATCAGGTGCTTAAACACTTAAATAGCTGCAGCTTCATCTGCAGCTAATTACATGCTTAGAGAAAGACCCTGGTAAGGAAGGGCTGAAGGCTGGATCCTAATTTGTACTTGCTCCCAGAAAAGATTTCCTGAATGCAAACAAAAGAGGACTTCAAAGGCACAGCGCATGAAGCAGATTATTTGTATCTATATAAGACCCTGCTTATCAATATCCCAAAGCATTTTCTGTTCATTATTTGATGGTAAGACTCAGGATCTCACAGTGTTATCAAAATTAAAAAGCATACCATAGAGCTTAGACTTTAAACAGGACAAGCTGCTATGAGTTAGTTTTCTATACAATGACAGCAAGAAGAAAGATGGAAAAGAGTGATACAGATGAAACTGTAGAGTTACACAAGTCACCCAGGTCTTTACCTAGTGACGCTAAATTCAGAAGAAAAATAATCTTAATCCCCGTCCACAACCCTTTGCTATTTGCAAATACTGATGCTTCTTATAAGAAAGGAAACAAAGTCACGTGCCAGCTGCTAAGTTATGGCAGTTGCATGTCTTCCATCTACAATATATATAATCCAACACGTATTTTTATTGTGTGTGGCAGTAAACATGGACAAAGCTGCATGTCATTTGTCAAACATCAGCTCTAAGAGCTTGTGCTGCCAGAGCTTGTACAGGTGCATCAGGAATGATGGAACCATGCCCTTCCCATGGGCTTGTCTACGACAGTCAATGGAGTATCTCTACGTTGTTGACTTTTGTGTTAGAACGTTGCTTTTTGCACCACATTTTTTCATGGAAGCTACAGATTTTTGAACAAAAGCACACTAAACCGTTGAGAGAATAAGTGTACAAGGAAAGGAATATTTTTGGTAGGTTTTGTTTTGTTTTGTTTCCCCCCAAAGATGGGGGAGGTGGTTAGAAATTTTGGTGCTCTGAAAGCAGATAAGACTACTGCTTCTAGAGAAAACGCATTCTCTCTCTCTTTTGGGCATCAGTCCAACACCCATTGAAATCAATGGGAATGATTTCACTGACTCAGTTTCTGCTACACCAGGCCCTGTGTACTACACAAGAACAGGCATGGTTTTAAAAATAGAGGAAGAAGGGCAGATGGAACTTTTTTGTCTTCAATCCTTTGTAGCTGCCAGCGGTCCCTTCCTCCATGTCAAAACCTGCTTCTGTCTTTATCAAAGAAGATTACTTTGATATCTTGCTTAAAAAGAGGCACAAAATTACCACTATCCATATTAACATTTCAGATATCATTGATCTTATTCGTTGATATCGCATGAAATCACTCTCCCAGCCCCCATATCTTTCTTGAGATTGCCTAAGGAAGTGAGCAGCTGTCATGAGCCGGGTGACATTCACTTCATATTTTGAACCTTGTGTTCAGCCGCAAAATCATGAAGTTTAGTATTTTTCAGATGACAGCTGAGATTCTGGAGTATGGTTACACAGAAGCATAAATTATAACTAAACAAAGCAGAAACAGCAGTTCACTTCGCAAATATTGTTACTTGTAGGATGAGCATCTGCTGGGGAAGGAAGTCAGGAGGAGTAAGGAGATTTTACCCGTTTTCGTCCTTCTATTGGTAACAGCAGGTGCAGCACATTTTTCAGAGATTTCTGGACTTCTGAAACATTCAAACAAATGACCATTGCATATTTGGACAAAGCTCTTCGACGTTTGTTCCACAGTAGACCTAAATGATGTACCAGAGCTTGGACTAATGCAGCTGGAACCATGCCCCATCTGCAGACTTCTCTACAACAACACATACAGCATCCTTATGTCATGGATGGAGATTACACTGGATTCACTGCATATTTGCTGTCATATTTTTGTCTGAAATTGTCATGGTTTGGGCTGAACCGGCCACTTGGTGAACAATAGATTCGCCCCCCCCCACCTCTCTTCAAAGAGAGAGGCTGGGGAGAGAGAGACTTATAAGTTTAAAAGGAACTAAACTACTTTAATGAAATATTAATAATAAAATAAAAAGAAATAATGAAATATATAAAAAACCATATCAAACTCCCAGGATGATGATCACGACACCGGCTGGCACTGGGGCAGTCCCAGGCTGGACTCAGTGACGGACGGGAACTGAATTCCGGATCTGGGATCAAAGGCGGATGAACAGACAGAGTCCTCCTCAGACGCCGGCCATTGAAGAAAGAGAGCGCTGACCCTTTGATCCCTCAGCTTTTATACTGAGCATGAGGCAGATGGGATGGAATACCCCGTTGGTCAGTTTGGGGTTACCTGTCCTGTCCGCTCCTCCCCACAAGTGCGACCCTTCTACACTTTTCTGCTTCCGACCCTCCAACAGAGCAAATAACCAAGTCAGCTGCCCTTGAGTGTTATAGCGATAAATATAAGCAAGAGTGTCTCTGCATACCATTCCTTGGCATCAGCTATAAACATAGCTATAAACATATCACTCTGAGAGTGAACACTGTCTGCACAATATGCTGTTAATTTCAGTAGTTAGAAGAGGCCCAGCTAAAAAGTAAAGTTACTGAACAAAATTGGTCCTGTTTTACCTCAAACCAGGACAGAAATTTACATTTGATTTAGGGATCCGTAAGCAAAGCGTGCAAAAAAAAATGACATAAAGCTGAGTTCAAACTAAGGCGATACATTTACAGGTGGTGGCTGAGCAGCTAAAAGCAGCTGCGTGTTGACTATACTCCATACTAGAGACTCTTGAAGCTGGCATCGGCAGGACAGGATACCTATGGTAGCAAATGCTCTTTGCACTATCAGCAGAGACACGTTAGTCTGGACATTGCCTATGGCTTTGTCTCCTAGTAATGAGCAAAAGCAGCTTCACCGTTTCTCATAGTAAGAAAGAAGTTATATGCAAAGAGACCAACTATGAATGGGATTATATGCACAGTCTTTGAAATTTTTCATCATCAGGACCTTAAAAGAGACTGAGACTAGGCAGTGCACTCAGACTGAAGTGATTACACCGGAGAAATGAAAGAAAACTGATAGAGATGCTGAACTTATGGCACAATGAACATCACCGGGCTAAGACCGGTGTCTTCAAGCAATTTATTATTAACAATCATAATAATGGTAATTCAGGTACATATATTATAGTTTTATGCTGAAATTACAATTTAATGAAACTACATCATATTTTATGCAAGTAAATACCGCTAGTTAATATAGACTGTATATTAACTTCCTGTGTAATTACTTAATCTCAATCTCGTCTCTGGAATGTGTATTTTTAGAATCTGGATGCACTAACTATATTGCAATTATATACTGTAATGACTTTAAAATTATATACTTAGTAACAACTTGTACCTCTAACAAATTCCATAATTAAAAAGTTTTAAGTATAGGATTGGATTTCTCACATGAGAACTCAGGACTCCGGTATACCTGATGCAGGTATTTTAAAAAGCCAAGAGCAGTAAATATGGAATTTCTGAATATCTAAACTAGGTTCTCACATTTAGATAATTATATAATTTAGATTATTATAGAATTAAGTAACTCAGATTACAGTTATTCACTTTATGACTGGCCTAATCTTTAAAAAATATCAAAAATCAGCTATTCTTTCTCACTTCATCTAGCAGTGCAGCCTACAAAATATAAAGGGTTTTTGTTGTACAAAAATAACAAATTGCATTATAGATTAAGTGTCAGTGCACTGTAAATGTTAAGCAAAGCATAAAATTGAGATCCAGAGGCCAACATTGTTGATATCCTCTATATTATAAATTTATTAAACTGTATTTGAAAGTTTGTATCCTTATTTCTCCAGACTTCTTTGAAGTACCCAGCTTGGATTTTACTGTTCTATTCTATAAATGCTATGAGTATATTTTGTCTTTTTTCATAAGAAGAAAATAATCAGTAAGAAAATGATCAATGTCCCCTAGAGGCTATCGTGAAGTGATAGCCCAAAGACCTTTCTACTCAGAAATTATGTTCTTCAGCTTTCATAAAATCTGTAATCGCTACCTGAAATTGGTACATGTAAGGGTACAACTGATAGGTACTGTCTTGTGATGTGCTGGGAACTGAAGGGAGGATAATGTTTTAAGCCTTTCAAAACCTAGAAGCAGAAGGGAAGTTGGTGTTTTCCAGATACTCCTCATTAAAAGCAACTTCTCTTCTTTCATCTCCTCCACCTCTAAAAACTTGCAATAGACACCGGGACCAAAACTGACTTGTCTTTAAATGTGCCCATTAACAGCTACCTGGCCTGAATTTTGGGTTCAGGCCAACTTTCCCTTAAAGGTCCAAGTACAGAAACATTAATGTGCAGCTTTTTACACAAAAGCTCATCTCACTTGCATACACTCTGCCAGATATGCACATTCACAAGCCTGATGGGCATTTGTAGAGGTGGCCATATTATCCTGTATATTGAAAGACTGCAGAGAGGCCAGGCCAGTGGGAAACACAGTGGGAACCCCTATACAAATCTATTCACAGGATGATCCCCTATTCATATATTCAAAGGACAAAGTTAAAATCTCACAACTCCGTATACAATTTTTTTTTCATTTTATACCTTTTGATGGCAATTTGCGAAACACGTACACAGCTCAATGGCCTTACTTTGAAAATTCAGTATGAGCTTTTCAATAAGGCAGACAATTTCACCTGACTTGTCTTAGGATGAGCTGAACACTGCATTGACTGCCCTCATTTTTCTCTTTTGCCTATGAGTGACTCATTCAAACACAGCTATCTAACTTTTAGATGTCTCACAAAGGACAGATAAATTCCACAGTTCATCTATTTAATGCAAACAGATGTATTCAAATGGTACTTTCCCGGGCTGACCAAATTAGACCATTATCAAACAACATGAAGTCTACACAATTTATCAGCTGCAAGTATTTTAGCAGAGAAAAATCTCTGAGCTTTGACAAGTTAATACTGTGAATGAAGAAACAGGTGTCTTAGTTTTACATGCCAAGTACCAAAACACATACGAAAGTGGAGCTTTAATAGACATCATTTTATAAAGCAATTATTTGAATCTTCCAGGGTTGCAGAATCTGTGAAGGTGCAGTAATGTACTCCAGAAGTCTGTCCACATGTGTCAGCTCCACAGAGTATGCTATTCTGTTTTGGTTGGGTTTGTTTTCTTTTTTTTTTTTTTTATTAAAAAGATAAATAAGCCAGTTTTTGTGGATCAAAAACTATCACCTAAAGGCAGGATGCTTTGGGTACAAACTGGAGAGGCTTTGGTGCTGCAAACCATTACATCTGTCGTTATCTGTATGCATCAGAGTAGCCACACTTAGCAGTTCTACTCAAGTAGATTAAGCTTCATGTGTAGGTAATTGCGGAATTGAGATCTTCTACATTTTGCTTCTTGATCTAGGAACTGCCTATTCAATTCACATAGAACTGAGTCAGCAGTCAATGAAATGAGTGTTTAAATTCTGCTGTCACTGAAAGCTTGGCAGCCCAAGGGATGCTGATAACAGAGTTTCAGTCCAAGCACTCTGGCCAAATCTACTGAAGTTTTTCAGCCTGTGCTATCTATCTTTTCCAGCTCCCTACTTAGCGCCATTGCATCTGACTGGCTAACAGTCCTTACTGCATTTACCCTGACAACATGCCTCAGTGGCTGGGCAAATGCTCGCATTCTCCTTTACAGGGGAGGACAAAGGCAGATGGGTTAAAGAATGTAGGCATCTAACTCCGCTTCTTCAAATTATCACAGAGAAAAACACACAAAATACGTTCTGAAGAGATCTCAGAGGTTACCTGCCCTATGCTGCTGTCCCAAAACAGCATCAGTAATACGTCAGCCATTCTTATCTGATAGTTCTTTAACCTGTTTCTCAAAAACCTCCTTTAATCGAAATTCCACAGGCTGCCATGACAATTCCAAAGCATCATTATCTCCCGTGTAGAAAGGTTTCCTAATATCTGACCTAAATCTTCCTGCTATTTTAAGCCCTGTCATATCCCCTGTAGAAAAGAAGAACGGTTTATTGTCTCATTTTTTGTAGCAGTCCCTTATGTCTTTAAAGGCTCCCCTCCAGCCTCTGCTTTCTGAGTAGACATTTCCCCATCTCTTTGGACATCACACTTTCTACTTTCCTGCCATTCCTCTCTCAAGTGTGGCAGAACTCAGAGGTGGATGGCCCAGGTCCCAGGTTGGTTAACTAGATTTTCCCTTTCAATTTAAACATGAGGGTATCACATGTATTTTAATGAACTCCTTACATACCTAAGTCAGGCAGGTATTTACGTGCTCCACTGTATCAGATTAAAGTGATCAGGTTCTTGCAGAATTAAGTCTTGAGTGAGAAACTGAAATCAGAACTTGTCTCAGTAGCAGCAAAAAAAACTGAGATGAACTAAATAATCAGGTACAAATATATATTAACTACTAATAGAATATTAATAATAGTTAAGTATATCAACATCTTCAAAACTAGTCAGTGAATTTTCTCCTGAAGAAGGTGGTATTCAAGAGAATAAGATTCTGGACCTATATTTTCATGCATCTACTGCAAAACCTGTATGCAGTCGTTCAGCAGAGACATTCCCTGGAGAACATGAACTCAACAGTGATGGCAAGGCTTGATTGCTACAGGAGAAATGTGTTTCCTCTTAGTTTTAAACAAAACTCCACTCAACTGTATAATGGATATATTGACTAGAAATTGCTAGAGAAGTCTGTCTCTGCTGGCAAGAAGGAATTGTATTACAATACTGCACATAGCATCTATTTTGGAAGGTATGATATAAAATTTAACAGTTAAAAAAGAATCCTTATGTGACTGGTATAGATGCTATAGATAGGGCAAAGATGCTAACAGCAGTGCTTCCCAAAACCCAACTCAAATGCATTATTCAGGACCTGTCCTTGATAATGTCTCCTCCCAGCACAAGAAAACTGTTGCAAGTGTGTATTGTAACTTTCGGCACGGAGTAATCGCAGGTTTGGAACTGCAACTGCTCCCAAGGCTGTCTTAGTGGTCACAGGTACTTCTCTGGAAGGACAAGCTGTATTATTTATACATGTGATTGTCTGCCTTGCTTTGAGTAGTCTGAGTAGCCATTCATGCAAACTGAGATCAGACAAAAGCTACAAAGAATTCTCAAGAATAATAGGAAGGAAAGGTCAGTTTTAACGAATCCGTTGAGGAGGAAAACAGGTCAGCACAACTCTGAGTTGCTTCCAGGGGTGAGGAAGCAGAAAAGGGCAATATAGAAGAAATCTATCGTAACTGCAGAAAGGTAGAGCCCAACCAAGCTGTTTTTAAATAGAGATATGTTTTCCTAAGCAATAATATTTGATGACTAGGTGGCAAAAGTCAGTTTCAAGCACTGTCCCGGGCCTTTGTCCTTTCTTTTTCTTGAGATTTCCACCTGTCTTGTTCTATCTTGTCACCAAGAAGGCTGCACTGTAGGTGGATGCAGATTTTAGGTTATTTTTCTGCATTACTTTGGTAAATATGTAGAAAAAGGTTTTACACCCAAAATGATTTGCAGATAATAATAAAAATATAACACTGCTCTTTTCAATGGTTCCCAGTGACAGGACGAGGGGCAATGGGCACAAGTTAGAACACAGGAAGTTCCGTTCAAATACACGGAAACAGTTCTTTACGGTGAGGGTGACAGAGCACTGGCACAGGCTGCCCAGGGAGGTGGTGGAGTCCCCTTCTCTGGAGATTTTCAAGACCCGCCTGGATGCCATCCTGAGTAATGTGCTCTGGGCAGTCCTGCTTTAGCAGGGGAGTTGGACTAGATGATCTCTAGGGGTCCCTTCCAACTCTGATTCCGTGATTCCGTGAAAGAGCTGTATAAGCAAAAATACCTACCAAGGGCAATAAGGTTTGTGGATCTTCAGCAGTGTGCACTTTGTTGCAAATGGCCCAGCAAAAGGCGAGATACGTGGAGATGTTTAAAAAACATGAAATGTTATGTTCTGATTCTCAGCTTGTATAAATTTTTACAGTTTCACTAGAGTCCGTGCAGCTCCACCACTGTACATACACCAGCTGAGACTCTGACACATTGGTCATACCTAACCACAGATTTATTAATGTGGATAGCAGATGCTGCAGGGGAATAGTATATCTCTCACCTAACTAGGTTCCTAATGACATCTAACAAATATACGGATGCCAGAACAGTTTAGAAAAGCTGCTCAGAACTGTTATCTACTGCTTATTTCCAGGACCTATCTCAAATACAATCTTTCTTTCAGGTTCGGAAGGCAAGAGAAGCAATTGAAATCCTGCTGTGATTGAGAAGCAGATGTGATCTTTGGCTTTCAAAATAAGACTCTGAAAAAAGTAAACTGAGATTTGATAAATTCAACAGAAATCGCCACCTCCATCTTCTGAACCTACTCTTTTCTGTCTACACCAGGTCTCCCGTCTCCTTGATTTTCCTTGCTATATCTCAGAGCTGCTGAAAGATAATAAGGAATGACTGGGGCTTTTCTCTCTCTCTCTCTTTTTTTTTTTTTTTTTAATTACAACAATCCATTGTTTTTCCTTTTCTTAACTTCAAGGTTTTTCAGTTTTGAAACATGGTAAGCATGAAATAAGGTGCATGACACCAAGTCAAAAATGCAGCATCTCCTTAACATAACCAACCAAATTACAGTATACCTTCTGTGTTAGTCAGTAGATCTACATAGGCATGCTTCCAAGTGAATCTTGAATTTTGTCCTGGCATGGGGTTAAGTACCAAACACTACGATCCACACTTTATATTTCACTGTACATTAAGCCTGCCTAGAAAGCAGTCAGTATTTTAATGTTAAGAGCTCAGTTACCTCCTCCTCTGCCACCACAATGGGCTGCCAGCATGTCTTCCTGATGGTCTTAATATTAGAGGAAACTAAATATGTACCGAATGTTTTAGGATAATAGGCACTTTAAAAAAAAAAAAATTCTACTTATAAATTAATTAGTAAAAATATTTGTGGAAATTTTATTTTATCAATATGAAATTGTTATTTGCAGGCTCTCTAACCTCTTGCTCCTTACCGGACTCAAGCTAAGGCAATATGGGGCAGAATCAAATGTTATTCTCTAACATCTCAACCCTAACACTTGTGAAAAATGCCACAAGGGCAGCTATTTCCTGAGCTACTTTGTTTCTCTCAAGGTTGTACTACAGATAATTTAAACAGCCTTTCCCCTGGCCTGGTGTCCCTGCTACAGACTTCGACTTCTCCAGACAAGGAGAAGGTCTGCTGTCCACAATAATAAACTGATGGTTTGATAGGACCAGGGTATCAGAGTCTCCAATGGATTATATACAGCTGGAGTGCATGCCCCCACGTGTCCTCTTCTCTGGCTTTGGTAGTTTTGGTCCTAGGTCCCCACTTTTACTCCACTGGAAGTGATACTGGGAGTTTAAGTAATGTGTAAGACTGGAATGTGTAAGATGGAAGAGAGAGGAATTCTTTAAAGATATTTGACTTTTGGATCTGATTTTCATTATTGGGCTTGGCATATTTTTGCATCCCTACAGCATTATGTGGAGAGCCACGACTTTGGTCTTGAATGGTGGCCTAATGTTGCCATTCCAGTTTTAGGCAAACAGTGAGTGGACATTGGTTATTTAAAAGCATTTCTGGAGGCCTGAGAGCAGTTTAAACAATCCAAATACACACGGTTTGATTAAATTCCTTTAGAAAATCCTAATATGCTGATGGAAAGCTGTATGTATGACCTAGACAGTCTGTAGGTAAGGTGCCTCCACAAAATGCATGAAAGAGGAAGGGACACCTCAACCTGAAAGGCATACTAACAAAGTGACAATCCTAGAGCTTCTCTGTAGAAGGCGGAAGCCAGAGGGAATGTTCTTAAGGACAAATTTGGAGTGCAGAGCCTGTTTCACTGTGCAGTATGAGTCAACAGAAGAGCATAAAATAGGTATTGTTACATCAGTGTGAATGAGGATCTTTGAAAACCACGTACCAAATACATAGCAATGTTGATAGGGAAGTTTCACAAACACTGGGGGGATTTTACTGGGCATGAGGTTATTCTCAGGTATTCGCACTTTCTATGAAAGTCTCCAATATTTTCAAAGGGATTGAAAAAAGGTTGTGGGTTTTCAAAAATTTTACAAAAACAAATTTTAATGGAAAGTTTTCGCACTAACTCAAGATCATTGCAATGATCACAACAGAATTTTAGCTTTTTAATCCCAGGCAGTGGGATCACCAAGGCTGCAATGAAAGATAAATCTGCCTTGACAGCAGAGCTATCAGCCTGCTTGATTTTCTCTTTTGATAGGTTTATGTTTCATGCCAGTCAATCCAGCTCTACTGTGCAGCATAGTCACATTACCTTTATAACGTAATCTACTAGCAGCCTAAAAGCTTTGAAGGAAAACAGTGCCCTCTAACTTCAGCAGGAAAAAAAAATAAAATTAAGAGTGAGAGGACAGGAAAAGATTTTTAAGAATTTTTTTTTCTTGTGTAAATGATTTTAGCTAATGGTTCAGAGACTCAGATCTCAGCCATTCTGATGATTACACATTTCCCTGGAGGAAACATATGCTCAGTGCGCTCACCTTGGGGTTCCTGTTTCCCACTTAGTCATTGCAAGAATAAAGTGAGATCTCTCTGGGCAGATGTCTCTAAGGAGTGAGGTCTCATGGTGAGTGATTCACAACAGAGTACATACTTCTGCTGAAAAAAAAGCCACAGACCACAGCAAATATTAGATAAAATGTTGGAAGTCGATTCATATTTACTAAGCTAGATTCTCATCTCATTTAAGAGAAATGTAAGTTCAGACTGTTTATTTGTGTGCTAAAGCTGCTTTGGATTTACTCCATTTTAATTAAGATCAGAATCTTACTCTCTCTGTTGTTTTAGATTTTTTTAATAGCTAAATTATGCCTACACACAGCAAACCGATGGATCTACTTCCAGCACTGTTCCTTTAATAAAAGCTTCACCGGCCCTTGGTACCTTAATCTTGCTACTGGCATCAAGACAATGGTTTGGGGGTATAGCTAGCATATGCTGCAAATCAAGTTATCTCACTCAAACATAATACTGTAACAGCTCTGACTTCTAATAATCAGTGAACTGTAAAATCTCAGTGCAGGTTCTCTCAAATGAAAATTCCAGAGACAAAAACAGTTTGGAGGTTAATGGAATTATCTGAAGTCTCAGGATGGGAGATGACAATATAACTTTATGCTGGATCTGCAATAGTGTGTGGAACAGCCAATTTGGTTTCTTTTTACTCCCCTCCCTCTCCCACTCTTGCTATTTCCCTTGGTTCTATGAAATAATGTGAGGCTTTTGACAGATATTCTAAAAATGAATCCTGACAGGCCATATGCAATATAATATAGCTTCCTCCTCCATTTTTAAAACAATTCTCCTTCTGTGAACACTCGCAAACGTGCCTAGTCCCATTGCATTGTTCCAGCTGTGCTCAGCTATATGAGTTAAATGGAACTCACAGTGTATCATAAATCTGAGTCACTACATGGCCTTATGGTCCTGAGTTTATTATAAAGAGTAGAGGATAACAGATGAGAAAAGCAAGCAAGGTCCAAGGTTGGGAAACACAGTCAAGTCAAAATTTTCTTCAAGGATGGTGGTGCAGTGTCCAGATTGGGGTATCTGAGTCTGTTAGAAACTGAAGGATCCGTGAGGGTGGGAACAGTTTGGGAGTATACAGGCAGGTTAAAACCTGTGCCTAGAAATGAGCTGGAGAGAAAGCTGGAACTCATTAACATAATTTAGGAAGGCAAAAGTTGAAGTAAGGTTGCTAATTTTTCCTAGTAAACACATGTAATAATCATTTGGGGGGGGGGGGGGGGGGGGGGGGAATAAAATCCAAACCAGTAAAAGATTGCTATAATTAGAATAGCAGCTGGTTTGGCAAGAGACGTCCTATGAAGGTAGGAATAAGTGTCTGAAGAAGCAGAAAACCTTCTAGGACGGACCTACTTCCAGCAAAGGAAGTTTCTACAATATCAGCATCTGATGCCTTCCTTCTTCTACCCCCCTTTCCCCCACATCCCAGTGCAGATGGTTTCAGTCCCCTTGTGACAAATACCCAAACAGCTGTTTTGTGTCTGAATTCTAGCTCGCAGAGGGCAGAAACAAGTTGTCAGATTCTACAGAAACATTTTAAAATGACCATAAGTAATGACCCGGTCATCATCTTAAACGATCAAAACCAGATAAGGTAAAAATTAAGTATTTTGTAGAACTCACAATGAATTTGAAGCAGTGCACTTAAAGTTTGGCATCAGAGACTGCAATAGTTCAGTCATATTTTTCCCTTCTATCAGATTACATCTCAGTCAATTGATTATACCTCCTTCAAATGACAGCCACTGAAAAGGTCCAAGGTCAAGACAGAAAGTCCAAGATTTAGTACTGGAAGGAAGGATCCCACCGTCCAGCCAGGAGCCAGGACTAACCAGAGGGCATCTCAAGCACAGCTGCAGCAAACTGGCCCACTAGGCATTCAAAAGCTACTGGCACGTTAGCTTTATCTCCTGCTGGGGCAGATAGACTGGTCCTTACCTGCTGGCCCGATGGTCCAATGTTGTCAGGGAGACAAATTTCCGCCAGAGTTCCCAGTATCTTTAACTGGAGTTAGAGTATCCGTACTTTAAGGGTACCTTAAGGGACTGCAGAACAGAAAATTAGATGCCTTCTTTGGCAATACAGACCCGAGTCTCCATTTCTCTTATGATCTATAATCCAGATAGGAAGGTGAGCACTAACAAGCATGACCGTGAGAAACTCTGGCAGATAAAGCAAATGGCCCCATTATGAAAGGTGCAAAATATATTGTTTTGAAATTCATTTCAGTGATTTAGGCGAGCTGCACTGTGTGCAACAGCCATTTCGGACTTGCCCTTTGTACTCCAAAACATAAGCACAGCGCGCGTAAATGTAAAGCTGGGATATGTATAACTTTATATTCCGTGCTGTGCACATTTGCATTTTTGAGCAGCAGCCTGTTTGTCCTTATGTCTGTGCAGTGCAGCAATACCTCAGATGTCTCCAAACGTCCTCGCTGTGGAACAGGAAGCAGCATAGCTGCATCAACATGGCAGAACTAATCAGTCTGGGCACCGTGCCCTGCTGACGCAGCTCTCCGCTTTCCAGGACCCCAGCTAGCATCTCGGCAAGGCGCTAAGCACACGCTGCTGAAATTCAAATACTGTAGTCATGGGGACAGACAGAGAGCAGCAAGAGATAACCTGACCTTACAGGCTAGTGGGTCAGGCATATAAAGGGGAAGGGGAAAATTTATCAAATATCATGCCTTTTTTTTTTTTTTTTTTTTTTTTTTTTAATCTGAAGGAAACTGTGCCTGCACTTCGCCTGGAACCTTCCCAAGTGATTGCCTGAGCTATTAGGTTAGGATTAGTGTGCCATGTGGTTTCTATGCTCTTGGTCACAGACACTACATCTATACTGCTAAATTTAACAGTGTCAGGACCTTTTCTTTGGCTCTGAGACCAGCAGCATGGCCCAGACGTTCCCTTGCGATGCTTCCAAAGAGGGTAGCTGCCTTCAGGCAGCCTACTGGAAGTAGTCCCCAGCCTGTGGTGGCTCCTGGGAATTGTTTGGAGGAACACTAGTTGGCCCAGGTCAAAGTCATGCTGGGAAACATGCTATGAGTGTGCAGATAGTGTCTGGGCCCTGGAACTGGTTAAGTTGCTAGCATAGATACCATATTGAAAAATGTTAGAAAATATCCAGACTATTTGCAGAGCGACTGCCTAGCTTCTATATGGTAAGCACCAACAAGAATATGCTCACATTAATTGCCGCAAAACCCAGTGAAATCCAGAACTAAAATAGCAAATGAAAAACCACTGGTGCCAACCCTGAGACGGACTCAATGCTTTCTGAAATGTGCTGAGTGCATCTGATGTTCTTTTGAACTCAGGAGACAGTACCTTTCAGGCTTGAAATACTCAGGCTACATAAGCCAAGAATGATTCACACTATCAAAGCCTAAGAAAAAAGGAGAACACAAGAGAATATAACAACAAACTGAATTTAGAACACTATCACTTTTGGTCCCAACGGGAAAAATAAAAGAGGTTGCTTACACCATAAAAATTCTGTAACATTAAAAAAATATTAACCCAAAATTGACTTTGCCTCCCAAGTGAGGGTCTTTTCTCTTGTTTAATAAAGCATTATTCTTTTAGTGAATGTAAACACAATCATTAATAGACCAGCCATTCATTTTTCTTCAGACTGTACATGAAATTCACAAACAGGATTGTGGACTACAGTTAAAAAAATCTACCAACCTTCCTAGTATAGCATAAATACATTTATGTATGCCTTTTCTTTCCAGTAGCCTAAGAAATCCTAAATTAAACATTACCATAACTCAGGCTTCTATTTAACTCCATGATCTAGAGCACCATGGTCATTATAGGACCAGCATATTTAATATCAACATTTTAAGGAGGTTCAATATTCATTATTCTAGTGCATCTGGTTAACACACCCATTAGGTTGAGTATCAAACCTTTTGTGAACAACCATGTGCCTGCGCTTTTGTATGAGAAGAGCAAGAAGGTAAGAGGAGGCTCCCAGGAGCAGTATAGGGCAGAGTGATGTGCCATTACCATACTCCTTTGCCACAGGGGGAAGAGGAGGAGCACTGCTGGGAACTGCATGCTCCCTTGCTTCAAAGAGCAGCAAGGATACTGGGCTCCCGGACAACAAACAGAGCCTCCTACCAATGTAAATCTCTTTCACAACAGCTCTGACCTGTGGTGGAGCCAATTTTGCTTTTCCCTCAGTTCAGAGTCCAGGCTGCAACTATAAAGTGATGTAAAATGGTCAAAACTCACCACACCCTTGACGGGCACTCTCTGTGTTTCTGCAGTCTTTGAAGGTGTCTTACACTCTCTTTTGACAAAGACACTGAGCACAACGTCAGCTGGATGGCAGAAATTACTCTCTAACCTACTTGTTTGCAGTGAAACCATAATGAGAAAGACAAGTCATGAGGGACTCAGGGACAGAACAAAAAGCAGCAAGGTTTCCACAGCATGTGTAAGATGGCGAAAAAAAAATCTCTCTTTTTTTCTCTGCCCCTCTCTCTCACACACACACACACATCACATCACATCACAGTGACAATAAGTTGTGGCACAAACTGGCATATCAATAAATCCTTCATCAACCTGAGGCTGAAATACAGCCAGCTAAAACTTATTTTTAGACTACCTTGGATACCAGCCAGAATGAAACCAGCAAGAATAAGACACTGCAATAAATGTTGGTAACGCAAAGCCGTAGATAGGAAAAGGGGACCTTAATCCATATGGTATGAAGGTGCCCCTTAATTAATCCTTTCTGAGGAGATTTTAATAAGTGAAGTCATCCTCATTCTGGTTATTGGTGTTACTTTGTTTGGTCTTAGTCTGGGTTGATTTCAGCTCAATTTACATTGCTTTGAATACGCCAGGCAGCAGATACCTTTACCCAGCAAAAGATACCCCTTGCCAAAATGGGAATGGAAAATAAGCTGCTTTTTGAGAGCACGATCATAATAAAACTGTTTCCCAAGGTTATATCCAGTTGCAAAGTACCAGTGCCCTCCACCCCCTTCCCCCCACACACACACACAGACAGACACACACACACACAGACTTATGTTTGAAAGAAGAAGGTCCCTTAAAAGAGAAGAGACGATAAAACAGATCCATCTGGCCCTGCTCTTCCCTTTCATACTTGTATGGTCCATCTTGCTCCGGGGCTTGCTGTACATTTCCTTGGGTGTATCTGCCTCTCCTGGCAGCAGGACTACACAGCTTTACCATCAAGGCACTACCATACCTCCAGAAAGAAGGAATATTTTCCCCCTGGAGAGGGATGAGACAGACGGATTGTCATGAAAGAGGTGCTCGGAGGCAGCTCATGGTATCCAGAAACTGCTGTTATGAAACTGGGCACTGGATTTTCTATTTTTCTTCAAACATGAAGGTCCAGCTAGTCCAAGATCCTGTCTCTGACAATAACCAGTACCAGATGTTTAGAGGTACTAGACTAACATAGGGTAATGAAAGTATATCCTAATCCTTCCACTTCTCCTCTTCAGCATGACAGCTAAAATTTGGATTAAACCCTGAAGCATCGCTTTCTTTTCCAAAGCTTTGTAGTAATAATTATTACAACTCTAAAAGTTCTTGCGATACTTGGTTCCTCTTCACTGCTTGTGAAATTCCTGGCCTTAAAGGCATCCTGAGACATTGAGTTCCAAGGAGCACCGTTACTTTATGTCTTAATTGCATCCTTTTCTATTCTAATTGCTCTTCAGATTTCACTAAATCCATGCTTTGTCTCTCCATAATTTGATGGGGAGACAGAAAGTCCTGATCTGACTTCTTTCAAAATTTATCATTTCATGTAATTTGATATGCTTTAGTTTATCTTCCTTTAGTATTCTGCTTTCCAAATAATTCCAAGTTTTTCAGTCTCTGTTCATGTAAATCATTGTCATGCAATTTCTCAACACCTTACCATAACTCATATTCAGCAGTAGCATTTTTGATTGTGGTGATACTTCACAGATACTCACAGATCCATGTGAGACTACACCACTAATGTGAACACTATGTGTTTGTCGTAATATTTTGCAGTTTCAAATTCATTTGCGCAAAAAGGATTTACTTAAAGCTACTTTTAATTCTTCGTTTGAAAAAAAAAAAAATTAACTCCAAATTTGAAAATAATCTGATTTTATTAACAGTATCATTACAGGCATAATATACTGCCACCTCTGTGTAAATCATAATATAAAAAAACTTTTCAGGGACTGATACAGGCCATTAGTGGGGGAATGTAGAAATAAGACAGGAAATGTCATGTCATTATTGCAAGTCAGGTAACGGTCACTAAAACCTGTTCATTTCAAAATACACCTATTTTAAGCAGCAAGACAAGGAAAGAGGACAAAGATAATGGGCAGTGCAGGATGATAGCATGGATTGAGCTGAATGATTTTCATCTGGAATGCATTGATCTCAGAAAGCATTAGAGGACTCAAAGTCCATCCTCTTTACTCATCTGTGTGAGTCATCCTCATTAAATTCAAAGGATCTCAGAACATCTGTGCAACTGTAAATTGAATTTTAACACTCAAATGAGCAGTGACTCAATACAGCCTTCTATGCTTGATACCAAACCTGGCAACTGAAGAATTGCCTAAAAGCAACAAAGCAGTACAGAAATTTGACTTAGAAGTGTCAGAGTTAGTACATGGCAAGTTTAAAAATTAATTTCTTGTAGATCATTAAAACACAGTTTTAAATGTATTTCAAATATTACGATTATCCAAGCCTTAGTATAGCTAATTTCATACAGAGAGTATTAAAATTTTCTTTTCTCAAAGACACAAGTAAATACACACCACACAAAATGTTCTACAGAAATAGAGAGAAAATAAGAATCTGAAGACAAATTTAGTACTAATAAAAGATGACGAATATTTTCAACAAATGGACCATGACATAAAATTAATCAGAGGTTTCATTTTAACAGTCACCATTTCAGGGTTGATTGCTGAATAAATGGTGTTAGGTAAGACTTGAATGTAAAAGGTATTTGTAATTTTAAGAGTTAATAGGCAATGAACAAGACATTTGGAAGAGCTAAGGGATCAGTTTTGTAAAAGTATTTAGATCTAAACATCAAAATGATGCTTCATAGGATCTTTCTCAACTTTGAAATAAAAGTGTTAGGTACCAAGAACCCTCTGAAATTCTCATTTGTTTTTGTCTGTTTGTTGGGGTTTTTTAACCTTAAGACCTTTAAAATCTGACCCATTAGAGACAGAGCCACACTGGCATTCAGTAAAAAAGTGAACTTTTTTTCTTTTTTTAATAAAGCTGAGCTCCTAACTATTTTATTCATACAGACCATTGTATATTCAATTAATCTATTGTATATATGTCTCTAAAGAAACAAACCAGAAATAAGAATAATCCAAGAAAAAAAAAAACAGGTTTGTTACTGAATAAAGAAATAACCTTTTTTGTTGTTGACTACAAAGAGTACTCACTACTTTAAGCTTGGCTGTTTGCATCACCCATGAATGAGGTATACATTTTTACAACTAGCAAAGCTGGCTCCCTGGCTATACATATACAAGGGAGTTAAACAGTGGAAGGGAGCACTCTGCATGCTGGAATCCAGTCACCTGCACTGCTCAGTTGTTAGACCAGTCCCAGACGCGCCGTGGCTTTGCTTTCCCACAGTTTCGAAACTTGGTTGGAGTTCAGACCATGGACTGTTTCCTTTAGGCATTCTAGACACAGCCACATTATTTTATAAAGTAAACACCATGGACGTGAACCTCTCTGTGTCAGTTGTACGTGGTGCCAGAGAAATGTCCTGAGCACTAGAAATAGCTAGAAATAGCTCATGCGTTATAGGATTGTAACAGTGAGATTAGAAACCGGTGGGGTTTTTTTCTCTTCCTGCTACCTGAAATGTATTTTTAAACCAATACAAGCCATACTAGCAGTCCAGGAAAAAGGGACTGACATGTCTCTTCTTTCAGAAGTGTGCTACAACCAGTACAGAATCGTGTGCCTTCAGCATCGTCCCATTTGCTACGATCTGAGAATTGCAAGGTGACCAACCCCTGACTCGGCAAGCTACGCATGGGATCACTGCATCCAGGAGAGGAGATTTACATTTCGATCACCCCCAACAGCAGAAATCCCCAAGTCTCAAATATCGCACCTCTCACTTCTTCCTGCGAGCGCTGCCAGGCAGTTCCTCTGGCTGCTGTGCTTTGCACCAGACCCATCACTGCCCTACGTACGCTCAGAGCATTTCTGACTGCAGGACACCTTCCCAGGACTGGGGGTTTAGGTATCCTTCTGACTTCTCACTGAACTGCAGTAGGGTGAAAGCAGCACTTTGGCGCTTAATTCCTTACACTGGAACTTTTCTATACATACCTACATATGTAAGTTTAGGCATGGATGAGACTTTGTGGTGCTGAGTGAATTTGCACATCTCTGAGCGGGTCAATTGCTGGACCACCGCAACCCCTCTTTGTAGTCAGGCACCTACTTTTCAATGAATCCCATTTTAGGCGCTGAGTTTAGGGTCTGGCTGTAATGCAGCCAGCAAACTCTTCTCTTTGCTTTGATAGTCAGAAATCTCTCAATTTTTGCCTTAAAACTCCTGTGGTTGGTTGTCCTTGTGCTACCATTATCCTTTGACTTCCTTAGTTTAATTAGGTCAGGACCAAGCAGTTCAGAAGGGACATAGAGACTTTGCTCTAAGGTTTAGCCTGAGTAAGATTTCTGTACTTTCAACCATTCAAGATCTACTCCTACATAGACCAAGAAAGCCATTGCCATAATGGCCACTGTAGGTTACGTACAAGATGTTTTATAGTGTGGTATCTTGGTGGACTGTCATATGTAAGACAGCATGCAAACAGAACAGGCCATAGAAGTCATTCCAGTATGAATTCCAAGAATACAACTCTTGAATTCTCTTGTTGCTAAAAATGTGAAAATAAAGAAAGTGACAAGCTGATTGTGAAGGACCAACAAAACTGTACCCTGATACAATGCATATTCAGTCACATTCATCATTTAATTCTGACAGCAAATGGAACGAGTTTTTCAGAACTTACCCATGCCTGAAATGACCCAGTTTTGTAGAAGAAAAGCTTCATTTATTGCAAACAAGATATTTCCTCTTTTTTTTTTTAAACTGAGAAAACATATAGTTTGTTTTAAAAAGAGCACAATTTCCTCTGTGATCACACATGCCTCAAACCATGGAAATAATTTGCGGACTGTATTTTTAGGTACTACAAAGTCACAAGATGACATAGCCATTTCCTGCATAACAAAATCTATTAGGAATATTTCAATGTATGCTGCGATTAAATAGTTTGAATTTTAACAGTGTATCGTAATTTGCAGCTGCTAAGGAACATTGGAAGACACAATTCTGTCCACAGGCTAATTGAAAATTGGAATATTTTTCTCCAGCTACCGCAGTGGGTCAAATATTGCCTACTGCGGGAAAGTCCTCTATAGATACATTATCATTACCTCTTTCACTTTCCATAACAGATTTTCAGATACTTTATCACTGTAAAGAAAGTTTGTGAATTATGAGAGATTTGTTTTGTCAACATTGCATTCATGGGAATTGAAGTCTCTCTACACAGAATTAGTTTGCCTTCAAATACCTTCAAATACCTGACTTCACATTTTGCTTGCCGCATATTTTAGCTGTTAAAATTACTCTGGCCTGATTCAGCTATTTTCTCTGTAAAATGTTGACATTTCAGAATCCTAAGCATCACTAAAATGGTGAAACTTTGCAAGAGTCTTGAAACAGTTTATCTGCATAAAAAATATTGCATACCAAAAGATGCAATGGGTGCAGAGAAAAAGATTAAGAACTGTTGTACTTGAGAAAAGCCTAGTCTTATCTCCCCCAGTAAGTTTTCTCAAGCCCTTAAAACTCAAAGAAATTTTATGTCCATTCTTAATTGAAACACAGGAGTGGAAGAACAAATTCTATATTAAAAAAAAAAAAAATTAAAGACTGCAGGAATCTAAATAATATAGATCCTGTTAAAAAATAATTTCAGATTAATTGCAATTGAATGAATAAAGAGCTTTATGGGTTTTTTTTAATGTTCTTGAATTGAAATGTAATGAAAATTATGATTGATGGGTGACACTTAAACAGAAAAATGAAACTTAAAATAACCAATTTATACTGGAATCAACAGAGATATATACTTTAAAATGCAATATCTGCTAAGACAAATAGTATTTCCAAATTATGACCATTAAGATAAAAGGTTGACTATGTTTTTTCATGTGTTTATTCACTATTTCCACCCAGGAAAGCTGATTAGCCTGGGAAACTTGACTAATAACACATGGGAAATATCCATAATGTGGGCTCTTCTGTCTCCTGCACAGCTTTGAAAAGTGACGACGTCCACTAAAAATAGGTGTCTGTGTCACCTGAACCTTTAAGACAAGGTTAGGCCAACCGTTTCTGCCATTAATATTTGATAAAACAGGTCCCCACCTTTATTGCAACTCTGCTGACAGTGCCTCCAGGCAAAACAAACACAGTGATGTTGCAGTAGCAGTTTTTAGATCTATGTAGCAGGACTGTGTTACAATAATGTAGTCTGGAAGCAATGGGAGGTATAAATTACTATGACTTTCTAGTGCTGATTGACATGATTATGTGAGAAAAGAGATAGAAAAGATCTATTAGGTCATCTTGTCCATTCCCCAAGATACATTGTAATGTCTCCAAAGGAAATGTTATAACGTGTTGTGACAAGGACCTGGCTATTAATAATGCCATTAATAATTTTTATGACATTTTTAATTCTCTTTGCTTGGGTATTTTTTTTCTCTGAATTGATAATAGATGCCTTGCTCTTTCACAATATTACTGATATATGCAATATGGTTGTATGAAATGCAATAGAATGTCTAATTGTCAAAAAATTATAATCTATTAAATGAATAAAATTATTCTGTGTGACCAGAGTGCTAAAATGTTACTGCATTAAAAAACAGCAACACCAAAATAGTTCAAAATTTATGTACTTGGGTCTGACCTCACTTCCCATTATACAAAATACAAAGAAACTTCTACCTGTTATCCACTCACCATTTATGGAACTAAAATTTGCACAGCTTTCTGGCTGAGCAGAGTTTGGGGATCTGCAACCTATATGCAGAATGGAAATGTTAGCTATTACTTTATACTTTCAACTTCCATCATCACCTGCTCTGTCCCCTTTCGGTGGTAGGGAATCTGGAAAGTACTACAAAAATCACTCTAGAAAATGTCAGTCAAGCTGTTTTTGAGTTTGACAGAGAAGATCTTTACCTGTGAATCACCCCGCATTCAACCCTCAGCTATATACTGTTGTGGGATTAAGATTTACCCTACTGTGCATACTGGTGTAATGGCAGTAACTCTGCATGGCTCAGGAGATGAGCCACAGGTCTGGGACTTGGGTTCGGGATAGCACTCCCAGATCTATTCATGTCCTACTCTACAGCAGAGAGCAGCACATAGTTCCTTTCACACAGCTGTTTCCTCTGCTAGTTTTGTATATTCGGTCCGTTTATGTGACAAAGTCTACATCTTAACCATGGCCATTCCCTGGATAAGGTGGGGGCTGTCACTTTTCCCTCTCTTGCCCCCGACCCCTGCTCGCCCTGGTTCTCATGGGGTGGAAACCCAGCCAAAGAGGCAGGGAGGAGGCTGTTGCGTGCTTCAATCGATATCCTTGTACTGGTGGCTGAAAGTCTGGGGTGGTGGGACACGCTGCAGATCACATATGTCTGCAGTTTAGACTGTGGAGATGATACTCTCTGGGGTTTTGTTTGTACTGTACTGGAGATAACTAACAGGCACTTCATTAACTGATGGTATTTCTGTCACAAATTCCTCCATGGGGAGGAGGTACAAGACCAGCAGCCAAACTGGGTTACCGAGGGTTCTCCTAATGAGTGAAACACTATTAGTGCTGTCTTTTTTTCTTTGTAACCTGAGTTATTTGTTATTTGGTCCTTTTCACTCTGTGAAGTAGATTAGAGAGATTTTTGCTGTAAATTAAGAACAATCTGTCACAGCTTATGAGAAAAATCGGATGGATTTCTACACCACTTTCAGTGAATGACAATTTTCTAAAATAGTTTTTGGTTTATATTCTCACAAAACATGAAAGCATAACAACCATAAATTTAACTGATGCTAGCTTGATAGGGGACCATTAAGTACACAATATAATTTTATATGGAGTGCACATGCAAATGTGTGTGTATAAGTTCTTTATTAATATTTATGAAATAATTACTAGGTGCAGCTAAATTCATTAATAACTTATTTTAGAACATATTTTACAAAAAATATTAGTAATGAATTGTTAACAAGCAGTGCCACAGCTAGCTGTTATAAAGAATTTTGTAATGTAGGGATCATTAAAAGCAATCACATACCTGATTAATATATGAATTCATGTAGTAATATAGCATACTTTAAAGTACAGTAAACTTATTAAATGATAACAAATGAGTTGTACAAATGGATATCATAAAAAGACCAACTGAAAATGCAACATAAAGCCAACTGTAATGGAGTAATCAAATACTCTTGGTCTAAGTAGTTCAGGGAACATAACAAAACAAGAACAGAGGAAAATATGAGACTACAATATGAATACTTTGTCTGAAATGACTATAAAAAGTTCATTCATAGGTGTTGTAAGGGCTGAATTTAGTCAGCTATGTTATGGCTAGTTTCTCTAGCTTTTCTCTGGGCAATGGAGGAAGAGATTCTTCAGGAGGTGGCTGAAGACAGAAAACGAGTTAGGAGCTCCGGATGGCACTTAGGAGAACATATCTCCTATTGACTACCCAGAAGGTCTGTGGGGATTAGGTAGCTGAAATACCCAGCTAAATTCCATTGCAAAAGTCAGATGCTGTGATAACTCTCCTAATTGTCAATTGACTTCAGAAATTGTACATAAAACCACTATTTACCTAGCTGCACATGCCACTTTGGAGCCATCTTGCTTTGAGATCTTAGAATCATAGAATCGCTGAGGTTGGAAGGGACCTTTAAGATCATCAAGTCCAACCATTAACCTACGCTGACAAAAAACACTTCTAAACCATGTCCCTAAGTACCATACCTGCCCTTTTTTTAAACACCTCCAGGGATGGTGAATCCACCACCTCCCTGGGCAGCCTATTCCAATGTTTAATAACCCTTTGAGTGAAAAAGTATTTCCTAATATTCAATCTAAACCTCCCCTGACATAACTTGAACCCATTTCCTCTCGTCCTATCACTTGTCACCAGGGAGAAGAGGTCAGCCCCCACCTCTCTATAACCTCCTTTAAGGTACTTGTAGAGGGTGATAAGGTCTCTCCTCAGCCTCCTCTTCTCCAGGCTAAACAACCCCAGTTCCCTCAGTCATTCCTCATAAGATTTGTCCTCCAGACCCCTCACCAGCTTTGTAGCCCTTCTCTGGACATGGTCCAACACCTCAATGTCCTTCTTGTAGTGAGAGACCCAAAACTGAATGCAGTACTTGAGGTGGGGCCTCACTAGTGCTGAGTACAGGGGGATGATCACTTCCCTAGTCCGGCTCACCACACTATTCCTGATGCAGGCCAGGATGGTGTTGGCCTTCTTGGCTGCCTGGGCACACTGCCGGCTCATATTCAGCCGGCTGTCCACCAACACCCCCAGGTCCTTTTCTGCCAGGCAGCTTTCGAGCCACTCCGCCCCCAGTCTGTAGCGCTGCATGGGGTTGTTGTGACCCAAGTGCAGGACCCGACACTTGGCCTTGTTGAACCTCATACCATTGGCCTCAGCCCATCTGTCCAGCCTGTCCAGATCCCTCTGCAGAGCCAATCTACCCTCAAGCAGATCAACACGCCCCCCTAGTTTAGTGTCATCTGCAAACTTACTCAGGGTGCATTCGATCCCCTCATCCAGGTCATTGATAAAGATATTAAAGAGAACTGAGCCCTGGGGGACACCACTTGTGACCAGACACCAACTGGATTTAACTCCATTCACCACCACTCTCTGGGCACAGCCATCCAGCCAGTTTTTTACCCAGCGAAGAGTACACCTGTCCAGGCCATGAGCAGCCAGTTTCTCCAGGAGAATGCTGTGGGAAACGGTGTCAAAAGCTTTGCAAAAATCCAGGTAGGTAACATCCACAGCTTTTCCCTCATCCACTAAGCGGGTCACCTTGTCATAGAAGGAGATCAGGTTTGACAGGCATGACCTGCCTTTCACAAACCCCTGCTGACTGGGCCTGATCACCCTGTTCTCCTGCATGTGCCGTGTGATGGCACTGAGGATGATCTGCTCCATGACCTTCCCAGGTACCGATGTCAGACTGACTGGCCTGTAGTTCCCTGGATCCTCCTTCCGGCCCTTCTTGTGGATGGGTGTCACATTTGCCAACCTCCAGTCAGCTGGGACCTCCCTGGTTATCCAGGACTGCTCATAAATGATGCGAAGTGGCCTGGTGAGCACTTCAGCCAGCTCCCTTAGTACCCTTGGGTGGATCCTATCCGGTCCCATAGATTTGTGCACCTCCAGGTGCTGAAGCAGGTCCCTCACCATTTCCCTTTGGATTACTGGTGACTATGAAGACTTTTTTCTAAAAACATGTTTTCTAAAGCAAGGCTCTAGATGCTGGCTCCAAAGCATGGCTTTAAAAGCTGCAGTTAATTTTATTGGCTGAATGACTTTGAAGACCAATTTTTATAAAGGATTCTTTCAAACCCAGGTTGTTAATTTATTATGTGCTGACCAGTAATATGAAAGAACCCTGTGCTTTGGAAGTTCAGCAGTTCTTAATTATGAGCAAGCTTTGAAGCACCCAGCCATGCATGACAGACTTCCTGATACCTCCTTGACTCTTTCTTCCTGCAGCCTGAGTTCTTCCCTCCAACTCTCATGTTGCCTGGAAGGATTTGCCTTTACCTTGAAGCTTTTTTTGAATCATCTGACTACTGAAAGATTCAGAGTACAGAACTTAATAGATTCAAAGTATGATTTAATATGACAAATCATATCCTATGCAATACTGCAAAATTAAAAAAGGTTGACAAATATGTCAGGGCTAAAGGAATTTATATTCTGTGGTTTTGTCTTACCGCCAGCATAATTAACAACTCCTGTTCCCCACTATCTATTAGAAACAGAAAGCCAATTTCTGATCTTGCAGTATTTGACTAAAAAACCTGTGCATATATTAGTGATGTACAAAACATTAGTAACTAACCTTCTGGCTACAGACTGTGGGGGAATCTTCTCAGAAATATATATTTGAGCAATCCCACATTATAAATCATAGAGCAGCAAACTTCTTTTGTTGGAACTATTAATTAATGGGGATCCCTCAAAGACAGAATTTCTCTAGACATAATTCAACTGAAAATCAAACAGATTTTAAATGACACTAAGACACATTCTCACAAAGTGCAACACTTTCAGTTTCTAACTTGCAATCTGGTATTAACAAAGGCCTGTATTCGTCTCATTCAACTTGATGGATCCAGTATAAGATGGTCATCTAAATTTCATGTGTAGTTAGCAGAGAGAGAAGCAAAGGCCTAAAAATCATGGGATGAATACCCCTCTGAAAATGCTCATCTACCTACAGTGGCTATAGAGGTTGCTTAGATGAAGCACACTACTTCTGGACACCTAAGCTGGTTAGATGAACAACCTTCTTTCAACTTGCCTCTTTCTCATTCTTCAGGTACATCAGGAAAATCAAATTCCATACAAACCACCTATAACAGAATGGTGTTTTCTGAAGAAAATAATGTGGTCACTGAAAGTAAATTTCCAAAAAGAGATGCGATGCCACAATCCCAGCTTTAGTCAAGTACTGCTTATAGGAGGGCAATGAGGTTAGCAGTTTGCCTGCTGTGTACCATGTTACTTTCTCCCTGCAATTTTTTAGCATGTGATAAAGGTTAGTCCTGCACTAAAGGACTTGCATCCTACATCTGAGCATTTCCATCTCTTGATTGTTTTCTGACTTAGAAAGACTGTAATAAATGTGAGGAATTCAAACATGACAGAGATGAATGTTATGTCACAGTTAGGGTAGATAGATGTTATAGTAGTTTTTAAAGGATTCCCTCTGGACAAACACATGCACATTTATGAGTTTTTCTTTTCTTCACTTCTCTTCCCTATACCTCTGCCTCTAAGCAGTCAACAAAGAAAAGACTGAGGAATAAACATTTACCTCACATAGTAAGTTTCTTTTAAAAAATATTTCCCAAAACAATTACATGAATTATTCATTACCTCTCTCTCTTTTTTCCTATTAATATCAGCTTCCAGAGTTCTGTTTGTTTGGGATTTTTTATCCAGTCCTTGTCGTGTTTTGCTCATTTTCATTGATGAGAAGTTATTTATTTTGCAAATTGAAACGCCTGCAACTAAGCCATTAATCCTAGAAAGGCTCTGATAAAATTATTGCATTTTTCAGAATAGTGGAAATGCAAAAACATCTTTCAGCTCTCTGAAAAGGGTTGTAAGGCTTAACCATTTCAACATGCATCAAAGAGAGACCTATAGCCTATTAGCCAACAAAAATTTGTCAATATTTTCTCCAATTATGGACTAGGCCTAGAAATACTCAATGATACAAAAAATCCACGTGCAGCCTTGAAATGAAGGCCATGAGAATTCATATTCTTCCACCTCAGTGAGTAGCATAAACTTCAAGCTACAGGACCACCGTCTCCCTTTCAGTCTCTTGGGAGGGGGAGTAAAAGGCAAAGCTAAAGAATTGTGAATGATTTTTTACATAGAGGTGTACAGTCTTCTCTCACTCCCATTTTCAGCTCCCACACCACAGATTAGGGCAGGCTCCTTTTTTGAATTGTCTCATAGAGCAGAGACAGTGAGTCCTGGGCCTCACACCATCAATGACTGTCCTTCAAGATAAGCTCTCATGCCGAGAGAGATTGGAGGACATTGTTCTCCTTTTCTCACCATTCAAAGAGAAGAGAGGTTCCACTATGACTTTTATAAAGAAGATTGTAAAAATCTTCCTTGAACCAAGGGCTCCAAGATGCAATACACTTAATACCAGATTATAGTGTGATTATTTTTTTTTTCTCATTATGGCTAAACAGAGCATGAAATGAGTGAATTCAGACATGGTTTTATGTAATTTCATTCATTCAGGATACAGAGACACAGGGCAGGGATTGTAGAAAGCAGAAAGACCCTCACTGCCTCACAGAAAAGACCAATATTCTTGTGGCACAAAGACTAGAAAAGCTGTAACAGGGAAGACCATATCCCTCAGAACCGGGAGTCATCAAATGCAGTCCAAAAAGGACTGACACTGTCATTGTCATTAGAGAAATAGTTTTAGCAGTAGATGCTGCTTACAGTAGACTTCCAGATGGTAAAAGTGAACCTACAGAAGACCATGCAGTTATACAAGCTGCTGGGCTCCACACCCAGCTATGCACGTCCAAAGATTTGCCTCGTTAGCACACTAAATAACTAAAACCTTCAGTTGGTCACCACATTTTCTCAGAAGAGTGGTTTAAAGGGAACACAAGCTCCCACTGCGGTGTCAGGAAAGACGAGATAGTTGCTGGCTTCCTGTTGGTGTCATCTGCTCATAAACACAGACCTGCCTTCCCAGTTCAGGCAACCAGACCCCAGGACTACTCCTGGGGAGACAATCTGTGATTTCAAAGACTGCAACATTCACAAAATAAACATAACTACTGTACAAGTTCACTGGACAGTTGTGACTTTACCTTCCTCTCATATTTCCCTAGTTTCAGAGTACCACGTTACAGCTGTTGTCCTGCCCATGTCACAAAACATTTTTGCTGACCGAGAAACCACGGGGAAGAAATAACCCTAACCCTAATCTAACCCTAACCCCCACCCTAACCCTAAACCATGCCCAGGCACGAGGCCCACAAGCCGGGGCAGTTTCCGCCTAGCCTGGCTTTTGGCTGACACAGGGGACACGGGGACAGTCCCAGTCCCAGCCATCAGGCACTTCCCTGAGGGATGGGGACAGGTCAAAGCCAGGCTGGGATGTGGGCCCACGGGTGGGCCCAGCTCACTGGGGCCATGGCCAGGCAGGGCAGGCCAGTGGGGAGCTGGAGAGTGGCTCTGCTGCAGCACTGCTGAGGCAGAGGTTGATGGCCCTGGGGACTGAGGACTCACGCTATTGATAAAGCTTGAAACAGCTGAACCTTTTATGTGCAACTTTGATTGAAAAGATTCAACAGATACAAAAAGTAAATTACTTGTGCTGCTTCAAGCCAAACTCTAGTAAAAGAAGTACTCTGAAAATCTGGCTCAAAATTGACAAAACAATAAAAATATCATCATTTATGTTCCTGTGTTTTGTTCCTCAATCTCAGCCCAGATGAAATAAACAATAAGAGTAGCGAACGTATTATCGTCAAAATTCTCTTTTTTATTTCTTGTTGTTAGCATAGTGTAGCGAAAAACAGTTGGGATTTGCAGGCTTGCAGAATTCTAGGGCTGTAAGAGGTATCAGTGTTTCTCAACATCAAAACCACTTGCAAGCTATCATGTCTATGGAGAGGAAAATAGCTCTTATCTATCGCTTAGATCTCACAGAACAAAGTGGATGGAAACTTAGGAAAGGAAAACACAGCCTATATAATAATAAGAAAAAATATATTACCATAGAGTAGAGCAATTCTTGGTTCTGCAGGTGCTTTAGGAATGTTTCACGTTCAGGCATGTTCAGAAGAAATGTTAAAGGTATATAAAAAGTACGGTCCATCACTCTTGTTGTGGTTTGGGCTGGACTGGCCACTGAATGAACAATAGATGCTTTCTTTGACATGAACGGAGAGCATCTCCCTTCAGAGAAGAGGAGAGAGAATGAGAGGAAGAGAGAATTTATGGGTTGAAAAAGAAAGGCAACTACTTTAATGAAATATAAATAATAAAATAATAATAAGAAAAGATAATCTATCAAGAAGAAAATAATGAAATATATACAAGATATACAAAACTGTATCGAGCTCCCAGGATGACAATCACATCACCAACAGGTACTGGGAAAATCCCAGACTGGACTCAGCAACAGACAAGAACTGGATTCTGGATCTGGCTTCAGGAACACATGAGTGAGGATGAACAGCAGACAGACAGACAGACAGACTCTTCCTTGAACACCAGCCATTGAAGAAAGAGAGAGCTGACCCCTTGATACCTCAGCTTTTATACTGAGCTTAAGGCAGACAGGATGGAATACCCTGTTGGTAAGTTTTGGGTCACCTGTCCTGTCCAGTCCTCCCTGCAGGTGGGACCTCTCTACGATCTTCAGCACCCGACCCTCCAATGGGGCATATAATAAAGTTAGCTGACCTTGTTTGCTATAGCAATAAGTGTAAACAGGAGCCTCTCTGCATACCATTCCTTGGTATTAACGATAAACATCAGATTTTATCTGCTAGAAGCCGACACCGTCTGAAAAATATGCCATTAATTTCAGAGGGTTCAGTTAGTTAGAGGAGGCTTAGCTAAAAAGTAAAATTACTGAAAAGAAAATTGGTTCTGTTTTACCTCAAACCAAGACAACTCTGAATACAAAATAGGAGCCAAAGATTTTAGGATTAACATTCAACCAGTTGACATTTAGCTATTAGGAATGATTTTCAGAGTACAATAATCTCTGAATTTCCCTTAATTGTCAAGGTCTTCTAAAACTAGGCACTTAGAGAAGTCATTAATTTGGTGCATTTTCAATTGCCTATTTTTCAGGGGTGTTCAGTATCCTGCCATCAGAGCAGTGACTGCTTCCTGTTAAACACAGGCCTTGTGTCATTGCAACCAGTTTGCATGCCTCTACCCGACAGAGTACTGACTTCAGACAGCCAGAGAAACCCTAGAGCTCAGGTAGTAGAGGGTCCAGGGCCAACGTTAGGTAGCCAGTGTGCCTAAACATGGTCCTGTATGTCCTTTTAAGATGCCCTGTGTTACCCCACGCAGCCTCCAGCCACTGCTCCAGGATGGCACAAGCTTTCTGTAGATGCTCTGTTTTACCTGTAAATCCCATGTGGTTGTCTAAGACTGTCAGGGCATCTGTTTATGGAACTGAACTGAGCCTTCACCATCATGAGCAAACCCTTCATCATTCTCTGAAACTCTCCTGGCTGTGAGATGAAGAACAAGCCATATGCACATAGCTATGAGCTCTGCTAATTGCTAATTTCCTTTTGAAAAAAAAAAAAAAAAAGTAGGAAAGGAACTAGCAGTCTGTGAGGACTGCTTTAGATGGTTCCCATCCAGACATTAATGCTGGAAACAAGATGGGCCCCTTAATAGAGCACTTTTCACTTTCTTGTAACTAAACAAAATGGTAAGAGATAGCAGGCTTATCTCTCCTGTTAGCAGCTCCCTGCCTGCTTGTTGTGGTGGTCCCAGAGAGATCATACTCAGCAGTCATGTGCTGCTGCAGAAAATCTAGTGCCCTAGCTGATTTCCTACCTAGGTGACCTATTCATAATGTTTGCCCAGAAAGACTCAAGCTAAATGCTTAATGATTGGCACCAAAATCTGTTTGGGAGGTTGTACAGTTATGGTTCATCACACATAGGAGTACTGAAAGTCAAGGTCTCATTGCTTCAGTTTCAGCACATGCAGGGCTTCCTCAAAATTTTGTCTTTGCACTGTAGGGAGGGTTTGAAAACAGAACCACCACATTAGTGATGCAGTAAATATATTACTTGTACTTCTGATGCACTGCATTCTTACAGGCCTCCTAGCAAAACTTAAAATGAATAACGTGCAGAATGTGCTAATCTGCAGAGTGAACCATGAGTGGTAATTTATGTATCTCATAAACAGCTAGCAAGCTGTTATTTTACAAGCACTATTTTGAGGTTTCATTATCTCACAGAGATAGGCAAATCTGCAACCTTTCACTCATTCAGCAGTCTGCAGTGCTTAGTTGTGCAAAGTTTAGGAGTTAGAATTAGAAGGTGCCACTTAAAACAAGCAATTGTTAGGACACAATTAGCAAGAACAGTACTGCAAGCAAGACTCAGCAGAAGTAACTGGTGAGAATAGCACAGGATGCCTCATGTGAGAAATAGAGTTTAGGCAAGCACAAACCACAGTGACCTCAGGTTTGTGGTAAGTGTTAGCATTCTTTGGTCAACCATCTCAAATAATCTTCAGAGATGTAGGGAATTGTATCATCACTTGTAGCATTCAGCACCATAGCTGGCACTAGCAGTCATCTTTGGTAGTCTTGAAAGAGCCTGGAGAATGGATGACCTTTTATCGTATGCTATTGTTTTGCACATTGGCTGAGGCACGCTCATGACAGAGCCTGCATGTTTAAAGTGGTCAGGGTTTTTTTAAGGGATATGAGTAGTTTTTCATCGATGTTGGTCGTGTAATGAGAATTATAGTTCTCTGTGAGGCTACAGAGACCAGCAAAAGGTCAAGGATGGAGTCACATCATCTGATGGGGTGTTATGCGCACTACATTAAGTTATGCTGTTCCAAACTCACAGATGGTAACACGGTATTAACTTTGGTTGGAGAATAGTTCAATGGACCTTCAGACTCTCACTTCTGTCTTCTGCTGAACCAAAGCATTGAATTGGAGAGTGTCCAGTAAAATCCAAAAAAGAAGTTCTCAAGTTCTGAAATTTTCGTGTGTTTGTCAGTCAAAAGGAACACTATGTGACTATATATTTCTGCCTGTATGTGTCGTTTTGTATTACCATGTTGTGTGTAGACATGCACAGATACACACACACATACTCATATGTATACCTCATTAAAGAACATTTTTTAAAAGCTGTGAAAAATACACTTTATCTAGCAATGTATAAACTAAATGAGACAAAACACCAACTGCTTATGTGAGCTATTCCTGAATTTACAGTTATTCATTGGCTCACTGATGGGTGGGAGCACATCTACTGTTTCTATTCAGAGTTCTTCATGAGCTGTGTGGTCTAACCCACATAGGTGGTGGCCAGGAAAAGCCGAAAAGACTGCTGACTCACTGAGTAAAGATTCCGTTTTCTTTTTAAGTCTGGGGTAACTCTGAGTTCTCATCAAAGGGAGAAACTGCCAACACAAGGTAAAATTATTGATAGCACAAACTGTTCTTCAGTTTTTTGATTCAGTTTTCCATGTCACCTCATACCTCCAACCCTCTCATTTTTCTGATTTTTCACCTCTCCCCCACTGGAAATGTCTTAATGTTGGATTGAGCAGTGCTTTAATGAAGTGGACTGATGACTAGCCAGGCCAAACCCTTTAGATATCTTTCACATATATGTTCACCATGCTCTTCAAATCCAGCCACTTCTACTCACAGACCTAGTGTCATTTATCCATCAAAGGGGAGACTGCGGCATCAAGACAGGGTTATCACAGACCTTCCTTCGACCTCCATCTCCAACACATGAGAGACTGCCACGTAGGGGCTTTTGATGGGAGGATCAATTCTGGGACTCAAGGTTATGGGACTAGGAAGATGCCACGAAAGTAAGTCACAGCTGGGAACGTACATCTTACCAGTGGTCCATTGAGCTGGGACTCCAGGTAGTCTGTGTGGCTTCTCTCTTGCTCCTATGATGCCACAAATGAAAACAGGCATGTGGGATCAAGAAAGATTTTCCCAGTAGCATCTCAAATGAAGGCACGTGAAAATCATTGATAAACTGAGCCAGTCTCACCCTCAGACCAGTAGAGTCAACAGATTTGGGTATGGGAAGAGAGCAAAGTCACTGAAAATTTGCGTAGATTAGGTTCATGCTTGAAAGGAGATGGGCAATTCTAGCAAGCATTATTGCTCTCCCATGCAAGAGTTTTATAGAAATTGGCCTTGAATGTTCGGTGCATTAGTCCTGCTACACAAAGGGGTCCCTGAGGAAAATCTGTGATATCTGGAATTTTGCTTAAAAGATTAAATAAGAAAGAATAAAATACATAAAGAATTGTTTTATTAGATATTCTGGATCAAACACCTAAATTACTTCTAGCCCTCAGCTTTCACGTGACTATGTCACAAAAGTCTAGGCAAAGCACAAATAACCTGGTAGTGCAAATAAATAGCAAGGCTGGTTTGGTGCTGAAAATATCAGTTCCAAGTTGCACATTCAGAAAGCCTCACCTTCTCTTTGAGCTGGTTGCATTTTGGAGAAGCACATGGTATCCTGATCCTTCTCCGGGCAGACTCTCTCAATATATAGCGAAGGATACACTGCTCAACATGTGAGCCAGGCTCTACACCTACTTTAATTCTTTAACATATATGTACAAAGTGCTTAACAGCTTGCTTTAAAAATATTGAAATGATAAAATTTATCCCACTCTAAACAGCTGTCTCCCTATCTGCTGTGCTGGAAAGCAAATTGGTTTTGCTCTATTCTTTCAGGTCACCAAATTCAGGCCCTGAAACAGCAAAGACAGAATATTTTTTTTTTTATAAATCAGTGCATAGCTTCATTACCCAGCACAGTACCTCTAGGGTACAGCACTGGAGTAAGAACATATGTCATTTCTGAACTGCAAAATAGTGCGCTATGCCACCAAGCAAATACAATTCCATTATTCTGCGGTGGTTTTACCCCGGATTAAATGTATTGGAAGCATTCTGCTTCTGTTCTTAATCCATTTGAAGTGTGTCTCCTAGACAACTTGCCAACCTCTTGTATGGACTTCACTAGTGTGAGCCTTGTATTTGGTTAAACAACTGCTACAGAGCAACTGTTTTGTGGTCAAGGCAGTTATATTTCTGTCAGGTTCTCTTTCTGTCTTTGAAAGATGATTCTCTTTCACTTCTGCATTGAGACATTTACTAAAATCAGAAAGATGGACATGCAGTGACAGTCCTCTTCTGATCTTTTGAGGTCTTGTATTCTCTTTATTTCTGTAACTACTTTTGCAATACTACATGACAAAAACATTTGCATAATCACTGTGCAATCACCTAAAACCACTAAGACATAGGTAGAAGGGTAGGTCTGACAAGATAGTAATTTGTAAAATAGGCCATAAGTCTATTCCAAACAAAATTAAATCTGAATAGCTACCTCCTGATGCAAATTTCTTCACTGAAAGGGTTATCAAACATTGGAACAGGCTGCCCAGGGATGTGGTGGAATCGCCATCCCTGGAGTATTTAAAAGACAGGTGGACATGGTGTTTAGGGACATGGTTGAGCGGTGGTTTTGGCAGTGTTACGTTGATGGTTGGACTCAATGATCTTAAAGGTCCCTTCCAATCTAGATGATTCTATGAATCTATGACAGCCTTGCTGCCAATCCCTGTCTGTGAAATAGGGTACGTATAATATAAGAGCTAGTTGAAATTTTCCATTCAAAACATCCTTTTCTGACCATCAATAAGTAATGGATTCATAACATCATTTTTCCTTCTGTGCCCTGCTGAATCTGGAGAGACTGTTTCAAACCTCGTCCTTCAGCACTGCCTCCAATCCTGGACACTTCAGCTCTAAGGATCCACTTGATCAAAGTTCCGCTGTCTTCATCTGGCTCTGCAGCTCCATAAAACACAGAAAATAGATATGTAAGAATATGGAGACCCCCTTCTCTACCACACCCAGGCCTGTGACTGTTCAAAATTTTGGGGGTTTTCTTTTGAAAATTTTGAAATTAAATCAGTATTTTCTCTTTTTTTTTTTTCTCTTTTCCAGTTGAAAATCTTTTTTGTCATTCCAAAAGCCAAAATGGATGGGAAAAGTTAGTTAAGAATCGAAAGATATACTGCAATTTTAAAATTTTCCTTTAAAAAAACAATTGAAAAAGATTCTCAAATGAAAAAATGTTGGGTTTAAGTGGCAATATCTCTTAATTGAAGTATTTCAGTCACTGGTGGAACTACTCAGGAAGGCTGCAGCAGACACATTGGTGATATTCTGTAATTTAAAAAGCATTTGTGTTTTATGACACTTCTGTTGTGTAAAACCTAGCCCTCCAGTCATGACCATAATCTACACAATCTCCTAGAGTCCAGGTAGTTTGGGTTAAATTCTTCAGGGGCTGTATACAGTTGAGTAGCTAAAATCAACAGGACTCTTCACATGTAGTAAGCGAAATGCCTACATACTTTGCACAGAAACAAGTTCAGAATATCATTCTACCAAGCCCTTCAAGAAGAGATCAATTTTTTTAAAGTCTTCAAAGTTGATTTTATGCAAGAAAACACAGCTAAAAAAGAAAACACTTAGAAGCTCTTAACTGCAAATCTAATTGTTACCCCGTCTTGTGTGACCATTAAACTAAATGGAGGCCCACTGGAACATCATAAAGAAATCAATTAAGTCAGACTTTCACTGTAGAACAGCAACAAAAACCTGTAAGAAATTCAATACTTGCTGATAGCTAATATGCTCTACTTCCTAGAGAAAACATCAAACTCTATTAGCAAAGTAAAAGAATAGTAAGTGGTTTTCTTTTAGGGCTGGCAGCCTCTGAAAGGAGCATATTACAAAGGAAATATTACAGAAGGAACCCATCTAAGAAACTGAGAGGATAGAGCCAGCTGTTTATGGAAGCTGTGTATTAACATTGAAGAGAGCTCAGGAAGAGCTCTGGTTTTCAGAAGAGCTTCCAGCCTCATCTCCACCATTTACCACAGTTAGGGGTGAAACTGCCTCCACAATCCATGGCAATTCAGGCACCTGGAAATTATGTCAAATGAGTCATTGTAAGATAACCACTGCTGAAATTCTCTTTAGTATATATCCTTGCCAGTAGTACCGAGTACCTTTGTACATCCCAGGAATCCAGAAAAAAAAAAAAAAAAAAAGGACTCAGAGGCTCTGAACTCATTGCCTTCCACAAATGTAGATGTGACTGTAATGATTCAGCCAAGATCCAAGTCTGGGAAAGCCCACATAAATAACACTGTGGACTCTGCTTTAATTTATCCTAATGATATCACTATCTTAGGGTAATTTTCTCATTTTCTTTTCATAGCTTCTGAAGGCAAAGCTATTCCTGAGGGGAATGAGGTATAAAAGTAGTTGCTAAAAGAATGCAAATGCCCTGATTTTAGGTAGCCTAGGGCTCTTTCAGATTCATTGCAGGGGCCTGTTTTGAGCACGTACCCTGAATGTCCATCAGCATCAAATTCACAACACTAACCAGAATGACACAGAGACTTTCTTTCTACAGTCTTCTGGATTTAGCAGCTGTTGCCTATGTGCTTATGAAAGAGGTCCTCAGTCTTCTGACTTTAATCTTTAAAGTCCCATTTACATTTAAAGTACTGGTCACATTCCGTCCTCATACCTCAATGATTACAGCTTCAGGCAGGATAGTTTTTCTATTTTAACTTTAAACTTACATCTCTGGCATTATGGTGCTGAAGCTGCTGGTCAGTGCACACACAGTCATAGCTGCAAATGTCTACGCAGAAAATCATCATCAAACTGTGCAGTAATTTGAGGATACCTTGAAACCATGTGGAGTTTCTCTAGTAATATTCAATAATAAAGTATAGCCTACATCCATTAAATCCATTAAATGCTTGACCATGAGAGCTCAGAGATTTGAAGTTCATTCTGCAATAGGAAGCAAAACTGCCCTGGCCCCAAAAGACTGGCAACGTAGGGCTCTCATTTCTCCCTCCTGCATTGAAAAACTGTACTAACATATACCCAGATACTGAGATCCCATCTGTGTTAAATCATTGAAAAAATGACTGATCCATTGTTAGTGCCATATAAATCCTTATAGAAGAGGTATCAAAGTGCAGTGACATGAGCACAAGCAGCAGTCTTACTCTTGTCATGCCTATTTTCTAAAAAGCACAGAACCAAAACGGACCGTCGCTGCTGCTGAAGGTTTTAGTTGTTACACCTGCAGAACTTCCATCTGGTTTCCTCCTATAACCTCTCTGCTTGATGGGAATCATAGCTTCCAGCTAACATTCAGAGCCTGCATGTCACATTTCAGCACATCATCTGATGCCAGGGATAAGGACAGAACATATTGCATGTCAACACTGTAAACTGTAAGCAAGCTATTGGTATGCAAGGTGTAAATCGTTGCCTAAAGGAGATTTTAGTCTTATGTTACAAATCCTCCAGGTCAAAAATAGTTCACAGGTAGAAAAAAATAAGTGGAAGCGAGCTTATCTTCATTTATCTAGCCTTGTTTTCATCCATCTGGACTTTTAACATGTTTTTTGAGGGCTCTGAACTTCAAATCTCTTCCAGTGATTTATTATTGATTTAATGTACCTTTAAATTTTGCCCTTCAAATTATCCTGCTGAATGTCATAGGATGCTGTCCCTTTAAGCCAAGATTATGAACCAATATGCAGGGCTGACTGTGCTTGACCTAGTTAGGGCAGAGCTTTCTGTCGCACAAGGCAGACAATAAATTCGGATCATTGCACGCTCTCACACTCATACAAGACTGGCACTTTCTACCCCCACCACAGATCAGTCAATGATCAGTCTTTGTATCAAAGATTCAATTTCCTTTTGTAAGGGAAACTTGAGAAGAAACTGTCAGAGATGCTGTTGCTCCTCATGAGCTTTGACCTTTATGAGGCAGCACCCACTTTTTTACATTATGTTTTACAGCACCCAGTACTACAGGTCCTTTGCTATGGCTGTGACTCTTTGGCCACATTGCAATATAGCATCCTCTGAAGAGGTGAGCATGGGAGGGCTTCTTAGCTTTTAAAATACGTTTTTTTGGCTTGTCCAAAGAGCTTAGCTGACACTGAACTTCTTTCTTCTTGGTATTAGGGAGTTATGTAGTAATGTACAGTCCTTGCCCCTGTAAGTCAGTAATCTAAATGTCCAGGTTGATACGGAAAAGGTAAAAGAACCTATTTTAGTAATTTCAAGAAGCATCATACTTCATGCACATGCCTGACTTTGCATACATGAATCCACGGTCTGTGCAAAACTTACACCTGTGCAGAAATGTTTGAAAATGGAAATGCAGTTCAAGAGCATGCAGCTGGGCGGATGTGCTTTTTGAAAGGTATGTTTAATGTTTGTAGAAAGCACTGGCACAGTCGAGCACCTGTGCAATGCCGTGGCTGGCCCTCCTCTGTTACTACACATGAATAAACTCATATTTTCTATTGAACATTGCTTATTGCATATTCATACAGCGCCATGGAAGGCACCTTTCCTCACCATGCCATCAAAGAAGCATGAGAGAAGAAGGCCACTCCTCCGTGTGTCATGTACCTTACCTTCGGCTTGCAGAGGCTATAACAGATCTGATAGTTAACCTGTAACCTTAGTTTCGGGCTTGATGAAAACACCCATTGATATTGCTATTTCTATGTGAGTTTGTAAGCCGAGAATTGACAGCCACAATCAGGTTCCAGGAACTGATTACAGCGATCCCTTTTCAGGCACTCAAAAATGATCTTGACATTATGTTGTCAGAGCTGTTCCAAGTCTCTTGGTGTAAATGTGAATTTGCCTTCCAGTTTGTTAAATGTCTTGCAGTGATTTTAGTAATGGTCAATGTAGTGGCTAATTCACCATTGCATTCTTATTTTTGCTTCAGGACATCTTTAGTCTTAAGACTCGACTCTGAAAAACCTCCTTAGCTTTTTGAATGTTAAACAGCCAGATTAAATATTTCTGTCAGCATGCAGGAGATATATGTTCTCTCTTCTATCTGCGCAGCTCCAGGGGCCATATTCTCACAGTACCCTTGTGTTTTGAGTCCTCACGAATGTTATAAGTTTATATCACTATATTTAAAGCAGATGATGACAACGAATTGTTATCTTGCCTTCCGATACCACTGTTTCCTCTGATACCAGCTCTACCCACATCTTAAGAATACTTGACATCGCAGATCTTACAGTTCTGTTTTCTAGTGGGGAAGAAACCTTTAGTACAGATTGAAGGTACGCCCGGAATGCAACTGGTTTTACTCATACCATTTCTGGCACAGAAAAGGGCAAAAATCAATTGGACTGGTCTCTCTTCAGAGAACAACTCCATTGCCAAGTTCGCAGGTGACCAAGACTAAAGATTTCCTCACAGCCTGAGAAGAAATGGAAGACACTGTGCAAAAGCAACCCTTGGGAAGGTTGTTTTCATTTGATGAAGCAAGACTCTATTTTATGCAAGCTTCCTATGTGGCAAGTTGGCAGTTGGACTAGATGATCATTGTAGGTCCTTTCCAACTGAACTATATTGTCCTTATTTTCCTTCCTTGCTATTCCACCTGAGCCCACAAACTGGGAATTGATTCATAACCGTTCAAAACTCAATAACTTAGCTGCCTCTCATTATGGAACAGGCCTGTTTGGCTGTACCTATATTAATAAATTAAGCCTGGCGCAGACTCACACCTGATCCATGCTGCTGGCACAACCCGGTGTGTAGTTTCCACCCAAGGCCAACTAGCATTCCCACACACAACACCCAGACTGGAGTCAGGGTTCAGCATGAGCCACACTATCCCCAGTATGGATGAGTCTGATTTCAGTTGGAAAGAGGGTTTAAATGAATGAAAGTCTTTCCATGCCTCTTGTCCTCCACCTCAGAAGGTGATGCCTAACGCATTATTATTTTATAGATACAGCCCAGCAGGCTCACAATTCAAACTGTCTTGCCCTAGCCTAGACTGAAGCAGCCCCCTGCTAGCCATTAGTCCTATTGGTGCCCCAATAGTTATTTCTACTTTCAGCCCCAATCCCAAACAGTACGTTGTTTAGAATAAGTTATTCCTTTCACCTAAGCAGAAAATATTAAGAGTATTACTTTTCTTTTCTTGTGCTGTGGTTTTGGCTCTGAAATATACTTGGTTCTCCATAAGAATCACTCAGTTGCTTTGAAATAAAATGTGTTTATCTTAGAAGTAAAAGGTCATATTGTGAAATCAATATGAGTTTCCTACTGTTTCTTATTTAAGCAAACAAAGGTTTGGAAGGAAGAAATTCACATGAGTGAGGAACAGTAACTCCAAATAAATAACTTTATTAATATGTTTGTGACCCTCATACCTCTAGCAGCAAAGGATGGACACATAGACCCCATGCTGCCTCACAGATCCATGGCCACGTGTGACAATTCACCTTAGTATCACACACAAATTCAGTGGTCTCAGAAATATAGGATTTGACTTCCTCAGTTGTAGAAACGAAATCCAAGTATCAAATAGGACAGATAAAGACATGTCCTAATGCAAGATTTGTGAAGACAATGATCAACAGACTAATATTGGGACTTCATCCAGCGTGGGATTTATCTCACCTACTCATCATACCAAACAGTTGTACATCCAGTGTGTACTGGTCATTTTGGCTGCTTCAAAAGTCAGTGGTAAGAGACAGGTGCCTGCAAATGGTGATTGATTCCATCCATCTTAGACCCCTATTTTTAGAGAAGGTAAATTGCATGCTGGGGGTGGTTTTCCAGCTCAAACTAAGCTAACTATTAAATAGCAAAGGTGAGGTGAAGTGAACCTCTTCTGGTAACTTGGCCTTCAAAATCCATTTGCTGTCCATAAGCATCTTTTTTTTTTTTTCATCAAAGAACAACAGTTTAACAAGCAGTACATTGTTTTGCGTCAATCTACCAGTGTTCCTTCTTGCTCTGCCAAGTGTCCAGTCTGTATCTCCATTGTTTCCAGGTGTCCTACTGCCTTTTCTTCCTTTCAATAGTAGTAATACACTAAATCACACTTTTCTGATTGCCTACTCACCTCTGCTGTGAGGCTTACTATGTACTGCACAAAGGCCAGGCAGCTGGGATAAAAAGGATGCAACTTATTATGCTGATCGTGTTTGTTTCACTGCTCCCTTATCTTCTCCCCGCTTGTTTGTTTAACTCACATATGATGTATATGTAATATTATGCTTTAATTGTGAATCTCTGGTGCAATTAATCTAATTTTTAACTACATCTGATACAACAGATAGCATAACTGCGCCAATCTTCAGAGCAATGCCTAGCTCTTACCGTAATTTGGATAAATAGCAATTTTAAACTATAGTTGTACAAATAAAGGGTAAAAAAAAAACATAAATTAATCACGGATGAATCATTGCTTCCATTAGCATTCATCAAGCCATGAATCAGTGCAGCGTTAAGTATTTTTAAATGGATACTCCATGTACCTCTATGTATCTCTCTATCTGAGGAAAAATTAAATATCCAGAAAAAAATCTTGACAATTTTCCAAAGGAAGCTGACTATTAGATGTTACCTACAGGGACAGTTTGCACAGAATAGCTCTTGAACTATTTATAGTTAATTTCCTATATGCCCGCTCTTATTCAAGGATAAATGCTACCTTTTTTTGGGGAATGAACTTTATCCACTATGGATAAAGTCCACTTAAAACACAGTATTTGCATTCTGGAGTAAGCATGTCCAGTCTGCTGTCATCCCCACCACCAACACTTGATGCTCAATTTCCTTCCCTTTGACACAAACTATCAAATTCAATTTCATAATAATTTATCAATCGTCTTTCCAGGTAGAGCACCAGATCCCGAAAGTCCATCTAGACTTTTTGGTATGTTGAACTGGGACTTGACTCATTTTTCCCTGACGCACATGGGGCACAAGCCTTAATCTTTTCACAGAATCACAGAATCACAGAATTTTCAGAGTTGGAAGGGACCTCTAGAGATCATCTAGTCCAACTCCCCTGCCAAAGCAGGGTTGCCCAGAGCACATCACTCAGGACTGCATCCAGGCGGGTCTTGAAAATCTCCAGAGAAGGGGACTCCACAACCTCCCTGGGCAGCCTGTGACAGTGCTCTGGCACCCTCACCGTAAAGAAGTTTTTCCGTGTATTTGAACGGAACTTCCTGTGTTCTAACTTGTGCCCATTGCCCCTCGTCCTGTCACTGGGAACCATTGAAAAGAGACTGGCTCCATCCTCCTTCAACCCACCCTTTAGATACTTGTACGCCATAATAAGGTCTCCCCTCAGCCTTCTCTTCTCCAGGCTAAAGAGTCCCAGCTCTCTCAGCCTTTCCTCATAAGGCAGATGCTCCAAGCCCTTAATCATCTTAGTTGCCCTTCACTGGACTTGCTCCAGCAGTTCCCTGTCCCTCTTGAACTGGGGAGCCCAAAACTGGACACAGTATTCCAGTTGTGGCCTCACCAGTGCAGAGCAGAGCAGGAGAATGACCTCCCTCGACCTACTGGCCACACTCTTCCCTATGCAGCCCAGGATTCCATTGGCCTTTTTGGCAACAAGGGCACATTGCTGGGTCATGGATAATTTACTGTCTACCACAACCCCCAGATCCTTCTCTTCAGAGCTACTTCCCAGCAGGTCCGCCCCTAACCTATACAGGTGCTTTGCATTCTTCCTCCCCAGGTGCAGGACCTTGCACTTGCTTTTGTTGAACCTCATTAGGTTCTTCTCTGCCCAGCTCTCCAGCCTGTCCAGGTCACGCTGGATGGCAGCACGGTCCTCTGGGGTGTCAGCCACCCCACCCAGTTTGGGATCATCAGCAAACTTGCTGAGGATACACTCTGTCCCCTCATCCAGGTCATTAATGAGTATATTAAACAAAATTGGACCGAGTATTGACCCCTGGGGGACACCACTGGTTACAGGCCTCCAACTAGACTCTGTGCCGCTGATCACAACCCTCTGAGTTCTGTCCCGCAGCCAACTCTCAATCCACCTCTCTGTCACCTCATCTAGTCCATACTTCCTCAGATTCCTAATGAGGATGTCATGGGAGACAGTGTCAAAAGCCTTGCTAAAGTCAAGGTAGATGACATCCACGGCTCTCCCCTCATCCAGCCACCCAGTTATAACACCATAGAAAGCTATCAGATTGGTCAAGCACGATTTATCCCTGGTAAATCCATGGTGACCACTTCCAATAACTTCCTGTTCCACAACGTGTTTGGAGATGATATCCAGAATGAGTCGCTCCATCACCTTCCCAGGGATAGAGGTGGGACTAACCAGTCTGTAGTTCCCTGGGTCCTCCTTCTTGCCTTTTTTGAAGATCGGAGTGATGTCAGCCTTCCTCCAGTCCTCAGGCACCTCTCCTGTTCTCCATGACCGTTCAAAGACGATGGAGAGTGGTCTAGCAATAACATCCGCCAGCTCTCTCAGCACTCGCGGATGCATGCCATCAGGGCCCATGGACTTGTGAATGTCCAGCTTGGCCAAGTGGTCTCTGACACAGTCCTCCTCAACTGAGGGAAAATCTTCCTCTCTCCAGACCTTCCCCTTTGCCTTCAGAGTATGGGATTCGTGAGGGACAGCTTTAGCAGTGAAGACCGAAGAAAAGAAGGCATTCAGTAACTCTGCCTTCTCTGTGTCTTCCACCACTAAGGCCCCTGTCTCATTCACCAGTGGGCCTACATTTTCCCTAGTCTTCCTTTTTCTATTGATATACTCAAAGAATCTCTTCTTATTGTCTTTAACTGCAGTGGCCAAGCTGAGTTCTGATTGAGCTTTGGCCCTTCTCATTTTCCCCCTATATAGCTTTGTTATATCTTGATAGTCCTCATAAGTTGCCAACCCCCTTTTCCAGAAAATGTAAACTTTCCTTTTTTTCCCGAGGTCTAGCCAAAGTTCTCTATTTAGCCAGGTTGGTCTTCTTCCCCTTCTGCTCGTTTTTCGAGACAAGGGGATGGCCTTCTGCGCTTTTAAGAGCAGCTGCTTGAAGTATGCCCAGACTTCCTGGGCACCTTTGCTCTTCAAAACTGCCTCCCAAGGGACATCTCACTTCTGTGAATACAAGAGTTATTCTTGGTTCTGTGTTTTCCACATCCCCCTTTGTGACCAATCATTTGCAAAACACTTAGGAAAATTCATTTAAAAAGATATAAAGTCTATTCACCACTTCTTACAATGAACAGGATAAAAAAAAAAAAAAAGCTTAATAGCTTCTTTTCTGCTAAAAATAAATTGCTTTCCTGCAGCAATCAGAATTCTACACGGAGTCTGATTCCAGTAAATAGGCATTGGTTAGAGAAAAGGCTTGAAAATCAAGACTCTTCAGGTTATTGGTATTTCTCATGTCTCTTCATAGTCCTTAACATGGCATGTCCTCAGTTTACACACTGCTAAACTGAAGACTGCAATCAAACTTTATTTCATAAGATACCATAATTCTTCAGATTGCTGTTACTTGTATTAAACACTTTGAATCTCTTAAATAAGAGCACTACATAAAGTGCATAGTATTTTTGCTGTAAGACCCCAGGACTTCAAGGCATATCTGCTAAAAATAAGCCAAGTAAGTAAATGTGACTTCTGAGTATTTAAGATTGTCGGTGTTGGCACGAATACTGAAGAGCTAGCCTTGTTTCAGATGTTGAGGATTCACTCTTTGGACCACTAGAAATATCATTCAAGAAGAAGACACACAACTCCCAGTTTGAAGCTGCGTGTAGCTAACGTGAAGGGTCAGTTTTGGTGCAGTGGGAAGTACTTTACTCCTGCAGGTCACCACCTGCACATGGAGCATTCTTAGATATAAACATTCCCACAGAACATGGGAACAACTTGTTTATGAGAAGAAACAGTGCACCCATTTTTCTCAGCCCAGAAATACGGAAGTTCAGAGGTTGATATAAGCGTTCCCCAGCAGGAATAAACTGTGAACTGCCTTTTACAACTTTTTTTAAGTGCTTTAAAGGAAGGATATCTCAAAGAGCCAGCGATGAGCTGTGAAGCATTTCTATTGTAGGACAATGGTTTAAATACAACACAGTCCTATGGTCTAAACGTTTTTACCATTAGAGGCTGTACAGTGATCTATATAAAATGGTCTTGTGGAATTAGGCAGTTTCACATCACAAAAAAAAGTAGCACCACTGTGACTGGAACTAACTGAACCCCTTTGTTTGCAGTGCTAGCGGTGAGATCAAACGTGAGAGAGCAAACATTGTCAGCTCCCTTCCTCCTGTAGTGGTCCGTCCGTGTTGGGACCAACTAACCAACGCCCTCACTGGGCTGCCCTGGCAGATGCATGGGCCACTAAATATTCCCGCCTTCTAAACACTTCTGCAAATGTGTTCTGCGGTGCATTTTCATAGCACAGAAATAGCACATCGTTGCTGCTGTTGAGTACCTGGGATACAGATTACATCAAACAGAAATCAGGAGTGAGGTGAACCGATGGGCAAGCAAAAGCGTTTAAAAACCCTCGTCATTCCTCATGTAGTATTTCTTCCAAGACGTGATCAACTATGTACTCCTTTGAGCAGAGCTTGCATGGCTATCTTTAACAGCACCATCTGGCAATTTCCAGCACTGTAACAGGTTTTGCTTGAATGAACTGGGCATGAAAAAAATTATCACTATAGCACCTGAAGGTTGTGTGAAGGTCTCATCTTCTGAGTAGGAATCAATTACGTAGCTTTTCAGTATCTAAGAGTAATATGTCCTAACTAGGAGCAAGTGCACACGATTTTTGCAAACGCTATGGCCAGTTCTGTAAAAATCAGCCTCTGGATGATGTTAAGGAAACACAAATTGGGTGCATGCAGCTGCTACTGTTTTGAAACGCTTCTGTTACATTTTGAGACACAAGTTTTGAAAGTATCTGTTTCTACATTTGAAACCTTGTGTAATATGCATAGTTTCTTTATGAGATGTGATATCCTGTTTGGATTTTTTCAATTTTATGCCAGAAAGAATACATTTCGAGCTTATGATGCCAGATCAGAAAAAAGAAATTATAGTGCCTTACGGACACAGAAGAAATGCTAATTTTCAAAGGCGTTCATTTAGGTATAACTAAGAAATGTCAATATTAGGTTGGAGTAATTAGAAAGAGTGATGTGGGGAGGGAACAGTCTACAATAGGAAGTTCTGATGAATATTTCAGTGGTTGGAATCAATATTTACTTTACTTGAGTTAGCACTGTACAGTCTATCTACTAAGCAAATAAAAATAAGTCTAAGGAAGCCAGGAAAAGCTTTAGGAAAGTTATTGCAATCAAAATGGTTGACCAGTTATTTTCTTGCCAACTTCTCGTGCTACATCTCTGAACTTCATGGATTAGGGCCCACATATCTCCCCGGGAGTCCGACCCCACAGCCAGGGAGGAGGCCGTGCTGGAGGGGTTTCCGCACAACAGGTGTTGCCTTTATTTTTGCTGCTTGCTGGAATGCCCTGGCCTCCGATCTGAGACATTCTGCTTTTTCTTCCCTGCTCTTAAGCCCAGCCTTAAAGAAATATTTAAAAAAAAAAAAAAGTTATCTAAAAATTATCTCAAACCAGGACACACTGCAATGTTTTTAGATAATGTGTTATTACCATTTAAGATATAGTTTATATCACAGGTTAGCACGCCTTGGTGGAAAGGGGTCCTGCAAATAAAATGTATTTTTGGTTAGACATAGACCTGATATAACCACCCTGAATCTAATGTTATCTGTGGATATCAGATGTACTCAGAAACGCCAGCCCAGGGCATTTTTAAGCATTAATATCCAACATAGCATATGGAATACATAAAAGACTCTCATTCAAGGCATTTCACTTGGAATTTTTTGAAGCCAGAGGTTGCATTACTGCTAAGAATACCATTTGAAAAATAGCATTGGACTTGCAAAAGCCCAGCTTTACAGTTTATACTAACTTCTATTTCCCATTTAAAATGTGATTCAAGATCTATGTTGAAAAAGAATCTGAAAATGTAGGAAGGCCTGCATGCACAGTCTATAATTACAGCAATAAAGTAGAAGGAACTGCTTATTTTGTTGGTTTCTTTTTACAGAACCATTTCCACATCCTCTGTTTTGTGGTGGTTTTTCAAAAAAGAAAAAAAATTGTACACATGGTGAGGAGCAGAAAATCCCCCACGGGGTACGTTGATCTTTCTACAATGCAAAGGGGAAGTGAAAATAGATTCAAGTTTCTTGGAAGTATTAATGGCTGAATGTAAACCACACCAACAACATAAGTCTTGGTGTAAACATTCATGAATGACATCCAAGTTAAATAGGAAAAGGGGAAAAAAGTCTGAGCCAACCCAATAGTAACTGAAGGGCAAAATGTTATTAGAATCAATATTTGCCCCTCTTTCTGGGGAGCTTTTCCCTGGAAAAAATGAAGAACCGTACAAGATTAGACCTTAAATGCATTTGTGCAAAAGATGTGGCTATTTAACATGCCACCAATACAAAGCAGAGGAGCTATATGCTGGTGAAGGACAGCTGTGCTGGGACGGTGAGGGTTACCTGCAGTTACGCCCTTACCACTGACTCTTTCCCTCTGCAACCAAGTGAATGGCCCGACAGAGCTATGCTGCGATGACCTGGCTTTCACAGCTGGACATTATCAGTAGTACTTATTAGTTACATTACGGTGAGGTCCGGATGCGGAGATCCAGGCCACCAGCTGCTGCCTAGTATAACTTCACAAAGAAGGGACCGGGCCTTCTGTGAGATGCCTTCCTGATGGAGAGATTTTAAGTCACTGGTAGCTGACTCACCTCAGCTGAAGCTGAAGTTGTGTGTCTAAAACCATGAATGGTGGAAATCATCCCCAGACTGCACAAGATAAAGTCAAGAAGTGATCACTGGGAGATATAGGCGGTGACAGGATATGCCCACATAAAAAGATGTGCTTCAAAAGCTGGTGATCAGAGCATGGCTGACACATTCAACCAGTTTCAATGAACAGAGAGACCTTTACGCCTCTGCAAGTCAAGGTAGCAGAAACAACCTGCCCAAGAATGAAAGCTGATTGTTTTGCCTGTTTTTCTTTCTGAGGACTCTGTCATCTCTATCACACTGACTTTACTGCCTAAACTACTTAAAAATGTAAGAGTGCAATGAAAAGAGGAATTAACTGTTAAAGGGAAAGAATGTGGTTCAATTTCTCTTGTGATAAAGTTTTATCATCCTACTTCATCTGCTTCTTCTAATTCAAAATCACCGCAGTAGTTAAAACTTCACTTTAAAAATAAATGTATTTCACACGGGAAAGAAACTAAAGAATCTAGATAAAGGAAAGTCCAGCCACATTAGAAAACATGCAATCTATAAAAAACCCTGCCCCATTACGAAAAAAAACCCAAAGCTGTTTACAATCAAGTCAAACAGAATGTAATCTGAACAGAAGATACTGATTTTGCAAACAAAACCGTGTAGGTGGACTGCTGTTAATTTCAGCAAGATTTTACAAGCAGGTATGAAAATTAATCAGTGTACACAGAATAAAAAATCCAAGAATGCTCAAAGATTGGTATGTTCAATTCATATAATAAATAAAATACAAATGAAAAAGAAAAAAAAATGGATAGAAGTTCTTTAAAATAACAGGAAGTTATTTCCTCATAAAGATGTGCCTGCAGAAAGAGTTTTGCTTTGTGATGTTAAATTAATGATTGTTATGTATATGAGCACACAGATGTTAAAATGTTTCAACTGCATCTGGACACTGTATTTATCTTTGCGATATAGTACCCTCACCATAAATATAGATCAGGTTATCTCAAAATTATTTTAGATTTGGATTGAATAAGTATTAACAGTTGCAACAGCAAACAGTGTTCTCACAAGGCTCCGGTCACTTAACTGCCAACAGCCAAGTCAGTGTCCCCACTACCATACAGCCAATGGCTAATGGAGGTTGATGGGAACGTGGCTCTCCCTACCCTCGTGTTCACAAATCACCTCCATGTCCCTGACCCCCGAGGGTGAGCAAAGTGGGGGTTCTCTCAGTATCTTTGGTTGAGATTGCTTTACATTATATCATTGCTAAACTTTCACGGGCATGGGAACAGGTTCCGAGATTATCCACCTGCCTGACAAGTGTCCTCGTCATTGGGTTAGAGATATTTCTGTCTTTCTCAGAGCTGGAGTGTGTGCCACGTTCAAGTAGAAGATGCTGTTGCCTGATCATTAGGCCACTCACTTGAGTTCAGTTCCCTACCCAAAATCAGACAGATAATTTGTTAGCGGGCATACTTCTCAGATGATTTATACAGCCAGCAGCCCGGTAGTACTTTGAGGAACAACTTCCTCCACCCTGCTTCAGCAGGGCGTTATTCCTTTGGAGCAAATGAGCAGCTGCCAGCAAAATTCAGCCCATCCCTTCCTTCCACACGTAAACTTCAGCGTTACCTATAGCTTGATGCTGGATCTCTTCTCTCCCCGTTGCCCAAGCACTAAATAGTCACAAACAGGGGAAAGCAGCAGCAGCTTCGCAATTATATTCTTCATTTCTTCTGCATTTCTTGCAACCAGGCAAACCATTTAGTTTCAACTTGAATATAGTGCTTTGTGGCAAAGCAAATGCAATATGTTGAGGGGGCTTAGGTGAGAATCCCAAACAGATTTACATTTGGATCCTCCAGCCCGTATTGCCTGTCCTTACCTCCACTTTAGCAGCCAAAGAAACAAACAACAACAACAACATAAAATCAGTTATGCCTTAAGTTCTAATTGTGATGTTTTAAATTGGCAGAGCAATAGCTAAAGTTGCTCTTTAGTTGAGTCCTGCACATACAGCAACACAGCACTCTTATTCTAACTTCGCTTAGGCAATTATTGTGACTTTCGATATTAATCCTAATTATAGGACTAAAATGCTTTCATAAATAATTTTGAACACTGTTCTAATGACTAATAAATATAATGAAGAGCAAGTATAAAGCAGGATGGATCCAGTTAAATTATTCTTCAGTGTCCAATATCCATGGCATGTTTAATGATTAGACTTCTGTCCATCTATAAATAATTATAATTATTTGCATTTATTACTATCAAACCCAGTAATTTGGCTTATTACTACAAACTGTAGTTAACATATTTTCAGTTTGCAATGATAAGTCATTTCTCAATTTCTAATTATTATCATGTCCTTTAAGTTTTTTTATTCCTGGTGTTATTTAGCTTTGATAAAGTGTCAAAAATAAGCCTTCCAAAGTTTCTTATCCTTTATTTAAACAATAGATTTTCATCAGTACATGAGCATGTCACTATATATTACTTGGAAACATGTTGCAGTCTGTAGTTTTCAGGGGGGATCGGACCATTCAGTGGCACTCTCATATCCTGATTGATAGCCCTTTTTCTCTTCTTCATAATGGCTTGCAGTCCCAAGGAAAGTCACTCTGAGGGCTACAGCAGTTTTGAAATCCCAGAGTTTGAGTCTTACTGTAACAGGTTCCCATTAGTGCAATTCCATTGACTTCATTGGAATTGCTCCTAATTTACAAAAGTGTTATAATTAGATTGTGACTTTTAGACCTAGCCTTGAAAAATGAGAGACTTATAAATTACATCATCTCAAAAGCATTTGAAGAAAGCAATATGACCAGAACCGGTCAGAAGTTCTCCAGCAGAATATTTTCATGCCAGGGAATATTGTTTCACAGAAATCACAACGTTCTGTGGTGGCCTTTCAATATATCATGGAATCCAGGTTCCCCCAGGAGCCAGCCTGCCAGGCAGGTTTCCAACCTGCAGCTTCTGGCCACCCCACCTACTCCTTCAGCAAGGCAATTAGCTGATAGACAAGTGAAAATAGTGGGAATCCTGGATCTCACCTTCTCAGGTCTCAAGGGCTCCACAGCCTGTATTTCAGGCAGTTTTGTAGGCTCCAGGTTGCTAATTAGCAAAGGGACAAGAGTCTGGCTTTCAAACTCATTGCCCCTCAGCAGCCTGAGCTCCCAGGCTACCAGCATTTATGACTCCAGCTCGTTGTAGCAAGAAGCCACCAGCCCCACAGCTGGTGACTCTGGCTCAGCCTATTAGAAAGATGACCCTTATAAAACTTAGGTTCACCTTAGCTGGAAATATCATCATTCCTGTCATTAATTCCTTCACAAAACAGAGTTGGTCTTTCTCACATAACCCTAATTGGGACTGCCGTTGCTCATCAGGCTTTTATGAGCAGTGAATTGTAACATTTGTTTTTTCCTTTGTGACCTGTCACTTTCACACATCCCAATTCACAGTCTGGACAGCTCAGAAGTCTTTCACATTTTGTGTGAATACATAGTTCAAGTCACCATGTATCCCCAAGGAAGTTCAGACTATGGCGATGCACTCTTCAGAGCCTTGAACCTTGCAATGTTATTTGTCACCTTGTAGAGAGCCTGCAAAGCAATTTTGCATGGCATCTTGATTGTGTTTTATACCTAGAAGGAGATATACAGCAGCAGAAGAGAGAGCAATTCAAGGTATTTTTGCAGATTGCAAATACCAGCCCCGTAAAAATATGGGAGATTTCTCAACTTCCAACTCTGTTCATGGTACAAATAAAGTACAAAGATTAGCACCGTTCATTCATTTCCCCTGAAAATGTTCTGAGGTGGGAAACCTCTTGGTTTTGCTGCTCAGCGCTTACTTTTTCAGTGAGTTGAGAGAGCTCTTGAAACACAGAAAGAGAATGGAAATTTCCTTGTACTGATCAGAATAAAGATGTTTATTTTAAAAAGGGAGAGGAGCTAGTTCTGGCTGATGTGAGAGAGCAGCATGCGTGTGCATGTTAGATTAGAGGAACCATTCATGAATCATACATTCTTACCCAAATGTTATCCCCGCAGTGCTACCAAAGCCAGTGTCGGCTCATGTTACCAAGTACACAAGTGCTGGCCTTGAAACATAGACCTGCCCAAGGGTTAGTTTAATTGACACAGCCAGTTTTTCTAAAAATGTGTGTTTGCAGATTTGCAAGCTTGATATGTTGTAACAATGCATCCCCTTATAGTCTTTCTCCGTTCCTTGTCATCTTGCAAGACCTTCACTGCTCAGCCAGTTTACCCTGTTATCCTCTGAGAAACCTGGGCTGGGTGCCACAGACTCCCTGTGTGATCTTGGCAAGTCATTTGGGGTCAGAATTTTACTCACGCTTAGTTTGACAATTGTTCCCTTGCTTTTAGTGGGATGACTCAAAGAGCGAATAACTGCACAGGGAGAGTGGAGTTGTGAAACTTAAGCCCTTTGGATATTTTTGTAAGGGCCAGCTCACGGACCCTATATTTGCATCTGGGTACATGAATGAATAGTCAAGCAAATTTGGGAAAGACCACTTCTGAAGAAAAGCTGTAGCAAGAGACATCCACAAAGTGAATCTGCTTACATCAGTTAATCCAAGGAGCTCCTTGTACACCTTTGGGCTGGTATACGTTAAGATGCTGTTTATTTTACCAAGGGATCTGAGTTTTCAAATGCTTTAAGTAACACTGACTTCACCCTTGCAACGTCAAAGACAATTCTTCTGAAAGACCTCTTCCTGCTTGTAGGCACACTGGTGGTGCCTGTCCTTGATACCAAAAATGGGGCAGTGGACAGGCTCCCAAGGCACTGTGAAGCGCAGGTTCAGCGTTCCTCCCTGTTGAATGAACTGCATCTTATCAGCCACCGAAAAGCTGGCCACTTAGCTTTGCTGCTTAAAATAGAGAAAGGCCAACCATTCCAAGTGCTTTCTTCCTTGGTTTCTCCTGAGCACATTTCTGCTCGGCTCAGAGAGCAGCTGGAGAAGATGTGGGAAACAGATTTCTAGTTCCTTCTTCCTATTTCCCCATTTTCTTTTCACCTTCCTACCAGTCTGGTTAACACAACATGTTTATGAATAACTTCCTTTTCTAAAGTCAGGGAACTCCAGACAAATTAACACCTGAGTGAATGTATTTCTTCCTCTAGGTGGTAGCTCAAAACCATGAGATTTGATGAAGAAATCAGAGACATTTGCACAAAGGTTGCAGATAACGTGGATGATAACGGAAACCTGAGGGCAAATGTGCTTTCCATCAGCTGAGAACAGCACTCTTTCTATGTAAACAGCTTTGGTGTTTAGTGTTTTGCAAACTTGTATATAAATCCCAATTTAGGTAATTAACTTTGACCGCTCAAGATTAGGAATTTGAGCCTAGACCTACATAAGAAATCTCAAAGGCTCTGTAAGCACCTCTTACCTGTTTGTGCATTTATTTGTTTCCCACTCTCCAGTCCTGAACTTCTTTGATCACTCCTGGGTTGGAAAATTGCCCAACACAAGACATGTTATAAGATTTACCCTCATAAGCTCAAAACTAGAAGGAGTTTCTTACTTGGGTCAACAAAGGTTTCTGAGAGGTGGTACCTGAGGCTGTCTGCCTAATCCAAGGTCAGAGATATCTAATACAAGGCAAGAATCAGCAGTAACTTCAAAAGCCCTGCACAGGAGAATATCCTTATACTCTCTTCATGCTCTGTGCAACTGAACAGGACAGGTATGTTATGCAACTTGCTCTTTATTTGTTTTTTACAAAAAAAGCAAATGGAAAACCAATGTAAAAATTAGCTGTGCCATTCCTGTTCATTGATAGTGGTTTTATACTTGCCCAGACTTTTTTCCCGTACCACTGAAAAGTGGATCTTGGCATCTGAGTGGCTGCTTCAGACACATTCTTTGGAGATAGATCTTTGGTTGTTAACATCTTTTATTCCCAAACCATAAACATCTGTGTAAAGTGCCTGTAAGGCATAAAGACTGCATAAATTACAGAATACCAAGCTTTGGTTTCTCAACTTCTGGCTCTGCAGAAGAAAAATATTACTATTAAGTTTTGTTTCCTTATATTTTCCTTTTGTAAATCAGCAGCCTAACCTATTTACAGCTGTCAGTCGTCTGTTACCTCTGGAAAAATGCATTCCTTCAACTCTGCTTGGGTCCCAATTGATTCAGCTCTAATTAAGGTGTTCCACTACACTTCACCTAGAGATCTAGCAAGACAAACAGGTTGCCAGTAGGTGAATGATTCTGTAGAGCCCCATTTCACAGTCCTGCCTCCATCCACCTGCATCTCATGCACCAACAGATCAGGTATAGAATCATAGAATGGTTTTGGTTAGAAGGCACCTTGAACATCATCGAGTTCCAACCCCCCTGCCATAGGCAGGGACACCTCCCACTAGACCAGGTTGCTCAAAGCCCCATCCAGCCTGGCCTTGAACATCTCCAGGGGTAGAGCTTCCACAGCTTCTCTGGGCAACCTGTTCCAGTACCTTACCACCCTCAGAGTGAAAAATTTCCTCCTAATATCCAGTCTAAATCTCCCCTCTTCCAGTTTGAAGCCATTCCCCCTTACCTATCACTACATGCCCTTATAAAAAGTCCTTCCCCAGCTCTCCTGTAGACCCCCTTTAGGTACTGGAAGGCTGCAATAAGGTTTCCCTGAAGCCTTCTCTTCTCCAGGCTGAACAGCCCCAACTCTCTCAGCCTCTCCTCATAGGAGAGGTGTTCCAGCCCTCAGATGATCTTTGTGGCCCTCCTCTGGACCCGCTCTAACAGGTCCATGTCTTTCCTATGTAGGGGGCTCCAGAGCTGGACACAGTACTCTAGGTGGGGTCTCATCTATCCAGGTGGGGTATCACTGACCCCCTCCAGATTTGCATGAATGTCCCATGCAAGGACTGCAGGAATTTGAGGGGTCAACGTCTGGACCACAGCATCTTGAATACAATGAAACATATTTCCTTTGGGAGCTTAGAAACTGATCAGTGACAAACAGCTCTAGATTAAGGCTCTGACAGGTAAGGATACAGTCATGTAGAGAACAGTGTGGGGTTTTCAGTCTCAGCAAGATAAAAAATCATCAAAAGGTAGTTCAAAAAGTCTATTGAATTTATTAGAAAGGAACAATTTTTGAAGACCACTATTGAAAAAGCAGAACTGGCTCATGAAAAGTTTTTTAGGAAAAATATTAAGTTGCTTAGCAAAAACAGGGCAGGCCCTGATTTTTTGTCTGTTTTTCTTTCTGAATGCTCAGCCTTACCCACCAAAAGAGATGCTGGCTTTCTCTTACAAACACTGCTACCTACTCAGGCCCCTGTGAATGAGCTCAAAATGAGCAGTTAGATTACAGATTATTTTAAAGCTGGAAATTAAAACTAATTACAATTTGATTCTATTTTCTTAATATTTGTCTGTCAGAACAACTCTGGTTTTTTGCCTTATCTCTGTATACTGTTCTAAGAAGACTACAGTTCAGGCTAAATAAAAGTTGAACAGAGAAGACACAGATTTTGATGAATAATACTGGAAAACCTACACTCTTCCCACAGGCAACTCAAACACTCCAAACCAAACTAAAGCTGATTTTCAGGAGATAGGATTTTTTTTTTCTTTTTGAATACAGAACTTTTGGATATAAATTCATATGGGATCATTTCTAGATTCAGAGCCAAACCTAAACCTTTTGTGGTTCACCCAACCCTGTGTTTCCATAAATAAACAGACTGTTAAGCATGGAAATTGAAAAGGCAGATGAAAATAGGGGAAACATAGCAAACTTACAATACAGTGATACATCACGTTAAAGTTTTGCCAGTGCCATTAAAAACACAGAAAGGAAAAGGTACGTTGGATACTCAAATTATAGGGAAATGCTTTGAGTACTTTCCTGAAGTTTTATATAACTCTATTTCCTAACGTTTCCAATTTCTGCTTTTTATTCTGTTGTTTTTAGGAGGTTTTCTGAGATAATTCATTCTGAATGCAACAGAAATATTTTCTTTTGAGCTTTTGAACAGAAGAATGCAAGTCTTGTTCCATGGAAATAATTTCCAACCAACCTTGATTACTAGGTCTGTTTAGATAGATGAACCAAATTTAAAAGATTTCAGCCAACAAGATTTTCAAAGACACCTAAGGATTTTAGTCATATCTCCCTTGCCACAAAGAGCAAAAGAATGTGGCACTGAAGAAACCAGTAGCTCAGCTCCTTAAAACAGCATTGAAAACCTCCTCCTGTATATGACAACATATCTCCTAGACTTATATCAACACTAAGCCAAGTCTTCCCTTAAATTATTAAAGAAGATAGGCACTAATAGGAAAATTAAACATTCCATCACAAAAAAAAAAAAAAACCACACCAAAAAAAAAAAAAAAACAAACCAAATTATTTTGATGAACTCCAGCCTGTTTCATGCAATCATTCATTGTCATGGCTTGCGTTTGCCACATACTCGCATATTTTTTCCCGGAATACTGAACAGAACTCATACCATAAGTGCTGGCTGTAAATGGTAACTGTAGGAAACAAATAGAGATATAAGCAGATGGGGATTATGCAGAAGCAGCCCTGTGTCGGTGGAATAAGTTACCATCCTCAGCCTGTCACCAACTGCTTATCATGCCCTCATCTGAAAGGTTATCCAATCTCACAGCAGAGCTGCTGAAGGAGAAACTACTGTACCTGCTGCAGTCAAGATAAGACAAATTATCGAAATCCTAGTCAGGCTAACCTCATTTTGACTGAGGCAGATTAGGGAGCTTGCATTGGACAGGTGTCTCTGCGGGCATGCAAAAGCAGTAACCTCCAAGAGAAAGTCAAGACCAAGAACCCAAAAGCTATGTCTGTTAACATGGAGGGATCTGGAACAGGACATTTATCTGCAGCCTAAAACGCATTCTCCAGACTTTGTCTTCCTAATACATGCAGTTGTTATTCAGGGGGGAGGAGGACGAACAGAGCAGAAATTGTGTCAGGGAAGTAGTCCTGATAGGCAATGTTAATATTGCACATACTGTTTTTAAAGCCATGCTCGTGCTGGTAGATTTTACTGGATGGGAATATTTGAGAATCCCTGCTATGTTTGGAACTCTTTTGGTATATTGACTATAAGCAGATATTATTCTCCATTTCCTCAATCCTTTGTTCCTGGTCACTTGTTTTACAACTGTCTGTTGCACAATCCAGCTCTAAATCCTTGGCACAAATGGCTTTCATATACTTCCAAGTGCTACTCTGTTTTTTTAACTAACTAATGGCTCCCCAAATTCATATGATTTGGAAGTCTGCGTTTAGTCAGTCACATATGCATCAATAACTTTTCCCTCTTGCTTTTCTTTTCCCCAAAAATATTGCCTTATATCATTCTTTCTCCTTAAGAGTCATGCTCCACATTCAGCCAGAATCCTTTTCAGTTCTTCTTTGTCTGTCTTTCTATAGAGCACAAAGCAATCAAAGGGTCTAATTTTTAGACACAGAACTTGGAAATTATTTTTGTGTCCATAGAGTGGGAAAAGAGAGCAGGTAAAATTTAAAAAAAAAAGCCTCAGAAAGGAAAATCAGGCTGAATATCCGAGATTAAATACAACAGTCTAATCTAAGCATCTGTCTACCCAGAGAAGGTATACCCTTTTAATTATAATGCTATAGGTAAAGAAGCTCAGCTCCTTAATTCCTGAATGTGTGAATTTCCCTAATGTTCATGCCAGCTATGCTACTACACTGCCATTATTGTAAAGGGAGGGGGATCATTACACCTTTGAAATGATGCTTCTACTTTTTTATTGGAATGGCCTTTGAATAGATGGACAGATTAAAGGACACCTGTGTCAAACTAGCAATCATTGATCCTTTCACCATCACAAATGACATGAGTTAAGGATAGGGAAAAATCGTAGCATGTAGGAAGGAAAAATACCAGCTCTTCCCAGAGTCAGAGAAGTGTTGCCAAGGCTTAGAGGAGAGGACTGTTTCAGCAGACTCATACCAAAGATTTTCATCACTGTAAAAAGAAATCAGTTGTGTCAGCCTAAGGAAGAAAGAAAAGGCCTGGCTGGAACAGGACTGATCCTACGATAGGATGGAGTAACGGAGTAGGAAGGGATGAGAGTGGTACAAAGAGCAAGTGAAGCAGCCTTGAGAGCAAGGTAGTCTGCTCCCTGCTGCTACGAAGGAGATGGTTTGAATAAAGAAAGGGGAACAAAGGGACTGCTGCTTCTTGTAGAGTCAGGCCTCCAGCCACGCTATCATATGCCTTCAGCAACAAACCTGCTTTCCCAGGGTTGGGGTATAGGCAAAGCGGGAAGCAAAGTCAGAGCTTTGTTGCTGCTCTTGACAACCTTTATACAACTGCTTATTCTGCCCATATGTGGACATCTGATCAGCTCTTTGGATCTCAAGAGAATCCAATTCCCAGACGAACTCTTCCTCTGATGTGGGAGGTATCTATGTATTTTGGGGGATAATACTTAGATGTCTGGTTTCTAGGTGAACAAGGCTATGGGAGAACCAGAGGGACTTTGAGTCACCTCCAGAGCCTTTGCTCTGGAGAGTCAGGAAACGGCTTCCTTTCCTGGTTTCCTCTCTGCTGCCGTTATTTTCCCCAACCGTTATACTGTTGTAAGGTCGCACAAGATCTGTTGGGAATCTAAATGAGGTCAGGGGCAAAGTCTCTTAGCCAAGGATAGCATGTCAATTTTGATGTTCTACAGGAGGTAGTTTAGCTTGAAGCCTTGTCTCTTCAGCCCTGAATTTGCAGAGATTCAATATGCAGCAATTTCAAAAGATCCCGTATAATGCAAGGGCACTTTTGTTCAGCATTTAGTTACGGACCAACTTGTAGGAAAAGAAGAATTTTAGCTGGCCCCCAGAGTACAGACATCATCAGTTTTATGTCCCAGAAACCCTCCAGGAGCATATTTTTAGCCTGTCTGAGCTTCTGTACCATCCCTGAAAGGCATCCTGTTATGAAGCAGATAGCAAGAAAAAAAGTACACGCTGCTGACATGCAAGGGCCCAGAGCTGTTATTAAAAGAAGTAAATCCCCTTCAATCTCCCTCAGCCATTCCTTCCTCTCTCCTTTACATAAGGATGTGAACTCAAGACAGCTTATTGCAAAAATACATACTGATGGCTTGTCAAGGCTGAGGCATAGCAGACTAAGGCTACGTCTACACCTACAAAATTAAATGGTATTGGAGTGAATTTTCTGACCCGGACAACAACTAGCACAGTCTGGCCATGTCTGTGTCCTCAAAATCCAAAACAAGGTCTCACATCCGAACTGCCAGTTGGGAATTGGGCTTGGCCCACGCTACCTCCCAGACTATGACTGGGAATTTTTTGGGAGACTATTAGTTGGCCCCTGTTGAAAGTATATCAAGTATCCTGCTAATAATTCAAGAGATTATTACATTTCAGTGCTTGCGCTTGGACCCTGACACAGTTTAATACATGAAAATAGTTGTAATCTGAGTGGCCATTACAGACATAATCCAAAATCAGTCTGGGGCAGAAATCGCAGTCAGTCTGATCACAAATGCCACGTGGGCAACTGCATCATTCTTGCCTCTAAATCAGGCTTCCCAGCAGGACTTCATCTCCCATACTGTCCTGTAGCCAGGGAGTGAGGGGGGAGAGTGTGATGACCCATAGGAAGTGCCATCCAGCACGGCAAGCACAAAGCCTTGGCACACACGGATGCGTGACGTACCCAAAATACACCACGAGGCTAAAAGGAAGAGCATTAATTACTGCTATACATTGATTTAATCAATAAAACCAATGTTACTCTGTAGAGATTTTCAGTCTGCAAAAAGCTTAATTTGCCATTAAAAATATTTTGACAGAAGATTTCCTGTTTGTTGCAATGTGTCATAGTAACTGACTGCCACAGGGCAGAATAACATTGCCTAAAGCCTTTCTCCCTGTGGCATCCATTCTGCATGCGAGGCAGATGAACATTTGCTTTTCACTCTCTCACATTTTCTGCCACATTTCCTGCAAAGCTTTATTTTTCTGACAGTTCTAATTGGTTATATTTTAATCCTTATCTGCCACTATGCAAGAAATTTTGCTTGTTCACCTGGTAGAGAGAAGAATGATTATACAAGACATAAATTGGACTAGTTTCAAATGAAGTACCTTTCAAAATATTCTTCTTGCCTCACCATATACACATGAGCTTTACATTGCTCTCATTTCACTGAAGCAGTTAGACCCATGTCTCCAGCCAACCTTAAGCACTTGTTTCGAACGGAGCCAGCCCCAGTTTTGCTGAATCGAGATAAGCTTCAGTGACACCAAAAGGACTGGGGTTAGTGAGTCACAGAGGAATCTCTTTTTAATAAAGTGATTTCAAAAAAAGGTAATAAAACGATGTGCGTTCAGCATGTGCTCTATTGTTTTGGCCAATCGAGGCTCTAGGGTACGGTTTAGCTGTTCCTGTTCCCAGTGAAATGTCCCAGTCAACATACAATGAATGAACACGAGAGATATCTCTTTTCTTGAAGCAAATAGGAGATTAACAGGAAACAGAAAAAGGAGTATGCACTCTGCCCTGCTGAAGTCATGAAGAACTTCAGTCCTGATTTAATTAGGTCTAGAACAAAAGTCCCAGAAAATGAAGCAGAAAACCAAAAGCTGAATGGCCATGAATGGTAAAGTGTCCAGAATTAAACAGAAATAAGAGAGGAAGAAAACAGATGGAGGCAAAGTCCCATCAGGATTAAAGAATGAATCTAATCTGGCAACAGTTTGGACAGACTTTGTAAAAGGAGAAATGGATGATGGAATATAATTAAGTCAGAACGGAGTTCATAAGACTTTAACAACACCATAGCAAACAACACTGGAGGATAAATAGCAATTTATTTCTGAAATCTTTATCTTTTGCCCAGAGCAAGGATGCTTAGTGCTATGCCTTGTACTGATTACTTTCTAAAATATATTTGGAGAAAGAACAGATAAGCAATACAACACAGATAAATTTCTATTTAACTTAATATCAAAGAACAATTTAACTGTCATAAGCTAAATTCTGAAATTGCTTAGACTAAAAGATATAACAGTGAGGTAGCTCTGGGTTTTGACAAATTAAATGGTTCATTTGAAAGTCAATGGTTTGAAGTGGCCAGAGCACCATTGCCTGGCTCCACTCTGTCTGCTTCTAAATAAACCAACCTGCAAGTTTTGGAAGAGAAGCAGAGGAACTCTGGTCCCATACTGTAGGTGGGATGGAGACAGAAGAGGCAATCATGAGACGTGGGTAAGTGAGCATATGCTGTCCCCATGGCAGTGGAGGAGACCATGGCCTCAGAGTCAGGAAGATGGTTTGACACTCAGGTGTGATAACACTGGAGGTCCCATACTTCTATCTCACCTGATAAAGTATGATAATTTTCACCTGAAGTTCCTGGTCCCTTCCAGGTTTTGGGTGAGCACAAGCTGGTTTATAATAGCAGAGTAAAGTCTCTGAGGAAGAGGTACTCCAAATCACAGACCTTTTGTATCTTTCTTCAAAACCCCACTGACCTTTCCAAATTCTTCTTAACATTTTTCCTTTACACACCACTCTTAGATTACTATAAAACTAAGTTTTGCCAATGCCAACACCAAAAAGAAGATGCTGAATTTCATGTACATGGCAAGGCTTGAGGTCTCGGGGGGTGGAGCATGACCCCCACAGCAGGGGTGGCCTCTGTGGGAGGAGTTTGGGGCTGCCCTGTGCCAGAAACAACCACCCCTTTGCAGGCCAGAGCCAAGACCATCAGCAGTTTGTGGTGCCTCTGTGAAAGCATGTTTGTGAAAGGGCAGAAAACACCTGAGACACAGAGAGAGAGAGAGGAAGGGAACAACAACAACAAAACAACAACAAAAAGACCAAAAAACAGCAAAGGGAAAACCAAGGCCAGAGGAGGAGAAGCTACTTCACCGTGGAGCGAATATTCCCAAAAGGACTGCAGCTCATGGAGGAGCCATGCCAGAGCAGACAGAGTGACCATAAACCTCCCGTGCCACTCGTTGTTTGAATGAAGGGACTTGAGTGTTAACTGTGGTGATAACAAGTGAGGAGAGGAGTCAGCAGTGAAGCTGAGCCTGGGAATGAAGAAGGAAGGACGTTTGCCTTAAGTGTGTAATTTTTTTTTTCTTTTTGCTTTACTTTCCCAACATCCTAATCAGTACTCAAATATTTATATTAATTGTCAATAAATCAAGTTAAATTCCCCAAAGTTGAGTCTGTTTTACCTGTATTAGTAACTGGTAAGTGACGTCCTTGTCTTGATTTCGACCCACAAGTCTTCTCACTTTCCCATTCTTACTCTTTTCTCCCCCCGCCCCCATCATTGGGTGGGGGGAGTGAGCAAGTGGCTGTGGGGGTGCTTGGCTGTGAGCCAACCCACTACAGATGCATTATCCATCAAGATAACAAAATTGAATTTTGTCTACGCTCTGTAGAAGCCTAAGATTGGTTCAATATAATGTTCAATTACTGTATCTCCCATGTGGTACCAAGGTATTTGGTGAATTCAAGTCTTTCTTACAGAGGAAGTGCTTTTAAATTAATATATTTCAGAAGGAGAAATTGAAAACTGTTCTCATTTCGATGTTTTTGTGGTGAGGAAGAGATGAAGATCATACTTCAGTGTGATTGCACTGGGAATGATGGGGTTATTCAAGATCTGACCACAATAATACTCAGTTTGGAACCTGAGCCAAGCTATTCTGTGCTAACAAAGACACGTCACGAAAAAATAGCACATTCATGTAAAACACAGGAGAAAGCCAATTTCTCCATCAAGGAAGTTAAAGACAGCAAACCATACGGGTGAATATCTTCCCACTATAGCTAAAACAGTCCTCAATGTACCTCCCAGGTACTAGAATATATTCAGAATCACGCAAGTCCTATTCCAAATTTAACTGCAGTATGTGATAAACACCAAGATTTTAATGGGGAGAGCCAAAATGTCATTTTGGCTTATTTATAATGAAAGTTTATCAGTAATAAAGTTGTGAAAACTACAAGATTCTGAGCAAGGAGTTAAAGTATATAGTTATTTTTCTTCCCCAGTAAAATGTCAATATTAGATTATGTCCCATCACTAGTGTTACATAGATGTTTTACATTTAAATCTTACACAGTATCTGAGCCCAAGAATGTGTAGTAATCAAATTGCCTGTCTTGAAGAACTTGCATTTAGGGTTAGACAGGAAAGAGCACTGAAATGACTTGTTCTTCATCATACAGTAGGTCAGTCATGGAAACAGTAATAAAATTTGGATCTCGTGAGTCCATATCAATCACCCAGTCTCAAGACGAAGTTGTGCTTCCATCTTACATAGTGTTAATCTGGTGAGTTTTTGTCTGATAAACACACAATTGCCTCCAGCCTTATTCAGTTCTTTCTTCCTAAAAGCAGAAGCAGATCTGCTGACTTGTACTATTGGATTTTTTGATGTGGGCACCTTTTCCCGATAAACTTCACCGTGTCTACCAGCACGTTTTACACAGGCTACTAAACATCCATCAGATGGAAATGACTCACAGTCTTTACTGATTAGGTCATATTTGAGCCAGTGACCTAGAGTTGAAGAGTAATGACAGCTTAAATTGCTTTCTACTGCACTGCAAACAGTCATAAGCTGAAATGTAGTTGAAAGATGCAATTTCGTATACTTCAGGTTTATAACAAGCAGTTATCTGTTGCAGGTTTAATTCCAGTCAAAGTAAAAACTTTGATAGTTCACTACTTACAAAGCACTAACCAACCAAATATAGTTATGAGGATCTGGGAATGCAGGCGTTTTTCATGCAAAGATCAACAGTGATCTCATGTTTTTTTTCAACAGCTGCAGTTTTGTCGGCATACCAAATGCTTCATTTCATCTTCGCAAAGTTTGTTGATGTTAAGATCCAGAGATGGAAGAAAAATCTGTGAAAGTATTACAAGAAATGTTGTTGCAGTTGCAGCATTCTAAGTATAATCAAGTCTGCTTTGTGTGTTTTGAAGTATTCCCAAATCAGGATTTTATGGGTTTTGTTTTCCTTTGGTTGATTCTTTCAAGGACTGAAATATTTGATAAATGGCAGCAAATGCTACTAACCAAATGATCATAATCGTTCTTAATAGTGGCTTTCTAGATGGTCTCCATTGTAAATGGAAGTGGAAGTTGATGTATTTGCATTAACAAACTTCTTAGGAAATCATTATAGTACCTTCCATAGTTCAGAAGGAGAATTCCTGGGCCTCATGTATGATATTCTTTGGATCAGAAGGCAATAGATCTGCAAAGAAAGAATTACTTTTCTGCTCTTCATTTATAGCATGCATTCAAATCTGATTTGCATTCAAGATAGCATATGAATTTTCCCTTATATTCACTTCCAAGGGTATTGAGGGAAAGTAAATTTGGTTCAGTTTTATTCAGACCTGAATGTAAAGCACAGCTGTACTTGACACCTCATTGTTCTCCTACTGAAAATATTCTTATGGTGTTTGTTCAAGAGACTTTTATGCCAGCTGCAGTTTTCACACTATTTCCAGTAAGAATTAAAAAAAAAAAAAAAAATAAAGAAAAAATAAGACATCACACAGAACAGCAGAAATCGAGTTTTAGCCTTCTGCAACAGTGTATTCTGTGACTATAAAATGAAACTCTTGCTGCTGTCTCTCTTCACATTTTAGCATTGGCAACTCCATTTGCTCTAACAAAACAGACCACAAGCAGTACTCCTTATCTAAGGATGTTGGCTGTGCTCCCTGGTACGCTGTTGATATGCGTGTAGAAATACCTTCTTTTATGCCTTGAATTTAATGCATTGAAAGTATTGGGGGATGTATTTTTCCACAAGAATCTAAAGCAAAATTTGTCTTTTCAGTGAAATAGTGCATGTTACTAAATGATACATGGATTAGGCCATCAAGGCCAGTAGTAATTCAGAAGGAAAGTTAATGTAGGGATTAGGGGATTAGTTTGGTGACTACTTTTCTGAACGATCATGTGCAAACATTAGTATATTTGAAAACAGCTTAAAGTCTGCTTATTCCCACAGTGCAGACTAGATAAACTCCTAATTTATAACCCCTATAGAGGTCATGTACAGCATCCATATACAGACAGAACCAAAAAAGAATTGAAGGATACATTGGCATTGTGTTGATTTGATTGCTTTTTTTTCTTGTCTTCCCTCTCTACAAAGAGCATACATTTTGGTTTACAGCCTGTCAAGATCACTCTGAAAAGCTGCTCCACCCTGGAGGATATTGACTGCTGTCCCCAGTTGGGTATCATCTGTGAAGCCACTGACAGATGTTGGATTGACCACCCTACACTTCCCAAGATTATCTTTGTTTAGATGTGACAGTCATGAGCAGCCTCCTCTAATCATCACAGTCTTCCCATGACGATAGAGAACAACCTTGCAATGACATCAGGCCAGCTCCCTCAGCACTCAGGTATAGCCCTTCTTGCTGCTGTATGTCCACTTTGTTTGCATGCTCCTTATTCAACCTGTGGGCATTACTCCATAACCCCGCACTCTGCTGCTAAGCTCAGGGACCTGGAAGGCATGAGGCCATAAAGCAATAAGCATTGAATACCATGGTCTTTTCCACGCCCTTTATGCCATTAAGCGCGTGCCCATATTTTCCTTAGGCTTCCTTTTCTCCTGATGTATTTACAAAAGCCCTGAACCATCTGTAAGTCTTGGTGTCTCCCTGTGCTAATTGTTGATCCTGGGAACAAGGCCACCTGTTTACAGCAGAGTTGGCTGCCCTAGATGCGTTGGTAGGACCCAGCCATCCTGATTAATTAGTGGTAGATAGTGTTTGCCAAGTCCTTGCACAAGCTGTAGAAGGTTCAACAGCATGCAAAGATGTGGCCAGATTGGGTATGCTGATTTTGATCCTGTCCATGAGTGCATGCTGTGTCATAGGCAACCACAGACACACTTCGGTTCTCCTTGCAAAAATTAACCTAAATCAAGTTGCCCTGGGCAGTTCACTAACTAGCTAAACTGGGTGATTCAGGGAGAAAAGGACAGAAGACAGGAGTTCACAGTGCAGAGAGGCACTCTAACAACATTTTTTCCTCTGAGGAATAGCAGTAGCAACCTGCCTGTAACCGATGATGGTGCACTCTGGAGAACAAGAATTTCACATATTTAGCTTGTGATCGTTATCATTATGTCCATACACTATCCCCTGTGATCACCAAAGGCCTGGCAGATCAGGAATTTATACACTTTCTAAATGCAATACTTGTAAAGACTGGTGTTGGGTATGATACAGCACGAGGTATCCTGTGCTCTCTTACACCAGATTTCCTTAAAAACAAAAGAACCCCCCCCCAAAACCCTCACTTTCTCTTCTGTTTCCTAAGCAGGAAGGTGTGAATCCTACTGACCACAGCTTTTAACACTGAAGCTTCCCAGGCACCTAACATTCCTCTTCAGCACAGGCCTGGAAGTGCCTTTATCTTGGCAGACATCTGCATCACCATGCTTCTATTGTCATGTGCTCTCAAAACCAAAAAGCATTCTAGAAATAAGGCAGTTTTCTCTATGTCACCTTTAAGTATTCCCCAGGCACGCTCTGAATGCAACCAGCCAGAGCTGGTCCCACACAAAACAGATCTCTCTCTTCAAAGTTCTGCTTGCTCAAGACAGCTTCTCCCTCCCATGCAACAACATCGCTACACTGACATGGTGATCCATGATAAAGGGAAAACTGAGAGGCAGAAGGAATGGCAGTGGGCCCATATTAGTGACATCTCATGCAGCGATACTGAATGGGAGTATCACACCAAGAGGCTTAAAGAGTCTTAAGGGTCTGTACTAGTAAGAACAGTGGACCAGTATTATCGGGTTTGGACATACGAATGAAACAGTGACATCTTCAATAAAAGCAGCGCCTTCAATAAAAACACACATGTCTAATAAGAGCCTTTTCCTGTTCTCCCTGTCCTACTTCCACTGCCATCAGTGGAAAATCTTACTTTCCTCTGTATTTCTCTGAATGGCAGCTAATCAGAACATCCCTGAAAGTGAGCATTCAGTTTGACAGTCTTACTTATGAATATGTTTCTCAGATGCTGAAACCCCACAGAGACTTGTATTTCAGCATGAGTCATATTTCATCACAGTATGTTAATTTAGTTATTCGTTTCCATTGAGGGATTGTCTTACAGAACACGTCAATGGGAGCCTTATTGTTTCCAAAAGAATATTATGTCATCTTAATGCAGTTTAGATCCAGTGCCTGCAGCTGCCTTCTGTTTAAGACTTGTTTCATTTAAGTTTATAACATTCTGAGAGACTTAATTCCCATTCATAGTTGCTTGGATCTAGGTCTTTAGTTTTATTATTGATGTGATGCAGCACGAGTTATCCCTCTAAAAGCTATTCTCAGCTGAATGGTTAAGCAAAACATCAATCCGGCCCCAGGGCTCAAAGCTAATCTTTCAGCTCATTACATTTTAAAGATTGCAAACAGTCAGAAGGCCTGGAATTTATGTAACTTGGGTTATATACAGTAAAAGCATGTAAAAGTTATATAACTTAATGTTCATATCAGATGTTGAAGAATAATAGGTATATCAGACACAGGAACATAACAAAAAATGTCTCAGAGGAGTATTTAAGGTTATCCTTTGACTAAACACACAAAGAGCAATGTATTTTCACATAGATTTAATTCTCTCACCATTTCAAAATGAAATGCATATTTTTCCACTATTTAACTTTTATAATAGCATTTTCATAAGTACTTTAATAATGGTCTCAAATCTTTGCATTTTTAAATTGAGTTTATGAACAGGCTAATTAATTTTACTGTCCTTATTATGGGAACATCAAAGTTCCTATTTACCTGGCCTGTTAATAGCTTGGCTGTAGAAGAGTATTACAACTAATGCCAAGACTTTGTCATAGAAATATTTAAGGAAGTGTACAGTCAGATTTCTAAGTAGAGAGGCAAAAATTATGCCAATTCAAAAGCAAGATCAAAAATCACATTCCCATGCCTTTTTTTTTACCTCTTAGGACACATCGTAAGGTATGCATTTGGTGAATAGAATCATCCTATCAAAATAACATAGACCTTCTGTATTTAATTAAGAATAGATACCTCTTCTTTAAGGTATAAAACGGATGAAGAAATTCCTGTGTGGTCCTCCAGGCTGTGTTATTAAGGAAGCCAAGTGAGAAGTTCCTAGGCAGTCAGTCTGACCTTAAACTTTATAAATCCCAGCCTGACACCTTCCGTGCTTAAAAAAGTATAGAATTTTAAAAGCACTTTTTTTTTTTTTTTTTCTCTTCTTCTTCAGCTATGTCATTTCTAAATTATCTCCCGTCAGGCTGCGGTGTAACACTGTGGCCTTTTTCCCACCGCAGCTGCCTGCCTAACGCACCAGGCGCTGCCAGTCAGTGGCATACACAGGGCACCACTTTCGAAGGAGCCACAAGAGCTTGTGTACACCTCAGATGTACGCACACAGCACTGTTATCTCTCCTGTGCTAGCCATCCACTTGGCCTGGGACAGCTCATATCCCAGCAAACAGGCTATCACACTCATACCTGGATTGCTCCCCATCACCTGAGTCTCAAGAACACTGGGAAAAGCAGTAGGAGACTAGGAAACAGAGAAGTATGAAGGGCAGTGCACAAGATGGATGAAGGAATCACGTTATATTTACTCAAGTAAATAAAATTCCTCACTTTTTTTTCATTTCTCAGATGTCAAATAGAGTCATTTCTTCCACTAAACTTTGAGCTCTTAACAAAAGCTAAATTAGGACTGTCATCCCTCCAGGATCCCTACCTCCTCAATGACAAAAGGCTTCCACAGAGGTCAATTCAATCCAGCTAAAATCCAAATCAATTTCCAAGATCCTGCCACTATATTAAGATCTATTACCACAGAGTTCCTTCTTCTGGAATAGGAAGTCTTCTGCTTCAGTGAGACTACTCCTAACAATACCCAGTGAAGGATTCAGTAACAAATGTTGTGGCTCTCAAGGCTTCCAGAATTTTTCTGGCTGTTTACCATTATGTTCACCTACTCACAAGCAGAAAGTGCAGAATTCAAAAAGGTTTCATTTAAAATATGGTTCACAAGGAAGCCTTTATTCCCCGGGTAGCCGTGGACAAAATGTATCTCAGTTTTTAAAAGTATATCAACACATCTGCCCGCTGAAGTCAGCCTCATGGAAAACAGCTCTCCAACCTCCTACTTACGTTAAAATCAGTTTCAGAGGGATTAGAAGCAGTTCTTTAATCATTTAGATCGTTTTAGATACCTGGGGAGGAGAAGAGTTTTGGACTTACGACCTGACTCTATTCCCATTGAAGTCAATGGGAGATTTGCCATTAATTTCCAGAGGAAGAGGATGAGGCCCCAAACTTTTGAGAAAATGATGCAGTAGTGCTTAATGGATCATGCAGACCTCCTCAGTTGAAAATACCTTTGCGGTTCCAAGTTTCCATCTACCTTTCCTGGATAAACATGGACATTTAGTTCTCTATGTCAAATCGTTTCCAACTAACATTTGCAACACAGTCATATTCCTTCTTTGTCTTCTGTTAAAAAAAGAAATACTTAGCATGTTCCATGATATTAGGAAATGCCAAGGAATCATTCCAGCAAGTAAAATTTCATACATCTAGCTAGGAAGAATAAATAATGACCTTTTCCACATGCCAGTAAATATAAAACATTCATATTTCCACAGGCACAAGCTTAATGGCCATCTGAGATGTCTGATTCATTTATGATTTAAGCACTGTTTATACGAGTTGACCAGAGAATTTACTTGATATCACTAAGGAATGCAAAACACATGAGTAAATTATACAATGTAGATATCCACATGCAACTCACCAGAAGTGAAATAAAGCACATTTACACTAAAAGAAGTAAACTTTTGCAGGCACACCCACTTCTCATGCAATCCCAGTCTCTATCACTTCAAACCAGTTCTGCAGTTTTTCAGTTAACATATTACAATATCACATTGGAAGCCTGAATCTAACTTATGTCTCTTGTTTTCTTGATATTACGCCCTTTCCGCTACTCTCGGTCTCTCTGTGTGTTGTGCCTATGTTTACTATACGACTGCTACCAAGTGCAGACCTCATCTCACGCCGTAACTTCTGTTTATATGAGGAGCACTAGTCCCTTGTCCCAAGTAAGCATTTAGAGCCATTGGAGATCGGTTGCTTGTCTGGCGGATGCTGCCGCAGAAGGCTGTGGAGCTCCACTGGTCATATGCCATGTTTTCAAACTTTAGCAGACAGCACTAAATACTCCATCGGAGCATGGGAAACAATGGACCGAAATGTATGTTTCTACGCTAAACAGGACATTTAAGCTCCTTCAGTGTACCCATAGGGCCTCACTCCAGTCAACACAGGTACCTCCGATGAGAGCTTAGTCCCATCTATTGTAGCTATTGATAGGTGTAATGAATTAATCTATGGAAGCGCCCATCTCTCTCCAATGCCTATGGTTACTTTTAAATTAATAAAGTCGTTGAAGTACAGAGTCAGCCTCTGGCATGCGATTGTCCATACTGCTTGATTGTTAGCATGGTCCCTGGTACAGTTTTGACCTGGGTCAACTAGCACTCTGCAAAACAAAGTCTGGACTTATTTCAGGAGCTAGCCAGGGACTCTTCCCAATACTGACAAAGGAATCGGTCTCTCTCATTTTATTTACTGGAATAGATGTAACTTACATAACTAGCTTAGATGATGTACTTATAATTACAGCATGGCTCTAGACTAGGTGAGATGAATCCCATCCAATATGACTGAAGCGTTTATAGCTGGCCAGTGACTGCAGACGTTCTACTAAGGACAAGAACTTGGTCCCACAGTTCCAGATAGTCAAAGGTTACTACTTCAAAATCTTGTCTGACCCTAAAATGGCTGTAATAACATTTTTCAGTCTTACTCAGAATTAGCCTCATTGTACTAACTGCTAAACAAGACCTGACAGGAGACATCTCAAATACATTGAATGAAACAAAAAAACATTAAAAAGTAAGGGGAAGTAAGGGATATAAACTGATACAGAATGTGTCATCAGCAGCATGGTGATTTCAAAGCAGTGTACATTTTATAGAATCACAGAATCACAGAATGGTTTGGGTTGGAAGGGACTTTGAAGATCATCTAGTTCCAACTCCCCTGCCATGGGCAGGGACACCTCCCACTAGACCAGGTTGCTCAAAGCCCCATCCAACCTGGCCTTGAACACTTCCAGGGATGGGGCATCCACAACTTCTCTGGGCAACCTGTACCAGTGTCTCACACCCTCATCATAAAAAAATTACTCCTTATGTCCAATCTAAATCTACCCTCTTTCAATTTAAAACCTTTGGCTCTTGCCTGTCACTAGAGGCATCAGTATAAAGTCTCTCTCCACCTTCCTTGTAAGCTCTCTTTAAGCACTGAAAGGCTGCAATAAGGTATCCCCAGAGCCTTCTCCAGGCTGAACAACCCCAACTCTCAGCCTGTCCTCATAGGAGAGGTGAGAGGTGTTCCAGCCCTCTGACCATTTTCATTGCCATCCTCTGGACCCAGTCTAACAGGTACATGTCTGTCTTGTACTGGGGATTACATTTTAAAATGTTTGTCTACTCATTCTGTCATGGTTGTCCAGTATTGATATACAATTTCACCCCAAAACAGATATGCCATGATACATACCAGACATAATACCGTGATGCATAAACAGGCATGCCATGATTAAGACATTTTCTCGAGTACTTCAGCTGGCTGCTGGAAGTTAGGCAGGATGAATGAAGGCTGCTGTGACTAAAGGAAAATTTTCATATTTGTTCTTACATTGAAGACTGTCATGCAATATGATAGGCAGTATGTAAAGACTACATGAACAATGTGTTTTCCTTTATGGTCTCTCACACTAGCCATAAATATATTATTTCCTCCATAGTGACTTCTCAAAGGCATTAGGCAATCTGGGTATAACTCATTTGACTTATATTTTTCAGGGTTCTGTTCTCCTGTGTTACTGCTTTGCCATAAAGTAACTGCATAAATAGCATCCCAGAACCCAGGCAGACTTTAAGAGGAAATTTTTTTTCAAAGCAGTAAGCTGGCTGCTTATTATGGCCTATTATGTGGAGCACAGTCAAAAGGTACAAACAATCTGAGCGTCTCGCCTCAGTTAAGTGGAGAGTGGGGTTTGTTTCATGGTCAAATACTTAGCCTCCCTGGAACAATTTGTTTGATTCCTGGAAGAGCTGACTTGGATGCTGAGATTTCCAAGGTTCCACTGGATGCCGTGGAACTCACTGTGGGAGCGGCCGCAGCCTGCTAGCCAAAAAATTAAAAACCTGAGGTCCTCTTACTTGTGGTAAACTTTACACACTGTGGCAGGTTTCACATAACTCAAATGAGTCATGACCTATGGCCAAAGCAGTACTTGTAGTCAGCGGTACAAAGTATGTCATTGTGGTTATTTGGCTACTTCTCTCATCCCAGCTGTAGCTGTAGGTAAAAGCTCTCGATGATTAGTTATAAAATACGCTTTAAGATCGGCTGGGATAAAAAAAGTTCTGAAGTGATGCAACATTCACAGGCATCTGTACGAAGTATCCCATGAACTTCACATGGGTTTTAGCTCAGGCCCTGCAGGGACGTACTTTGCTAAGTGGGCAGAGAAAGTAGGCAGTCAGGAGGTGATTATCATCTTTACATAAGCCTCACGCCTGACTGCTGGGAGTAGGAATTCCAGCTGGGAATGTTCAAGCCACTGTCTGTTGAAGTTATGTCATCAATAATGTAGCTCTTGGCCGGAGTAATTTCAAATAATAAAAGTTTCTGTAGTTTGTAAAACTGGGTTTTGGATATATAGAAGGCAGTCTAATGTCTCAGTGTTGCTCTCCAAACATCATCTTTCACTCTAAAACAGTGTTAAGGGCCAAATTCTCTGTGTGGCTTCAACCCAGACTCTAACATTGCAGCTGTAAGTTCTGCAGAGGGTGAGTAGCTGTCTAAATATACTGGTCTTGAGGAGTGTACAGTTTAATTCACACACAATCCAGCAAGGAATGGCAATGGACCAGCGCAGAGAATGAATGACCATAAATAACCCAGAACATTTCATTTGCTTTTAAAAAAAAAAAAAAAAAGTCAGGAGGGTTATTGGGGTGGTTTATTAGAAAGGCAGCTGGAAGAAAAAATGCATCAGGTGAAATTAAAAGGAGCAGAATGAGGCTTCATAATGTCTCATAATTCATAGTAAAGTTTAAACCAAGCAGAGAATGCAACATGTGATAAGTCTCAGAGTCACTTGTGGGAAAAATAGAGAGCCAAAGAGTGTGCTCTTCCTGCCCTGTAGGAGCAGCATCATCCTCAAACTGCCCCTTCCTTGGGCTTATTGTGCTCCGCTACCAGCGCAGCTGCAGTATATACAACCACTGTTCTAACTTTCTGAAGTTACAAGCAAATGTAGCACACTGTGACTCATGATCATTGACTTTGGAGAGGTGAGATGCATTTTATAATTCTCAGGTGGAATATAGTCTTCCTAATTCAAGCTATGATGTAAACGAAGCAGTGCTAGGGCATGGGCATGAATGATGGAATCCAGCCATCCACAACTCTTGTTTGTTGGCATGACACTGGCACTTTTTCAGCCAGTTAGCGGTCTTCCAGGCATGGTTCAGGCACTTGCATGCACCAGGAACCCTTCCAGTAGGTTCTTTCAGTGGGGATAGGAAAAGGAGTGAGCAACTTTAATGACATGAGCCACTTTGTGCTACATGGCCTCAGAGCTGGAGAAGAGGCCCTTGCTCCGCTCAGTTTATTTGCTTGGGTCTTATCTTAGATGCCTGAACAAGCACAGAGGTTCTCACTCTCTCCGGAGGTGTTTAAAGCATCCAGCTCTCTGCATGCAGGGAATGTGCAGTATTCTGCTTGGAATTCAGTATTTCACGGGGCACCTATTTGGATAAGGCAGCGAGGTCCACACATTGATTTGCTCGAGCTGAGGAGCAGCACAGGGTGTCTGCAATTCCTACCACCTCTCTACGAGCACGTAATGTTTCCAGCAGAAACCAACGTACAGCAATCTGATAACATCAATGTGTTCTTAATAGCAGTGATATTAATTAATGACTTATTAAGTATTCCCAGCAAAGAAGTACATGTTCAACACAATAATAAGTCTTTTCTTGAATTAATTATTATAATAAAGCTGAAGGTTTTCTTAACTCAGAGCAAATTACTTGAACAAACTCTATCATGCAGACTAATATTTTAATTGAATAAGGAATTCAAGGCAGATGAAAACAACACTGCTTAAATTTAGGGAGCCGTGGTGTTACCATTTCTTAAACCTTCAGAGTCAAACCCACTTGTAACATATTCTGTACTCTGCTTTTGACTTTTTAAAAGATTCTCACAAGAGTGAAGAATTTCTGCTTTTGATATAGGAGGCATTAATACAAACAACAGTTCTTTTTTTTAAAATCATCTGTATGTTCTTCCACCCAACATAAACCTCTCCTAGCACCAAACACACCTCCAAGCTTTTCTCAGCTTTAATCTCACTTGTAGCCATAAACATCGCTTTTGACAGGTTTTCATCCCCCATTTATTAACAGCAACAACTGAAATCACCTGTCTTAGGACACCTGTCCTAGGAGTAGCGGTCCTCTTGGTCAGAACAATGTATTGGGAAGTGTTACTACCCATATGCAAACCATGTAGCACCCACCTATACAGGAGGTTTTCACTGAATTTACTGGAATCTGAGCACTCTAAAGGAAAAATCCAGGTGACAGTGTTCAGCGCCCACTTTGTCATTCAGAAACATTTTCACTAAAGAAGAATGTTGTTAATCCCTGTTTGTAAGGCAGTAAATAAGATATTTCAAATCTTGCAGCAAAATATCTCCACAGAGCCATTCTGTGATCCAGTTTCTCCTGTGATGTGCTTGAACTCAGCCATGGGAATCACTCAGCTCTTGTGAAACACAACACTAAAGACAAGGAAAAGTCTTATGCCACTTCTTTGGCATAAGGCAGCTGTAGGTGCTTGGAAGAGACAGAGACAGTGCTGAAGATCTCAGCTACTTGATGCTTCATAACTCCTTGTCCCACCCCTTAAGACTCAAAGTTCTGTCCCTATACTTGCTGTAAAACAGCGGTATTTATCATTCAGAGAGATGACGATGGAAGCCCTGGCCACCAGGCACGCAGTATCCGTCGTGTCTCCAGCTCATTTAGAAAAGAAACTAAAAGAGAAAATCTTCCAAGGCTGTTTAGTTAGTAAAGTTTAGACACTGATGAGTGCAAAATAAATCAAACGGAGGGGAAATTAAGTTTTATGTGTCAGGTACTTGTCACACGAGTTAATACGAGGCTAGATGCTTCAGTGATATAGAGCGATTGGATCTAATGCTCATATCCGAAGGAGTGTTTGGCATCCGTTCTGTTTCTGGCATATTAGACCGCCAACCTTTCCCAGCCTCCCAGGCTGACCTTGAGACAGCCCTGGGGATAGGAAGGGGTGGGCATGAAGTAATTCAAGCTGCTCTTTCCTGTGCGCGTAGACAAAGCCTTTTATTCACTTCAGTGGCATCATTCAGTTCTGAGTGTCCACGAAAATCAGGAGTGGACGCTTTCTATATTTATACACAAGATAGCAGGCAGTTGTAAGCAGGATGGTAATCAGAAATGTCTAACCTATTCCACATCTTGGGGAGATCAAAAGAGATTATTCCTCCTTAGGAAAAATACCCCATCGCACCAAAAAAAAATTATTAATTTTCCACAGATTGGCTAAAAGTCATGTCAATTACACTAATAATAGCTTTGGTGTTCAAGCAATTGTAGCCAGGTTCCAGAGTTAACAGCTTTTTGTAAAAAAGAGAGAAGTTCTCACCTTTCTAGGTCTTCTAATTTGAATCTAACTAAAGAGAAGTTAAGGCTCTGAAATAACAGTCTGAGCTATGAAAAATGTCTTTACAGTAACAGTTCATGAGAAAACCCCAAAACTCCAACTCTGCCTCACAGTCCTCTGATGTGAGACACAAATTCCCCCGTGGCCCAACTGCTCAGGCTGTCTCACAGGGGACAGCAAAAAGGAACCTTGTCAGCTATTATTGATTATTAATTTATTATCATATTTTATTGTAGCAGTCCTGCTCCATGACAGATAAGCTGTGTCAAGCAATTTATAGGTCTTTTGAACTTACAGGCTAAAGCGACAGTGGCAATTAAATAGTGAACTGTTATAAAAGAAGCTGAGGCCCCATAAAAGGAGTGAAATGGGATGAAAGGTGTCTCCACAGATCTTCAACTCATCTCTCACACTAGTCCACCAATTTCTGATTAATAGCTCATTAGGGGTGGGGTAAATTTCTAGGAGGAAAGTAAAATCTGTGTTAAAGTGGCACAACTTGCCAAAAACAGCAGACATAATCTCCTTTTTCTAAGGGCAAATAAACAAGCATTTGGTGATGAATCAGTATGGTCATTAAACATTGACCTTTACTACCTTTATACCGACAATCCACAGTTATGTGAGGTAAAATCTGAAAGATTTTGAGCTTTTCGTTAAAAGTTATCAGTCTTCCAAGAATTTTTTCTGGGCCAGATTGAATGAATCAAAATTTTTCCCTTTGCATATGCATGCTGGGGGGGGGGGGGGATTAAAATTACAGGTACATTTCATGTCACTTGGATACTTAACACTATTTAAGGATATTCAGCACATTACATTCCATCAGCTGCGTGGGTGCAAAGGAGATATTGGCAGAATGATATTTTGGGAAAAAGATGCGTTACTTTATTTCATTTTTTAAAGGAAGAGTCAAAAAGGTTTTGGTTGAGTTTGTTTTGCTGTTGTTTTTTTTTTTAAGTGTTAAAACACCTGGGTATTTCTAGGATTTCTCTTTTTTGCATAAAAAAAGAGAAAAAGCAACCACCATTTTTACTTTTTACTAGTTTAAATCCACGAATAGTTTCAGTTCAGATGAACATGCATTTTTGAAAAATCTACCATTTGGTGCCCAAATTTGTGTTCTTGCAATCAAATATATTGGCTCAAAAATCTCAAAAATGCAGCATCCAGCTGTCTTAGTGTATTCACTTCTTAAAGACGGTGAATGTGAAATTAAGTTTACAGAATTATAACCTAAGAAAGGAAGGCAGAATCAGAGCCACGCTCAAAATCAGGCATCTGAAGCATTCGTAAGACTTATCCGTTATGTGAATACTAGAGCAGACGTGTAATCTAGTTCTACTTTATATGGCCTACTGGTAAATTTAGCAGAATTCCCAAAGACATGTTGGTCAAACCCATACATATTCAAGAAGAAGAGTGTGAGAGATGTGGCAGATGATTTCATGCGCTGGCCCACTTCTGAGGCCACGTTTTAGCCCTCTTTGCAACCAACCTGTTCCACAAACTGTGCAGGTGCCAGCAAAGACCATTGTGCTCCAAGAAAACATAGGGCTTTGGTTTCCCCAGCTCTCCCAGGGGGCACGGCAGTCCTCTTAGCCCCATTTCTTCCCCTCTCCCACTCTCCAGACATACCTGACAATGTCTTTCTGTTGCTTATGTGAGTGCAAAACCAGTATCTTTTTTCACTTTCAATAAACATATTGAGCATGAGCATTTATATGTATTTGTGTGCATTTATATGTATTTTGAAGTAATTTCTTTTCTGTGAGCTTGTTCAGTCCTCCCTTACACCTATGCACATTTTAAATATCCAGAACTTTCTAAAACACCTGCTGCATAATGCACCAAGTCTTTTTGTTCCTTCTGCACCTGTCTTTGTGTGGCCCCATTTGATGGCCCTGTTCTTGCATGGGACAACAGAGCAGAGGTAGACAAAATTCCACCCCGTATGAATTCCCTCGGCTTGTTCAACAGACTAGAAGCAGGTCTGAAGATTAGGTGTTCTCTTTCTGCAAAGTACTTTTTCAGACTCATTTCTGAAACTAGAGAAATTTTCTTCCCTATTTACCATTCAGAAACATTCATTTTCCCAAAGATGTTCTCCCATCGATGAAAGGCCATCATGCCCCCTTGCTTGCAGATGTTACTGTGGGGGAACAAATTGCCTATAGAATCATAGAATTGTCTAGGTTGGAAGGGACCTTTAAGATAATCAAGTCCAACCGTCAACATAACACTGCCAAATCCACCACCAAGTCATGTCCATAAGCACTACATCTACCCATCTTTTAAATACCTCCAGGGATAGCGGCGCCACCACTTCCCTGAGCAGCCTGTTCCAATGCTTAAAAACTCTTGCCGTGAAGAACTTTTTCCTAATATCCAATCTAAACCTCCCCTGGCATAACTTGAAGCCATTTCCTCTTGTCCTATCTCCTGTTACTAGGGAGAAGAGGTCGACCCCCACCTCTCTACAACCTCCTTTCAGGTAGTTGTAGAGGGCAACAAAGTGTCCCCTGAGGAGAAAGCACTATTGCCAGAATTGCAGGCCTGAATTCTAAAGCAGTAATTGCAGCAATACTCAGAGTGAGTCTTGCTTTGCATCATCTTTTGTGCTGTTTCTCCAATCACTCAGGAGCAGGAGCTGTCCTGGTGAGCATCAACATAAAGCCCCCAGTGCTCTTGCTCCTCATCTTCTGCTTAATGCAGTGAGGGCCATCAAAGGTGCTGCCTTCCCACAGAAGTTTCTATCCAAACATCTTATATTTCAGCCCTGCTGTTCATGTCTCTATGCGTTCGTATTTAAACGAAACCGCTCTTCATCTTCCTTGATGGTGTCCTAGCTCTGTGTTGCTCACATCATTGTGCCATATGTGCAGTATGGATGTGTTGTTCCTAGTGTAGCTGTTAAACCCCATATGCTTTGGTCTGTGGGAAAGAAAATATTATATATGTAATCAACAGGCTATTTCTCACGTAACTTTTTCTTCAATGCATTAAAATGGATTTTTCAGTGAGATTTAATACCCATCATTCTTGACTTATTCAAGCAAATCCTGCAACCATGTTTGACATTTATTTATTTATTTATTCCCTAAAAGTCATGGGCAGTATGTGCCACTATGATATGAAGATGCCACATAAATAACAACCAGTACACAAGAGGAAATTAACAGAACACAGACTCTACAGTCAGCGTAAGTCGTCTGATATTTTAAAGTGTTATCCATGCATGCTCTTCTTCTGAAGGTTATTCTGCTATTGAATATTGTGGAATTTAGTACAATCAAGTAGCAGATGATGTAACTTCACCTCTGGAATAATGCTTAAGGCTAATTCCTTAGTGTTCCAGAGTCAAGCACTATGTAATGTAGAGATAAGCTAACACATTTTCTATGGAAAGAATATAAGCAGTGAGATGACATTACAGTAGGGAACTGGTTGACATACACAATAAGTAGACTGTGCTCTGTTCAAGTCACTTAATGATGAATTATCATTTTAAGAAGTGATGCCCTTAAGTAACAGAAGTTCAGGAATCTTAATTCTCTTTCAGGTGAGACCTTAACTGCAGACAGATTTTACAATGAGGCTGTAATTCTAGTGTGACTGGAATAGCTAGTATTCCCTGTATGCCTTGGGAGTACCCAAGCTAATATAAATTATTTAAATAATATGCAAAAGAACATTTGAGGATTTAAACTGTGACATCCGTGTTCTCAGTAAAACCACGTGGTGTTGCTTTGCAAGCCTGTTTGTGATTTACAGATTGCAGAAGGTACAATAAAATGTTATTATTTAAATGCCACAGTCAGGTGCTTTTCCAGAGTGCCTGCTAGCTATTCAAAGATACCAGCGACATTGTTATCATCAGAACAGCCAAGTTTTTATCTTCTTCCTTAAGCCTTGTGGGTCTCCTTTGTTTTTTTCCAAGCATTCCTCAGATAATCTAAAGACAGTTAAAGTCTTCAAAACCATTCAAACAAAGCCAATAAGAGAGACGATTATCTCGAGTTTATGTCCTGTAAACACTTAATGGAAACCATCACTTCTTTTAGCACATCACTTTTGATCATTACTAACACATGGATGGTGGCATAAACTGTAGGATCCATACCCCAGCCCAACACTATTTAACAGCCAGTGATAAGGAACTCTGAACATGTAATCAAGCTCCGAACTGGCCAGACTAACTGCCAGTCTGACCAAGAAAAAAGGAGGCTGAAACCCAAGTCTAGCTGAAGCATGTAGACTGCTTAGGCATGTGTGGAGAGCAACATCAGCACACCACTTCTGGCCATCATTTTCCTCTACATAGCCTAATGGTGGTCATGAAAACCAAATGAAAAGTGGCAGTGAGGGAATAAAAAATTGACCCTCAGTCTATGTCTAGTAAATTAAAGAGCATCAGAGAGCCCACAAGCATGTTCCCAGGTGTGATTTTGGCTCAGGTCAGATAAGTACAGTCCAGGAGTCAGCATGCGCCAGGCAACATTCTCAATGGATAGATGCATATGGCACATTTTTTTTTCATACATTAAGACATTTAAATTGCATGGATATGGCCAGACCAAACCCATTAGCCTTCAGGCTAGAAAACAGGTCCTGACATTGCTTCATTTGCATATCTGCAATTCAGCTTATTTTACCTCCCAGGCCACCTGGGCAGCCCAATACACAACAATAAGAGAATACAGTGCAAGACGTGCACGTGTGAATGTCTGTGAAAATTCACCTGCTGTCCCCAGGAAGGGGAGGAAAGTGAAGGGAATGAGATAGCAGTACAGTCCTGGGGAGTCCATCACTGGAGGAACAGCATCAGGAGCATTTGAACAGAAAGGCAGTGAGAGAGACTTCCATCACTTATTCAGCTTCTCACAGCTCAGAAGGCCCACGCAGCTCTCACAGTCTCCCTTCAGGCACATCAGCCAATATTTGTTCCGAGCACCTTGCAGGAAAGAGAGAAAAAACGGCTATTGAAAACAGCTGAATAGCAAGGAAGGTAAAGGTGTTGGTCTTCTCCCCCTCCATGACACCCGGGTTTTCCACCAAACAAGGCAAGAGAAAGGCTGAAATCCAACATGTGTCTTTGTTTGGCTTAATGTGATGAATTAATGCTTAGTTGTTGGGTTATGGGGAGACGGGGGTTGGGGGGAGTGGGTGTTTTTTTTACTTTTCTGATCACTGTAAACATAGTGCAGATATTTTTGTCAGTTTTTGTTTTTACTATCAGTGATCCAAAAAATCAGCTAATGATGCAGCACATTCTGGGATTCTTTGGTACTTAGCAAGATACAGAACTAGTGAATCATCACGGCAAAAGCACTACATTGTCAAAGCAGGTCCACTTGGGATGATCGGCTCTGAGGTCATAGTTCTGCAGTTAATGAAGGGCCTGATCTCTTTGGATGATGAGGCCAGATGGAGACCACGTGAGCCTGCCTTGGCAGGGGCTCTGGCCCGGATTCTCAAATCTGCTTGCATATTAGATAATTCTGCAGTGCCAAAGAAGGAATTCAAAGCTTCAGTTTAAAATATGCCTATCTACTTTTACCAAAATCCTAGATTCTCAAATTCACCTCTTCTTAATCTGGTCCATCAGGTAGTCCCTCAGGACCTCCTTACCCTGACGGGAACAGTGAGGGAATGAGCAAGTGAGAACGTACGCACATGTATGCACACACTCTTTGAAAAGCACATTAACAGAAGACAGCATTTCAAGCTGTATGATAATATAGTGCATTAAAATGCACTCCTAATACATTATTTGTTGTGTGACTGAGTAGAAACAGCATATGCAAATTGATTCTAAGCATGCGATGTAATTCCCATGTATATGAGCTGTGCAAATGGGAATTCAAGTTTGTTATGAGCACTGACTGAGACACGATCTTTGGTTGTTTCCTTTTTTTTCTAACTCTGAGTCATCAGTCTCACTGCCTGATAATGAATTTGAATGCAAGTCTGTATAATACTTTCTCATTCTCAATCACGTACCTTCCCGTCATCATGTCATTTCCAGGGAAATACAGTTCAAATCACATCTCTCAGTGATGAGGCGAGAGATTGCTTTTTCTGGAGGAGGAGGAAATATTTGTCACCTTAATAACTTAAAAATTGATGCTTTCAAGAACTGTCCGCATCACTGTTTCATTGAGCTCGGGAGCATTGTGCCATTTTGCCAGGTGAGTTTTTTCTTCATGGCAACTGAGAATGTGCCCATCAGGCTCACAGAGGGGGACACGACATGAGTGAGTGAAGTGACACTGTATTGTGTGCAGCCATGAAAAGCAAGTACAAGATGAATCATCCATTTGCAGGACTCAGTGTTGTCCATTGCTGCAATTTTCAGCATGCTCTTCTTAAAAAATTGTGGTGGCTTGGAGCGGACTCTTTCCCTAACCCTCTTGTTGTTCTATTTTTTCCCTCACACATTCTTCCAAGTGGCTTTATGAAATCATGAGCATAAGTACAATGTCTGGCCTAAAGTCACCTGTGAGGGATGTATGGTGCATCTGCTACTAGAAAAAGAAAATTGCAGGCGAGATGACAGATCTACGGACAGACTGCCTGTTCCCTGGATTAATCCTGAGTCGGCTGTAAAGAGAAAAAGGTGATCAAGTAACAGATCCAGGATATGTTTCCAAGTCTTTGAAGTCCTAGGTGTGAGAAGCCATGGGAGGACAATAAAAACTGCATGGACTGAAGCCGGCAACTCTGAATGACAGCTGTCTTTCTCCCTGTATGCATCTCAAGAAATTTTCCTTGAGAGCAGCTTAACCCGTGACTAATCCCACGCAGCCTAATCAGGTCGCTGGTACAGCTCACAATGTTTCTGATGGGGTGTGGTGCTGACAAAAAGAGAAAAGTTGGCAACCTCAAAGGGAGAAACCTGCTAGCAGAAGAGCATGACTGGCAAAGCCAGAGGAGCATCTTCCCACCCCCGGTCACAGGCACAAACCACTCCTGCCGCCTAACCACAAGCGCACTTCTTGCAGCTGCCCGCACACAGCACGCACTCTATCTGCCGCTGACACACCACAGTGAACCCTGCTCTCTGTGCGAAGGCAGAGCAGCCTTGAGCTAACGGATGGGGAAGGTCCCACACAAGGTATCCTGATGTCTTCTCTGGAGTTCAGGACCCTCAGGTTACTGGCAGTCCAGCCTCTTCCGTGGTCCCCTGGAACCCCATCCAACTTTATACAGCAACCTGAGCACCCAGTTATGCAGCAAAAAGTCTAGGCTTCAGCCTTCCTCAGCCACAGGTCAAGCTGGTTTTACGTGCTCCTTAGACCATCGCTGAACAAGTTAAGGACAACCTCTGCTCCTCCTGGAGAAGCTATGCTACCTAACACTGAGGTTTAGTGATCACAACGCTTAACCAGGTTATGGGAAAGCCTAGCTAGTGGTACCTATTTACCAATTGTTTGTGTAATACACCATGGATGGACATTTTAGGCGCAAAGACCAGGACACAGACCTCTTTTTTTCAGTACTCTAACAACTATCACACATGATAAAGCACCTTCTTACCTCTTGTTGTTCTGTCCCCATGGCTTTTGTGGTTTTTTGAATGAAGGCCTGGGACAGGATGTGGAATGGGAAAGATTCCTTGAGGAAGAGACAGAGTTGACAGAAAGACGGATGGAGAATTAATAAGATCAGGGAAAGGCCGGAGGCAAAAGCAAGGATGGGAAATGAGAGAGAAAACTCCTGAGGAGAATACATTTGATCAGGAGTTGGAGACAGGTTTCAGATCACATGCAAAAGGGCAGAGCATCAACTCCGAAGGGTAGAAGGTGGTAATAACAGTAAGGAATGTGGAGAACTACCACAGGAGTTAGGGGCCCTCAATTTAATAAGCAGAAGCCAGAGAGAAGGTATGAGAAGAGAAGGTAATGGGGATGGCAGAGTAGTAGCATACCCTCCCTTCAAGAACTTGCTAATTAATGTCTTATTCCTCTGCTTTTGCTTTCTAACAGATTGTTGAGACACACTGGCAAAAGTGTATGTCTCCATCGCCCTCTAGTGCCAGGTCCACTGAGGAGATGTGTGACAGCGGAGAGCCCTTTGGCCACACTAAGAAGCAGGTCTGAAGGGCCCAGGCTTCTTGATAACCTGCATAAAAGGTCAAGAGGAGGAAAGCGGGAGATATTTTTTCCCCCGTTATCAAAAATAAACATAGTAAATCACATCAAAAAGTCTAAAGTAAAAGATAATTGAGCGCAAAGAGCCGTGCACGTGACCACTTCAGAAAATGTCAACAGGTAATTGTCATTCAGTGTTGTTGACCTTGCTTGAATTTGTACTCAGTAATATTCATGATCATTTAGCTTTATTTGCATAGACATTATTTGCAGAGACATTGCATAGACATTGCATACGCATCTCTCACAACAAGATGCAGGTGAGAGACAGGCTCAAATAACAATATATAAAAATACCCACTTTGTTTATACATTTATTTATATTGGATGTGCAAGTTTATTCTCCCTCCGGACTTAAGGCCAACTGAAGAAACAGGAGCATGGAAACTGGGCAGTGGAGGGAAGAGATTTATAGACTGTTTAAAACCCTTTTGATCTTCATTTGGCCATGTTTCTTTTCTGATTTTTTATTTGGATTTAGCTTTACTTGTACAAACTTGGTGCTAACTGGCAGAATTGTGTGCATTCATGCAAAATGCAGAAATATGTACTTTTGAAACTAATGTTTATGCATTTCAGGTAGTGATGTGGAAACTTTAAGGAAGGTCCTCTCTACATGAGGTTTATTTCAACAGGTGCAAATTCCTGGTATTAAACCTATTGCTGAGATTCGGTTTAATCTAATTTAGTCAAACCTCTGTTAAATCACAGCAATTCTCAAAATGCCTTTAAAACTTGTAGCACAACCTGTTCCTTAAAGCTGCCTCCTTTCACCCAGCTGTCACCATGATTGCTTAACCCATTGCAGTTTCTCCACTTCTTTCCTGAACTAGCTTAAATTCAGACCCAGAAGTCCTTGGCCTCTGAAGGAAGTTGTAGAATAATTTCTACTCCTTGGAACCAAGAAGTGATTAAAAAATGTGTATCAGCTTGCAGTTTTGACCTGGTACACAAAGAGGGACTCATCTGGAAACCAAGAAGTCTATGTGGCCACTCTGCAGGACCAGAGTTGATACTCACTGAAGGCAGGAACGCAACTCCAGTGCAGATACACTGGTGGAAATGGACCTTTGTTCAGCTCTATGGCTCCTGCATTCAAAGCAGGAATGAAAACATATTAGTTGCTCAGGCCTCAAAGAACCTTTCAAACCTCCGTGGCTGGCCACACACCTTAGTATTTGTTAATCATCATTTGTGGAAAAAAAAAAAAAAAAAGCATGGGATTGATGGCTGGTTGATTAACAGCTGTTGGTCATTTCTAGAGACGAGAGCTCGAGTTCCCACTCATACGTTGCAGATTAACTAGATACTATTAATTTCTGGTTCCCACCAGGTCCCCTGGGATGCTGACATTCTTGGTGGTTCTGAAGCCTTAAGCCAAGCTGGAATAAAACCAGCCTGAAAGCCACTATCCTTTCCTCCTTTTAACATCACAAAACAGAATAGTTGAGATAGAAAGACACCTATAATAATAACTTAGTGCTCTGTTTGGGTAGGAAGTGCCATGTTTTTTCAAATATTAGGGAGTCATCCAAGTCTCAGTTGCACTATGACAAACAAGCAAAACATCTTCAGAGATCTCTGTCTCTGAAATCATAAGATAGACAGGACTTAACAGTCAGAATGGCTGATGCACTCTTTGAAAAATGTGCACAGCCCCAGTATGTGTTTCATAAAACTATGTTTAATACTTTATAGAGCTTGAACTGGCCATGCACACTTTATTAAGTATGTGGAAACAGCTGCTCACAATTAAGTTCTTTATTCTTCAAATACCTACTACTGGGCACCGAATTGACTGCCATATGTAATCCAAGTCAGTGATCTATATCTCCATATAGACATACTCCACAGTATCCTTAAACTGTTACTCTTTATAATAATGTTAGTTTTCCTGCATAGTAAAAAATGGAAACTCAGAGCCTAATTCTCTCGTTGTCACCAACATGAATCAAGGCACTGGAGCTGTGCTGATGAAAGCAGATGTAAAATAGAACGATAGTTAAATCCCTAGAGCCCATTTTAATCTTTTGCAAGTTACGTATCTAAAAACTAAAACAAACACCTGCCAAGCCGCTACCAGTAAAAAGGTCAGTCTTTCAGTGAGCAGCAGAACTTCTCTTTGTGACAGATATCCTTTCCACAGGAAGGAGGAATTGTGTGTCACCACTGTTACGCATAAACCATGGGAACAGGCAGCAACAGCCTGGTCAGAAAGCTGCTTTCCTTGACTCTACATACACCTTTTCCTTTGGCATTATTAAAATATGCAGGAATGGAATATTTTGTTACTTCTGCAGAACAAGATACGCAAAGGAAATGGTTTGGCAAGCTTATTTCCAAGTGTAAAGGGCTTTCTTAGTTCCCAATAGCCCTGCCAACAAAATTAAAGCTCTTCAAACAACACTCAAGTTGGTCTTTCCTTAGGATGCATTTAAATGTTCCTAAGTCCACTAAGGTACTTCCTTTCTTTAGAATTCTTTGTGTCCAAATGTCAAGTAATTAGTAAGAATGAACGTGTTCCAACAGATGCTTAATACAAAGCTCAGGAAAGTAACTCCTTATGTGTTGGGAGCCTCGAACATGTGAGGCTGTCTGACAGAGCAAGATATTTAAACAGGTGTTCAGTTTGAACAAACACCCAATTCTGTTGGCTGCAAAAACAGAGTGAAAACCCGAATCCAGAGTTTACAGAGGACACGTGTGCTAATGCCCGCATCAGTAAGCAAAAGTTGAGTCACTTCTCTGCTTGTTAACTGTGTCCAGCCCCAAGATAGCAGTGACACGGAGCACCAGAAAAGCAGGTTTCGTGGCATACCTTTCTTTCTGGGACGTGCAATAGGCCCTGCACGTGGCTCTGCTTTGGAACTTAATCTCACCGGGACAGGGTAAACACAGCAAACACCGTCCAAAGGAGAGCCGGTTCCCAAGCAGTACTCACTGTGAGGTGTGTTTGGTTGGGGTTTTTGTAACGGCATGTGATACACCAAGAAAAGTCATCAGCCAGGAGAATTTGGGATTCCCCATTGCAGCCTGAGCATTTCACTGTAAGAATGAAAGTGCTTGAAATAATACTGATCCCAGTTGCGTAGAAATCTAGATAAGGCAAGATGCACAGTGGCCATTTGGTTACTATAATATACCACAATCACATATACTTGAATACATGATAATAGTTTAATAGGTAATAGTTTAAAACAGCCATGTGTTAAGCAGTATAGATACAGGAGAAAAGTCTGGGCACAGGGACCGAGTCAGTCAGTGTTTGCCAAACTCACAGAATTTAGCCACAGTAATGAAATAACTAGATGTTACCTTGTGTTTTTCATATTAATTTCCCTGATGAAACTGTGTTTTATAATGCTCGGACTAATACCTCTTTGTTTGCTCCAATGGGCTGAAGTCATGTGAAAACTGGTGTTTCTTTGAAAGCTAGGAGGAAATTGAAGATTAGCTTCAAGGTTCTTGGAAAAGCAACACAAATCTTCATTAGGGCAGTAATGAGCACTAATGCACTGTAACTAAAATGGTCTGTTACCTCTTCTTGTTAGAAACGGGATGATAGATGGAGACCATTTCCTCTTTCTGATTGCCATTGCAATTCTAATGACTTTGGTGAATAAATACATGATTGAACAGATCATGGAAAAAAACAAGAGCATAAGGCAGTGATTTGATCCTATAACTGCCTTTCTCCCTCTAGAGACAAAGCTATTTAATTGTAATGGCTAAGGACATGGACACTACACAATGACAAAAATATTCATATGTCTTCCTATGAATTTTGGAGGGAAGTCGTTTGTTGTTTTCTCTCTAACATTGCATGACCTGTTCTAGATGATGTACCTAAAAGGATTAACCCTTATTTCCATGTTTTTACTCTTCCTCTCACTATTTCTCATTTTCTAACATCCTCCTGGTTTTACTTCAAAACAGATTTCTAGTTGCATCTTAGGAGGACAGTTATTTGGGAGTTAGTGTCCCAAACCTAGTACCATACCTCACTGGGTGTGCTATGCCTTGAAGTGCTTAAGAAAATTACGGGGTTTTGACATGACAGTGGTCTTCAAACTACCATTCCTTTATAACGACTTTTTAATAACAACTAGAAGAAATGTGAGTTGTAAATTAATATACAAACACATACACATATTATCAAGCAAAAAACCACCTTAAGACTGCATATATATCAGTAACTTACAATAAAAAGTGTTCCTCATATGCTGCAATTATCCCATTGTTGAGTAGTCAAAAAATAAGGCAGGCAGAAGTAAAGTTCTCCTGTAAAACAATCTAGGCTTTAAGGCATGAAATTGTATAATAAAGGCACTAAACAATACCCCCACTATCCAACTGCACCCCGTAATAAACAAAAACATAATAAATAATAAACAAACAAATTATTATTATATATAGGATTTTTAATATTTATAGTGCTTCTTTAAACCATTTCAAAGACAGATTAAAATGTTTTAAATACTTTTCTTGTCCAGTACAATTGTAATATCTTAATACCATGTACAATACATAATCTAGGTTACCCATTTTTAAAGCCAGAATGTATAAATGGAAACATTTCTTGCCGCCTTTGTTCTTTTTTTCTAAATGTTTGCTAAATTATCTTCCAAAATATGTGATCAAAATAATGGACCTAAGGATTTTATCAAAACATTATGCTGGCATTCTTACGTGAACAGTGGGAAAGCCCATGCATCTGAGCACATATGCAAAAGTACATAACCCAAATGTGTATCAGTTCTTTCCAGTATGATGTCTTCAGTTACTTCCAACCGAAGCACATCACAGGAGGCCATGAATTCTAGCTCAGAGGCAAAGTGGAGGAGGACGGCACAAATTAAGTTGTTTTGCTCAAGTCAGGAAACTCCTAGCTAACTCCCACTTTCCTCTATATCCTATCATCTTGGCTGAATATGAGCCAGCAGTGTTATCAGGTGGCCAAGAAGGCCAGTAGCATCCTGGCTTGTATCAGAAATAGTGTGGCCAGGAGAACTACGGAAGTGATCATCCTCCTATACTCAGCACTGGCGAGGCCCCTCATATGAATACTGTGTTCAGTTTTGGGCTTCTCACTACAAGAAAGACACTGAGATTCTGGAGTGTGTCCAGACAAAGCTGGTGAGGGGTCTAGAGAGCAAGTCTTATGAAGAGCAGCTGAGGGAACTGGGATTGTTTAGCCTGGAGAAAAGGAGGCTGAGGGGAGACCTTATCACTCCCTACAACTACCTGAAAGGAGGTTGTAGAGAGGTGGGAGTTGGTCTCTTCTCCCAAGTAACAAGTGATAGGATGAGAGGAAATGGCCTCAGGTTGTGTCAGAGGAAGTTTAGATTGGATATTAGGAAAAAGTTCTTCACGGAGAGGGTTGTCAAGCACTGGAACAGGCTGCCCAGGGAAGTGGTGGAGCCACCATGCCTGGAGGTATTTAAAAGACATGTAGATGTCGCACTTAGGGACATGGTTTAATGGTAGATTTGGCAGTGCTAGGTTAACAGTTGGACTTGATGATCTTAAGGGTCTTTTCCAACCTAAATGATTCTATGATGCTATGATCTTTTTCTGTTCTATATATATATACTTACATGCCCATGTACTTGTATCCTTATCTAATAGCCCAATACATTCCCCTACTTTCTAATTCTCAGTCCCATAGCAGAGTGGCCAAGGGTAGCAATGCCAGGAGTGGAAATAATCTCTTACCCAGCCAGACACTGGTATTCACCACATACCCAGCTATCTCTGCATGCCTAATTGCATTTGGTTATTATGTCCTGGCACTGGTCCTTTAGGTCAGGTAATGGACCTGTGGTTTTGTCCTTGAGGAACTGTACTGAAGCCACAGTGAAGAAAGCAGGTGGCTTCCCACATCTGTATGCAGATACAGTTTAGGGTACTTTTTTACAGTACCAGCCAAAGAAGGAAAATACCAGCAGCTTTTCCATCCAGATTATTTTGGGTTTTTTTGTCTCAGAAGAGGCATTTAACGTTGATAGGTTTTCACTAATAAATATATCTAGGTGTGTTTTATGTCCAAACATCTCACACGGAATGCTTAATGGAAAAATCCTTCTACAGGTAAATACCAGTTCAGTCATGGAAAATTACATATCTACAAACAGCCACTGTTGTGGAGTTAGTTCTTGAAGTGATCAAGGAAAGTGTGACCCAAGTGGGACTAATTTGGCCCTTCACATATGGCATATAAACCTAGGCATAGGAGACCACTAATTTGGGGAAGAGGCCAGCCCAGCATTAATTGTGTCTCTAGGCTACACATTCTTCAGCTGATGCAAGTGAAAAAGTACAGATGTCATTTTGGCCCATGGACAGATCCCATATTTTTTTACTGATGCCACAGAAAAGCTGATCATGAACAAAGTGGCTAATAAAAAAGCATATAATATAAAAGCTCTCAAGTTTAAACAATTCACTGTTTCACACCAAAATATCCATACAAATGGAAAAAAGAGCAATGGTCACATTTGACTTTCTCTATGTAGCTCTTGCAGCAAAGAAGTTGCCATACTTTGGCTATAAATTTCTTCATAAAAATGACACCTATTAATATGAAGTTTATATCATATTAAAGTACAAAAAACTCATAAAGAATTATACCATGCAATACAATTTTCCTTTGTGTTGTGTCTTTCCTGTAAACTGTGTCCCCATATCATTTGCAGAATGAAATCATACTATTTAATTTTATGATTTATATTATTAGTTCATATAACTATCAGGCCATGTACCTGGGGTTCTCCGTAGACATAGTTGGAATGGGCCATGCAGTCACTTTGTCTAGTCTCAACAGGCCAAGCCGGCAGAGGCTGGGCCAGCGCGAGTGCTCAAGAAAACCCTTTTTGCCCTTTATGCCTCTTCTCTCCGTCTTAACCCCGACTGCAGCCAGGAATTAGTCACAGCTGCCTTTCTTCAGGTTTTATAAGCCTGTCTTAAGCTCTGCTTCCAAAAGAGAGAAGAAGAGAAGTCAAGCTCGGGCACTGCAACCCATTTAAATTCCACTGGCACTTACTACTAAGTGCAGAGTTTAATCATTTATTAAGGGCAGAGTTGTGGAAAAAGGCTGAGCCTGGAAATCCTTCTGCTGCTGTTGCTGCTAGGTAGAGCACTAACAGGGGACACACGCTCGGCTTTAGGACATTTTGCAAAGTTCTCTGTTGCTCTGCTGTGGCTGATTATAGGAGTCCTGCTGTGACTCCTCCTCTCCTGCATTGGCAGAGCCTCCTGGTGGCACGTATACATGGAGCTCTGGGACACTCCACGCTCCGGAAATATATCCCAGTGCCATTACCCTGGCAAGCATCACAGGAGGTGGGAAAAGAGATTTCACTCCAATTTCATTTCCTTTTGTTTGTCTGAGAAAGCCATCGTCTCAGCTGCAGCACGTAGCAAATGTTTCGCTACATGGGCAATCCAGGACACGCAACACACAACACATCTTTCACCACAAGACGGTCAAGCAGTCTGCAAACTGAGACACTGACTCGGAGGATTCTGTGTCTGTCCTACCTCTCAGCTTGCTGGCACAGAAGACAAAAGCAAAATTCCCACTGCTGTCAATGCCAGAAGGCATCATGAACAACCTTGAAGGGCTTTCACTTGGCTAGCTGACCTGATGCTGTTTGGAAAAAGACCTTTTATCTCCTAGCTCAATGTTGCAGAGGCAGCTGGATGAATTATCTACTTCCTATCCTAAACCACCCTACAGCGCAGTTGTGCTCTGCCACACAGCTGCTGCTTTCGCCCCAAAAGCCGTGAGCAGAGGAGAGCGGGATCTTTGGCCAGCGGCCACGCGGCAGCAGGGGACCGGGCGTGGGGTCATGGGCGGCACAGCCGGCGGCAGCGTGGTGCACGCGTGGTCGCACAGCCCTCGCCATCTGCCGAGGGGGCCGAGGCTGGCTTACGCCGCGGGAGATCAAGGACTTTGCAGTGGAAGAATGAGAAAAAGTGGGGCTGGGGGAGACATTCCATGGCAGGGGCTGAAATTTTGGGTTATCTTCGAAATTGTGGCCGGCCTAAAATCCACTGGGTTGCATTGATTCCTCCCTTTTTTAAGCGTCTCTACTTCAGTGGAGTGGTGTCTGAAAAATGTCTCTGCCGAGCAGAGAGTACAGACATGAGATGATAGTGCAACTACTGAAAAGTAGCCGCCTTACATAAAAGAGAATTATTTTTTAAATCCTCTGCAATCCTGAGCCGTTATAATCACGTGTTATATAAAAGTATGCTAATATTGTGATTTACCCAACTGTGCCTCTTTCTCTTTTGCTCCTCATTTGCCTGTCACCTGGAAGAGCTTAGTACAAAATTCAGCAGCAGCCATGTTTGTGATTCACAAGCAATAATTTAACTTTTTTTTCTTTTTGTTTCATTCACACTTCTGGCTCACGCAGTGATACTGAGTAAGGCTTACCTTCCCCTGGTGATGTGCAGATCCGCCTGAAGCCGTTGCCACCGTTAACAAATATTCCAGAGATGGTACAGAGATCATCTCTCAGACACTGCAGCTTGATTTAAATTCATTCACTGCAGCTCCTCATCTCAGCTGGTGCACTGCTGTGTTTAATTGGCCCTCTGAAAGTACATCATCTTCTTTATATCTTGATTATTTTGAATAGGAGGTGAGAGGGGAGGAGAGAAGTGAGGGGGAGATCCGCGAGGAGTGGAAGAGGACAGAGGAGTGGCAATAGGCAAGTGTTGCAGCCGTGGCGTGAGTTATCACAACACGCTCCTCAGAAATGTCATGGGGCAGATCCTCAGACAGGGTGAAGAAATGTAGCTAGGAATCCAGATAATCATACTTCTTCCTACAAGAAATGGATTTAAAATGTTATGGAATAATTTATTTAGTAAAGTTCATTGACACTAGTAAATGAAACAGTGCCATGGTGTGTCAGGAGGATATGAATTTCATTGACTATGCTGATAAATTTTAAGAATTGTTCTTGGTAGAATTTGGCCTGAGCTGGGCAGAATTCATCCAAACAATTCCCAGTTGGGAACTGGCACAGTTCTGGAGGCAACAAAGGCCAGTGCCCATCCGCGACAGGCAGTCTGGGTGCAGGCCCCTGGTTTAGATGGTAACTGAGTTCAATAGGATGAACTCAGCTAAACCCGACCAGGACCTGACGCTCAGAAAAGAGGCCCTGGTGCCATTCTGTTTATAGATGTGAGTGATGCAAAAGATAAACCCCACCTTGAATGGATACTCTGCTATTTAGGACTAAAGATGTCTTTATAGCTCATGAAGTTCACAGACAATTCCCCAAAATTACAGTCATAATCTGTTTAAATCTCCTGCAGATTGACAGAGAACACAAATCTCACCTCACCCATTCCCAGGTACATGCTGCAGCCAGGAGGCTATTTCGAAGATGATGGACAGAAATTCTTCCCCCAGAAACAGCTGAGGAAAGGTGAGCCCTACACAAGCCAGTGCTGAGGAGTCACAACCCCGGGGGTGGCACGGTGTTTTGCTGGCTCTCTGCAAAGGGTCACCTCTCTGCTCGGCTTGGACTCTTCATCAAGACTCTTCAGTCTGTGCATGTCCCTAAAAATCAAAGGCTGGATCCACAGGAGGCACAAACAATACATCCTCCACGGTCTTCAGTGGGACTATTCACGTGCTTCGACAAAGGTATTTAGGTGATCTGTAGAGGTTTGGTGGACTCTTTACCAAAACAAAGTCCCAAGTCCAGCAAAAAATTGTATTTCTATCTACAAAGCCATATACTGGCACTGTATCTTCATGCTACAGGGAAAATCACTACTGTAATTAATTTAAGAATGTGTCCTTTCTAAACCACACTTCAATTGGGTTGTATTTTTGAATAATTAAGCTTTAAAAAGAAAGTCTAATGAGACTAATGGCTATCAAATTACTAGATTTTGAAAATCATTGATTTTCTCATTTACACTCATACATGGCTGCTAAAATTAATTGATTTCATTTGCATATAGAGATTGCATTTGCTTTGACTTCTAGAACATTTCTCTCCCGAGTTTCTCATCAAACTTTCAATATTCATTTTCATAAAAAGGCAAGTGATCCTTTAACTATGCTCATTTGCATAGGAACTGAGACATTATCCCTCATCTAAATAAGCACTATTTTAATTATCCTTTTTGTTTGAATATATTCTATCCCAGAGTGCTTAGATATTTCAGCTGTGCTCATCACCATGGTATCTGAATACCTTACCAAAATTATAATAGAGAACTCTAACATCAGATTATTTCAAACCTTTTGCTTTCTCCCTTTTCTTAGAGAAATGTTTCTCTTTCTCTTCTCTACCACATCAGCTAAGTCAAGTCATTTTTTCCACCCCTTACCAACTTTCCACTTTCTGCCTCATAACTTTCCCTTCTCCTGCTCCTTCTCTAACTCCCTGGGTGAATGGGAAGGCTGAGTTGTTCGTGTATTTGGAAAAGGTTAAGGTGCCAAATGACTCGTCTTTCCCCTACTCTAAAAAGTAGCACTAAGAAAAACAGAAATTCTTTCCAAGAGAACCTACCCCTAACAGCAGAGAGAGAAATATAAAAAGAAATCTGGATAATGATATGTCGGTTTAATACTCATGAAACATGTTGTTGTTAACCATTTACCCAGAGATATGTCTACTTCGTATCAATAGCCAGCTTCCATCAACAAGAAAGATGCATCATGATTAGCACGTTTCCCCCTATCACCTCTCCCTCGTACCATACTTCTGATCATCTACTAAACTGTCTACATAGTTTATTCCCTATTTTTGAAGTATGAATTGATGCCCATCACTTCACAAAGTATATCGGAGCTTTAGAAAATAATTAAAGAGAGAATCTGTCTCTCATTGTCAGAACCTCCTCCTCTCCAGCTCTTCCCACCTTCATCTCCCATTCTGCAAAGATCTGTTTTTATCGGTTGGTTGCCGTTGGAGTCTTGTTCTTTAAAAAATCGGGGTTCGTCATATTATGGACAGGAGGCTAGATCAAATAAATAGAGTTAAAATTATGTTCTGAACGTAATGTGTTTGTGGTCATTCTGGTCGCTCCTCCATGCGGGAGCCACTGCAGAAAAAACTCCTTTCTTGGGGAGAAGAGTGGTGTGGACCAAACTGACTGTGCCCTGAGGCTGCAGGCTGTAGGTGCCGTGGGAGGTGGCGAGCCCCTGGCTGAAAGGGCTCTCCCAGAGAGGGCTGTGAAAAGGATTCCTGCAGTCAGTCATCAAACCAAGCTATTCTGTTTGAAAGGAACATTTCTCTAACGTTGGTAGAGTGACATCTTGACTCAGGAGCTGTTTTTCTTCACTGCACAGTTTTATTCAAAGATGTAATTTATCAGAGGAAGAGGCAAGAATGCCCTGACAATCTTAGTCTCTCCTGACTCCTGGTAGTCTAGCAAAAGAAGGCCTTCTGGCTTGGTTATCCAGTATTAACAAGGAATAATTCAAGTGCATGTCCATCCAGTCCTTTCCCTCTCTGCCAGGAAGAGTGCCACTTTTACCGGGACAGTATTTGTGATGTGAATATGTTTTTCCGAGATCTCAGTGAGCCACACCATTTTATGAGACTTTGATCACAAGTAATTGGGACTTGAACCAGGACAAAAGCCCATTTTGACTTTCCTGGGTAGTAATGATCCTTGTATTGGATGGCACTACTGAAGTTGGTGCAAGTCATATGCTAGCTTCAAAGGAGCTACAGCACGGCAAAGTAGCATAGGTCCCAACTTCTGGCATCCTGATACACCTTTGATGCTTTGTTTTTGTGTTATGTTACTACTGAAAGTTACTATTCTCAAGCAACAGGTAAACAGCATGTATATACTAGCCAGGAGTACACCTAAACTGGAAATTAGGAGAATCTTTCACATCATTAAAAGACTTAAGTTCTTAAAAAATCCACCCAGTTGGAGAACTGGAGGTGGAAAATGGTGGGAAATCCAAGACGAAGTCGGTGATTTTCTGCAAGTGGGCATTTCCAGAAGTAAAAACATCCAAATGATTGAACCACTGAGAAAAAGAGGAACATATTTCATCCAGTAGATGACCTGCTGCAGGATCGGGTCAGAAACATACTCAAGTAAAATTTACATTGGGAAAAGTGTTTGGCAGTAGCATGAAGGCCTGAGTGTGATCTCAAATGTGCTCAATCATGAAATCCTGACTTTTTTGACCATCCAAAAGTTCATGTGGTTTTTCGGTTTCTGAATCTTAGTTATTATTCTCTTGCCCTTTATATTAGTTTACCTATGGCTATGCCAGATTGAATGCACACAGTCTGGTCTCATCACAACAACTAAATAGTTTTGTGCTTCACTGAGAGACTAGCTGCGAATCCCTTGCTACAGGAATTAGCCAAGAAGTCATGGTCAAATACGAGACCACAGAAATCAAATGAGTAGGAATATTTCTTTGGCTGCATCATCTCTACTGAGATGATAGATGTGAACAAAATAAAAAAATAAAACAAAAAATGTGTTTACCTTGCCAAAGGAGAACATTTTGAAAATTATTCTTTGTCACTGTCTGCACTGGTTTTGAGTATTATCATCTGTGCTTGCACAGCAATGGAATCGGAGCATGTACGATCACCTTACCTAAGCTGAACAATAATTAGTATCAGATGGTCATCTCCTTTTGGGTACAGAGACATTAGTTCTTAGAAAATAATGCATGTAAATGATATGCCACAAAGGCAGACTGTATGGACCATAACAACAAATGCAATTAGGTGCCTGACCGCTAGTAGTTTCACTGGTATTTGATTTGTGTATCATTTAGGAGTTGGGTGACTTCTTAATATCCACGAGTTCTCTGTAGTCTGCAAGAAACATATTTTGGCATTTGTAGGGAACTGCAGAGAATATCAGTTTGAGTGGCTATTTATTTCTGTACAGAAAAAAAAAAGGGGGGAAAAAGTTCAATCCTATAAATATAAAACCAGAGTCCTGATTCAACCAGACGTATGAACATATGTGTAACCTTAGGCTCAGAATTCTTACTATTGACATTTAGTTTAAGAATATTGCTTAAATCAGGCTTTTAATTACTGTTTTTCTCCCCACAGTTCTTGTGTATCCTTAAAGTGGTCTGATATGCCCTAAACTAGACTTCCACTAAGTCATTTAATCTGAATAAAGACACTGAAGAGCTATTGTAATATTTTTTTCAGAGGTTTTGGCTGTATTCTCACTCAAAATTCATTTGAAGATCTAGCCACAGAGATTTCTAGATGTACATTTGAAGAAGAAAAGAAGGGGAGGGTGGTTTTAGTCATTTGGCAGACACAAATATATTCTTTCCTGAAAGCGCTGAACTAGGCTTCTCCATAAAAAGCCCGTGGTGATAGTTAAAGGAGCAGAAATATTTTTTATTGTTGATAATGATCCTAAACACTTTATTTACATGGCTAATATCAAAAGGGGAGGATTACTTGTTTACATAAATGCACACATGTTTATCTGACCAAGGTAATTCACCCTCAAAATAGGACGTTTTCTGTATGGTTTGTGAGGACATTCCAAGTGAATGAGGGCTGACAACACTCACTGCTAATTTGATGAATGATACTGATTATTATAGGTATTGGAAAATACTTTAATTTTTATGTGTGTACAGTGTGCTAGACTAAAATGTGTGCAACTGTCATTTCTAAACAATAACATCTCAGATAGGCTTAATGAAGTAAATCATGGGTCAGTAGACTCTACAGGCAAAGAAAGGGATGTAGAACAATGGAGAAACCCTGCTTTTTCAGACCAGAATACTAATCAGAATTTCATAATTACAACTTGCAACTGTGATAACATGTGCTGATATCCTAGAGCCAAACAAATTTGGGAAACAAAGAGTTTTTATCCATTTTACAGTCAAAGTCTAAATACTTCAGATTGACCCCTTTACTTCAAGAACAGCAGTGCTGCCAAGAAAGCAACCTGAGGTTTTCTGCTTAGAAAGAAAAGGCCAGCCTGGGGATTGTTTGGTTGTTTGTTTTTGTGAATGGCTGGAGAGCAGCCCTGAGGAGAAGGACCTGGGGGTGCTGATTGACGAGAAGCTCAACATGAGCCAACAGTGTGCCATCGCAGCCCAGAAGGCCAATCGTATCCTGGGCTGCATGAAAAGAAATGTGGTCAGCAGGTCAAGGGAGGTGATTCTGCCCCTCTACTCCACTCTCGTGAGACCCCACCTGGAGTACTGCATCCAGCTCTGGAGTCCCCAACATAAGAAGGACATAGACCTGCTGGAGTGTGTCCAGAGGAGAGCCACGAGGATGATCCAAGGGCTGGAGCACCTCTCCTATGAGGAGAGGCTGCAAGAGTTGGGGCTGTTCAGCCTGGAGAAGAGAAGGTTCAGGGGAGATCTTATTGCGGCCTTCCAGTACCTAAAGGGGGCCTACAGGAGAGCTGGGGAAGGACTTTTTACTGGGGCATATAGTGATAGGACAAGGAGGAATGGCTTTAAACTAGAAGAGGGCAGAATTAGATTAAACATTAGGAAGAAGTATTTCCCTTTGAGGGTGGTGAGGCACTGGAACAGGTTGCGCAGAGAGGTTGTTGAGGCCCCACCCCTGGAGGTGTTCAAGGCCAGGCTGGACATGTCCTTGGGTAACCTGGTCTAGTGGGAGGTGTCCCTGCCTATGGCAGGGGGGTTGGAACTCGATGATCTTCAAGGTCCTTTCCAACCTAAACCATTATAAGATTCTATAATTCTATGAATGATAACATTTTCTTATCTTGAAATTGCTCTTTTTTGGAAAATAAACAGTTAAATCTTGAGTATGTTCATTAGAAGCTCTCTGAGAACAAAATGCAGAGCTAAATGAAGCATGAATACCATCCAGAAATTGCTCTGAGGAGGCACTCGGAGCCATAGATTTGAAACAAGCTTTGCTGGTTTGGGCACAAGCCTTGTTTAGGGGTTTGGTGTTTTTTTAAGTGGAATTACACAAAGGTGTGTAGCAGAGAAATTAAGCAAGGCATTTTAATGTCACTGTATGGCTATTGATTATCACGGCCATCAAAATTTTTATATAGACAATCATTTTATGATGCAGAAATCACCAAAAATGTGCCAAAAACTGCAAAAATGAAGAGGGTGGTTTTTGAATTCATTAATATGGTCATGTACGCTTGCAGTAATAATAATAATGTTTAACATGTCTGGGTCATTCCATTACCAAAGTGCAGGCATTATGGACTGTAAATTGTGGCTCTAAGGCACAGGCTCAGCTAGGAGAAAAAGCAATGGTCTGGTGTTCCTGCGGGAGCTCGTAAGGGCGGTGTGCCTAAAGGCGTCACGAAGGACAGAAGCACAAACTCATAAATGAAGGATTTTGCAAGCTGCAGCGTGTACTCCCCCCGGCTACTCTGTGTTCTGCCATTATTGTATCCAAAGCACAAAAGAAGGCGATTTCTATCGAGGGCAGTGTCATTAAGGACCCTGGCCCTGGTTCAGTGCTGCTCAGCTGAAGGGAAGAGGAAATGCAGACATCTTGAAAAGGTGCAGGAAGAGCTAGGACAAAGCTGGATTTTGCTTGATTTTTCTTTTCCTTAGGACTTGGAGGAAGAGTGTAAATGATGTCAAGATTTTAAAATACATACCGGTTGTTTTTTTAATTTAAAGCAAAGTGAAAATGTAGGAGAAATTTGTTTTAGATCATTTATTACATTTGATTTTTCGTAAATGTTTTGTTGCGGTGACAATCAAAAACCAATTGCATTCTTTCAAATATTTTTAGGTGAGGAAAAGATTGATTTCAGCTGCAAGAGAAAACTTGTATTCTGAAAGTGTTGAACCAGGCCCAAGAATTAACGGACAACGTCACAGGTACAGAGGCAAAGGCTCTGCCTGTGCCCTCACGGTTGAGAAAAGTTTAAGAAAAATTTCCCATACCCTGTCGCTGTTGTTACTTAATTTGGGCTTGACTAATGAACTAATTGCTAATTAATACCATGCAGCTATCAAAAGATGCCCAGGGTCCCACGAACAGGTCTTTCTAATAATGAATCATTAACCAAAGAGAGAAATTCAATCTACTGTAAATGAAATCAGTGTTAATGCCAATATGGACTCAAAAACTGGTTTTGTCTGTCTTCTGTTCCTAGAAGTATGTTCTGCTTCATATGCAAGCTCATCATGGTTCACATACTATGTTTGCTCCAATTCATAATAATTAACAGTGGGGTTCTCTGCACATGGGCCTGAAAGTAATTTCCTATGCGGGATCTTCCAGCAGATCCCATGCCAGTGCTTGAGACACCAAAAAAGATCAAGCTACATCCAAAGCAATAAATTAATAAATAAATAAATAAACAAACAAACACAGGAAGTTCCGTTCAAATACATGGAAAAACTTCTTTCCGGTGAGGGTGCCAGAGCACTGGCACAGGCTGCCCAGGGAGGTTGTGGAGTCCCCTTCCCTGGAGATTTTCAAGACCCGCCTGGATGCAGTCCTGAGTAATGTGCTCTGGGCAATCCTGCTTTGGCAGGGGAGTTGGACTAGGTGACCTCTAGAGGTCCCTTCCAACTCTGATAATTCTGTGATTCTGTGAAATAAATACCTTACTTTTCTTAACTCTCAGCGTGGAAGGGCCCAGTGTTCAGTTTCCCCTGTTCTCTACACAGTGAATGAAGAGAGATCATGTTTAAGAAAAGGTGCTACAAAAAGCTGTCTCTTGATGGGAGCCTCCGCAAACATTTCTGTAGGACATGCTGAGAAGGATGGGTATTAAAGCCTTCTTCCTAGGACTGAGGTTCTACATTCTGGGCTAGGAACTGGGAAACCTGGTTACAGTTCTCTCTTCTCCATGTGGAGATTACTCTGTGACTCAGCTGCCTAATTCAGCTCTCAGACTATGACCTAATTGCCTGAACGTAGGTATCTAGTGACACTTTAGGAGATTGAGAAGAAGTTTGAGCTCCTCATTCTTGCCCTTTTTGAAGACTGGCATGACATTAACTTTCCTCCAGCTCCCTCAACATCCATGGGTGCATCCCATCGGGGCCCATAGAAGCTGGCACATTTTACAGAGGATAAATAAGAAATCATTGTACAACTGTGAGAAAAATAAGAGATTTGTATTCAAGCTCAAAGAGCAGTTCAGGAGGCTCTTGAGGTAAATAAGGATCATGTATTCCTGCCTAAAAGGCAAAAAACACTGTCAGAGTTCCTTATTTTCAAGAAATGTAGATCAGTCTGCTACAGTTAAACACGATGGTCAAGCAAGAAAATCAAAACAGGGAGCTCAGAAACATTAAAATCAGGCAAGCAATGCAAAATACATTAAGTACTCACTTCTACAAATAATCAGGACCTGTTAATTGCCTCTGCTGTTCTTTAAATGGTCTTTCTGTCTGAAGCAGTAATCCAGTTTTAATTGGACAACTTTGTTGGTGGTGGTTTTGTTTGTTTGTTTGTTTTAAGTTAGGCTACAGATCCTTGTCAGCTGCTCTTAGGAGCAAAAGAGAAATGTTGCCTGCTTAACATCTGCTGTCAGATTATGTTGCCTCTGCTATCAGAAATGAATGCAGAAGACCAATTCAAGTTCCTGTCAGCTGTGATGCCTTTTGGACATGTTTCAATCAAGCAGCAGGCTTTTCTTTACACTTAAAGAATCATTAGAACAGCTAAAGTCTCGGGGAAAACACATTTTGATTGCAATTGTAAACTAATGTCGAATTCATTTAAATTATCATGTATTAAGTAAATATTTGATCTACTTTGAGATCCATCACACATAATTGTAGCTCTATCTTGAGTTTAAATATTTCTCCCTCCTCCAAATTCTAACCAATAGAAAGCGAAGCATCTTCTAGAGTTAGTGCTGCAGCAATCTGATATGTCAGTGTATATGTCCACAAATTCTCCCTAAGGGTTATCTGATATTTTGCATATTAACTATTGATGGTTCCCAAAATTCACAGTGAACTTAGTAAAAGTTAATGATAAGCCTGAACATACCGCAGACGATTCATTTCCATCTGATGTGTCAGCTAAGCTTGGATCTTGCTGACCCAACGTCCGGGCAGATCTTTAAGGTTCCCCCTGGGCCCCCTATGTATGGCACAGGGAGTTGCAGTGTGATACTATCTGAATTCTCTTCATGTCAAACAATTGTCACAACAATCTGAAATCTCTCACAGTGATGAGAAGGGATGAATCAAGCTTGATGTTTGAGAAAGGGCTCCTGTGTGAATCACCTTTTTCCTGTCCAAGAATTCATCAACAACTTCAGTTCTCTCATTTTCCACACAGAGAGAAACAAAATGTTATGACACCTATTCGAGTAATGTAATTACAACATTTGGTGTTCTCCCAAAGCCTCTATTTCCAGAGACAAGTGATTAGCCAAGTATCTCAGTTTTCAATCTCTTTCACAGAGGCTTCCAGGAGAAAACTTGGAAATGTTATAATACATTACCCCTACAAGCTCATAAAGCAAAGGCAAGTAAAAGTGGTTAATAATGCTTCCTCATTTCTAGAGCTCACTATTTTAAGCCAGTCACGTGCCTTCAAATGGCCTGTCTCGTGATAAAGTTTTGGCTATACTGGTTTCAGTTCTAATGTTGACATTAGTATCTATTCCCACATCTGCAAGGGGAACCCTCCTACTGTGGAATTTTCTGGGTTAAAAATCTGTAGTGCTGCCACATTCGAAATTGATTAATCTGTTAAATTTAAAGTAGTCAACCGAAGCTGGTTTCTGGTTGAGTAGTGTCCAGCTGATCCCATCGCAATGATGTTGCCATGTTATTTTCTTTTTGACTAACTTCCAAAGCTTTCCCTCCGACCTACTTCAGATCGACTACCTTCAGCAGACTGGATGTGTCAGACCTCGTCTACACGGCTTACCAGGAAAGAATGAAAGAAAACCAGTTGTATAGACTGGAAAGGAGGGTGAGTAGCCTCAGAACAAGTGTTCAGACACAGAAAAGCAGCTGCAAAGAGAAAAGGAGTATTCTTTTCTCTGTGTCTAGAGGCAGGAAAGAAAAAAGTATAATGAACTTAAATGACAATGCAAAGAAGAAGCAAGAAAGAAACAGTGAGCCTGGTGTAAGATTGCCTTGGAATTCTGTGAGGCATCTTTAGGAAGAGGCTACTCTAATAATTCACAAGAGTCAAACTGACGTTGGTGACCTAGGGCTTCGGGAGGCTGGAGTATACCATCTCCTGAGATCTTTTCAGCACAGTCTGTCTGTGAACTGCACCCCTGGTAAGTGGGACACGTCCCAGGTATGTTGGACTAACAGGGTAAGTGCTGTGGGTGCATGAGAGCATTGTGCTGATTAAACAGCCCTCGGATATGAGAACCCTACTCTTTGCAAGCCTAAACTGAGGTCACTGCAGCTAGTAACAATAACATACTGAAATAAGCCAAAAGTATTTAAACATTGAAGTGAATCTTGATGCTCTGCATTGTTGTTCTTGTTAGAACAAGAGGCAACGGGCACAAACTTGAACATAGGAAGTTCCATCTAAACATGAGGAAGGACTTCTTTACTTTGAGGGCGGCAGAGCACTGGCACAGGCTGCTCAGAGAGGTGGTGGAGTCTCCCACTCTGGAGACATTCAAAACCCGCCTGGACGCCGTCCTGTGCAACCTGCTGTAGGTGGCCCTGCTCTGGCAGGGGGGTTGGACTAGATGATCTCCAGAGGTCCCTCCCAACCCTGACCATTCTGTGATATGTGAGAGAAACCCAGTAACAAGTTACCTATATGTCATGTTCCAAAAACATCCAATTTTTAAATATGTGACACACAGGATGGAGTTTATGTCCTTGCATTAAGCTCCCACAATTCCTGCCAAGTTTTTATATAAAAAATGGTACATCACAAAAGAATTGCCTTCCCAAACAGCCTGTTAGAGGCAGTGCTAAGTGAAAATAAATAAATAAATAAATGAAAAAGTCTAAGAGAGAGAGATTTAAACTCTTTTAAACTCCAGACCTTCCTCAGCACTGAGGCACCTCAAGGACCCAGACAGAAGCAGCTTTTCCCCTCCGTGTGGGAAGAAGGATGGGGTAGAAGAGGGCAGTATGCCATCCTCACCCTTGACAGTGTAGTTTAGTGGAGAGGGCATAACGGTGCTGCCATGACTATGTTTCAGGAGCGGGTGGGTTCTGACAGGGTGTTAGGGGTCCCCGATCGGCAGCAGTGGGCCCCGCAGGGTCCGGGTGCTGCTCTGCCCGCTACCCCCTGCCAGCTCCTGGCTGCTCCAAGCAGGGACTGTGCTGGGCACGGAGCTGCACAACACACACAGCGCCACACTGGTTGAATAGTGGGGTCTGCAACTTCAGTGGCCTCAGGTTGACAGTTCTTATTTAGCTAGGTCACATTTCTTTATGTATACTCATCTTCAATTAAATCTTGAAAATTATGAATCTAAATCTACATCACTGCCCCACAGATGTTAAGCGCTCAAATCCACAATCTGTTCAGCTCATTACAAAGAGTTAACGCTGACATACATATCCTTTATTGCTTTTTTCTTATTCTAACCACTGTCTACCCTTAAATTGTGATGAGTAAAACAGGACCTCTCTTCCCAGGATGATGGGGAAACATCTAGAACATCCCACGGAGAAGCAAAATCTTTCTCTGCTAATTTCATGAAGAAGGTGGACAAAGCAGCAAAAGAGAGAACTTCTTTTTCTGCTGTGGAAGCACTTTCATCTTCTGAGAGTGGTAATCCAGCAAACCTTTCACTCGCTTCACATTTTGAAAAGGCGCATTATCTTGTTCTTGGCTCAGATTACCGGCTCCAAGGTCCTGCTGCAGCAGGGTGGTGGGGTAGGTCGTAGGGAGAAGCCAAAACAAACTTCTAAGACAAACTCATTTGTAACCTTAACTATGAAGATCACTCCTCAATAATGTTAAAAACAAAATCAGCGCCAGCGAGTGGAAAAGGACGGGATAAATACTGTACATGCTGGAGAACTACGTCTCTCTGCTCTGCTGACTCACAGCTTAAACATCACACGAGTCAGGTGACATTACCGCAGTGATAAATCTGATCTGTATCTACAGGAGAAGACTCCAGAGCCAATCCTTTGTTGAATACTGAGGAAATCATTGCCATATGTGAACATTTTTTAGCGGTGTTTTCTGACAAAATACATATTTTCCATTCTTTATTGAGCTGTTTATCTAGACTAGAATTATGATAAACTTCTCCAATGCTTCTTTTTCCCAAGATTCATATGGAAAAAATTAAAAATAAGTTTCCATAACAGCTATGAGATCTCCGTCTCCTCCACCTCTCAGACAAGCTTCACGGCCAGACAGATGTGAACAGCCCCTTTTGTGGCTTCCCCACACTCAGCTGCACGTGCCGGAGAGGCAGCCCCGCTCCTCCATGAGGATGCACAAGGTCAGGCACTGCCATTGAGAGGCTCCAAACCACCATTGCCACGTGGTGAATCCAGCAGGATCCCATATATTCACTTTTTCCATTCCTTTTAAGGTGGTTTACTCCTCAGTGAACAAAGGAATCTATATCTGACTCCTAAAAAAGACACTGAATGATGGGGAAAGGCATTTGCTCTGTATCTACAAGCCTAAATCATCCTAGTTAGGGTACTTGAGTACAAGGACTAGAGATAATCTAACTGACTTCCAAGAAATTTTTTGGCTAAATAATATATGGGTGTGGACATACACAGCAGGTCCTTTTGCACTTCAACTTGGTGTCTATCATTTCATCCTAGCCAAGGCTGCCTGACATTTCGTATTGTATAACCATGTTTTCATTTGCAGCTTGGAGAAACTTTCTGAGATTTCACACTTGACATCTCTCATGCTACCTTATTTTTTAAAAAAAATTGCTAAGATCTTTTCAAAAACAAAAAGCAGGGGAAAAAAGAAAAACAACTGCTAAACATTTTGAAAAATGTAGTTGAAAAACGCTGGAACTCTGTGTTTTGCAGGAACCCTGTGTGGAGGAAGAGCGGGGCTTTTGTTAAGGATAAACCTTATTTATTCATTTTTATTCCCTGTGAAATACATCCACATCCTAAAAATGTACAAGTCTTTGACAAGTAGTAGTTTACACATACTTCATAAAGACTTGCCAGAGTTTAATAGCTGCAATCCCCAGGCAGTCTGTCTTCACTAAGCATGTCCCAGCTCCTTACAAGCTCTATATGTGGCTGAATCATATGTACTTCACAGCCACGGGAAAAAGAAAGTTTAAAAAAAAGTATTTTGCAGCATAGGGCTATAGGAATGAAATCAGATTTTTCTCTCTAATGGCTGTCCCCACAAGCCCTGAGCTGGAGCAGTCCTGGATACTGGATGTGGCACCAGGCAGCTGGTTCTTCTAGTGCTCAGTCCACCTGCTGCTGAAATTGAGCATGGCAGAGAAAGGAGCTACCTACCTCCTGTTGGACAAGGACATGAGGTACATCAAAGATGGCGAGGAAAAGGAATTATGTAGAAAAAGGTGGATTTTTCTGAAGGAGAAGACTAGGTCTAGAAGTTGTCAAAGAATAAAACTGGGACTAAAAGAGAGGAAGGACCCAGCAAACCGGTTAACCTGGCAGAGGAACAATGGATAGAGCCTGGGAACAGCAAGGTGTGCCACAGGTCCAAGCAGTGGGCATGGCCATGCTGAGGTGGTACTGTGTGCTGCAAAGAAACTGTGCTCAAGAGCACACAAGGGCTGGGACAAGGACCCCATGGACAGAGACAGAGTGCAAGTGCAGAGGAATAATGCTGACAGGGAGAATTTTGAGGACTGACCAAGACTGACTGAAGATTTGGTGATGGAAAAGGCATTTTGGGAAAGGGAAAGAATGAGAATAGGATAAGAATCCCTAAATGGGGCGATCTGGACTTTCTGAGATTTCTGTGGTGGTTAGTGAAGAGCTAGGCATGGGACTCAGGTGGGACTGGAATGGGACTGGAACAAGAACAGGCAGCCCAAGAGTTCCTGATAGAGTAGACGTGTGAAATCTGCAGCATCTCAGTTACATCAAGCAGCCAAGCTCTGCCAGCTGCAGTACTGCTGATGAGCAATGAGGTATCTGCATGGAACAGCACAAGGGAATTGCTGGGAAGAGGAGGTCAGCTTCAAGCTGTTTAATGTGAACAAAAGCCGATATTATTTAGTTCTCAAAACTGAGGAAAACATCACAAGACTAGTGAGCTAGATGGTCCTCCATTGGTTGTAGTGCACGATCTGTATCCCCACCTCTCCTACGACACTTCTGCCCTGTCCTGAGTTATTTTCAGGACCCAAGAGCTTTGGAGGTGTCAGAGAGCCTGCAAGGTAGTTGCCAAAGTCCTGACATGGTACCTCCTGGATGAGAGGACTCAGGTCCCCAGTATGCTCACCAGAGCAAGGACAAAACAGGAGGTCCAGAAAGTGTTTGGTTGTAACAGGGAGATCCATGAAAGAACTGAAATCCATATCTGGCTGATAGGAAGATCAGAGTGTAATTTCCACTTGTCCGTGACTGGAAATAACATCCCTGGTTGAAATGATTTGCACAGTTCCTCATATGATCTTTGTGTCAGAGACAGGGATGAAATCCAGTTCTCTTGAGTGACATTCATCTACCTCAGCCACCAGACAACCCGCTTTCTCCCTGCTGTCCCCCGCCTCATTCATTTCACATATTCCAACTTGTGCAACAAATGAGTCAGGGGACTTAACAGACACTAGATGCCTTCACAGCACAATTCAGATTCATCCCCCTGGCAGAGTGGGAAAAATCATATGTGTCTTTAATTCAAGACTGTAATCTAAGAAAGTCAATGAAAAAACACAGACAACATTTATTCTGGTATTTTGTTAATTTTTAAATATTTGCATCTACAACCCTAGAAATGCTTTTTTAAGAGTTATTAGCAATTGGGGGAGGGGGGGGGGGGAATTGTTTTCTGGGACAACATAGCTTAGACTGCACCACATAGAATCAGCTTTATAATCCCGGGGCAACAAGAGCACAGAGATTCACTTGAATTTATTTTTTCTGATTGACCATAGTAAAAAATATAAAACTACTAATTTTACTGTAGTCCTACCCAAAAAGATAGTGATATCCAAACCAAAAGATACCCAAAAGACCTAGATTAATTTGTACTTCTATACGTATTCAATCTGCTTGTAGTGATTCTGTATATACAATTGCATCTTTTTCTGATGCGTTCTTTTACAGGAGTCCTAATCCTTGAGGAGTTTGGAGATCTGCAGTCTGGGCTGGTGGCAAATGTGATGCACGACCCATGGAACAGTTCTGATACTACAAATATTCAAAATAGTATTGTTGTTTTATGCATCGCATACACACACTCACACACACACTGGTTAAATTGCCCCAAATGAGTCACATGTTTTCATCCATTACATTGGGCTGCAAACATTTGCTGTGGAAAATAACAATGCAATAGATCCCCAGCAGAAAGTTCTCTGCAAAGGAAGAAAAATAAAGTTTTCTGCAAAGTACATTACACCAAAACCCTCATTCATGCAAGGGTTCATAGAACGGGTACATTCAGATCTGATGAGTGTTCACTTCCATACACCTTTAATCCTCTTCTGTTCTCATGGATTATTATTTGATGAGGATTCTGCATTTTCTTTATCTTCCCTTCCACATTCATGATGCACTCCAGAAAGATGCAGAGGGTCCGGACAGCAATAGAAAGTAACCCCAGCAGACATTTCCTTCTTGACTACAGATATACTCGCTGGATTAGATGATCTAAAAAGACTCAAAGGTTATGAGCTACAAAGGCTACAAGGGTTATGATTTCTAAGCAAATCCTTAAAATGTCTCTAATTTAGAGACCATACTCTAATTTAGTCTCCCCATACAACCGTTGACTCTTCAAGTATTTGGCTATAGAAAACTCTCCATAAAATAAATATGAAGGACATTGAAGTGTCGTGCCCCATATGATATGGCTCGGCTTTATGAAGCTTCTTGAACCACTGGTTGCTGAAGAATTGGAGACAGGGAAAGGACTATATCAACAAGATCAGCCTCAACCTTAGCTAGTGGCTCCTACCCTGCGCCTGACCTACTGAGACAGGGGATCTTTGGCATCCAAAGTCCCATCAGCCAGTTCATAAAGAGAGACAAGATCACAGCATAATAAGCAAGTGAGTCTTCTGAGACTGTATGATTTTATTCACCGTTTGATTACAAAGGGGACAGAGGAGTTAGTCCTACCATTATTCACCCTAATTTAACTTGCCAGTTGTATATGTTCCTACAGAGGGAGAGGCATTCATCTAGAAGATCACTCAAAGCAAAAAAATGATTTACGTCCTCTGAGATGAGATCTGTATCACCCTTCATAGCAGTGCTTGAGACCCAAGTGCCCGATGCAACTGTACGGACATCAGACTCAGAGCTTGGAGGAAGCTCATGAACTCTCCTGCCTGAGTTTCCCTGCCCGAAGAACCTGCCAGCTCTCCCCAAACAGGTCAACAGAGAGGCATGTGCAGATTGGGCTCAGGTGTCAGCTCACATCCTGAGCTCATCTGACAATACTAAAGGTGGTTTATGAGCATCTGAGTCAGGCTTCACCTCTGAATCACCTTCTGGAAAGCTTTTCTTACCACTGAGAAGAAAGAGAGGTTGAGAGATTTCCCAACTAAATCACACTTGACTTTGTGACTATCTCCTCCCTTCCAGTCTCTTATTCACGTGTCAGGCATGCTTTTAGCACAGAAACCAAGCCAGAGAAGTTCAGACCCAGATAGCCCCAAGGCTGCTAAACAAAGGTGTGAACTTCAACATCTCCATAACTATTAATTGGTGGATCTTCAAACTCAAATAGATTTTTTGGTCTATCATGCAGTATTTAATTAATTAACTCCAGCAAACTGCTTTATTTATTCTTAGTTGTTTAGTTGCCATAAATATGAAGCAGTTTAAAAAAGGGCCATCTTTTCATACATATTCTCCTCATGATAGAAAATGAAGTAACAAGGAAACATCAAGTCAAGAGCAGAAAGGGATTAGGATACAATTTCTATCAAATCTTCAGCAAGCTCTCATATTTTCACTTTGTAGGCACATAGTGTATAGTACATGAAGTGCAAATGGCATCAATCTACTGTTTACAGTCTTTCCAACCTGCATGGCTAATAAGTTTAACACGTTCATTTTTCAGTACAAATTAAGCCTGTCAGAATGACTCACACTTCTATATAAAGGAAGTTCTAAACATATTTAAGAGGAAATTTAGCTGTCAAAGTCAGTTAGTTTGTTGAAGTAAGAGGAATCCCATGTTTCTTTGTAACCTTTCCGAGAACACGGTATTTGGCAGATGCAGACCTGTACAAGATAAGTGGGTTTTGAACTTGTTTGTGTATGTGTGCGTGTGTGAAAGAGAGCAATTACAGACTCTGGAGAGCAATTCTGGAGAAGTTGAAGACATACTTCTTTCTCCTTTAATACTAGCAAGGGCCTTTCTGTAAGTTAAGTCAGTGAGGTCTGCGGAAGGGCTTGCATGCTCGTTTTTTTCCCCAATTATACAAATTGGTATACTGAAAGACATTACTCCCCCTGCAAATCTTGCCGTGCTGGTGTCCCCAGTTATGACACTGCTGCTTGTTGCACTTCAAGATCATCTTTCATTGCTACTTTCTGAAATGCCTTATATACATATTCATGCTCAGAATGATCTTTTCCGGAAAAAAAAGATCTAGCAAACCAAGGATCTTGTAAGCTAAACATGGCTGAAAGTCAAAGAATTCTACTTTATATTTTTTTCAATATGAAAAGGGTGCAAATTTAGAGCAATGCAGAAGTTCTTCACTAATTTCTTTGGTCCGCAAGCTAAGAACTTAATTTTCTAGTCAGGCACTGTTTCAGTGGAAATATTCTGAGCAGCTCTTAATGAGTCCCCTCCTCTCGTTGTTGGTGAAAGGGGACCTTAGAAAGATGAGACAACATGTCAAGAATGCAGAGCAAGTTAGGTACTTCTGCCATCTTTATACCCCATATCTCGCAAAGAGGCATGGGGACACTTTCCATGTCTCTTGGAGCTCACTGTGCTGCATTCAGTTCCTCGATTCCCTGCCCAGACCTGGGGGTCGACACACTGGATGAATTGTTGCCTTTAAAAAAGGCATGCCAGTAAATGCCAGTATGTCTGTCTCCAAAGCACAGCCCCCCGTGCAAGAGCAAAATTCACAGCTTGAAACCTCATCAGAAAGTAAAAAAATAACTTGAACTATAGCCACAGAAGACCTGCAAAAGCCCTGGGCCCAAAAGAAAAAGAAGCAAGAGGAAGTCTAAGTCTGGAGCATGGTGGTGAAAGCACTCAGCCAGGAGGAAGAGGATGCTGGTATAGGAAGGGTGAGTTATTAGTGGAGGAGTAAGGGAAAAAGGACCAATATCCTTGCTGATTTACATTTGGCAATGTTGCTTCATTCTGGAAGGGCTGACAAGGAGGATCCCAAGATCCTTCCCAAAAAATCCACTCTTGGACGACAGTCCGTGTCCCTGAACTGAGGTCATTAAAAAAATTCTGAGAAATACAAGAAGGCTAAGGTATCTGGAAAGAAGTGTGCCATCTGAGTCCTTTCTTAGGAGCCTATGACCTTTGCGGATTTCAGCCCATGTTTAACCATTAATGCAGCATGTCCCAGCATACAGCTGGAACTGCAAAGGGATGTCACTTTTTGACTTTTCCTTCTTCTCAGCATCCCTTTCAAAGAACAGAAAAGTTTCAACAACGAATTCTTTGCTTCAGGATCATGAGAAGATCACCTTTTAATCCAGTAGAGGATTAAAGTAAGAGGCATGTTAATGATGAGGCCAATTAGCTAAATTGCTAAGGATCAAAGAAAGTTTTAATATGCCACTGTCCAACTTCTCTGTGGGCAGGTAATGCTGAATCAACCCACTACTGGAATTCTTGCATTTTAACGGCACATTTGAGCTCTCCACTTCCATTCAGCAGGCACTAAATTAGATAGTGTCCTGAGAAGCGTTGGCACACCATGGTTTTACAAGGATCATTTTCAGTTAAAATTGGAGCCCACTTTTCTTTGAACCCTCCATTTCTTCTAACTGAAAGTGTTAATAAGCCAATACGGCATCAACAACAGGCCGTGAGAGATTGCTGTTACCTAATGAAAAGAAGAATTGCCTTTCTGAAAGATTACATTTAGTTCCTTTTTTAGGGAAGGGAAAGGAAGCTCAGCATCAGCTGAACTGTATCAGGTCAGGCCAGTCACCATGGAAACAAATTTTTCTGATATTAGAAAGTATCGCTTGGGAAGTGTGGTTAGTACAATAGCATCGTGGATCATTTTCATACATTCAGGTTAGACTTAGGGCTTAAAGGCACTGTGTCCTTTCCTTCTGAAAAAGACTGCGACATAATGCACAACTGTCGTAGTTTGGTCCTCAAACCAGGATAACAACAGACAGATCATAAGTGCAAAAAAAAATGGTTTGTATCAGAGAAACTGGGCGATCTCGGCCATATATAGGCCTTGAAAAGTTTGGCTGGCAGAAACCCAGATTTAGCTACCTAGTAACCTGATTGGCACGCACACATAGTGTCCTAGCCCCCTTTTTCTCGGCTGACTATAGTATAACAGCATTTGTCTGCTATTTACTATAATTAGATGCACAGATGCAGAATATTCCTGAGCAGCAGAATATTACCTTGAATAGTGACTGCACTTGAATTGTTTCATTTCTTGTCACTTTAGATTGAGCTGTGTTTAAAATACGCTGCTTTTGCTTTTCACAGTAAGGATAAATATGTAATTTGACTGCACTCGGGCATTTTCAGTCTGTAATGTCATTCTTTTCACTTTTTTCTCTCTGGAGGAAGGCACGTAGCTTCTAAAAGTGCTTGAAAAGAGTTGCTTAAGGAGATGGTGGATTCTTAAGCCTTTTGGAGGATCTGCTGTCATGGCATGAGAAGTGCTGGATTCAGTGCAGATACTAGGGATGAAATCTGACGTGTACAAAGCAGAAGGTCAGGCACACCTATAAACTGCAAAAGTATTCAAGAGTCTTCCTTGTCAGTTAAACAAGTCCAAAATTCACGTCTGGACCAAGGATTTACCTCAACTTCACCGATTCAGTCTAAGCATTACACTTCGGGATAAAGCAATGTACCACAAACACATAAATACGTATCTTACACTTTTTTTACGCAGGGGAGTAAAGAAAGTGTTTCGCCAGCTACCATGTTGTGAGGAAGGGCCAGCCAAATTCTGATTTCACTTGCATCCATGTGAGCCCTGAGCTGCCAAGTGAAACTGCTCAGGATTTACAAGCTGGTAAAATGAGCTCAGGATACGGCCCGGTATATTGCATGAGGTAATGCTCACCCGTATAGCTGGCTGGAGAGTTTCCTTATGGACCGGGGAAGAACCGCCCGGTCTGTGCAGGAATCACCGGGTGAAGCCCCGCGGCCCCTGTTCTGCGTGAGGTCAGACTAGATAATCAGAGTGCTCCCTTTTGGCCTCGAAATCTATGAATCTATTAAATGAAAACAAATGTTACAATTAATCAAGCTGCTTTTCCTCTGCTCTAACCCAGGAGGTTAGTCATGAAAAATTGGCCCCTCAAGACATGGTTCTTTATGGCTATTTTGACTGTTGTGCGGTGCAATTCTGTCATGATTTAAAGACACAAGAGGTGTCAATCTTTCGGCTTCTTTTTTGCATCGGTTACCTGAACTAACTGGAATCCAGAAACCCTTACTCGGTTCTGACTTAGCGGAAGCTCGAATTGAGTCAGACCGTTGGGAGGTCTGAATAATTAATTTCAGGGACTGGATGCAGTGAGTGTTGTTAGACTGGTAACACACAGCTGTAGCGGAGACCTGTAAGTGTCTGTCAGCTGCAATCTGCGACTGTAGGATGCTGAATAACAACAAAGGTCATATGTCACACACGTGGGCAGAGTTTAACCTCCTAAAATGGAAACCCTGTTGCATCATTCTTGTGCAGAGGATTGAATTATTATAATTGTGTAAGTGTAAACAGGATACGTCATATATTTTTACCCGGATCCTGCACTCAGTATCTATTTGGCATGGCCGTAAGCCATGTCCAATGCGTGCTGCAAAACCTGAGACCCATCTGTGAGAACACAAATTGCACAAAAATAGACACGCTGCTATCACACAGTAAAAATATGACATCTTTACAATCCTACCCAGTGATTAAGCTATCCTGAAAATAACTATTCTCAGCCATATTAGTTGCTCAGTTTAATAGTTCGACTTCTTTCTGTGAATAAAAAAATAGGAATTGTTAAGTCTATCTGAGATGTTGAGCAATTTGCCAACAGTTAAAACCAAACAAAACGTTCAAGCTGCAAGATACACACACTTTGGTTGCAAAATGTGATCTTCATTATCACATAAATCATATAAATGGGATTTATGAAGCCGGAGTTCTGCTGTGTGTAACGTAGGTTGTTTATTGTGTCTGATACAATGATCTGAATAAAGATCTTTGCACTGAGGATAGCCTTTTCAAAGAAATTTTCCAAGCTTATTTTCCAGACAAGATATAAAGTGAAAATATATTTGTCCTCCTTTTTTTCCCCTCATACTTATATATCTACCAGCCTGTACTATTTTGAATCACCATAATGGACTAAGAGATTAGAAGCTTTCAGTTATTCTGAGAAACAATAGAACATAGCAGTCATAAAGTTTGTTGAATATGAAAAAAATACACATTATTTCATGTTTAAATGTATTACAGTTAACTTTTGCAGTCACTCTTCAGGCTTAGGCATGTGAATTACCAAACATGCTGGTAGAATATGACCTGACAATTCACTGGGGTGAGTTTGAAATGGCAACGTCTCCTGTGATTATCAAAACTGGGAATGACTGATACAGGCCTTCCTACCAGATTAAATAAAATCTTCTAATATGACTATCATCTAAATGAACGTATCATTGTATGAATGATTCAGAGAATTTTAGCATTTGTATTGAAGTGACTTCACATATTGCATCCTATGATCTGTGACAAAAGACAGTGTTTTGGTGCCCACACTTTGGTGTACACTTGCAAATGTTTTAGGTGTCATAGGATGTCTGAGATATCCTCGTTGGGCTGGCAGAGATGACCTCCCTCCTCTGAAGATACAGCTGAAGGCCAGACAGGAAACTCTAGAGCATCTACTATGGCACTAGACAACAAAGTTGTCTTGTCTTGTTAATGCAAAGACTGCATTAACTAGATCTCCGCTGACCATAACATTAGTCTACATATTTAGTTTACATGTAGATGGGTATACATCGGCACATTGAGTCTTAATCTCAAATGGATTCCCAACCATAGGGCTCAATACAGCTTCCCAAAACCTTTAGCGTCCTTTCGGATACCCAGGGCACCACTCATGGCATCTAACTGCTTTTCAAGAAAGGCAAAGGTCTACCATATATCCTTCATTACACCTGCCATCATTATGGGGATGTTTCAGACACATTTTGGCGTATCAGCTGGCACTAAGAACATAAATTCAGGCAACAGACCTAAGTCCATAGCACCTTGCCTTCCTTCCATAACGCCTTCAGCAACTGCCGATGCATTCCAGATTGCAAAGACTACAGCCCCTAATAAGGACTAAGCATGCTTAAGGTAACATTATATGCAGAATTGGGCAATTATATAACCAACTGCTCATCCAGTCTGGGTCTTGAGAAAAACTCAGCTCACCAGAGCCTTAAGCTGATGGAAATCACCATCCTTCCTGTTTCACCATCCATCACCGCACTCATTTTAGTGGTATTTTAAATCTTTCCTGTCCATGACTGCATTGACAAAACAGATTATCAGGGGCAACCGGCCTCAGACTGCCCAGAAGAGGGTCAAATTAATAACTGGGAGGGGGTGCTCCAAAATTGTCAAGGGCAATCAGAATTAATGCTTGAGAGGAAATAAAATCAAGCAGATGAAAACCAAGAAACTGGGACTTCCCTGAGGGATGACGAAAACACTTTAGAATAATGGCCCAATTATTTAATTCTGAATTTCAGTGAAAATCCTATAAAAGTACTTAAAACACCCCCATTAGCACTAAATGAGCTCATCTTGATTAATGTTATTAAAACAATTGCCAAAGGGATTAGTGATGATTAAGTCTTGTATCTCAGGTGATAAATTCTTAACATGCTAGCGACATTAGGATAAAGCATAAAAATAAAAGTTTATTTTCATTTTAATTTTTCTAATTTATTATCTTCTTTCTTCGCCCCTCAGTCAGACCCAGCAACATGTGCACGTTTCCACCCTAATCTTAGTAAGTGTTGCACAGGAAAATTATGCAATAATTTTCCCACTGTTTCAGTTGGGTACTTAAGTGCTTCAACCTGTTCTTCCCACTAAGTTTGGGCACTATTCGAGGCACCAAATTAGAATATTAATCTCTCTGACAACTCTTAACAGTTAATGGCGTGGGATGGGCTCAGTCAGATAGTCTGACCCGCTCTCTGGCTGCATCTGTCTCTTTGTATTGATCTACCTTAGACACCTTCATCAAATGCCTACATTTAGGTGGATGAATCCCAGTCTTCAAACCCTGCACCGGCATGCAATTAAAGTAAGAATTCAAGCCCAGCCGAAGCCATTAAAAAGACCCCTGTTGACTTCGATGCTGAATTTGCCTGGAATTATGGTACTGGTAATTGAGAATCGTGTTTGATAGTTTTCACATCCATCCCACAGTACCCTGGCCTTTCCCTCTCAGGGGCTTCAGAAGAACAAAATTGAAACCAACTATGGGTTTTGTCTGTAGCATGCAGATGAAGGACCCAGGACGCAGGAGTCCAGCACTGCCCAGGAGCAAGCCATCTCACGTGTGGAGAAGGTTCGTCCTTACCCACCTCTCCCTCAAAACTGCAACAGCAGGGAGAGAGGCCAAGGACACAGCCATGGTGCTACCTTCCTCTGCCAGCACGAGTTATGGGCCATGGCAGAGAAAGCCATGCTGTCTTTGCGAGGTGGCTCTGCTGCCGGCGTGGATCATGACAGCCAGGGAAACTCCAGCTGCACTGGCTGCAGGAGCCGAGGTCTCACTCTCAAGTAGCTCTAAGTGCTCAGCTCCTTGGTGTGTGTTGTGGTGCCATCTGCAGAGAAGAAAACATGCAGGAAGTTTTAATTTGCATGGGTCAAACCTCAGGGTGCACAGCAAATAATCTTCTTTAAGAAACTTCAGAATTTCTAATTCTTTTTCCTCATATATGTGTGTGCATGTGCTAAATCCTTTCCTTCTCTCCATCCCGATGATATGTACATACTGGTGTCACTTTATTGATGCTGGGTAACAATTTTGCTGTTCTTCAGGTTCAAATGGTGTGGTGTGCGTGTCAGAATACCTTGAGAAGACCCTTAGAGCCCTTACTTACTTTTCTCAAGTTCCTTTGACATGTCAGCAGGCATTTTCCTTCAGTCAGAGCCGAGAGCAAACTGCGACTCATGAGTACTGAAGCTGTGTTGCACTGGGAACGATAGGAGGCTGCTTTTCCTTATCATCTCTGTTACAGGCTCTTCTGGCTGCATCAGGGAACGCTGAGGTTTGCTCTTGGACAGACATAAAAGGGTGATTCGGGAGGCTTTCTCCTCCTGTGCAGTCAGATGAGCTCCAGTCCTTATCATTGGGTAATTATACAAATATCTTTGTGGAAGCCCTTGGAGACAAGGGTTTCTCGTGTAAGAACACAAGGTAAGACATAGACAGCATCATTGCTCTTCTTACTGGTCTTTGTATACATGGCATCTTCTCCTGAAAGGTACTAGGAGTATGGTGTCTATGTGGCAAGGAGATCCGAGGATCTCCTGTACTCAGGTAGACACAACAGCTATAGGCAACACATGAAAAGCAGACACAGTGGACTTATAGCCACTGACTACAAACCCAACATCCTATATGAGCATGTACAGCCTCTGGTGAAGCCTGTATGGTCGCAGCTGGGCTGTTCTGGCTGGTTATGGCACGCGTGCATGGATCCCTGTCACACCTCTGCAACGCGCTGCAGACCGACCTTCACACCATACAGTGCTTCCAGCTCTTCATCCAAAACCCTGTAGACATCAGTACTTGTGTTTTTCACAAGTGGCACACAGGACAACCCACCAGGGACGGATACAGCATCACACAGGATCAGGGTCTTCTTAGCAACTCCCTTTAGCAACACCAAGAAATGCTGAAGTGGAAAAAAAAGGGTGGCTTCAATCCTGTTATGTCTCTTGGCAAACCTGCTTCCACATATTGTTATCAAGTTGCTTGTGAAGTTGACAAAGAACCCACTTGATCTGAAATGACCTTTGCTCAAAGAAGATTTTTGATGCTATTTGTGTACCTGTGTGTGGAACAGCTCTTGGTGTGTGCAAAGGGAAGCGACAAAGAAACCTGAGCCTCTAAATGCAGACCTGGGAAACAATAACACCAAGGGATTTCATGAAATAAAAATAAACCCAAACAAGTTTTAATTACTTTCCCTGGCTTGAGGACTTCGTAAAAAAATTACTCATAAGTTGTGCAAAACCTCTGGTATTCCACTTCCTGACATTTCTTCAACAACTTGAATGATCTGATGAATTTTCTGGAAACGTATAAAAAGTGAAATGTCCTCAAGTTTCACAGATCTTTTCCTTTCATCCCACATTTTGCAACATGTAGCCATTATTGGATAGCAGTTTGCAATTTGCTTGTCTTCACCAAAACTTTGGCTAAATGTCCTTACTTGTTGCTGCTGAAAAACTCCCTTGAAGTTCCAGTAGTTTCTCCCTATGTGCCAATGAACTGGCAGCAACATGTGCTTTCTTGCAGCTTTCTGGAAAACATCCTACTCTGGTTCACAAACTTTGACTCCTAAGGACTCATTTGGCCTCTGAATTTATTTTTTTTCTGGCTTTATTTAGTCTCTTACTGAAGTCCAGACACTTTTCTCTTTCTCACCCAGAGTTCACTTTCCATCTTCCTGCTCTCCCACCTATCCAGTTTCTCCTGCCCAAGGATGTTTTTCTTCTACCCAAAATGAAGATTCCCAGTCCTACAGCTGAACCCTGTACAGCCCACAGAAGTCTGTCCAGCCACATCCATACTAGTAAGCTGGATAGAGCCAGGACACAAGGATGGGTCCCCATCGCCTGAACCGGAGAACAGTTACAGCAGTGCCAGGACCATTTCCGACCTGAGCCAGTCAGCGTCCTCCAACCAGTTCCCGGGCACAGCTTGGGTGGTCACACAGTGCAGGGACTGGACTAGACCAGGGACTATTCACTAGCCACGTTAGATGCAGCCACCCTGTTTTGAAGGCAAAAAGACTTTAACAGTACGGATGTTGCCAGACGGCTTCAGGGACAGAAAATGAGACCTCAACAGATGTATTCTCAGGGTCGCAGCAGTCCTTTCTCAGAACTCCTGCCCTGCAAACACAAGCAGGCGTACTGGAGACTGTTAACCTGTCCTGACCACTGAATGCGTCTCCATCCTTTGGAAGGAAATGTGCCCACAAGAGCCCGTGAACAGGTCCATGAACACTGTTTGCAAATGCAGGTGTTCCTCTTTCGATTTCACTCTGGCATGGGTTTTCCTGAACCCTCCTCCCCATTCAGACACTCCCCACGCCAACAAAATACCCTTCAGCGCGGCTGGCTGCGTTGTGCCGAGTGACTACTGCTACTCAGGTGCTGATAAATTCCCATTGAGAAGTAATGCTGAATTTGGCTGAAGGTGGTTTTCCCCAATCAAAACTAGCAGGTCTGTGCTTTCTGCATGGGGGGAAGGGAGCGTGAAAAAATAGAAGAGCCCCATTCAATTGCACAAGCTTCATGAGCAATTAGTAACTCAGAGGGGAAAGAAATCATGAACCAAATCATAGGAAATGGCAACGGAGCTGCAGAGATGACATCATAGTTTATTGGAATTATTTAAACTTCTTAGACATATGTGCAAAGCTCAACGGAGAACTCCAGTGCCACATGCCAGTGCAAATCAGCTTTTCATTCAGGATCCAGTCAAATACCCCTCTGACTTCATGTTGGAGTGCTTTACTCATCTTTTTATACATGGCGTCTAAATAAAGCCTCTCTCACAATTAGCTGGGCTGGAACAACCTTGGGTATCACATGATGATGCGTGTGCTTTAGCTGATGTGCATCCGGAGAGAAAGCTAACCAGAACCACAGGATATTTCAGACCTCGGGGGGAGGGAAGTGAGCAACTCTGCTGTGGAAAGTGGCTGGAAGTTATCCAGCTTCCCCAGGCCAGTCAGTCATGAATATCCTGCTTTGGCCACAGAGGGGTTGTGGAGGAAGCAGGCTCACAACAATTGGGAAAGGTTTGTAACCACAGGAGTCAAATGAATGAAGCCAAGAGGCCGCCAAGTGATGCAATTCATGGAAAAAAAAAAAAAAAAAAAAAAGAAAAGAAAAAAAAAGAAAAGAAAAAAAAATAAAAAACGCCCTCCTCAGCTCCTACACAGGAGCATTCATCATTCACTGTGACCTTCCAGGAATGTGCTGACAGACACAAAGCGTTTAGTGTGACATGGTGCCAGCGAAGGGGAATGGCTGCTGCTGGCCGCATTGTTTCCTGACAGCAGGGCACCATCTCCTGGAGGCTGCGCAGGCTGTCCCCGCCGCGCACCGCGCACCGCCGCGCACCGCCGCGCACCACCGCGCACCGCGGGCTGGGCTGGGCTGGGCCGGGCTGGGCTGGGGGGCCACGGGGTGCACTACCCCTTTGAAAGCAATTTAGGTTCTAAAAAATTAAAAATAAAAAATTAAAAAAAAAAAAAAAAAAACAAAGTTCAGACCTCATATTAAAACCAGCCGCTGCCGCAATTAGGCACAGGCGCCTGAGTGCCCCAGAGGGGTGTTGGAGGGAGGGGGGGGGCTGGGATGGGGTGGGATGGAGCTGGGGGACGCCTCGCCAAAATGTCCTGTCAGTGGGGGTGGCCGGCAGAGGCCGTTGCGCTGTTCATCGGCACAGCACAGCCACCACTGGGGTGACAGAGAAGGAAAAAGGAGTGAATTACAAAGAGAACAAAGTACATTTCTTACCTTCACTACGCTTTCCCATATTTTCCAGGAACGTATCTGAGTATTTGTTGGCCCAAAAGAGGGTTGATTTGATCCACCACCTCCAGGTTTTCTGCCTTTGCTGCTGCTATGGTACTTGTCATGCTGGCGGCAGTGAACTGGTATCTCCTTAAGCCACCTGGATCTGATACCAATTACTTCTTCCTAGAAAATTTCTGAGTAAAATACAGTTTAACTTTACATGTATTCTATGAAGAAAAAAAAAAAAAAGAGGCTAATATACTGGATACAGGCATATCTGGTGACTTACACTGAAATTTATAAGATAAATTAGAGGCATTAGGACACCATTTCCCACTGACACATCCATTGGTGTCTTTAGGCTGTTTTGGCTATGCCACACTTTATTTCTGCTTCCAGAGCTGTGCAGTACTGTGTCCCCACCACCATGGCATCACCTGAGAAAAACCCCAGTCCCCACAAGCCCACAGACATGTCTTGCTCCCAGTCACCTGTCGGGAAAGGGGGAAACCCAGAGCTGCGACATCCCTCGAGGCTGCGGGGTGAAGGCAGCGAGAGGAGGAGGAGCATCCAAGGCAAGTGGCCAGCTTGGCAAGCAGCTGCTTCACCAACTTTTCAAGTGGATGGACAACACTGCTGAAGACACAGGGAAGGCAGAGCTAGGGAGACTGAAATTTCCCTGAATTTTTATTGTCGGAAAACCCTTAGGGTGTTCCCAACATGGCCCTACACCACAAAGACACAAGGACGGCTATACGCAGCACTGAGAGGTACAGGCACTCGTATAAAACCAGTAGCCAAGTAAATATGAAAACATCTTCTGTAGGTCTCGGTCTACATCAAGAAGTTCAGCTCCCAGAGCTGTGCTTGCTAGGAACAGAAAAATTCTGAAATGCTGCCAAAATCACTCTGCCAGCAAAAGTGGTGCGGGGGGGGGACACGGTTGGGGTGGCAGGCATTTTCCTTTCAGTTGCGCCTCTGCTGGGGACTTTGCTGCCCCGGGTGCTGCCCGTGGGGCTGTAGCAACATGTTGTTACAGACACCACCCTGCCAGGGCAGGCTCTGCTGCCTTAGGAGCAGAAGATGTGGCCTCAGAGGTTTAGAGGTCATATCGAGCCATGCATAGTGCAGATGACAGTATCTTATTCTTCAGAAACGCCTCCAGAGACCTGTTCGTTTCCTTATCACTGGGGTAAACTTTGTTCCCAGGCAACAGATTGCTGATTTGGTTATGCCTCCAATGTCATCTCTCAGACCCTCTTTGTAGAGTCCATTGCCTTCTCTTTCCTGCCCAGTCCAGACACTCACTCAGTGCAATGTACATTTACCTGAGTACGAGTGGATTTTATTCTCCCCTGTACAATGCTGTTGTCCAAACTCTTAGACTCATGAGAAAAAAAAAAAATAAATCTGCTCCATTTTATACCCGCAAAACTCATAAGCCCTTTGATGTCTGACATACATGTCTTGCTATTCTGATCTTATTAAAATAGAAGTCATATATTTTAGCTGAAGGACAATGCCATAGGTACCATGAACAGAAGTGTCTGGGCAGCTGGGTATGTCTAGGAGCACAAGCTGCTCGCCACCAGCTGAAGGGTGGCCGGGCAGCCAGAAGGTTTCCCCACACTCCTCTTCTACTGCCTTTCCTGAAACCCTTCCAGCGCATCACGTCTTGCAAAAGGAGAGGGAGAACAAGGAGTAATCCAAGGAGCATGTGGCATTAGGCTGCCTTCAGCACTATGGTGTCCTCCTTGCTGAGGACTTTGGCTGCCAGGCTGGCAATTCAGAGGATGCAGAACAGCAGAAAAGAGGTTGTCATGATGCAGGTATGGATGCTGCAGCCCTCGCTGCGCAACAGGTCTGGCTGCTCTTGGCCAGACTTTGTGCCTGAGTAGAGCTGGGGCTCAGCAGCCTCACAGGCAGCAGGGGAGGAGTGGAGCCTGTACAACAGGATGGATGGATGTGGGTAGCGAGGTCCTGGAGATCCTGGCCATGGCTGAGGTTGCACACTGGGGGATTCCCATGTGTCTTGCTGGATTTCAATAATGCAGACTGGAACAGGCTCATCTGAACAAGAAGTAAAATAAACAGTTCCAATAAAAGGTCCAAGGGATGCGGGCTCCACTGTGTCCTCCACAGAGACAGTGGGTCACCTAGTCAAAGCCAGGGAGACGACACGGTCAGGTGATATGAAGACAGAGACTGGGAAGGTAAGGAACCAGTACAGGAATGAGTGTGGGATTACAGTCCAAGCTCAGAGAGGTAGGACATGGGGAAACAGTTGGAGGAAATAATAGATGCTGCAACCCTTTGATAAAAAGACAGTGGAAGATGCCAAGGTAAACTTACTCTTCTGTCCTTGCCTGGAGCTAAATTTTCAGGGCCATCCAGGTGATGAAATGATCAGTCAGGCAGAGGTAAAGGATTCACAGCACCGCTGTGAAGCACTGTGGCTGTAAAACTGGGTGCTGAGTGGTGCCCAGTGTGCTTTAGACAAGCATTTCGGTTTCTCGCTTCAAAACCAAACACGCTGCTTCATTTCTCACAGCCCAGCTGCAGCCCTCAGTCTCCCACCGCTGCCCTTGGCTGCCGTCACAAGGCCGTTCCCGCGCCCCTTGCTAGCTTGCGTCTTGGCATCCACTTCTGGGAACGGCCATCCCTGTGCCCCGTGTATCTGGGAGCATGTGATCCTGGGCAAGCGCCTTGTACCCTGCATGCCGCGAATCAGACTTGCTGGGAACAGTTCCCAGGGACTTCCTCGGTAATTGCCCAGTGGTCTCTTACGGTGTTTATTGGAAAATGGGGAGACAATCAAAGCAAACCTGTAGGGAAGCATAAAAAGATCAGATCTAATCTAAGCTGTGGGTAACAGCCTGGCTAGACAGAGTAAAAGCTTCCAGTTACAATTCATTTAAGAGACTAACTTCCTCCCATTCTGTGCCTGATGCAACAGCTGATTTTTATGAGATAATCAGCCAGAGCTCTCCAGTTATCTAAGGAAAGGCTTCGTCTCCCAGGGAGCAATGAAACATTAAGCCCACCTGGTGTCAAATGGCATAATTTGACTGGTGGTAGTTCGCGCCGGTGAATATCATAGAAAGATGTGACTCGGTATCAGCAAAGGCAATGTTAGCGAAAGGTAATATCTGCCCACTACGTAACTGTGGGTTGTGGCAGCACGGCACCAGGGATTCTGTGAACTAAAGAGTATTGTTAGCCCGCGTGGGACACTCATCCCCAGGCATCCCAAGCTTTTGTGCTTGCTATATCCCGTGAATCATTCCTCCCTACGTAAAGACAACAGAGTTGTGTCCACCTTTGCAAAACAAAGGCTGAGTTCCCACTTCATTGATTTATGCTAAAGATCTAGAAAACTGACTTCTTCAAAAACAAGCTTATGGAAATTACAATTTATCAGAAAAGCAGGGCTACCACCCTCTAGTAAGAAAATGAACCCAATGTTTTCTTTATCATAAAATCAAAGCATATTGCATTCAATAATTGCCAATTTCTTTTTTCTAATTCCACACATGTTGGGACATGGAAAATTGGGTATGGCGAGGCTTTTAAGGAGGAAATTGCATCTTAAATTTTTTAATATATTTCCATAACTTCCAAGCTTTTCAAGAGTTCCTGATGAATTAGAGGATCTCAGTCCTGAGACCTACATTTAAACGACCATAAAAGGACTTAAATTTCAGATGGTGGGTGCTCAGCCATTCTGAAATTCAGGCGTTATTACAATGTTTCCAGTTAGGCACCCAAAGTCATTAGTCACTTCTGAAAACCTTGGCATAGAGTAAAAGAGAAAATCTCCAACCGAGCTAACATCCTTCATGTACAGTCTCATAAAACAAAAGCTAGAAAATAATGTCCTAAAGCCCATGGGTGAGTCAATCTCATTCATTGTGACTGTGGTAAGCTGTAAATTATTTTTATTTAATAATAGTTAATACCTGGCTTTTATACAGCTGCTTTTTTTTTTTTTTTTGTATCATTGGGCTATAAATGTATTATAATCTTTAAATGCAGCATCGTGGAGCCATTAGTACAAGAATTTAGTCAGTGTAGACAGACCATCATAGCAAAAGAATCCGGCTAAACAAAATATACACCAAAGTATTTGGTCCTTAGAAGACAATGGGAAATTTTAAGCGGGCAAAAATTCAGATGCCTTTCTCACATATTATTCTTGAGAATGCACTTCTCAGTCAGATCAAAGACAGTTGTGTTATTATTTCTTTCTGGGGTTTCTTTTGATTCCTCCAACCGAGCCAAAAGGAAGGAGGTCATGTCGCAGATCCCAGCATCAGGTTTTCTATCCTGTCCTCCAGAGCAGAAAGGCGGGCGGTTGTAACGTGGTTGCCCAGTGTCTCCCAGGAGCACTTGCACGTACCCAAGGCTGTACCTGAAACAATCCCCTGGCCCGTAAGCCACAGGCATTGACTCAGCAGTCAAAGGGCCAAAATCGTCCTCAGCACCACTCTCCGCCTGGGGTATTTAAATATCCTGGGGTACTTATTGGGGTGCCAGTAGTTTGGCTGCAGGAGCAGACTCATTCAGGATGTGCCAGCATCGTGTTCCTGCTGCCCAGGCTTGTTCTACCATGGAGCAACCCGCTGCCAGTGGAGCTACGGCAGGCCTGCGCGGACCTGACCAAGCAGAGGAGCCACTTGGCAGACGGGTCCGGCTTGTTCAAATTCAAAAGTTTCAACCTTGCACGGCCAGCAAGCACCAGCAGAAAAGCCAAAGCGGTGGTGGTTGCCCAAGCAGGGCCAGGTTTCCTCCAACGCAGCAGGTCTGCGCCAGACCCATCACCCTGCGGCTGAGATAAGGCCCGAGCTGAGCCTAAGCTGCGCTGAGCTCGACTTCTCTCCCCACAACATTCTTGCTGGCCGGGGCCAAGTTCCCTGAACGCTCTTACAGAGGGTCGAAAGTATGCGCAAAGCCAGGCGAGAGCTGCAAATGGAGCCAGTCCTCTGGCTGCTCTACGAGCGCCTTGTGAAGGTCCCTTACAGCAGTGCTTGTAAGCGATGCTATACAGATTTTCTGCACAAACCCGCTGCATCGTTACTCCTAGCTAAAACCGGTTGCTGGACTGGGCAGGATGAGGTTGATTTAGGCCGGGCGGCTCTGGCAGTTTTCAAGAGGATAATAAATGAAGTGAGTCCTTGTGAAATCTTTGCGGACAGCCTCGGTGCCACAGCGGCTATCAGTTTGTTCCTGCCGCAGCCCCAGCGCTGAGCCTCCGGACAACAGAGAAGCAGATCAGGCAGGATCAGATCCAACACGACCCCATCTCCCTGTCCTTCTGAAAGAGAAACGGCTCCTGACACTGGCGTGCAAAACTTAAGGAAGGTAAGAATAAAGCACCTGGGGAGAGAGCACCATCCAAAAGGCAAGCGCAGGTCTCCAGGAAAGAAGTGGGGAAAGGTGGATGTAAAAGAAGAAAGAAATACGTAATAGGCAATAATCCATCCAAAACACCAAAGCAAATGTCCTGGATAGATGCAGTCAATACAATTTTCCATATATTTTCTTTCTAGCCCAATCTTAGAATTCTGCGGTTATGTGTTAGTTTTATACATTCATTTAACAGTCAAACCAACGCTCTGTCTCATTTTTACCTAGTTTTAGAAGCTGGAGCTTCATTTGGTTTGCAAATAAGACTTTCTTTTAATGTAAAATGATTGCAGATAAAAAAACCCAAGCCCACACTTGACAAATTGTCACATAAAAACTTTTAAAAGCATTTTAAAGAGTTAAGGACTACAATATAGTTGTATAGCCAGCCCATCACTAAAATAAATATTACTTTTTCATCCGTAAGCACAAAATATGAATTATTCACAGAAGACAAAATATTTTGCAAAAAAGGGGCATAAAAATTATTATCCCACTCCGGAAAATAAGCAATGGTTTTATTTGACTTATATGCTTACACCTCTCGAATTTAATAAATGTTTGCTTAGCACTACAGAAGACCATGCATGGGGTCGTTACTAATACAAATCAATCAGTTTCACAGGTAAATGGATAGGTACCTAATTTGACCGGATATCTCGAATTTCCCATTTTTTTTAATTAATAATTGCAATCGCAGCATTATTTTCAGGAGCGGTTATTGCCATTACCTGCAGACGCTCTCTCTTCAAAGGCAACGTTTAGAAATTCAGATTAGCCAAAACTCTACCCCCATGTTCGTCACCGGTACATTTTGGGAATGTTCTCCCTGGGTCGACACTCATCTTGCTGCATTTTTAATGGCCGGTGCGAGACCTTAGGATTTGCATAATAGCCCATGTTTTCAGATCCGGCAGGAGCGAACACCGCATGATGCCCTTTCGCAAGCGTACCTGGACAGCACCTCACCGTTGCCATTGTTCAGTGGATGGTCGTAAGTGCTTAGAGCTTCCGAAAAGCAGCCTGCATTTAATAGGTAGCTAAAAATACATAGGCACAAGCTTGCTTATGAGCTGGAGCCCTTTAGCCTCCTCACCCTGCCTACACGCCGGTGCCCCCGGCTATTTCATTTTCTTCTTGGCGATAGGCGTTTGGAAGCGCTGTGATACATAACAGCGTCGCTGTCACTTAGCAACCTTTGCTGCATTCCCTAAATGAAGTGTTTTATTGAGGAATTCATGGAAGTTCGGCATTTATAACCAAATCAAAGGCTTTTCCCTCTGTCACCAGATAATTAAAGCATAATAATTAAAGTTTAAAATAAACCCGTGAGGGCTGTTTCTCGCTGATAGAAATAGAAACTAGGAAAAACTGATCTAAGGTTCTTCTGTCAGTTACTGAGATGGCGTTTACCTAATTTTTAATTTCTTGCCGGCTTGTTGTGAAAGGACACTGCTGAGCCGGGGTGCTTGCCGGGAACTACCGCTCTGGAAATCGCCTCTTGCCACAGTCTCCGTCAAGTCTTAGTTTAGTACAGTAAGAAGAACTTTAGTGAGAGCTGTGATTGCTTCCTGACTTATTTGTATCAGTGTATCTTTTAGGTTGGAGGAATTTCAGCATTGTGGTTTATTCACTTTTTTAATGTAAATAATAATAAGAAAGCTTTGTCAAGTATAGATGAGAAAATTTGAAGGAGCGTAACTGCATGAGAGGCTTGTTCAGATTTAACAATACATGTATGGGTAATGCAGCAATATTCTTTGCCTACACCAAGCCAGTCACTATCTAAAAATATGGCCCAGTAGCCCTGAATGGTTGAAAATGGCTATAAGCGCACACTCCTCTGCTGAGCACATTGTGGGTGATGGGCATCTCTCTGCACCTCTTGACCCTCTCCACCAGCAGCCAGCCCACCCTTGGCTGCCTCTCCCTCGGCTGGTGGAGGCAGTTCAGGGATGGGGAGGGAAACCGAGGCAGGGCTGCATGTGGCTGGAGACACCGTGTACCATGAGTCGGGCGGCAAGGAGAAGGAGAGCCTCGAGAGGACCATGGATGCTGGGTATGCGAACCAGGACATTGGCGCTCGGGTCCATCAGCGAGGGTCAGGCTGCTGGTGGCACTGAAACCCAAGAGCTGGCTGAGCTGGTGTGTGGGTACAGGTCCTGCTCAGCCCTCCTCCCAGGAGGAGGGCCCCATCCCCGGCTGAGGTTTCCCCCCCAGCGGCCCCGGGAGGCACCGAGCAGGAGACACAGGTGTGTCAGATTCTTCAAGTGATTTTTTTTTTTTTCCCCACAAGACAGCACTAAAAAAAGGAAATGAGAAGCGGCCTCCTTCATGGCTGAGATTCGCTCTGGAGGGCTGTTTCTTGCCTGCCGCTCTCCTCCTATGTTGCAACACAGGAAATTTGCTTCTGCTAACACCTGGTGTTGTTTCAAACAGCCAGATGGTCCTAACCTCAGCCTCCTGTAATTGATGGCCTACTTGTCTAACCCTGTAACTATCTCTCACTTTAGACACAGATGCTGCATCTCTCCAAATACCGTTCCACATTAAAACATCCTACCTTCCTGTTTCGCATATCAATCAGTGCGGCAATTCTTACAGAAACCAGCAATGGTCTGTGTAAACCAGGAGACAGTGGGTGTAAGCAAGCAGGGATAAAATTATGCAGGCTTAAATTACAAATTGGATGTGCGGTTGAAGGATTTAGACTCGCATTGCAAAATTAGCTGGGACATAACCATCAAGCAAACAAACATTATGCAGTAACCCCAGGAGCAGATCTCCTAGCTCTTTGGACTTAGCTCACAAAAGCCAGGATGCCCTGGGATATACTACTCCCTGTTATGATGACTAAGGCTAATTTGGTGTTTCTACACACCACACGAACTGTCTGCCCATTTCTAGCAAATCCAAATCGCCTTATACTTGCAATTTCATTTTTCTGGGTTCTGGTAGGTGGTTCTCTCTGGGTCTCTTACCACAGGGATCATGATGAGCCGTCCTAGAGGCCACCGCAGTACCAGAAGCCATTAACAAAGCAGTGACACTTTGTGAGTTTGAAGGCCAGAAGCTTTTTACTTGACAAATTAGGGTCTGCCCTGAGCTCTCTGCTTCCTCTCAGTCCTTGTTCTGAACAGACCAAAGGCTGACACAGTACCTGGGACCCCGACAATGGACTCAGAAAATTGAAGCTGAAGTTACCGAGGCTACCAAGAGTTTTTGTTTCCTGGTGTTAAATGGAGACAGTATTCTTCCCTCTCTCATGGGCCAGCAAGGACAAAACTTGACTGTCAGGTGTTCAGAAGCTGAGCCACTGGTGGTGGTTCAACTCTCTCTCTTGCGTAAGCCCTCAGTTTCATACCACAGCATCTCATAGGCGTTAATGCCTTGTGCCCTGTGCATACCTGGGACAGAGGAACTGCCATCATCTCCGTCACGCACGGAGAACCGAGGCACAAAGCACATTGAAGGATTCCCCTCAGCCAACACAAGATTCTTGTGTCAGGGCAGGGGTTGGATCCTGTTCCTGACTCGGGACCGGGTTTTTGCTCCGCAGGCAGTCTTTCTGTCTTGAGCAGATGGTTTTGATCCTGCAATTTCATTACTTGTGGTTTGTCACTGCTCATGGTCTCATCTGGATGTGGTTATGTCCATGCTCTCAAGTTCACTGATAGACACCGGGCATGTCACTTTGTAAGGTCTGCCCGCAATTATATGACAATTACTGTAAGAATAAAGAGGACAGGTGTAGAATGGATATGGACATAGTAAAATTTAGGTTACAGTTTCGTGGGACATCATAGACAAAAGCATAAGGTCCTGCTTCCCTCTGAGCCCATTTAACTCATTAATGCAGCACAAAACCATCCAGGGCGTGCAGCGAGGGGGTGGGGCGGAGAATCAGGAGGAGCAAAGGAGGAGACGGGAAGAATGATTTTTTCCCTTAGGCAGTAACAAACCGGCAGATCAGATCAGCCGCCCGTGAAACCACAGCCTCGGTTTACAAGAATTTGCTAAGTCAAAAGAAAATGGAAGTGATTGCATGCCCTGATACGTGCGTGCAGAGGAGCCATCTAGAGCAGGAGAAGAAACGGGCCCCGGAGGGAGGTGTAGTACCTGTGGGGGCTCTCAGGCTGTGCAGAGAGGGCGTTAAGAAGAAACGTGGTGTGAACAGCTGAACTGCTCCCGAAGTCACCGTATCGCAATACAGGCTGTTACTGAGGCGAAACAAACAATCCGCCCCCCCAAAAACACCCCACCCCACCATACGCCGAGAAATAAAGACATTTCTCGTGTTATTTCCATTCGCACGGTACATGGATCGGAAATGAAGTCCGCAATACAGGGCATTGCGTTTTTACAGGATATCTGGATCCCTGCAGGAAAGTGAGTGTGATAACATTGGGGCTCCCTCTTTCTTTCCTCTCAGTACTTTCCCAATAAAGCCGCTTCACTTTCTGGGCCTCACAATTTTTCCTTCCAATTGCTGTCTCCGCCGGCCTGAACTTGACAGTTGAAATGGGTAACTGAAAGGTCACATTTTCAACATGATCTGTTGAATTCCTGCTTTCCCAACGTGTTTATTTGCTTTCAAGGATGATTTTCTGTGCATACCCGTGCACAGTGTGTCTCTAAGCAGCCTGTGCTAGCAGAGCTTTTAGATCTTTCTGGCCTTTTTGCAGAACTGCAGGGATGATCTCAGCCCCCCTAACATGCTTTAACATTGCACAGGGCTGCAACTAGACAGAGGTGAAAGCAGTTCAGGGCCAGATAGTGGCTCCTCTTGAGATCGGGCTGACGACCTACAGAAGAACTGAAGCATCTCCTCAAGCCCATAGGAAGAGCACAGCTCATCCCAAATCCCCTGGAAAGGGAGGTCCAAATATCTCATTATCCAGCCAGATGGGACACAGGTGGGGAAAGGAGCTACAGCCCAGAGCTGGGACGCAGACCAGGCTCTTTCCAGGTACAGTGTGGACACATCAGCAAACCAGGAAGATGCAAACCCAGGCCCTGGCACGCAATCGCCCATCCTGCATGCTTCTAGCATGGTCCCTGGCATGATCTCGGCCAGGCCAACCTGTGCTCCTCCAAGCAATGCCCAGGCACAGCCCGAGGGACAGCAGAGGTCAGCAGTTGCCCCGACGTGGCAGGGAGGCAGCTGGACATTCACCAAAGCATGCCAGTTGGGCAAGGAGGGCGAAGAATGGTCCCTGCCCTTTACTGGGCAGCAATTTGTCTGTACAGACATAGCCACTGAGCCTGAAATATAAATAGTTGTATCGAGCAATGGGGAATGGAAACCGCCCCGGTCATTGGTTTTGATGTATTTATGGCTGCTTTTAACGTAAATCTAAGTTTCCAGTACTAACGGTCCCAGCTTGCAGAGGATTCTCTCCTTCCGCCACCATATTTTTGGCAAACGTTAGAAACAAATAGATACGCATCTCCCACCTCTTCACCTCCAATATCCTAAATGAATGAGAGGGATCAGGAATTGGATGGAAATCTGCAGCGCTCACTCTTCACACTTCAGATTGCAGTTGTAGCTGTATCTGAGCAGCCATCCCAACGTTAACGGAGTTACTCCTGTGTCAGTAAGATCAGAGAAAGGCCTCCACTGTTTAATTTTTGGATATTTATTGGCTATAAATCAAAGGTCCAACACATATTGAGATATCAGGTAAAATGTCTTTTTCACCCTTGTTAACAGCAACATTCTAAGATAAAGCTGTTATTTTAAAACATGACCTGTTTTCATTTTGCACCAGCCGTCTTAACTGCCCTGCAAAAGAAGGATGTTTACACAATTTTGCAAAGAAACGTGAACTGTTCTACTCCATTTACATTTCTTTGTTCCAAAATGTATTCCTCTTGTTAAGATTCCAGCAGACAAGGAAAGCAGACGCAGTGGTTACTTTCCAACGTGAAACTTAAAACCACAATCTCCCGCTCAGAAAACACAGAATGAGTCACAGGAAGGGGCCACTTGCTTGCAAAACTCATTAAAAGCAAGGCAAGGCAAAATGGATTTCCTGTATCAATAAATAGATTGCTGGCAGCAGGCAGAACACCTGAAAGCACTGGAAGCTAAAAACCGGTCCAAGAGTAGCCATTAGAAAAGCCAGATCAATTCTTCAGTTTGGAAACCGTATCTCCCCAGTAGACAGTTTTCTTGGCATTAGTTGGCTTAATCCAGCAAAGTGCTTAAGAATATGTATAAATTTCAGCGCAGGGAGGGCTGACTTAGCACGTGCTTAAATAGGCTGATAAGTTCTGTCTGCATCTATTTTCTGAAGCAAGCTTTATTAAAAGGATGAACACGTGGTACTGGAGAGGTGTATATACTGCGGGTGAAAGCTTTGTTTCCCACGTTTATGAAAAGATAAGGAAGCCCTAGTCCTTACCTAAGCTTAAAATTTAGCTGTAATTGCAGCTTTGTTTTGCTGTTAGCAGTACGCCTTGGATGATTAAGCATAGATTTCCTTTTGGTCAGTTATTCTCTTGTTTGGCAAACGAAGCCAAAATGGCCCTCTGGCCTCTCTGTGTGATGCAGACGCGCGGGATTTCAGGCAAGACTGGCAGGAGGCAAAAGGCAGAGCTCAGCGCCTGACCTGGTACCACCTAGGGTCAGCACAGCGATGGAAACAAGAAGCTGCTTTTTGGCCACTTGCTCTGGTTTTGTTCCTTTTCTCTAGTTCCTCCTAGAAGAAAACTCATTTCTCATTTCGCTTTTATTGTTCTCCCTCACATCCCGATGGCTGGAAAGCTCTTGATGAGGTTCTCTTCCCCAAAGTATGTGGCAGCTGTAACTCTTCTGCTCCACTGCTGGGTTTTCTTTAGAGCCAGTCTCTCACCTCTCATTTACAACCAGCGCTTTCCTTGCATAGCTCCGACACGCTACAGCGCCAAATCGGGGGCTGGATTTTACTGCAAGCAAAAGAGCTACGACTACCTGAGGTTGTGGCACTGTGAGTATACTCCCTTCACCACTGTACTTCGCTGAACTTTTATGAAAGGGAAAAAAAAAAAACCAAACAACACTCCCCATCCCCTCCTCAAAAAAAAAAAAAAAAAAACCCTCACACCAAGAACAACCTCCGGGCTTCACCTATTTATGCATTCACAGAAGAGTTGAGAGTTTTATTAGTTATATTTTTAGGCACTAGGTCTTAGCACCAACAGTCTTCTGCCTCTTGCAATGAACTGTCTTGAGGTACTTGATGGCATCTGCAAAGCATATTGAATTAAGACTATTTATTTATAAGGAAAAAAAAAAAAATCAATGTAGTATTCTGGGAATATTCCCTAGCTTCCCCGTGGCATCAAAAACAACCCCAACTTTGTGGTCTTTGCTCCTTAGGAGGATTGCTCCCTCAGACTTTTCTACTCATAGCGTTAACGGGATATTCCAGGAGCAATGAATATGTCCTTATAAAGTTTGGTTTGCTGATGCAAAAGTACCATTTCTCTGACTTTTAATTAAAAAGGCACCTTCATTTCCAAGCCTGTCTCCAGAGCTCCAGTGTAAATGTTTATACAAGCCGGAGACATACAGAAAATAGAGATTGAAGCAGCACTGACTGCGGGCTGCCCAAATACGGCTGCTCTTGTATTTTTAACACAGAACTTGAGCTGCCGCAGAGCCTTATCAACCCCAAACATCTTTGTTTTCATACCAACTAACACAAGCCCAGCACTATCACTACGGCTGCAGTTAGTTTGCTCAGCAAACCCGGCAGAGGGAGCAAAAGGCAGCACTGTGTTCTCACAGAGAGGAGGAAAGGGTATTTTGTTTCTTGCAAAGCAGAAGGGCCAATGTCAAAGAAGAGGAGGAGGGGGAAAAAAAAAAAAAAAAAAAAAAAAAAAAAAAGAGAGAAAAAAAAAGGCTATCTGGTGTCACTGCCATGAATGACAGTGCTCCCATTCAAAACAGATGGCTGGTTTTTCCTTAGGTCATATTAGGAACTGGAGGAAAGGAAGATTAAAAAAAAACTCTGGGGTGGGTCAAGATTCCTAACCGGTCCAGTTTGCTGTTCCCATACCCCAAAACAGCCAGAGCCCAGATCCTGGCCCCGCTTCCCTCATTAAACTCTTTCCATTTGAAAAGGCTCTGTGTCAAATGCTGTAGCTGAACAGCAAAAATTTTGCAAGTGCTGGAAGTTACACCAGATAGCCCTGATAAGAGACGGGCAATTGAACTGGAGCTACAAAAGCCATGCTTTACAGAGCTTCAGCAGTTCTGCAAAAGCACTCTGCCATTATCAAGGTATACAGAAAAGTCAGAAAAAAGTTATAGTTGCCTTTATTACAATATATATTTCTACCCTTGTTGCATTCAGCAGGTCAAAATGAGGCATTAAGATGATTTTCGTCATTGCAGTAGCACATACATATACAGAGTAAATACTGTACATAAACAGGCTTTGAAATAATAATCCATATCTACAAATAAAAAAATACCCAATACTCTCTTTCTCCTCCCTCCCCAAATTACAGCAGTAGCATTTTATCTTCAGTGTAACTAATGCAACAAGTACAGTATTCTTTCCCTCACATGACACAGCTGGAGCGGTATGGTCATCAGCTTCAAGAAAATAAACATTAGTCACTCCTCACTGCGGCATATTCTAGTTTATGAGTATTGTATAAATAGAATATACTGTGATTTAACATGTCTGCATATTTGTGTTAGCCAAATATTCTTTCTGTAACATAAACCAGCATTATACCACAAGCAAGGCTGAATTTCTTTTCTTTCACAGAAAGAGCAGGAATTTGTTAAACTATCCCTTTTTCTTCTACATGAATTAACAACACAGTTTAAATATTATGCATAAAATTGCTCAGCTACAAAATCAAAATGTCTTATAGTCTCTGGCAAGGTATGGTGACATTTCTAGCAGGTCAAAACTTTGATTTTCATAAGTGGCTTTTCTGTGAGCAAATTTGTTAAACATTAGTTAGAGAAACACCCATTCGTTTCACTGTTCAGCTATATTTCAACTTTCAGATCCAACGGGGTATTCAGTATGTCAGAAGTCAGGCATTTAACTTCAACAGAATCACAGAAATGTTGGTCAGAAGGGACCCCTGGAGGTCATCCAGTCCAATTTCATGCTTGAAGCAGATGATTGCCAACACTACATCAAGTCAGCCATAACTCTGTTTAACCCAGTCTTTGAAAATCCAGGATGGAGATTCCGCAGCGCCTCAGGGTTACCTGTACCAGTGCTGCACCACACCTACAAATCTGACGGAATTAAAGCGACCGCTCACTCATGCTATCATTTGGTTTGAAATACTAATGGCAACAAACAACCCTAGATTAGCTATTTATTAAGTTATAAATAAATACAGCATGGGCTTTAATTGTGGAGAACTTTCAGGGCCCGTCTTTTCTGGTGGAAGCTACTGTGTGTGGTACCTCCAGGAAAATACATCTTAACTACTGTTAAGGATAAAAACCACAAAACTGACAGCCTCTTACTGAAGGGTTGGTTTGGTTTTATTTTGCATAATAAATGGCTTGAAACAGGCCTTTACAAAAACTGAATTAAAATAGGATGCAGTTAGTATATCCATCCATTTATTCAATCATTAATGACAAGCATTAATAGATACTTAAAGGAAAGTGTGGCTATATTTAGAGATGCAACCATCTCAGTTTGGCAACCTGCAATCCCCACTGATTGTCTTTCAGAAAATCCATACCACATTTCTTCCATCTTTAAGTTAAAAGATATTTGCATTTGCTTTAAACTTGCAAGAGAGAATAATCAGCCCGGGTTGTTAAACGTGCATTTCTTCCTCTGTTTGTCTAATCCTTGTATCTCCAAAGTAGGCACGCACCTTGCCCGAAGCAGCAACGTTCACATGAAAAGGAAGAAAGGGAGGGCTCACCACTGCACACTGCAGCCGTATAAAAGGATTGCACTTATATATTCTTTATTATTGAAGGCACAGAGAAATCATAAATTGGCCCCCTGATATCCCAGATAAAGTCTGCAGCACTCAAAGTTAAAAAACCCTACTGTAGAATTACCATCCTACTTAGTTGCTATCACTCTTGACGTGAAAAATCAGAATTTATTGAAACAGAACAAATGTGATACCGAGCAGCTGTTCCCAAACTTTTGGGTGCTAACTTACCACAATCACATCTTAAAATTTCTCCTGGACCACTCTGCCTTCCTATTATTAAACTCAACTGAAAACACTACAAAGCAGCTGTGAAACACGTACCATAGCCTTACAGATCACAAGCTGGCAAAGACCACAGCTTGTGAACCACTGGTTTAGTCATACTGAAATACAATATACATGGAATCCCATGATGCCATTTTCAGTGTTTCAGAGAACAATTAAACTTTTAAATATATTTTAAAAGGAAAAAAAAAAAAAAGTTTCTTTCCTAGCTACAAGCACATTTGAGAATCATTTGGCATATAGTCACTTGATGTCTACATTTTAAGTAAAGAACCGCATTTTGTAAAGGCAGACCATTTGGAAAACATTACCAACTGATCTGCAGTATTGCTTTTAGCACGCACAGTTAAGTCTTAAGGCTGTCAAAAGCAGGTAGGAAAAAAAAAAAAAAAAAAGTATCTACAGCTTGTGTCTGGACAAATAAGGAAAAAAAAAAATGAAAGAGGAGACTTCATTATCTTAGAGGAGAGTAAATTGCACTAAAACTATCCGTTCTTTATGATACAAAAACAAACAAACAAAAAATCTATACAGTAGAAACCTGAGATGCGTCATTCACCAGCATCAAAGTTCACATTTTAGCCAAAATAATTTTTCAAATAAAACTATTCCATTCTGACAAAATCCTCACTGTTCTTGGCTCAGTACAGGTCTTGAAACTCAGCAGATTCTGTGGGTAAGATGTCTTTACTGAAAATCACTGACTTCAGTAAGATGGGCACTACGCACAGTAGCCTGTATCTTCCACTTACACACTTACCCTAATCCAAATAGCTATTCTTGAAGCATGGTACTTCTCAGGCTGAGAAAGACTGCCAGAATCTGACCAGTTTACTTCATTTGCTTTCTGTTTAGATTACATATCAGTTATTTCCTCAAAAAAGTGTTACCATGTCAAAACAACAGGCTGGAATAAATCAACAAAACTCAATTGGCTTTGATAGCTACATCAATTTACAACAGCTGAGGATCTAGACCAGTAATTGACTCTTAAACAAACAGTTGTTGGTCAAGCAAGGGGAAAGAGCAGAATCATTTGCTCCTTCAGAGAAAGGAATTTTGACATATGGATTGCAAGCCCTGTCAGTGTCACCAGACGACGTCAGGAATGGTGAGCACCTTCAGCTCCCTTACTTGCAGGGGGTTCTGATGAGATGAAAAATTACTTCAGTGATGAAGATAAGATACAGAACCACTTTACGACCTTATGGCATGTTTAACTGCAACTGTAATACCACTTCATTTTTATTTGACCTTAAATGATGAAACTGCACGGCACAATCTGAGGAGCTGGGTGAAGAGCTAGAAATGCAACTCCTTTTGCTATTAAGACTCCTTCTTGTCATCTGGAAACGTGACTAAGTATGAAAAAGCATTTCTAAATTTGCTCACAGCAAAAGAATACAATGCTCACAACATCACAGATTCCAGCTGAACTGTCAACAGCAAAAGCCAAGTGGCACCCTTTCGATACAAGCTAACTCATCCTTTGAGCTGAGGCCAACAGTTTGGAGATGCAGTCAAGATGAGGCTGGATGTACATCCTGAGTTTCAAAAGGTGGTAGAGGTTCTCTCCAGTAGGTGAACTGACTGTAGGTATCAGAACAAGGGAAATCTGAAGAATGGCTTCTTTTCAGCAAAGGGAAAATGTGATCTACCACTTCACATAGTCTGACATAGCTGGAAAATAAACAAATAAAAAGAATGGTGAACCATTTCAGATCTTCTTACTTTGAATTCTTGTAAGTCCCCAACCCCTAAGGCATAGCTACTCTTACGTGAACAAGTGACCCTCCTCAAATGAATAAAACTAAACTTGATTTTGGTGCCGAGCTTGCAGAAAAGATTCACAGTTCAGGTAAGAAATCCATTCATTCTAAGCAACAAAACTTAGCTAGTAAGAAATAGATGCCATTTTCCACCCAGATCATCTGCTAAAATGTTCAAGCCTCATATTTTGTTTCTCCATTTCTGTCCAGCTTGGCTCGAGCAGCTCTGCTCAATCAATTATCCTTATTTTATACACATATGGCTCCCCTTCAATTAAGGGCACCCTTAACATTACTAAAGGGTATTTTCATTCAGTGTTAGGTACTACAGTGCCTAAGCATCTTACTGGAAGCCCTCAGCCCTATCTTCAAATTTTGTTTTCTGGCTCTTCTAGATAGGAGCTCCAGGAAAAGGACATTTTGAAACAACCATGAAAAGGCAGATGGCTTCAGGAAATTAGCTCGTCTCATTTTTATGCAGACTAAATCTTACACTGACAATTTCTTTACACGACTAAAGTAGATGGAATATATTAAATTAAATACTAAACTATCTCATCAGTTTCACTGAGGTGGAGAGTCTGTATTGTATTCTAAATTTTTTATGTTTTGTTTGAAATATTCTAAGGAATCTTTCTTTAGTAAAATCAAATGCATCTTTGGGCGACTTGAGTTATAAATTAGAACAGCAAATGAATTTAGTATATAAGGTGTTAGTGATAAGAAATTACTTACGATGAGATGTTTGTCTTTGCATGCTCTTGTATAAGTTCTCCTTTGGGGTTAACTGTAAATATCCTGTTTAAAGAAACTCCCACCTGTTTGTAGGAATAAACATCCTAAACAGAAGAGGGGAGAAAAAAAAAAAAAAAAAAAAAAAAAAAAATCACAATTCTGCCTTTGCACAGTAAAGTTTAGAAGATCATATTTGCACAGTATTGATACTAAATTTACCTAGTTATTGTGTTTCTGAAATTACCCATTATGTTACAAATGAAGTCAGTCTAACAAAATGCTTGTGAAACAGACAATTTGCAGCCAGATAAGGAGTTTGCCACTTCAGTTTAAACTACTGATCAAAATCACGTTCATTTCTTCAGAAGCTTCCCTTGACACAAAAATGAAATTCAATAAAAAAACTAATTATATTTGGTGTAAGAGCATTTGCACTTTCATTTTTCTTTCAGAGAATATTTCATTTCCTGAGTGTGGTGTACCGGTTATCTTGCAACAGTGTACAGAGGTTAAAACAACTGACACATAAAATAGTGATTAGGTTATAAGGACAAGGTCGAAAAAGGAAGTCATGACAACTGTGTCTACATCAAAACCCCTGGAAACATCTCTTAGCTCCCGAGTTCGGATTTGTGCCATACGCATATTGACTCCATGTCACAGCAAGGGGAAAGAAGGGAAAACAAAACATATATGCCAAAATAGCAGCAGTGAGTCCCAGCAGGTAATGCAGATGCAACTCTGGGAAGTACAATTAGAAGTAAAAATTAAGAATGTCTTCTAAGAAATTCAAATTCTTAAGGAAAGCAATGAATAAGTTTTGATCTCTTCTGAAGAAAAGTTTGACAAAAGCAAAGATGAAAATAACTCCCAGAAGATCAGAGCAAAAACGAGTTTCCATTTTACTATTATAAATCATGGTTTTAAAAGCGGAGGTCGTGAAAGACTGGAATGTTAATGAAGATATAAAGATTATTTTTATCTCTATGTTGTAAAGACTGTTCCAAAAAAAAAATTAATAACTGAACAAAAGTGAACAGCAGTCTTCAAGAATTCAGTATCCTGGCAGTCCATGCCCACCTGTAACATCCATGAGTACTGAAATTTCACTGAGTTTGTTCTGGGGAAAAAAAAAAAAAAAAACAACAAAAAAAAAAAACACAAGCAGCACAGAAAATTGAGAAAGCAATGATCCTGATCTTCACAAAGCCAGTAGCATTTCTTACACCTGAAGACTGCACTCCAACAGTAATCAGAGGAGTGAGTTACCAGTAATTCCTCTAGAAACATTATTTTACGGCTTTACTTGAAATTATATTGAAGTATGCATGAAAATAAAGATTTTATTTCATATCTCTGAAGTTCAAAAAAATGGAACTAGAGGTAGACATCATTCATAATACAAAACCACAAAAGTGTTTAAAATGTTATTTCAGAACCACATGTCTAAAGGTACCTTGATAATGAAAATTAAGCTGTGTATGATATAACAACTTAATATAACAAGTGGACAGTGAGGACCTCCTGTCCTCTCTGACATAATGCTTTTTAAAATGTAGTTTGCTAAAAGATGAAGCTGAAAAAGATGCTGCTCTTAAATGTCAGCAACCTTAACAAAAATGAGATGCGTAGAAACCAAGTCCCACCAGAAAGGCATGCTGAATCCTCTCACATGCAGCTACAACATCCATGATTTCAGTGCCAAAATATCTTGCCAGGCATCCCTGTCCAACACTGAGGCAACTAAACTGCCCAGTCGCTGAATGTTCATATTCACACTGGCAATAGCACATTTATACTGATAATTTCGCCAAGCTGTCAATGTTTCTGCTAGTGAACCTGTCTTGGCTGTTACAGCTCTGAGCAGCTAGGGCTGGAATGCATGGTCCTTGGATGCTTCAGTGAGAAGCCTTTAGCTCTTGTGGAGTCAGTGGAGAAAGATGGTCACCTAGCACCTGAATTACTTACTCTCTCTTGAGAGATGTCCCATTTCTCTCCACCAGCTAGAGAAAGAGGTAACTAACTGAAGTGTTCTCTGGCTAATCATGCTAGGAAACATGAAGGGTCAAGGACCATCCTCTTCAGATGGAATTGCATGGCCAGGACACAGGCATACAATTAAGCGGGTTTAGCTTCCAAAACAAGGTTGAGACACCCAAGCTGCAAACCAACAGTCCTCAGCCATAAACACCACACTGGTGTTCCCAGGTTTCTTCTTACGTGTTATTATACCACACATCAGTTTCTACAGGAAATATTACCTGACAATACAGAGCTGCAGAAAGTACCAAATGCTCTGTGGGGCTCCTGGGCACAAATAAGGGGCCCATCTGCCTAATTTAGTTAGCATCTAAACTTAGGTGCCCAGTGAAACTGTAAATGTCTAATGAATTAGGTTTATATATATATTTTATGTATATATTTAGAGAGGGAGAGAGAGAGAGAGATAAAGAGCAGGATGCTTTCAAAGATTTTGAGTGAAACAAAGCCTTGTCCTTCCTCAGGCACCTATAATGATATCTACACTAGCAAACTAAACAGCGATCCAGTGAGCGGGTCATCCTCCCCCTCTACTCTGCCATGGTGAGGCCACATCAAGTACTGTGTCCAGTTCTGGGCTCCACAGTTCAAGAAAGACACAGAACTACTGGAGAGAGTCCAGCGGAGGGCTACGAAGACAATCAAGGGGATGGAGCACCTCTGTTGTGAGGAAAGGCTGAGAAACCTGGGTCTGTTTAGCCTGGAGAAGGGAAGACTGAGAGGAGAGCTCATCAATACTTATAAATATCTAAAGGGTGGATGTCAAGAGGATGGGGCCAGACTCTTCAGTAGTGCCCAATGACAGGACAAGGGGCAACAGGCACAAACTGGAACACAGGAAATTCCACCTCAACATGAGGAAAAACTTTACTTTGAGTGCGACAGAGCACCAGAACACACTACTCAGAGAGGTTGTGGGGAGTCTCCTTCTCTGGAGACATTCAAAACCTGCCTGGATGCATTCCTGTCCAACCTGCTCTAGGTGATACTGTTTTAGCAGGGGGGTTGGACTAGATGATCTCCTAAGGTTCCTTCCAACCCCTACCATTCTGTGATTCTGTGTGAGTGCCCATTGTCAGACTTGGAAGTCTCTTAACATTGTGTCAGTATTATTAAAGTCTCCACACCCTTCCTCGCAAAAAACAAACAAACAAAAAAAACACAACCACCAAAAACCCCACAACAAAAACCAACACCCCCCAGCCCCACATATACACACACCCAATATGGCTATATCAAAAGCCCACTGGGAAGAGTCCATGCCCCAAGCTAACATAGCAATCATATCCAGAAATTGCCTGGAAGACTGCTAGCTGCCTGTGTCAAAACAATCTCTTGGATCATGATAACAATTTAAACGAAGGGATAATCACATGGCAGGGTCCCTGCCTCTGCCCTAGCCTCTGAGACCATTTCCTTTTCTGGATGCATGAGTATTTTTTGGGCTAGGACAGGAGTAAGAAAAGCCTATAGCCAAATTACACAGCCTTCAAACGGGTGACAGGAGATCTGTCATCCCTTCTCCAGGTGAAACAACATTTCACTTTCCATGCAAGTAGAACCTTTTGATTTCAGTGCGACATCCAAGTTCTTTTGACTGTACTTAGCGTTTGAAGTGTAAGTTCCACCAATATTCATCTGAGAGATTTTCTGTCTATCTGCAGGTATCTCACTGACACTGTACCAGTGTGGATTAAGATGGGGTCAGTGTTTTCACACAAGCTTAACAGCCGTGTTATGCAGATGTAATGTAGTGACTTTGCTGCTTTTCCATCTCTGTTTGCATCCTATATTGCAAGGTCTTTGAGGAAGAACCTTTTTATTTTCCTTTGTGTAGGGCCTAATAAAATAGTCTTAATTCCTGTTTAAAGCTTCTAGGTTCTTATGCAACAGAACCATGAAATGACAGTAACCTTTTTGTTCTCTGCAACAGAAATAAATTCAGCTATTACTTACAGCAGGCCTGTTTCCAAAAGCAGCATAAAAGGGTTCTGTGTTAGGATAAAATAAATTTTTGATGTCTGTCAAACATTGGACTTTAAATTTTTCTGGCTTCTTTTCTATCACCTCCCTGAAATGATAAAAAAGGGAGACTGAATAAGTACACATGAAATACAGCACAAACCATTTTATTTTCTTCATTCAACATTTTCACCTAGCTGGATACTCCTACAGACCCTCCACCCTTCTCCAATAAATCTTGATTTGGAAATCACAGTGCTCAGAAAGACAAAATAGCATTCCCAAGCTTACATAATGGGCACAGTAAATAAATCCTCTGAAACAAGGGAACTTCTATTGAAACCTATGTTGTAAAGATGGCTGCTGCGCAAGGATGGTTGATTACGGTAAGTAGCTGTTAAATAAAGCCTCATGAAACATAAATTGTCATCAAGTACACTTATTCCTGAGAATGATTCATAGATTATATTAGTGTTCACTGTGTATAGCTTTGGGTTGGTTTCCCCCCCCCCCCCCCCCCCCCCATTATTTTTAAAGGGATTGCAATTACCATATGTGCTAGAAGCACCCGAGCCTGTTAAGATACTTCTACAGTCAGGGTCCTCCATCACTGCTAATTAGCAAAAGTTAAGGAATAAAGGAACCTTCTATTTCTCTTCAGTTGTTCCTTATAGAATATAGAATTCATTAATGAACAGAGGAGTTATCTCTGGGCAAAAGCCCTTTCACAGCAGCTTCTATTGGCACGGAGACTGAACAGGCGGCAGAGTCTGGAGTTCCCATAACATAGGAAGATGCCAGCATGACACAAAAGCGCTTAAGAAGCTCAGAATCCCACATCCTAGCACCAACACATATGTCAAGGAAGATGTGAATAGTACAGAACCTTCAGAAGAGTAATACAGCCGTTTGGAACAGCAGCTCCATGTATAAATCAAAGTTTGAGAATGTGCAAAAGAGGAATAAAACCATCTTTCCTCAGTCTCGCATACACTTGATCTCAGAGCCCTCAAAACCACAATAATTAAACCTATGGATAACAACGAAGTCATTTATTGCCCACACATCACAGCAGTTACGATAGCGTATACCGAAAGATGGGCATTCTTTAGTTCAAACAAGATACCAAAAAAGAGTATCACTTTAAATGTATTTCTAGATCTGAGTAGCATAAGGTAACAGTAACTACCCCTTCACTGCATTTATTATTTAATCAGTCTAAGAAGTGCACTGTAATACTTCCACGGTCTCTTATATTTAGAACACGACTGGTAAGACAGCCTTGTAGCATGTCACTCAATCAGAAGAGCATCTGAACAACCTTCCATTAAAAATTCTAATGAAATATATCCTGTCACAGCAGCTTTTAACAGCTTAAAATATTTTCAGTAATCACTTGACAAGCTTCACTGAATTAGGAAGAAGGTATGCTATTCAAAGTCTGTGCTATTATTATTCACTGAGTACAGTTCAACACCTAGAAAGAACATTGTCCACACAGAATACCACAGTGCATTAATGGGTGTAAAAAGTTAATTTCATTTTCACACAAATTTCTTCAAACCCCACCAAGTAATATTCTTCCACAAAAATAATTATGCCAATTGGAACAGCTTACAAGTTAAGACAAGAGTGATTGTCATTAAAATGTTCACATTTTCCCCATAAATAAATATTAACACACCATGTTAAACACAAAGTCAACAGGCAGTACCTGTTGGTAAACAGTGCACAGATGTATATTGAAGCATGTCTAAGAGATAAATTAAGCAACGTGACTACCTATTGAATTTTAATTAAGAAGAAATTTTGTTAAAGATCAAATTCTGCACTATACGTAAGAAAGAAAACATTATGAAAGATTTCAAGCACCCCTATAAAAAAGCTGAGAATTCAGCCTCCACCAACCTCCAAGTCTCTTTCTGTATAAAAGTGACATTGCAGTACCTGTGAAGAGCTGAGAATAAGCTGCTTGGACTCAGCAAGAGTGGCCCTTGAGGCAGCACAGTTCCTCGTTCATTGACCCAGTGCAGGTATCCTCTGGTCATGTCTGCCATTCCAATAGCACGTGCTGAGCAATACAAAAATTTATATCCATTTCTGTGAACAGAAATAAAAGAAGAAGTTACTGTAAAAATAAAGCAGATATTTTGACATTAATAATTTTGTGTTTATTTTTACATGAATCAAACCATGACTGTTAAATGGACTTATGTTTAACCTAGACTTATTTAAAAGGAATAAAAATATTTGTGCCAGACCCTTGGATAATCAAAATCCATCTAGCTCCACTGCAGCTAGTGATTTACAGCTAAAGAGGGCTCATTTATCTCTGGTTGCCTCATGGCTTATGACTTCTTATGGTTTTTTTATCTGCCCCTGCACAGTGGAACCATACTCCTTAGAATTAACTGAAATGACATCTACTAAGGGGAAAACACTTTGCATAAAGCAGACAATGGCGTATTAGCCTTTGCTGTGTTAACAGTGTTGTACTCCTGCCTCCTGACCCTCCTCAAAAAAAAAAAAAAAAAAAAAGGCTAGTCTATGTGCAGCATTAAAAATTTGAACTTCAAAACACAGTATGAGAAATAATCTTTGACTTGACACTGAAATAAAAGTTTTTGAAAAAGTCACAGTTTACCCTTGGTTCTGTTCATGATAGAACGGAGTCCAATGATGTTAGTTCAACTTAATGGCAATTTACTTCGTAAGGCCAATAAAGAAATTATTGTTCATAAAACAAAGAAAAACTGTATTCAGTGCATGCATAGTCATTAAATCTAACTATTGAACATTTATATGGTGTTCAGCTGTAATATCTAGCCTTTAAATAATTAACTCAGTAATTTGAAAAACAACATGACTCAAATCTATTTTTTTCTCTTATGTTTATGATCACTAAAGCCCTAACAATTGACAATGCTGACAGGCATAGAAATAACAACAGCAATTAAAAAAACTAACATTTTCACCAAACGTAAGGCAGAGGTTATACACAGAACTCAATACTGCTCAGCATGTGAATTCCCAGGCTGTCTCTTTCTCTCTCTCCTTCCTCTCCTTGAAGAAAGAGAGGTGAGGGAGAACATCTGTCATTCCTTTCAGTGGCCAGTCAGGCCCAAACCACGACACTTGTCTTTTCTGTGATCATTACAGCTATACAGAATAAAAGCACAGACAAGTGTCTCTAGCATAACTTAGATTCTATCACCCATAATTTATAATTCATCATCGGTGTAAAACAAAAAGCAATAAGTGAACCTCAGCATAACCCTAGTATACAGAAAAAAATCAGATTAACTAAGAGGGCAGTTGTGACGTGTACAACAGGCTCTTCATACATTTACGGTAATTTGAATACATAAGAACAGATTAATTTACTGTAATAAAAGAAAACCAATTTTATTTTCTCTGCAAAGCAGACATATCAACCTGAACAGACAGCAATCAGTAATCCTCTTGGTAAAAAGTAAAATCTGAATGCATAACATCAGAATATATCAGATATTTCATCTGATTCCATTCAGACATCAATTACTTCTCCTCATTTCCTTTATTCTCTCAATTGCTAATCATAAAACTCGCCACACTCCCAGTCTTTGAGCCTTCAGTGTACGCAATGGCTTGACTACATTGCAACATGTATCCAGGGAACCAACAGCACACCCCTACTCTTGCCCTAGCCTTCCTTGCTCACCTAAAAGCATTCCCACACATCACCTCGTGCGAGTTGGTACAGTCCTATTGTTTTTCTCATATTCATCAGAGGGAATATCACAAGTGTTTTGGAATATATTGTTCTAGGTCATACCAGGGTACTCTCCCTGTTAATGACATTAACTGACCTAAAGCCCAATATTTCAACAGCTGATGGAAAAAAATAGTTTTTTCAGAAGATCATTAGATCTCAGGTATATTGAGCTACTTTTTGAAGGTGACCGTCTTTGTCCATGGATTACACAGAGAGTACAAGCTACAGGTAAACATGATGAATCCTGGTCCTTCTACCCACAGTAGCACAGAAGGTATTTATTACTGTGGACCAACAGGCACAAGTGCAGATCAACTACTGAGCTATAATATCACAGCTCACGCTAGTGTTGCCAGATAAAATGCAGTTCCTCAGGCTCTTCAGTGACTTTAAATTGCACTTTAAGCAATATTTCCTTACCACCTACTCTCAAAATTAACCAATGACACAAAAATATTTTAAGACAGATCCTTCTCAACTTTGCAATTTAATAATGGAATTAAAAGCAAATATTTATATACAGAAATAACAAAATAAATTGTATAATCATCAGTAGTAAAGATCATCATTAATGCCTTTGAAGCTCATCAATATTTATACCACAAATAAAACAAACACCAAGAATATTAACAGCGAGTATCCAAACTGGTCTTATCTTGAGTAGAAGTGGACCATCATGATGTGTTTTAAGGGTAAGAATTATTTTGCTTGACTAGAAGCCTAATGTTTAGGCAGCTCAAGTCTAAGCTGTTTCACTAAACTCCCTTTCTATTCACTGGAAAGTGAGGGAACTCCCCCAAATGGATTCCTTACATGTGTTTTAGATATCATCCACGCATGACTCAGGTGAGTCAAGTTTGGGAATTCAACCTACAGCGACCACCCTGGGGTAAACAGTCCTTATGCATTTCACAATCTCCTGAACAAGGAGAGAAAGGAAAGGGTATTGACATCTTATGAATTAATGCTGCTGCAACTCTCCATTTGTTCCACTCGTTGGAACTCGAGAGTTCCACTCGTTGCAACTGCACAACTCATTCAAATTACTAGTTTTTGGAACTAACTGTAGTTATCAGTTTGGGACAATTGAAAGAGCAATCACTACTCACTGGTATGAGGCTTTTGCTTTTGATATCACAAAGCAGGTTTTGTTATGGAAATCATACAGCAGGTGTTGACACCATGTAAGCACCACTGAAGTCACGAGATATTGATAAAATTATCACCCTCGTAGTTTAAGAGAAGCCTTGAGAAATTTTATTTTTTTTTTGTACAAATGAATAAACATAAGCCACAGATGCATGAACTGAAATTACTGAATACTCACTGGCTCACTTTATGGTACAACTTCGCAATCCCTTGGTGTGTCCAGTCTTTGCCAAGAGTCGGCAAAATATGGCCTAAAGTATCTGACCTGAATAAAGGAAACGCAATATAATTGAACTGAAGAAAACCCCAAACTTATAACACCAGATGAGGCTAATACAAACCCCACTAACTTATTTGACTAACAGCAAAGGAACATAAGGTTTTCTGTAAGGTACTGATTGTGAACAGAAAAGGACGATTTTATTCCCCTTTCTTTTGAGATGCCCATCCTTGGCCATGTTGTTCTAATTACTCTTGTACCACAGGACTTGTCTTCATAGATAAGCTCACGCCCCATAAAGTAACATGGAAGTTACAGCATACAGGCTATCAATCCGACCTGCGTAGTAGGCCAGCCAGTACTAAGCATACTTTTTGAGGTTTACATTAAATGTTTTCTAAATAAACCAAACCTACCCATAAGGGAAATTTATGGGAAATTACAAGCATAAGAAGCGACATTCTAGCTTACTTCTAACTTCTCCACATAAAGCCAGCAGTTGGTCACATATAAAGTATTATGAAATAGTTATACTGGTTTCAATGTATTTCCCGCTTTACATGAGAGAAAATTATTTACACTATAATAACATCTAGAAATTCAAACAAATGAGCACCTCACTTGGCTAAGCATTATACAGATACACAGCAAGAAATCCATGCCCTGAATATCTTGCATCTTAGAGAGAAAACACTGGTGGTGGCTTAGGATGGATTTGCAATAGTATTATAAAGTGAAGTGATTCAGTAACTCTTTGGTCAGCTCAGCAGCAAAGAGAAAGGTCAAAAGAAAATGCTTACATTTTTATTCTGCATTTCCCTGTTACACACACAATTGTTTTCCCCAATGTTAAATAAAAATCAGTGAGTGAGTCAATCATTTTGGTCACTCCAAAATTGTGGGGTTTACTCAAAGTACTAATCTGAAACTTTCCATCAAATTCTAATTCTGACTTTGATTTCAGTTTTGTCTTCTAAACAATAATGCGTCTCACTGGAATGCCCCAATAATGACTTTTAAAACAGAATTCACGTGTTTCTTCTTTTTAATGTAGCCAGCATACTTCACAAGCATGATGCAGTGAAAAGTTATGATTTTGCAGAAGCTCCTCCAATACCACTGTAAATACTATCATGAAATACCAATAGGTAACAAATAAAGGGAATGTATAGCATGTGCCTTTAGCTGAATTTTTAATTTGATAGTGATTCTTGCATTGTTTGAACGCCAAATAAAAAACCTAAACACACCACCCAAAAAACCACTAGAATTTGATGATTCTGTGACTCACAATTGCCTGTTAATTGCTTTTTCCTTTAACACTAAGGACAACTTGTCCTTGCAGATAAAGCCTCTCCCTGTTCATGAACTCACCGTGTGATCGTTCCATCAATGTCAGAAATAACAACTTTATCATCCCAATTCCATAGGTAAATAGTGCCTTCACAGCGGCAAGTGCCTTGATACTGTGTCGTAACACTAAAGGTCACATCATTAGGGCCATTCTTGAGCTTTAAGCTTTTCTGCAAGAAAAGACATTATCATCAAGATAATCAACAAACTGAGCATGTGAAACGGACACAGTGCAAACAACGCCACAGATCATCATTTCCTTGGTCACACAGACTCTGATAGTTTTCAGCAGAGGTATCATCTAAATAATGATAGCAGAGGTTTGTCCTGTGTGATGTATATTAGGCATTGATTTATAGAGCAGAACAAACCCAACAAACAAACAAAAATGTTTCACAGTTAGGGATATAAAAAAAAAAAATCCTAAAAAATTCACATAAACGATAACAAATTATGGAATAAGGACTAACTGTGAGGGGTTTCCACTCTGAGATATAGATACATATGCAAAGAGAAATGTAGGTTTGTACTCACAAGGAAAATTTTTCAAAATGAGAACAATCAGCCCTTGGAATTATCTCCCCAGGGAAGTGGTGGATTCCCCAACATTGGACATTTTTAAGATTCAGCTGGACAGGGTGCTGGGGCATCTTGTCTAGACCATGCTTTTGCCATGGAAGGTTGGACCAGATGATCCTTCCTACCTAGTATTCTATGATTCAGTTCTATTTGTGGACCTAACCATTGATTTTCACAAAAACAGCAGGAGCTTAAGTGTCTCTTTCTTAGTTCTATTTCCCTGCAATTGTTCACCGAGTTTAAAAGTGAGAAGGAGGTGAGAATGCAGAACAACTGATGAGTCTCACCCAGTTTCATCAAGAAACCAATCTAAAAGTAGTTTTAGCTTCAGCTAATTTCTGCAAGGTTTCTGAATCTGAAAAGTATCGATATATTTCTGTAACCCTTGCTTTCTGTTTGCTATAGAAAACTCCCAACACATCCTATATGTCTCTTTGTAAGAAATGCAGAATTTTCCCCAACTATTCAGGCAATGAGTGATGGGCTGTTTAATGCTGTATGCCTTGTGTGGGTTTCCTTCAGAAAACTAATTACAGTATCACAGTATGCTAGGGATTGGAAGGGACCTCAAAAGATCATCTAGTCCAATCCCCCTGTCAGAGCAGGAACACCTAGATGAGGTTACACAGGAAGGCGTCCAGGCGAGTTTTGAATGTCTCCAGAGAAGGAGACTCCACAACCTCCCTGGGCAGCCTGTTCCAGTGCTCTGTCACCCTCACTGAGAAGAAGTTTCTTCTCAAATTTAAGTGGAACCTCTTGTGTTCCAGCTTGAATCCATTACCCCTTGTCCTATCACTGGTCGCTACTGAGAAGAGCCTGGCTCCATCCTCATGACATTCCCCCTTTATATATTTATAAACGCTAATAAGATCACCCCTCAGTCTCCTCTTCTCCAAACTAAAGAGACCCAGCTCCCTCAGTCTTTCCTCATAAGGGAGATGCTCCACTCCCTTAATCATCTTAGTTGCCCTACGCTGGACTCTCTCCAGCAGCTCTCTGTCCTTCTTGAACTGAGGGGCCCAGAACTGGACACAATATTCCACATGCGGTCTCACCAGGGCAGAGTAGAGGGGAAGGAGGACCTCTCTCGATCTGCTAACCACCCCCCTTCTAATACAGCCCAGGATGCCATTGGCCTTCTTGGCCACAAGGGCACAGTGCTGGCTCATGGTCATCCTGCTGTCCACCAGGACCCCCAGGTCCCTTTCCTCTACACTGCTCTCTAACAGGTAGCTCCCCATCCTATACTGGAACCTGGGGTTGTTTCTGCCCAGATGTAGGACCCTACACTTTCCCTTGTTGTATTTCATGAAGTTATTCCCTGCCCAAATCTCCAGCCTGTCCAAGTCTCTCTGGATGGCAGCACAGCCCTCTGGCGTGTCAGCCACTCCTCCTAGCTTAGTGTCATCAGCAAACTTGCTGATAGTACACTCAATTCCCTCATCTAAATCATTAATGAATATATTGAATAATATGGGCCCCAGTACTGACCCTTGAGGCACTCCGCTGGTTACCGGCCTCCAACTGGACTCTGCCCCATTGACTACGACTCTCTGGCTTCTCTCCTTCAGCCAGTTCGCAGTCCACCTAATTATCCGGTCATCCAGTCCACACTTCCTCAGTTTAGCCATGAGGATGCTGTGGGAGACCGTGTCAAATGCTTTACTGAAGTCAAGGTAGACCACATCCACCTCTCTGCCATCATCCATCCATCTCGTTATTTCCTCATAAAAGGCTATGAGGTTGGTCAAGCATGACTTCCCCTTGGAAAAGCCATGCTGACTGCCCCTAATAACCCTCTTATCCTTGATATGCCTTGAGAGGGCACCAAGGATAAGCTGCTCCATCAGTTTCCCAGGGATGGAGGTGAGGCTGACCGGTCTATAGTTACCCGGGTCCTCCTTCTTGCCCTTTTTGAAGACTGGAGTGACATTTGCTTTCCTCCAGTCCTCAGGCACCTCGCCCGTTTCCCAAGACTTGGTAAAGATGGTGGAGAGTGGTCCTGCAATGACTTCAGACAGCTCCTTCAGCACCCGCAGGTGCATCCCATCTGGACCCATTGATTTATGGATGTCCAGGTTGCTTAACTGGTCTCTGACCCAGTCCTCATCAACTAAGGCAAACCCATCCATTGACTTGACTTCATCTTCATTTGGGGTCTCAGCAGAACAGGACTCCTCAGGACAGCCCCCAACAGAGTAGACAGAGACAAAGAAGGCATTCAATAGTTCTGCCTTCTCTGTATCTTCTGTCACCAGGGCACCCACCCCATTCAGTAGTGGGCCTACATTGCCTCTGGTGTTAGTTTTATCTGCCATGTATTTGAAAAAGCTCTTCCTGTTGTCTTTGACCCCTCTTGCCAGGTTTAACTCTAAGGAGGCCTTAGCTTTCCTAGTTGCCTCTCTACATCCCCTGACAGCAGCCCTGTACTCCTCCCAAGCGGTCAGCCCCTCCTTCCATGATCTATAAACTCTCTTCTTCCACTTGAGCTTGCCAAGCAGTTCCCTGTTTAGCCACACAGGTCTCCTGGCTCCCTTCCTTGACTTCCTACGTGTCGGGATGCTCTGATCTTGAGCTTGGTAGAAGCAGTCCCTGAATGCTGACCAGCTATCCTGGGCACCTTTACCTTCAAACAGCTTTGTCCACAGGATTTCCCCTAGTAATTGTTTGAAAAGGCCAAAGTTTGCCCTGCTGAAGTCCAGGGTTGCAATTCTGCAATAAGACGACAGAAAGTATTTCCCTAAAGTAGCCATTTTTTCAGATCAAATTGGAATGTGCAGAACGCAAAACTGTAACCGTTTTGTCACCATTAGTCAAAACACTTCTGTCACAGAGGAAGAGAATTGGCTCCAAAGAAATGAATAGCCTGGCTCCATAGTAAATTCACAAGCAGCTCTTTCTGATGTTACTAACAGAAAAAATCATATTTATGTAAAATGTGACCATATGCCTATGAATAAGGGAAAAGGAGAGGAGGGGAGGGGAGGGGAGGGGAGGGGAGGGGAGGGGAGGGGAGGAAAAAAGAAGAGAAGCCGCTGAGTTAACATATACACATTATACATAATACAAATAGGACGTGGTTCCAACACACTTATTCAGGTGACAAATACATACTTTGGAATTTAATTTTGATATTTTTATAAATGGGATCCCATGTCTCCACATCTCTGAACCTCACTCACTGCAAGGTACAACATTCATGCTTAATACTGAAAAGGGAAGGGAAAAGATTTTTTTCAAAAAATATAACTCAAGAGAGAATTAAATGCAAGACAGGAGAGCTAATTAAGCTTTGCAAGCCTGAATAACAGTATTGTTCATGTTGTATTAGAAATGACATTTCAGGACAAGGATGTAAAATTAACTCACAAGCTGGTCAGAAGTGAGTCGAAGTGTTTTTTTGTAACTGATTCCAGACAATAATGAGAGATGACTTGAGTTGTTTTGTAATGACCCAAGGTTTTGTTTGGCAGCTCTAGGGTCTTCGTCGCTTGAAGAAGATTCATCTTTTATTCTGGAACATTGCACACAGAAAATGATGTTATCATGTCAGTAAATGCATCTCAGTATCCATTAAAAATGCATTAACTGTGAGTCACCAAATAAGTCATTGATTCTCTGCTCCTAAGTACTGTCTCACACAAGGTCATTCACATCATGGCTTTAAATATATCAATGAAATGCCGAATTCCCATTCACGCATGTTCCCTATTATTCATACTTGGATTGTTCTAGTCATTCACTTGTCTATAAGCTAGTTTTCATTACTTAAATTTAATGGATGTCAATTAATGTGCCATCTTGACTCAAAAATCTCATACTGATAAAAAAAAAAAAATAATATCCATTAGACACTGTAGCTACAAAAATTCCTCAGTTCCCAGAAGAAGCAAGAGGTGTTTGTTATGCTGGCTTTCTCTTCCCCCTTTCTCTCTTCTCCCAAAGAATTAACAGTTAATAGAAAAAAAATTCCAGGTGATGGGAATTTTATTATAGAAAGTAACTCCTCCTTCTCTTCGAATTAGCAATTTTATATCATTGGATTATTCTTTTCCAGGATATGATGATGAAAAGTCATAAAACCTGAGTTCCTTTACACAATTTTGTTTAAATGCACATCAGTATAATCATTATTTTTTCTGCTACAACCATTTGTTCAGAATTTTTTTAAGGATATTTGTCTTCAGAGAACAAGTTTTCCTACAGTAAAGAAAACATTTACCTTAGGTAGAAGGTAAAATATCCTTTCAGGTCCTACAAATCTCATCTTTAAAACAATCAACATTTTGCCTCTTATTTCGATCACACCTAGATGTTGCTTGATGTTAGGAAGTCTTGACCCAATATCAAGGTACTGCGTGTCATGACTACCAACATTTAAAAGCCTATCTTATCCTTTGGAACATTGGATCTCAAAAGCTATACTCAACATCCCACTTGTCATATTTTGCTTGCAAGCAGTAAATTCTTAATGACGGATTTCTAGGGTCAGTTAAAATTTACACAAAGAACACCAATTACAGAATCTAGTCTGCTTGAAGTCTTAATCCCACTTTAAAACTTATCTTAACCAACCATGTGAAAAACAGACCTAAATGTCACTTGTCATCCTTAAAAGGAAAATGAGCCTTTCTGATTTATTTTGTGCCTCTCTCAGAGAGGCAACAGAGGTAACAGCTAGTCTCCTACAGAATAAGGAATCCTCCTTCCAGTACATTCACCTGGACTCCACAAAGAATGACAGCTAGTACCTGTTTGTTTCATAAAGATGATCCTTGAACTTAACTTAATGAGCATAAAGCGTATTTAAATCTGGCCCCTTTCAGCTCTAAGGGCAGGCAGCACACAGACAGGCTGTCTTTACAGTAAGATCTGTATTTACAGAAAAGGGGCAAGGCAGGAGAACTGTCCCTGGCTAACTCATCCCTCTAAAGCCTCCAAAGCAAGTTAAAACTCATCTTATGGAACCCTCCTGAAGGAGAGATTCTGGCCATACAGTAGAATTAGTTTAGAGCACGAGAAGGAAGAGATTTCTGCAATCCTTGAAAGAAGTACTAGAAAACCATAACTATTGCCTGTGAAAAAACTCTGGAATGTCTTCCTATCTGCACTTATTTGATACAACGAATAACAAATTAAACAGATTTCACTGATGCAGTATTTCTTTGCTGGATTATAAGAGATAGCTTGCTTTCATTTTTAAATAGTAACTCCCACTTATTCAGGTACAGATAGCTTTGGGGGGTACCTGTTTGCCATGCTCATCTGTGAAGAGTCTTCCCCTGTAAGTCCACTCCCACTCATACCTTGCTCTGGCTTTGTTTCCTGTAAAAATACAAGTATGAGGAGCTGTGCATCTCCTGCTGGGCAGACAGGAAAAGTTTTTAGAAAAATACTTGAAAACCAAATTTTGTCTTGTACAGACTTGGTAAAAGTCAACACCATGTTTGTTTCCTTTGCTTGTAGGCAAAGCAAAACAAAACTGCATGATTTTCTTAAAGAATAAATGCTGCACAAAGAACTAAAAATTGCAAATATAAAATTCAGAACAAGAATTACAATGTAATAATTACAGATATATCAGATTTCACATCTAGCACTGCTGAAGTTCTGGGATCAATCCCATAACTACTCAGTTCATGCAACTCAAATAGCTAGATTTCACTTGAAAAAAACAACATATGACTCTGGAGAAAAAGAAAAAAAAAAATACAGTCACCATCACCTTTCATAGAATCACTAAAATCTTTAATCCAATAACATTTTCCAAACTGCTTTTACCTTGAGTAGATGCTAAGCTCTATCAATTTCATCCCACAAGATTTTTAAATAGGGAATGATTTTGAGATACACAAACAACAATAGCACCTCCCCATTTACAGCTGCCACAGCTCAAGAGATAACCAAATACTACCACTCAGCGAAATTCTGAAGAGTTCAAACTGTAAAAACTAAAATCTCATGCTCTGAAGCTCATAGCCACAGATCAGTACAATGGTTTCATGCAAGGCTAAAAAAGTTCATTGACTGAGGTACAATCATAAAAATGTATTAGAAGTCATTTTCTCCCCTCAAGTACTAATGTTTCAATAGTATAAATTAATATGAAGAGGTTTTATTAGCCAACTTTAAAGATTAAATACGTCTAGACAGGAGATCAATATTTCATATAAAGTTTTGCTTTTTTCACTGTTTTTTAATGTTCACCCACAGCTTTAAGACTGTTACCACAAACTTTTAATGCTCAGAAAAGAAATTAAAAAAGACTTTAAAACTAATATATAGTCAGTTTTTCATCTTAAGTTTTGCTGAATTTTACAGCTCACGCTACTCATAAACATGTCTGTTCTTCAACTATCAAAAGAAAGTTGCAGAAAGGTAGGTAATGTACATAAAAATATTAAATTAGTGGAACAGCCCTTTGATTTTAAGTTCCCAAACACAGATTTAATCCATTATATAACACTGCCTCAGGTCTGTGTAATAAAAATAAATGCAGAACCAAAACACTGCAGGCAAACATTTCAGGTAGGGTCTGTTTCAAAGCCTTCTGAAGTCAGAAGTCGTCAGACTTTGGACCCTGTTTAAACATCTTTTAATGTTTATATCCTCAGTCAAACCGAATATTGAGTTACTCTCAGAAGCAAAGTTCTGAGGGATGAACATGGAGGTAACCAGCCTTCCCACTGCAATCGGAAGGAAACTCTGCTTGGTTCTTAAACTTACCTCTTTAATAGTGCTGTTCCTCCCTCGCCATGAAAACCACCACCTTCCACCTTTTTTGGGCATCTTGTCCCTCATTATAGATTCCACAGTAGCCTGTGATAAATGGATGGTAACATAAAAGAAAACCAAAACAAAGGACAACCTGATATATGTAAATGAAAGAAAGTGCCAAACACACAGTTTTAACTGATAAGTAGAATAAAAGTAAACATACTGTCTGTGGACCATAAATTCTATTAAAGCAAAATCTAATGGTATCCAGAGCTGCTCTGAAGTAACTTAAGCATGAATACTTATGGTATTTTTAAAAGGAAAATGAAAAAGAGATAAAATCAAAGAAGGAAAAAAAAAAAAAAAAAGGATAAACAGGTGTTAGTATAATGCCTAGAATGGAGAACCTACTGTTTTTAAGTTGAAGTTATTTAGTGCAAATTATATGTAAATTAAAAAAAAAAAAAGAAAAATATCACTTCCTGAAAGAGCTCTCATGCAAAACAGTAACAAAACCACATGCAAGATAGTTATTCTCATTTAAAAATAACTACAATGTTCATATTTAATCACCAGTTTGGAAAAAAGCAAAGAAGTTACTAGCTTTTATGAGTTTAGTATGATGCTATGAATTTCACTAACAATGTTACTACTTTTATTTAAACTCTGGCTACTTTTCATTGGTTATATATACTAGACTTCAGTAGAGAAAAGTTTCTTTCAATGCCCATAATGACGGGAGCCTTATTGCAACAAGGAGAGATGAATTCTTTCACTCAAAGAGCAAGCAAACGACAAAAGGGAAAAATACTACAGTAAAGGTGGCCAAGTGTTTGGCATGCCCTAGAATAGCTTAGCCACTGGCTTTCTGAGATGATAGCCTCCACTGTAAGCAAAGTCACCACAATAAAACTGTGACATTGATTAGCGATTTAAAAAAAAAAAATAAAACAACAACAACAACAAAAAATCCAAGAATCCTTAGCAGTTAAAGCAGAGGGATGAGTTCAGCTAATGTGTGGGACAATGCATCTCTTTTTCAGTTTTTCCATAGGTTCTCTTCACTATACTATCTAAAGTATATAAGAAAAGAAAGAAGTGAGAGGAATAAAGTTGAGCAAATAAGTTGAGAACATTTTAAACAAAAATAAGAAAAACAAGGAGCAGGTGGAGCTACTGAGAATGAAGTGCAAGTATTGAGAACAATGGCTACAATTTAAGGAGTTCTCAAATATACGGACAAATTCAAGCAGGCCTCTTATTGACTTTTAGTGAGATAATTCATATGCTTACAATTAGACATGCACTTAAGTGTATTTTGCAGAACACAAGCAATTATTTTTTTTGCAAAAAATCCAGTTTTCAATCACTTCATAAAGCTTTTTTTGGTAAAGTATCTTCATATTTCAATTCCTTAGTTCCATTATAAAGCAAATCAAAACTCTAATTAACAAGTCGTTAAGAAAACCAGTAGGATGGCTGGTAGCATAAATGAGTAATTTTAGTTTCAGAGTTACAGTTCAGCCAAGTAAGCCTTCCCAATCATATAGATTGTTCCAACTATATACGCTGGCTTCTCCACTAAATTAAAATTGCAAAGTCTACAAAGTTATCAACATTCAGGATACAAGATAAGCATTAAAAAATGAATACACTGAATTTCACACTTAAAGAAGACATTTCTTCACTGATAACCTACATGAATAATGGTGTAAGTAACCATAATGCTGTTGAAAGAATTGCCATTTCCCTTAACATAATGGCAAAATTATTTCATTACCCATCCTACGCAAAACCCAAAGCATCTGGCTCAGGCATCAAAGTGTTAATTAAAAATGCAGTTACCTTGCATGATCTTTATTGCCACTGAAGACCCAATAGGACCTATCAAGGTCTGAATCACTCTGTTGGAAGTGCCCAACAAATACCCACAAGGACAACTATACATCTTCTGTATGCATTTGAATTCCATGGGATGAATCCCACCTTTGATGATTACTAGAATATGCATAGTTAAGCACAAAACAGCTGGCTCTGCGATATCCTTGAAATTCAAGATGCATTCACCAGATATTTGGGAGTTTTAAGGTCAATTTATTTTATACTGGGATGCTACAGTGCAGCTGTGTATGACTGCATATGTAGGTAATGTGGCACTAAACCAGAAAGAACATGGTGGTAGACAGTATCCTGGACTTTGAAGAAATTATTATTACAACTTCACGGCAACAGAGATAGCATTGGAATTCGCATAGACTAAACCCGAACACATGTGAAATGCTGCAAATGGCAGAAGGAAAGTTTAGGTTCCAAAATCTATTAAATCCATGGCTAACCAGGTTATGAATTAGTGCCAATGGTGACACTACTTCTTTATATACGTTTACAGTAACATGTATTTCTGTCCTGAGCATCACTGTGGCATCAGGTCCCATGGAATTGGATTAAGTTCATCAACGCATTTAATTTAAGCCAACATACTGCTGTTACATAGTTGTAGCTACCTGCCACTACCTACCTGTCTTGGTTATAAACAACCAACTGAGAAATAGAAAACTAGCAAGCTATAGGCCTTCCTTATGTAGTAGTTAAAGCCTATTCCCCAAGATTAAAATCCCTGGCTTCTATTTTTATTTGATAATGTACACTGCATACAGATAAAATGAAAAGCAGTCACCAAATAGTCAGCTATAGCAAACACTAACATGGATCAATATAATTTATGTTTACAATCCATATTAATGAAGGAAAACAGGAAATTTTCCTCCTTCAAAATATTTGTGATGAACTTAGCCTAGCAAATAAACATGATTCACAGACCAAATTTAGTCCTGCTTGTTTAGCCCATATCTTAAGCTAGATGGTTATGTGCGGATAGATAATACTGATGTGCAGATTCTTTTGTACAACAACCCTCTTCCTTGCTTTAATAAATGGCAGAATGTCACAACTCCTCCTCTGACCAACCTTCATGTTCAATCTCACCTTTGGCAAAGGTTTCTGGAATGCCTGCATTGCCAGCAGAAGGGGACCAGCTGTCGTCCAGTTGTAGTACCTGGGCATGCAAGGGAGACAATTACTGCATTTTGTAATCCCAAGGTTCCAATTCACAATCTACCTAATATTTATCATCTGGCAGGTTAAAGCTGCAAAGCCTATTTAGCACAGGTCAAACTCTGGCTTTCACCAGTAATAGCAAACCCATCTTATTCCACAGTATGTTCACAGGTATTTATACTATATGCTTTCCAAAGTACGCAAGAGAAGCTAGGTCCTTAAGTAGAAAGCGTATTTGGTTTACATTCCTCATGTTCTTACTATACCTTGTCATCACAGTATGAGCTACATTTTTTACAAGCTGTTTTCACTGTTTTTCCATCGAGGAACTACATAAAAGTTAGGGGCTGCAGTCTGTAGGATGTCAAGCTTTTGCTATTATGTGCTGAACATAGGTCAACTCTTGTTACAGACAGTAGGACAAATACAGTATTACCATCCATCTGCCTAGGGAAGCTGAAGCTCACGTGTCATCAAGAGACTATGACAGTAAGATCCTTACTAAGTACTCCTCTCTCTCTTCCCAACACATCAATAGGCAGGTAAACATTACCATCAAATTCAGAGAACTATGGCAGGGAAGCAGTAAGTGACTCACCTCAGACCACAAACAGGGTCAGGCATAAGGCTGTAACATACACAATACAAACTATCACATAAGGATGCACCAGGCATGTCAGATTTATATGAGCAATGTCTATGATTAAGGGTAGCATAAACTCTAAAGGCAGCACAATGCCACGATCTCTTCTTTACTCTGTAACATTGTATGCCAGGTGCCAGAAGCTCTCAAGTTAAAACACCCTCCAAAAAGCTGTATCCAGCACAGACCAGAGTGCTGCACTGCTTCCAGCAATAAATAGTGTCTTAGCCTTGCAGAAATAGAAGTCTGATACTGGGTAGGTGAAGTTTGACAAGTCTTGAGAAGCAGTGTCTCCACAGAGGCATATTAGCGAAATATTCAATATATACAAACTGCTGGGTACAGAGTGCTTGCAAGCAGACTGCCATATCGCTGTAAATATTAATTATTCAAACCGGCTCAGGGCAAGCCTTAGCAAGTTCACATCCTATTTCATTTTTAGTCTGCCAATTGAGTGTGAACACTATTAGCATTTAATACTAGCTTCTTGAAATTCAAATTGTGTCAGTTAGCTGTAACAGGTCACCTGAAACTGCTCCTCACTCTCAATTAAAAGGAAGAAACGTAACTAGAAGAGTCTGAATTCACTAGATAGTTGATTCTTTCTGGATGAATCTAAGCTATGAATGTTCAAAACCTATTTTTCAGCTACAGTGAAACTGATCTAACACACTGAAGTGCCACAGAAATATTTTTGTTCAACAGTAAACTACTTTTACCCTGAAATATACTTACTTATTTCCAATCTTAACCACAAGGTTCGGGTCATCAATGATAGCAGGATTGTCCACAAACTGCTGATATGTTACTGCATGTTCTAAGAATTCTTCTGTGGGGGGAAAAGAAATTAAATATATAAAGCGTGCATTTACAGATGCTGGAGATGGGCCAAGCTAAACCTCCTTAGCATCTCTCAGACACATTGGTTTGACATTCAGAGTCAGCCCTTTATTACTAGGGTGCTGAGATTAGCAGTAATATGGAAGCAAGATGTTCAGAGACTCTCAATCTCAGAAAATGCTGAGGATTTCTTTGTTAACTCCTGTTCAAAATACAAGCAAAGCGAAAGCTCAGGGATGGAACTACGAGGGAGGAAAATCAGGCTTCTAAGCAAGGCAACGAAATACTTTGTCATGCCTTTCATTGATTCTCTGTCCAAGTTAGGAACAGGAACTGATGGGCTCAACCTATGTGTAAATCCATAACCAGAAACTTAATTATCACTTGTAAGGCCATGGGCAAAATGAAAACATTTATGAATAAACACCCTTTCCATTGCTTGTGACTCCTTTCACAAAAACCTGTGTAATTCCCAAGTGATCCAGATAACAAATACAACTCCAATGAATCATGGTATATTTGAAATGTTTTAATAACTAGCTTCTGAAAAGCATCAGGCTCATGTGATTTTCAAAACTGCAGAAATTGCAAGTCTTAATCCATTTATCTTCACGTTGTGCAGCTGGAAGTTTAAAGCAAACAGCATTGTAAATTATTTATCTAAGAGTCACATATGAAACTGGAGGTAGAGCAGGAACTCAGGTTAGAGTTCCCAGTTCCTTCTCCTAGTGTCCCCATTTACAGACCACCTTTTTTATTCCTGATACCAACAGCTGGGAATTTCCTAGCTATATACTGTACCAAGTACCATTAACAGTATTGTAATACAAAATGTAGTACTATCAGGAAATAAAAATACCAATAAAATACTTTCCAAAAAATTTAGTATAGAGTGGATTATTGAAACGTGTTAAAAAAAAAAAAAATCAGAAGTCCTATATAAGTATACTATTTTAAGTATGAAAAATTCTAGGAAACATCATTTTAGGGACAGTATCTTCTCCACACAGTCTTGAGTATAGCCACAGGAGGGCACTGCTTCCTCGGTCTAGGATGCTAAAACTTGGCTGACAGCACATGCCTGTAATTCAGAAAGTCATTCGGTACCTTTGGTTATTTCTTTATTGTCAGTAAGGCCTCCGCAGAGAGAAATGGCAATGGAGGGCAAATCTCGAATTCCATCCGAGGTGCTTTCAACTCCACTGTCAACACCTGAGCTCCCAACAGACTGCGGAGACTGGCTGGCGGACCGCGGCCCTGTGTCATTCGTGTTCTTACTTTGGACATTATCCCCACTGGAAAAGAAAAATCGGGAATTCAGTCTTCATGTATTCATTCCCAAATTCTCTCCCTTCAACAAGCACCATTTACATCTGACACACACTTACGGAAAAAGAAAGGAAAGAAAAAAAAAAAAAAAAAAAAAAAAAAAAAAAGAGAGATTACCCTGGTTTTGCCATATAATTTAAACAAAGTAGTATAGGACTCATGTACCCTCACACATTAGATTACTTCTACTTACTTGCCTAAACTAGGCACGTATAATTAACTTCACTTATTTACAAAATATAGGAAAAACACAGCAATAAACTGGACAATCTTAGTAGACGAAATAATGCTACTATAAAAAGAGTTTATGCTAGTAGAACTACTCCCACATAGGAAAAAGAATAAACTTATTAGTTTATTATTTCATTTATATTAATTATATAAACTGATAGCTAAACTCAAAACAAAGGATGTGTATGTTTGTGTATTTATGTCAGGTATATATAAATAAAATGCTCTACATATAAACTACTAGGATTAAAATTTTAAGAAACAATAAATCATTATAGCCACTTAAAATCTGTGTATAGATGAGATCATTACTACAAAGTGCAGACTCAAACTCTGCTTTCCATTCCAGATTCATATTAATGCACTTGAGAAAGGAATTTTCAATCCAATTTTTTCTCCATATTACTAATCTCAGTTTTATTGAAATGCTAATATTACAACAGCTGTGTTTAAGCAAGCAAGAAAGAAAAATAAAATGTGCAAGCTACTTTACTTGTTGCTCAATGACTTTAGTCAAATGACAAGAGTATGTGGAAAGAAGACTATAAATGTTATAAGAGGCTCTAATAAAGATTGGAACAAGTTGGAAATTGTATGTTCAGGGTGCAATATTTTCATAAATAAATCTGTCATGCGTCTTCCAAAAATTATTTTCTAACATTCGTATTTATAGGTAATCACCCACAGTAGAACATTACAGCAATAATTTTGTGCTAATACTGTTAACACTAAGGTATGTTCTTCATGGTAATAAGCAAGGACACAGGGATAAATATATCCCAAGGCCAATTGCTCTCCCAGGGCACATGAGTAACACTCACAAACATCAGTGTACATTACATAACAACCCATAATCAATATAGGATGCTTAATTGACCAAAATAGAAAAATCAGTCTCAAGCCCACTTCTCAGGCCCAAACGCAGGGCCTTCCAGAAGCTCAAATATTCCTCTCTACAGTTTTATTTTCCTTCTGCCTTCACCTCTGCTTGGACTCGGAAAAAGAGGTCTTATCTAGTTGGCAATGAAGAGTTTGATCTAAATCAGGAAGGTGACAAGAGCTCTTTAAATAGTAAAAACATAAGCAAAGGACTTATACTTCTTGGGGAAATAAAGTGCAGCAACTTCTGGATCCATGTCAGTGAGGTCATCTAAATAGACACCATCAGCACCAAGATGCCGGCTTCGTTTGTCTGTAAGGGATGGCACAAATAAGCCTATTAATGTGCATTTTCTGAGTAACAAGCCAGAACTGTTATTACTGTTCAACCATTCATTTTAAGATTGAGAAACCAGACAAGTTATAACAGTTTGTGAACTGTGTTTGTATAAAATGGTACTGCCAAAAATTTCAAAATAAGGTCCTCACATACATTGTTCAGACTTTGAATACACAAAATGGGACAGCAGAGGATTAGTTTTGCGATATGCCTAAGCCTCCTTATCCCAGACAAAACCACTGGGAATTAGAAATCAGTGGTCACTACAAGAAAACAGCAAAAGAAAAGTTTCTGAGTATTTGCATAGGCCTATTATCACAGGAAGGCAATCAGACCATTTAATCTCTGAGAGCTAATCTTCAATCCCCCCTTGCAAAAGGGAAATAACACAACAGACTATACACTATAGTCACGCATACACTGTAACTGGCTCATTACAGAGACAACTCACTGTTTAGTACATACAACTGTTGCGTTGTATGTGCACACGCACCATTGCAAGGGACAAGACAACCCTCCTAGGTCTTTCACTTGTACCAAACACATCGCTGTCCTGTTGTTGCTGGTATATCTAGACAATAATTACTCTAAGCCTAAAACCTAATTTGGAATTTATTCTAAATCCCACGATTTCTCACTGTCCTGATTTCCAACATCAAACATCAGAAAAGCAATCAGAAAAAAGTTACATAAAGACTCAATAGTAAGTGGAGTAACACTGCCATTTTCGTCTTCAAAGACAGTGGAATGTATGGGGAAGTCGCTAAGAAACTTGTATGTTTACTGATTAAAAAGCAGCTGCACAAACTGGGCTTATAAGGCTTACATAATTATAGAATAACCAAAGCTCTCAAACAGCAGATTTGTAAGCAAATAAGTGTAATGTGAAGATTATAACACTTATTACAGAATACCATGGACATAGAGCTCAGAAATCAAGAAGCAGAAAAGCAGACAGAGTTATATTTCACAAATTCAGGACAGGACACGTACCACACAGAATTGAAATTGCTCATGTGAAACAAAAGCACCTTATTTTATGGCAAATCTGTTGTTCATGCAAAAGACATACCACAACCCTGTACTAGAGCAGAAAGATTCCACAATTACCAGTGACACATAACAACTCGGAAAGTAGTCAGAGAAGGTGAACCAGCAGATCTACACTGTGCTTGTACAAAAAAGTGAAATCTCTCAATCTGTCAAATATGAATGAATTTAGAGCAAGTTTTGCAGTCTTGCTCATATGCACAGAGCTGACAAAAATCCCAGACCAGGGAGAATCTTCTATCTCACTACATGGCTCCTGTGAACAGTCTGCTGCACAGCTCAGGTTTTGAAGGTTCTTTCCAAAGCTTATTCCTTTCCAGATCTGAAAGTGCCTTTAGGGCACAGATTAATTTATATGACAATAAGGTACTTTATCACCATGAAATTTAAAGACAAAATCATACATATAAAAGTGCAGAATCAACAGCTTTACCTTTCTTTCTGGAAGGGGAATCTGTCTTGCCAGCTGGTTGAGCTGAGCAAGCTGCAGCTTGTTTTATTTCTTCATTGGCAGGCAATGGTGGTACAGCTGCTTCTGGAGACTCTGTCTCTGGCTTATTTGTCTCAGCTGGTAAGGGCTCACTTTCATCAGCAGTTGCTGCACCTGCTTGTCCAAGGGCAGGTAGAGGACTCACAGTGTTAAACTCCTCTATAGGAGAACTTTGGATGACCCGAAAGTGAGTGCTTTCAGAAGGATTTACATCCACCACACTGGGTTCCTTTGCTTTGAGCAGAGAACTGGCCTGTGAGGAAAAACAAACAGATTGCTATAAAGAAAAGCTCTTTGAAAATGCAGCAGCCAGAGTTTAACCTTTTCTGTTCATGCCAGTGAGATCAGATTCTCAAGGTAACCAACTACAGCAGAAAGCCACAACTGAGGTGGAGACTACAGTGTACAAAAGACTTCTCGGCTGTGCACTTGCTTGCACAAAATTCACCTGCATCTTGGGGCCAGGAAAGATTTGTTCTGCAATGTGCTCTACGGTCCTCATTTCCCACTTACCTGCCTAGCAGCACATCACAGCTCCCACCCTGCCCTCCCCTCTTCCTGCACAAATCCTAGCTTTTCTTCAGAAAGTAACCCTGACAAACAGAAGGGAGCGCAGACCGGAGTTCTTACACAATCAGGATGCTCTCAGGGAGCTGGACAGGGGGACGCTGTCATTAATCTATACCCCAGATTTAGATTTTAAATCACTTTATAGGAACAATTCTAGATCTCTGTGCATGGGACAGGAGGTGTTCTTACAAAGGGGAGCTGAACTCCTATAGTAGCAGCTGTATAGCCTTCCCGTCATAGCAAACAAACTCTTACATGAAGATCAATAGCATCTGTGGGAAAATAAGGGAAGATTGGCGAAGATTGTAAACATGCTCAAGTGACTTGCAGCTGAGGTGTTGAAAAACACATATATCATACTAATGGTTGTTTAGTCTTGTGTGTTTGACAAGTAGAACATCTGTGTTTAGATAACATAGGCCCGTGATAGACTTAGAGGCACCCTATCAAACATGCTTGAGATTCCTGCACTGCTGCAGGAAAGATCAAAGCACAATGATAAACTATGTCTGTGTGAATCCGTGATATACAGGCGAAAACAGC